>NC_089211.1:9265067-9961846 GCF_963930695.1 Labrus bergylta | reverse complement strand
TGATTTAAGTTCTTATATTGCACTTCTCTCTTTCTGTGTCCTGCGTTTCGCTGCAAAGTTGCCGCAACCTCGTTTTCTCCACGGGTTACACCTTTAAAATCTTCCTAAAACTTGAGTGACTGAGCACGCAGCGGTACCAAATGCTTTATTGTTTCACCTTTGTTAACCCAAAACAGGCTTCTTGTACATGCAGAGTATACATGCATTAAAGAACAAGAACAGAATCACACTGGGTTATATATCCGACCACCCACCTCCTCTCTCCGCTCCTCTGTGCGGGTTCAAATATCATTTGTTTCCATGCAGAACTTAATCCTAGTCGGAAAATGCAAAGAAAGTAAATCCTATGAGCATGACGCGTTCAATGGCAAGATGTCGACAAAAAGTTGTCGAACTTTTCCTCGGGTTTGTAGCTCCAGATAAGAGCCGGGGTGGGGGGGGGGACGTTCCTCTTTTTTTTTTCTTCTTCTCCTCGTCTCCCCTAGATGCTTGTAAGTTAAAGGCACCAACCAGTCTTACAGTCTGTGGTCTTAACACGTAGTGGACTGGCTGACTAACGGAGGGTGGAGCCAGGAGCAAGTTCAGTCAAGTCACCGATTTTATAGATGGAAAAAACATTGCACCTCATTTTAAAAGGCTAATTTAGGCTATTGGATTGTATTGGCCTGTTCTCTGTAATATGACTACAATTTCTTTATGGCATCCCTTTCATAAACATTTGTTTGTTTGTTTGTTTTTTAAACTAAAAGGCCTAAATAAAATTAGACCTAAATGTCTCCTGTCATAGCCTACAACTATTTTTGAATAGGTCTAATAGATCATTTTTATGTAGGGAGCGGTTTCACACATTTGCTGTGTCAAGCTACTGTTTCCTGTAATGTGGCCAAACATCCTTACACACCAAGAAAACAGTTCGCAATTTAAAGCACATTTTTAGTGTCTTTGAATTTAACGAAACTTGCCAAAAAAAAATAATAAGCTCAGAGACTGACCGAAAAGGTTTCGCAGCAGCCATGAGAAGGCTTACTGAATGAAGTATAATATAATATGCGCTTAAAAAAAAAGCGTGTTATCCTTCCTCCTGCGTTAATGCACTATGGCCACTAGAGGTCAGTGTTTCATCACAGAGAAGGTAAACAACAAGCTCTGCCTGGCTGCTCTGGATGTGTTTGATCCACTGGCACCTTGAATGATAAAGACACTGACACATTATGGACACCGGCTGCCAACTGGCAATGGATGAAAACATTAAAGCACAGATCAAAACAGTGAAGGCAAAATCAGAACTGCTGTCCATTCTGATTAAGTGATCGATAGTGCTTACTGAATCGAAATGTTATATTCCACATTGATTGTACTTTATAGAAAATAGTACATATGAAGCACCTGGTAAACATATACACTGTACAACAAAGACTGTGCAGCCTTCAGATATAATACTGAAAGGTTGTTGATTTTTTCTGTCTTACAAATTCTTCATAATCTTCTTTCCTTCTGATCACCGTTACTGCAACTTGAGTTTACAAATCTTTTGTGTTCAGTGGATTTCTCCTTGTGACTCTGAAACATCTGTGCAATAGTTCTGCTGAAAGAACAGCAACCTTGTACCAGTTTCATTCACATTTTGTTTTCAGGGATCAGTGATTCAAAGAAGTTTAGTTATGCTTGGAAATATATGTATTTAAATATAAATATTCATTATGTTGTTCCATGTTCTGCAGACCACAGTTGGACAAAAAACCACCTAAAACTTTATTGGGTAAGGTAAGCGTCTTTCATTGCTAATAGCAAATGGATAGCCTGGAATACCAAACCCTACTTTTGTCCTTCTATTTAACACTTCCATGTTGGCTGGCCACCAGAAGTATTCCTGTTATCGCCCTCCCTCTTTGGACATTCAGCAATTGTTGGTTGTCTTTGTGTTTACTCCAGTGTTTTATTCATACTTCAGAACAGATTTATTTTCCCATTTCCACTTAATACCGGTCAATTCAAAAATCATGAACACAAATCACATAAAAAGTGAGAAACCCTAACATGCCAAAGACTTTGTATCAAGAGCTCGATCTCCTTTTCCTATAGCTATTCAAATAAAAACTGAATTGAATATTAAAACACACAGAGCATCAAATGTAACAATTTATTATCCAATATCAATACAAAGTATTTGCAAATGTAAAAACGTGAAACAGTGCGCGTGTTATGAAAAGTGAAGTGTGAAGAGTGCAGACATAAGCAACAGAGCAGGACTCCGCACACATCTGTGGCGTTTGTTTCAGCCCCTGGATGACTTCCAGGATGTTTCACAGATATCTGGAGTCTTCTTGCGTCTGTTTTGAAACCTAAAATCAGCAGTCAGCTTGCTTGTCTGGATAATGTCAAGTGGATTCACACTCCCCTGAGGTTGTTTATAACATGACATATGACTTTCCATTAATCACAGACTTAAAAGAGGAAACTGGGAGAGACAATGGCTCTTATGTGCACATGGATCGTTTCAATGCTTTGGGCTCAGACTGAGCAATGGGAGATGGTGGTGGCGTTGTTTGGAGGGGGTGTGGGAGGGGGGCAGGGGTTAAAAGGTCAAGACTCAGGCTCCAGGCGAGGCAGGACGGGGAGGATGAGGTTCCCGAACGAGGAGTCCTGAGTAATGAAGAAGCCTGATGAGTGTGTGTGCGCATGCTGAAAGAGAAGAAAGTCAGGACAAGTTTTGTGTTACCATTTGTGAAAATGGAGCCTCTGTACCGTACTCCTCTCCTAAATAAACATTGGCAGAACTCTGTTCAAACTGGTGCCTGGCAATAAGCTGGGATTCAATCAAACATGACTTATTATGCAAAATAGTCAAAAGCACCTTTCAGATTGTGGGTTCTGTTACAGCGCTGTAACTACTGTAGGTTCCAACCTCCTCGCTCCTTTGTACTTACACATGGCATCCATAAAGTGTGTGAATTCATTCTGCATTACAGCATTGATGAAGCATGAGAGGCATGGAACACAGATATGCACACGCACACACACACACACACACACACACAGTGCTGTCCTGTCTTGGTTTGGACAAGCGAATGGGCCAATGCCCATAAGGCCCAGCCATAACGCCGCACCTGACTGCAGGGTCGCCGGTTCGAGACCCAGTACGGACACATTTGGCAACTGGACCTGTAGCTGGAGAGGTACTAGTTACCTTAACAAGTACTGCCCAAGTGTCCTTGAGCAAGGCACCGAGCCCACAATGGCTAGGGATGCCAGTCCCTGTGCAGCCCCCTATTCTGACATCGCTCCAATAATGCAGGTCTCCAGGTTCTGTTTGTGTTTCTTGTCTACGAGTGTCAGTACGGTGTCCCACAATAACAAAATGAAAAGTTGTAAGTTTGCTCAGGATCGTTAAAGTCAATAAAACTAAATAAAAATGCCCAAAAAAAAAATTTGCAATGTTTTTTTTTTTTTTATTAGTCTCACCTGCAGAGCAGCTTTCTGCTGGGCAGCAATGTGTTGCTGTTCTGCGTTGTCTCTGAACTCCTTTAGATTCGGCCTGGACAGGGAGATGCTACACGTGAAGGGGAAGGAGAATCAAGAGTTTCAATGTAACTATTCCCTTTATAATGCTTATACTATAAATATACCACATCACTGATATATCCCACCCCACCCTAGTTCCTCAATGCTTTAGACTTGGGGAAAACTCATGTTACACTCAGTGACTTCACATGATCCCTACCTGGCTCCAGGTGTTTTCATGGTCTGACTCTGTAACAGTCGTCTCTTCTCCTTTTCGATCTCAGCCAGGATTGCCACTCTGGCCTTGTTGGGGAAGGCTACACAACAGAGAGGGGAAGAAACAACAATTCAGAGGGAGAGGAAAAGTGAGTCTGACAAATTATTTCACAAAATCATTTTGAGTAGACAAAATAATTCCAAGTACAAATGGTATATAAGAAGAAAGAAACATCTGCATTGGTTGAATGTAAAACTTACACTAAAGAGGTAAACGTCAAGGTAGCACTGAGTGTATCAAATAAATACCTTCTCAAGCAGAAAAGATACGACTTTGACTATTTCTTTGACCTTTCTTTGACACCCTGTTTTCATTATTTAAGCCTTTAGTAAAACGTACAGGTGTTTTTAGCTCTCTCGGTTTTCTATTTGAAAGGAATTTCATTTACATTTTCTTCATGCTTTCAAGGAGTCCAGCTTTCGTGACCAATAACCACATACAAGTACCTTTGGCCCAGAGATAAAGGAAATTACCTTGCCCTGGGGGATTACTAGCCATGGTAGTGGAGGCAGCAGACGAACCTCAGGATAATAAACACAGTTTTCAATTGTTTCGCTTTTAAGTTCTGTGTGTTTCCTTTAGCCTAGCTTGTGTTGCACTGGTGGATACAAAACAGCGATAAAAGTTCCCCCGAATGAAAAGTGAAACTTGAAATGGACCTGGATGGATTACACGGAATTTATGGAACTGTTGCACACTACTGTAACTGTCTCTGAAAGTTTAAAATGCCTATAAAACCCTTTGTTATGTACGGCTGATGAGTCGCATGTTGACTCCCTTCAAGCTGTTCACAGCCGGTGTTTTCAGTCGGATAGGTTTAGGTAGGAGTAACAACGAAGAGGTCTCACTCTGCTACTGTTTCCAATAACAAAAAAAAAAAAAAAAAACGTAAATTCAATTGAGAGCTTTACACCACAATTGTTGTAAATTAATAATAAGCTTCAGCTATTTTACAACACACTTGACAAATAACAGTATAAATTAAAATAGTATCGAACAGAAATAGAGGAGATACATTCCAGTCCTTTTTAGTATATGATACCGATCATGACATCTGGAAAGTAGTAGTGTGTCTGTTAATAGACGATCTTTAGCGTTTCATTCGCTTCTTTCTATCACATGACAGACATGTTTACTACCGGGTTCGTGTGGTTTAACTTCCGGAGCTGCGCAGTTGGAGTCAGCTGACAGATGTGACCAACTAGCGGGTGTAACATCCAAACTGAGGAGACCTGAACCGAAGAGAGAGAGAGAGAGAGAGAAAAAAAAAACCCTCTTTCTGTTGTAAACTAAGGGATTTGGCCGCGGAGAATCGGGGGGAACACGTGTCCCCACCTCCTGGAGAATGAGTGTCGGCGCTCCGAAAGGCCTGGCCAGCTCGGGGCAGAAGCCCATCGCGGAGATCATTCACCCGCTGTCCGCCGCCGACGAGCCCCTCTCCGCCGCCGGCGTCGGAGGGGATAAGGTGGGTCTGCTGGGGTCCACTGAAACTGGTCTGTAAACACCCCGTGGCACGTAGAGAAACACAACACGACACACTGACATACATCCAGCTCGGTAAGAGTGTTGATGGATAAAGCAATCAAAGAAATGAGTAGCAACCTGATGAAAGTTGAAGGCAGAAAATTGCAAAATCAAGGTCTCCAGTTAGTGCTTTTTGGTTGGATCTAAGGTTTACACCCTACATGTGAATGTTAGACTTTAATCTGAATTGTTTGAGTTTGCCCCAAAATCAGTGTTGGATGGAAAATCCTCCTCAGAGTCAGCAGCTGTCTCGCAGCTTGCAAAATAAATAGAAGCCATAGAGAGACGTACATCTTCCTCAATGCAACAGCTCAACCCACACAAGCATAAACAGTAGGCAGAATAAAAGGGGAAACTTGCATTTTAATGCACGCAGATACACATATGCACAGATCAGCCATGTACACTTCAGCTGACACAGCAGACTCCAGACATGAGACACGGTGTAGGCTGACTGTGTAAACAACGACAGAACCTGGCAAACAAATCAGAAAGGCCAGATGTTTTGTCGGGAACATGCTTATCAGCCGCCTTGGTTTGGTTTTGCAGTTAATTATTGCCATGCAGCTGCCTTTGTATGCACCTTTGCAACACTGCTGCTTTAAATGTGAATGTTGTTTTGCTGTTCATTTCATTTTCATACATGATATATCCAGAGCCAATATGGGTGAAAGTCCACGCATCATAAAACATTTAAAATGCTTGTCAACGCCTTTCACTAACATTTAAGATTAAAAGTGAGAGTGTGTGCTTATGTGAAGCAAGTTTCACATCCAGATGAACCTTAACATTGCATTCTTACAATACTGTTTGTTTTCACTTTTGCTTTCATCATAAGTACCAAATGTGTTCATTAGAATGCAAATATCTCACCATCTTTATTTCCTGAAGTGAGAAAAGAAAAAGAACTGATGTATAAATGTAGCATTAATAAAGGTATCCCCGCCTACTTTACTATAAATAAACCAGTTTAGACTGGAACCTTTTCAAAGAAAAAGTAAAAAATATTCTTTCAGCAATATTGTCTTGAACATTGGCTGAACATACGGCTCAAGCAACAACTGGATTGTCATCAAATGTTCTTTGTGTTGAATAGAGAGTACCTCCTTGTAAACAGCCATATTGTGTAATGGAGCGACTGTGAAGTGTTCTTTGTTTCCTAACACTTAAAAAAAAAAGAGTTTGGTCATGACTTCGGTCGTCATATTTAACTGTGTTCCGAAATATAAATAATATTGTGCTTAATGGGAATGCCTGTCAGTGTCTGAAAGCAATGTGTGAAATCAAGAATGGGTTACTTCCTGTTAGGCTACTTTCAGCATCCTGGTGTTCGAGGCACTTGGAAAAGACGTGAGCCAAGATTGATGGTGTCATATTCAGGAAACGAGTCAAAATTCACATTATTGAACGTTAAATCTCCCTATCATGCTCTTGTATTGAAATCAGATCCTGTTGTACTCCCACAATTACTGACAGTCTGATAGATCTGTGCTGTGGTGGCCTGGTTGTTCATTCACAGTGATGTAATGATGCAACGCTAAGCAATCAACTGAGCTGTGATTACCAGTGCAGGTTAGCACAACACTGTAAATCCCCCCCCCCCCACACACACACACAAAAAAAAAAAAAAAAAAACACTTACAACCTCAGCGGGCTGCCTGTCTCTTTCTGAATGTGTGTGTAAAAGTGGCAAAAGGAGATAATGGTGTCGAGGAGATGTGTGTCTGGGTCAGTGAGGCCAGTTCCAGAGTGTTTTTTTTTTTTTGTAGGAGCGAGAGAGGAGAGAGAGGAGTATCACTTTCTGTCACCTCAGAGAAGAAGTGTGTGTGTGGCAGAAAAAAGTGATTAAAGTTGAACATTAGCTCCTCTGCTTCTCCGCAAGCATGCACCTTAACCTGTTCCCTCCCTCATGTCTTCATCACAAGGCGTTTTCAGGAGTTTGCTCAGTTCGGTAAATCAGATTTGATAGTATGAATGTTGACGACGAGGGATTCAGTTAGGTGTTTTAGTTTGTTGATAAAGCCTTATTTGCTTGTCTCTGTGTTTTGCCTTCTTTCCTCGAACAGGACGATCATGTTGGTCTTTGTTTACATTCGACTATCTTTGGGTGTCTCACGATTTGATTTGATTTTGATTCTTGGGGTCATGATTCGATTTAGAATCTAGGATTCTGGATTCATGGATTCAAAGTCTATTTTTGAATAAGTACATACTTCAGGATCTAATCCAGTCCTCTGTGAGACTGGCTGAATTTCTTGCTGCTCCATTTGGCATCCTACTGAGTTAAAGAGCTAGCTTTAACACTTAGCAGGGAGCAACTGATTAGCCTCCCCCCAAAAAAAATAAAAATATTTTTGGAGGTTATGAATCAATTTAGAATCTCAATTTTTACTTAAAAAACTTCCGTTATTTAACATTCTGTTGCTGCAGTTCTATATTTTCACCAGTGGGATGTTATTAGTCCTCTCTAAATGCAGTTATACATGAAAGTGCAATAATAAGAAATATCAGAAATATCTTTTGTCTAATAATAAAATGTTTACAACCCGAAAACATCTTTCTTTTTGTTTAAGGCGATGCTTTACACAACCCCCACTTTTGTCCAGTGATTTGTTTTGTACAGGTTCTCTGATTATCTGTGCTGTGTTTTGATGGAGCCTGAGAGGGAATTGGATGTTTGCTCCCGACTGTGATGCCTTAACAAATAACGAGTGTTTGGAAAAGTCCAGCCGCATGTATATTCAGCCTGTGAATGAGCGTCAGTCTATCAACACCTTTTCAACAGTTTAAGAGCAACTTACTCCCGAAGAAAAGTCTTGTTGTATTTTTAAAAACATTTTCTTCAGTCAGCCTACAGATGCAGTACCTTGCCCCTTGTTTCCCAACAGTGGGTGTCTTTTTTTTTTTTTTTTTTAGTTTTTAAGGTTGTGAAAATGTGTCTGCGGTCCACAGATGCTCCACTTCTCTCCCCTCATCCATCATTCAATTAGAAAAAGGAGAGCCGTGTCAGATGATGTAGGGTGTGTACGCAGCAGCAGTAGCCTGAATAAGAGCCCCTTTGACAGAGAGAAACAACGGCGGCACCATCAGCATCGATCCAACAGCTCTTTGTTTACAGTTTCCCCCCCCCCCCATTGCAGCTTCTGAATTTGATGTCACCGTTGTCTCCTTTTTTTGCAGGAAGCCGGCCTGACGAATGGCACGCCAGTTGAAACGTCAAGCCCTGCCTCTGCATCCTCGCTTTTCAACCGGCTGCAGCTGGACGATGACCTGGAAGCAGATGGCCGGGACCACTACGCCCTGACAGAAACCCGTGACCTTTTTGTCACAGTCGACGACCCAAAGAAGCACGTCTCCACCATGGAGACCTACATCACCTACAGGGTCTCCACAAAGGTCTGCTATTGGCTGCTGTTCATATGTTTGGCACCATTTTGACGTAATTAATCATCTTACTCATATTAGTTTATTATTTAGAGTTTTTCTGCTGGTTTTTAAACTCCTTGACGATGCGTTCAATAACGTTCTATATCCAAATGCCAAGAGCAAGCTAATGGACAGCAATATTAAATGTAGAAATCTTTTTTTTTATGTTAAATGTCCGTTAATCCAGCCGAGACTAAAGTCCAGCATGACTAACCTGTTTGCTCTAAACCTGGATTTGTGCAGCCTCACCTACACTGCCCCTGCATTTAGACAAAGACTGTTGAAGATAAAACTTCAATCAGGAAAACAAAACTTCTCACTTAATCTTCCCATGAAAGATTTATGCTTTAGTGAGGAGATGGATCCAGTCATTTTCGTCGAGGTGGAATCTAAGTTCCAATCCGTCAAATCTCTCTGCCGGTAAACAGAGCAGGACGATGTCAGGGTCATCACTCCGCCTCACCTCGCTTCATTTGTGCCGACCTTCAGGGAGGGATCACGGCTCTTACAGGCCTTGTCCGCGCTTTAATGAAAGAAACCGATTAAGAGGGAGATGCTGCCTGAAGTCTTCGGGCGTCATGACAACAGTTGCTATGTGCACTGCGGTGCTCAAGCTCAGAGGTCCCCCGAACAAATATCGCGGGCTGAAATGAACACAACGTGTTAATTGAGGAGGCATGTGGAGGGGGGGGGATGTCCTTTAACACTCTCTTGTCAGGGACAGAATGTGTGTGTGTGTGAGTGGGTGGCTGTGTGTGCACTGTCAGCTTTATTTCAAGGTCAGTACACATTGGCGGTACTCCTTAATGGGCTAAGGTGAACAGAGACATGGCAACCCCACCGTCTCCCGGAAGTTATACTGCTGTGTGCTAATTTACTGTTCAAACATTTAGGAGCTGAAATAGAAACAGGAGAAATGTACATAATGGAATTTGTGTCCAATCTAGGGTTGTGTTAAACTCAGGGTAAGAAAGAATTAGACTTTGAGTAAGTATTCCAATCATATTTTTCTGCCAGGTCACACAGCGAATATCTCTCTTTTTTTTTCCCCCTCAGACCACTCGAATAGAGTTCGACCTACCGGAGTACTGTGTGCGACGACGCTACCAGGACTTTGATTGGCTGAGGATCAAGCTAGAGGACAGTCAGCCAACCCACCTCATCCCCGTAGGTTAAAACTCGCCACAACGTAAACCCGCTGTGCTGCTGTCCCTCCAGAAAAGCCCTGAATTCAACTCACTCTGCTCTGCTTCCTCTCTCTCTCTCTCTCTCTCTCTCTCTCTCTCTCTTCCTCTTCATCTCTCTTGGTCTTCAGCCACTGCCGGAGAAGTTTGTCATGAAAGGCGTGGTCGATCGTTTTTCGGAGGAGTTTGTCGAGACACGGATGAAAGCTCTGGACAAGTTCTTGAAGCGAGTTGCAGACCATCCCGTCCTCTCCTTCAACCCTCATCTCAACGCTTTCCTGTCGGCCAAGGTGAGCCAAAACAAGCGTGGATAGATCACTGTCATTCTATTTTAGGAGACTCTTTTGTTTTCCTGGAAGAGTTCATGTCCATGAGCACTTTAACAGCAACAGTTTAATAATTTATTGACGCAGCGTTTGACATTGGTCAGCTTTTCTTTTTGGCACTGGCTGTGTGATGCAAACAACAGCTTTCGCTAAGGGGAGGGTCATGTTTTTTTTGTTTTTTTGTTTTTTTGTTTTTTTTCTTCTCTCAAAGAATTGAACAAAATTGTTCAATACTTGACACTGAGGACGTACTATGACGGTTACTGTGGTGAAATACAAAAAGTTATCTCAGCAGCAATCTGTCAGCACAAAGCAATACCAGAAAATACAAAGCTGTGTGTGTGTGTGTGTGTGTGTGTGTGTGTGTGTGTGTGTGTGTGTGTGTGTGTGTGTGTGTGTGTGTGTGTGTGTGTGTGTGTGTGTGTGTGTGTGTGTGTGTGTGTGTGTGTGTGTGTGTGTGTGTGTGTGTGTGTGTGTGTGTGTGTGTGTGTGTGTGTGTGTGTGTGTGTGTGTGTGTGTGTGTGTGTGTGTGTGTGTGTGTGTGTGTGTGCTCTGTATCTGCCATCACTCACAAATTTGGTCTCTAAGAAGCTGAGACACAAGACAAGACTTTATTGATCCCTGTGAGGAAATGAGGACGCAGCAGCGGTGAATTAATTGCATTTGGAAAAAAAGAGAGTATGGAGCTGTATCACAACATAAAAATGTGTGATAACAATTCTTAAGCTAATCAAACAGCAAAATAATCAGTATTCATGTTCACTTAATCTGTTCTCTGAATATATTGTAACATTGGTTACTTCATGTTAGTGTATGTGTGACTTCGTGTTGTCACTGTGCCTCTGCAGGACTTGAACAAGCGCCAGGGTCTGGCCCTGCTGACCAAGGTGGGCGAGTCAGTGAAGCACGTAGCTGGAGGATACAAGCTACGGGCGCGACCCGCTGAGTTCTGCGCCATGGGAGAATACCTGGACACCTTCACTCAGAAACTGGGAACGATTGACCGCATCGCTCAGAGGATCCTCAAAGAGCAGTCAGGTATTGCTTCGTTGGCGGTGTATGAATGGGATTAGATACTTCTGATGGTCTCACTACAAAGCAACCTCTGTCATCAAAAGTGCTTTTAGTCGCCAGAAGACTAGAAAAGTCCATTAACTTAATAGCAGTCATTTGTTTCTGCTTCATCAAGCTTGTGGTTAGCTCATGTTGCAACAACGTTAAGCTTTAAGCTGGATGGCTTACACCAGGCTTTATGAATGTATCTGCAGTATTGACCCTCTGAGGGTGGGAGTGTTTCGTTTTGGGGCCTTGAGGTTGCGCAGTTAATGTGTGCAGGCCTTGCTCATGCATGACAAGTGATCTGCTATGCAAAATGCTTCCTGCCACCATCTGTTCAGGTCTGACTTTTGTCGCAGTCTTAAAACAACTCTGCAGGATAAATAAAGGGTTTGGTTTCCACACTGGAGGAGATAAGATTGAAACTCTGGGAACTGTAGATAATAGAGAGCTGTGAGCTTACACCGAGAGTGAAACCAACCAATGCCATGCATGCTCGACTCCACAGCCTGGCGTTCAGCCATCATTCTCTCCCATGTGTAAATTACAAATATAGATTTTCCAGTTGAACATGCCAATCCCTCTGTAGCTCCTCTGAAAAAAATAGGAACATTTCTTAAGAGATTTCTTTTTCATTCCTGATGAGGCTTATGTTATTAGAGACTATTAGTGCCCACAGGCCGCCAAAAACTGTGAAAACAGTACATTTTTGTTTCCTATTTTTAGCAAGGAAGCCCACAACTCTTCTTCAACGCTTGCATGACTTTTTTTTAAAAACATTATTTTACTCTTCCACCCCACCAGAGTACCTGACAGAGCTACGTGAGTATGGCACCGTATACACCAGCTGGGCGGGGTCAGAGCAAGAACTGCAGCGCCCCCTGGAGGGCGTGGCCGGCTGCGTGACAACGTGCAGCGGAGCTCTGGAGGAGCAGTGTGAGACCATGAGCCAGGACTTCCTGCCTGTACTCCGAGAGTACGTCCTCTACATAGAGTCCATGAAGGTGAGAAGAAGCATGACTAAGTGTCTCTTTGTTTGATCTTCTTACAGAACCGTCAGTCTATGTGGGTGGTACTTTGCCTCTGTTGCAAACCATGGTCTTGAAAACAACTTGACTAACACAACAATAAATTAAACAAGATATTATTGCTTATTTTAATCATTAAAATAGTCTTATTTACTTTTCACACTCAAAAACATTGGACAGTAAAATATTTAGTATCATACTTATTTGTTTTTTTTTGCAGCAAGTGTAGAACAAAAAACAAAATACTTTTTTAAAGATGAACTTTTTGGCTTTTTGTACCCTTATTGCGAAGGAAGGATAGTCGACAGAGTTGGAAATCAGGGAGAGAGAGAGAGTAGGAAAGGAGCCACAGGTCACACCCCAACCTGAGCTGCCCACCCGGAGGACTACAGCCTTTTGTACGCACGCACTAACCACCACATCACCGCCACCTCTATGATGTCAGTTTTGATCAAACTTTGTCTTTTACACATCATTTATCCAATAGACTCTTATTTCTCTTAATTCTTGAAAAAACCAAACAGAATCTCTATCACATCACATTTATTTAGCTATTCTACAATTCATTTAGCAGACACTTTAATCCAAGGCGCCGAACATCAGAGAGCAAGTACAGCGCAAGCAAGGATCTAGAGAGGAGGAAACAATGTCCTGAAGTGTAAACAAACAGCTTTGAGTCCAATCAGACACACAGGTGATGAAAGGGAGTGCACTGAGGCAGAGCACTCAGAATTCAAGTTAATTTAACAACAACGATAACGTCGACCGCTGCTCTTGAGAGTTCTAATCAGCAAACAAAACCATCCTAAATATCCTCATCGTTGTCCTCAAAATCATCAGTGATGTATTTTAGTGCGTAGGTATTCATGAAAGAGTTAAGTCTTTAGCTTTTACTTAAAGCTGCAAAGGGACTCTGCAGATCGAATGGCTATTGTACATGTTTATCTAGTTCTTGCACTGGAATAAAAGAACACAGATTGTTTAACACTGACGATAATGTTAAATGACAATATGCATTTAGAACATGATGAATAAAACCTTTAATTAAGACACTCAAATTTACAAGGATTTCATGGGAATTTAGAGAATATACTAAAGCTTACAAATGTACAGATAGTATAAAAAGAAACAGAGTTGCTTTATTGTTTGATGAGCTTTTATAAAAGGATTAACCAGTGTCTTCCTCTTAAACGTATCCTCATATATGTTTGATTTCACATGCAGAAAGTTTACATCTCAACACTCATTGATCCTTTTCTATGTACTATTAGTACACTGTTCATGGCTTTCTTAGTTCACATCCGATAAAGGAAGTAGCATCTGCAATTCTGCCTGTGTCACGTCCTGTCCATCCCCAAGCAACTCATTCAGCATCTTATTTTTCACCGATTGTCTCTCACATACATGTTGCAGTATCAGTGTCACAATCAGAGAACAACAATATAACTGTGTTGATGTTTCCTGGTTGCTTACAGAATGTTTTGAGAAAGAGGGACCAAAGCCAGGCGGAGTACGAAGGCCGGTTAGAAGCAGCCGTGTTGCGCAAACAGGAAGACAGAACACCAGTAAGCCTCCTCTTTCCTCTCTTCTCAATCTGCAGCGCACATTTCTGTGTCCAGAGTTCAGAGTGTTGGTAGTTTCCTCAGGATTTCTTCATTTCTGTCTGGTTAGCACATAATGTGACTGCAGGAATATCAACTAGTTTAACTTTAACTTAAAAACAAGGGTTATTAATCTCTTCAAAATAAAAGCTTTTAACCCTGACAGGGTAAGTATATTTGGCTCATATGCCATCCTTACCACACGAAAAAAAACTCTCAGAATATGAGATGAAAGATTGATAAAAGTCTTTTTTGTGGACTTCTCTGATACAACCTTCCCCTCTAAAACTCCTGCACCACCCAGACCCCCATGGTTGTAGTCCAGGAACCTGTAGTCTCTTGTATCATGTCCCCTAAAGGCCCCTGTAGTTGTAGCTTTGTCTGTCTCGCCACAGATACCAGTGGAGGTGGAGAAATGCCAGGACAAAGTGGAGTGTTTTAACGCTGACCTGAAGGCAGACTGGGAGCGCTGGCAGAGCAACAAGAGACAAGATTTCAAACAGCTCCTCACGGGCATGGCTGACAAAAACATCAACCAATACGAAAAGGTACGAAAAGCTGTCAAAAAGCAAAAGACTACAACTGTGATGTCATTTACCAAAAGAACGAAAGCAGAAAGAATAAGTTAGTGCTTCGTTGGCTTGGTCAAGAATTTCCAATCCTTTCTTCACACTTTTTTAAAACCATAACATATAAACATGTGTTGCAGAAGATTTACAAAAAAAAGAAGCTAGAAATGAGTCATCCTGATGACCATTTCCTTTTTCATTTTCAACTGTTGACAAAAATCACCATTTTTTACCTTTTTGGAGTCAACTTGTTATGTGAAAAGGAGGACTATTTGCATATTTCCTGCAGTGAAAAAAAAAAACCAAAAGATGCAAAGTCGAGATGTACCAATTGCAATTTCTCTGACCGATTCCAATTTCCGATTTTTTTTACCTGGTCTGACCTGCTGATAATGACTTTTGGCCAATTCAGATTTTCTTTCTTTAAAGCACTTCAATACACAGCAAAAAACTTTGCTTCTTTTGTCTCTTTTATGTCACGGACATAAAAGTTATGTTCATAAGTAACTGTGTATAGCAGCTGCTCCACCTTTATCTCACTCAAACCGATCTTTAATAGAAAAGTTTGAGTTTCAAACCCTTTGTTACCTGTATTATCATTTATTTTTTTATGACATTATTTAAAGTGTCTTCAGATATGTCATAAGTAAAACAAAAAATGTATCACAGTAAATGATCTTTTAAAATGATACATTAATTGCATTTCACTGCATTAGATGTTCTCATTCTAGAAACATTATTTCTAGAATGTGCCATTATTTACATTATTTAGGTTTTAATGTAACTCATTAAAAAAATCCAAATATAGAAACAGTGAAGTTTGCTGCTTCACTCTCTTCAGCTGACTCTTACCTGTCCACATCGTAATTACTAACATGAATATAATATTTACTGCACAGTGATACTTCTCACATCAGGTCAAACTTTTAATTATCTCATACACCGAGGTTTCATCGTTTAAGTGTCCTTCTGTAACCAAGTAGGATTAAGGGAATATTAATTTCATATTTTAACATGCTGCGCTCCCTCAACCCGCAAAAGAGAGAGAGGAGGAGCACACAGGTACATATATACGAGCAGCGCAGTTACATGGATCAAGAGTAGGGAAATGATCTGTGCTTCTAATGAAATGTTACGAGAACCAATCAACGCTGCACTTGCTGGATGTACCAAGGAATATAACTTGAGAAATAAATCTTTTGTATCACTACATTTTTTCTCCCTTTCCCCCCTCTTTCACCTCATATATTTGAACTGTCAACCGTCTTCATCCGTCTCCACCCTCTGCAGAGCCAGGCAGCGTGGGAGTCGCTCATAACCCTCCTCCAGGACAAACAGACTGAGGATAAAACGAGCGAGACGAACTGAAACATCCCGTCATGTCTCTGCCTTCCTCCCTTTCTGTATAACACACTCTGTCATGCCAAGGATAAGGACCAAGCGGGCCGCAGACATTTCCTGCCGGACTCAGCCGCTGTTCTCCTGTGAGTTGATTGTATCGGAGGGGAGGGTACTCTCCGAGATCTGACCTGCAGAGGAGGTAACAAGTGGTGCATTCAAGCACAGTGTGGAGATGGGAAGGAGACACGTACTTATGTACAGACATTTTCCATTATTTGTATTTCTTTTCTTCTTATTGACTTTTTCTACTTCAAATTTACAATTAACAGTCGATTGCCAATGCTGCTTATGTTTATTTAACCACGGTCTCACAGAGGCGTATGGTCGGTATGTTCACCGCCTATTCACATTAAGCAAAATGTGAAGGATAACTCTTCAGTGCTGCAGTAAGCTAAGATGTTTTTTTTTTTTTTTTTTTTTTTTTGAGTGGGCAGATTGGAATATGAAGTATTCAGAACATCTCCAAGACAAAATGTTAAGCAACAGCTCTTGGCTGAATGGAGACTGATATTTGCTTTACAACAGAACCCCCTCTCCTTTAAGAACTATACTTGTTATTCTTGCATGTAGTGATGCATAACGTTTTACGCTATCCATTGCTGATTTCCAAAACTTCATAGAGTTTATACTTTTTTTATAATAACATTTAACATGAGACACTCGAAACTGTCTGTGGCATCGTTGCTTCTGACACCGCCTAATTTTTTTGCCCAGAAGCAAAACATGGAACGACTAACAGCAGGAGGAGTAGCGAAAGACAACTGCGAACGTGTCTAGTTAGTTCTTTGAAAGGGAAACTTTAGGATGTATTTTGGATCTTCATCAGAATGGATAAATAGACGTGAAACAAATTACCATTTAAATCTAAAATGAATGCAGAGCTTTATTAGGGATGTGAATTTGGGTTTTACTCCAGGAAGCAGGAGCAGCAGATTTGGTCATACATTTGTGTCCTGTAGCACCACCTGGTGGTTAAGCTGCTTATAGCTTTCTTTCTGTCGGCTAAACGGTGTGTGCTACTCCTGCTGGTGTCTCTTCATATCACATCTTTGTGTGTGTGTGTTTATTTGTTTTAATCATGGCCATTTATACCTACAGTAGGTTATTTGTCTCTGTTCTTCACTCGAAGGCTTTGACTCAGTTAGGAATTCTGGGGCACAGACGGAGAAGATTTACCCAATGAAAAGCACACAGAGGAGGGTAAATATTGACTCTGTGAGAGTCTGTTTTCATTTGTTTAAAGAGTGTGTAATGTTTTAAACTCACTTTTTAAAATCAGATGCCATGTTTTTTGCAGGGATTGGCCTCAATTACATTTATTTTTATGACAAATCTGAAGGAGTAAATTCTGCATTGGGACATTTGAAAGTATCGCCCACCAGTAACGACATTTATGTCTTGTGTCTTAGCGAAGCTGTCTATTACCTGAAATAAGCTTTAGAGGAGAGTGCAGACTTTAGAGCAGTGGTTCTCAACTGGTCTAGCCTCAGGACCCACCACCAACTCCTTAATATGAAATTGCGACCAAAATTTTGATTTTCTTTTTAACCAATGAGATTTGTTTTATGAAAACTGGTGCAGTTTGGACCTCAGACAGTACAAAACATTTTACAGAGGAAAGAGAAGAAACAAAACAGTAAAATGGTTTTAAAAGTGATGTTTAGGCTTTTGAAACTTTCAAGAACTTTTTTTTTCCAGGCACACTTTCTCGACCCACTGAAAACGACTCCACGACCCACTTTTGGGTCCCGACCCACCAGTTGAGAACCACTGGTTTGGAGCCTACAGTTAAACGTCCAGGGAATACGTTTTGAAGTTAATTTTAAACATACTGTGTAGAGGATTAAAGAGCTCTGAAGCTTCTGAGACCTTTTTGCTATGTCATGAAAACACCAAGGGAGTCAAGATGACTCGGCACGATGATAACAGTTTCAGAGTTCAGCTCTGATAGAAAACTGTAACTGAAGATTTGGCAGGGTCAGGACAGCTGTGACTTATGGGAAATTTTGATGGAGGTGAAGAAACAAATGGTTCCAAAACGCGAGTCAATGTAACAGTTCATGAACTAAGTGCTTTTGTGTCATGTTTCCTCTTTTTTGGGGACGGGCAGGTTAAAATGTTGCTGATGTGGCCTTAAAGCAGAAATCAACTCTTCTCCATCCTCAGCAATACTTCGAGCTCGTTACACTTAGCGTAAAGTAGCCAAAACTTCACCAGTGAACACCAGAATGGTCTGGAAGAACCGCTGTTGTTTCTTCCAATTTCCAATTGGCAAAGATGGTTATTTTCCCTTGTCATCTGTGGTGCAGATCCCACAGTGGTGTAGCCTCATAAACATGAACAATGTATTCATTAACAAGTGTAATAATATTTTGTTTGATTAAAACCATGATTTCTTCTCTGAACAGAATTTTCAGAAATAAGGTGCTGATATTACTTTTTTTTTTTTTTTTTAGGTTTATGTAACCAGAGGCTTCAATGTAAACAGAACTGCTGTGTTTTAGTTGTTTTTTTGTATTTGTCAGATTGTATTTGACTTTCCCTAACCCTGTGTTTTTTTTTTATTTTGCTCATGTCCCAGCCTGCTCTCAGTGTAGCTTCAGGCAGGCGCTGTAAGGCAGCAGTGATGGTAGCTGCCTCTGGACCGGTTTTTCATTCGGTTTGACAGTTCTCTTTTTATTTGTCCAACATTTTATACCCACGATCGAAAAGCAAAAGCAGCTATGTTTCTTCTTATTTCCAGATGTCAACAAGGTGAAGAATTAAGACTTTTTTTTTTTTAGACAATTTTAAAAAATCTAGTAAAATGGAGAAAAGCTTTCTGTGTAGCTTTTAAGGCAGCTGTAGCAGACAGTACGGATGCACTGATGCTGAATTACTGTAGTTTTAAAACTCACCATGAAGAGACAGAGGTGTTCAAAAACTGAGCTTCTGAGTAATCTGTTTATTTCACTTTTTATTTCTAAAGTCATACTTTAAGGAACTTGTTTATATATATTCATATGTATAAATATCCACGAAAAGTAAAGATATTTCAATATAGTTTAACAAAACTTCAAACTGAGTCACTGCTGTTCAGCATTGATTTAATTAAAGCAACGCATCGCCATAGAGCAAAAAAAGAAGGTACCTACTTTGGAGCACTTTTTTTTGTAAGCAAGTGAAGACAACATGAACACATTCACTCGATAACAGTCTAACATGATGAAGTTTAAATGTAGGCATGTTTTATTTCTTGGTTCAGAGCAGTACTTGTTGTCTGTTGAACACTGAATCATGGCTGTGACTTTAGAAAAAGAGGCATCAGTGCATCCACAGACTACCCTGCTATCTGGTGTGAATAAAAAAAACTGCACAGACCTGATGAAGTGACCTGATCTGATCATGCACAAATTTTGGGATTATTTCGACTTGCTGAATTATTATTTTTTGCTCTAATGGCAACATACTGTATATTCAATATACTCTATTGCACAGCTGAATTATATGGCACAGCTGAGTCTATTTTTGTATAAAAGAACAGAAGATTATTGTGGGTTTAATGAAATGTGTGAAAGATACGATAACACATTTTGAAAGCTTTGTTATAATAATGTAAACCATTAGTTACCAAAAAAATGAGAAATGAACCATTTTATTTAGATTCTCATTGGAGCCCCAGCAATAGTTCTCCAGATAATTTATACTCACAGCTATTGTCAAACCCATTCGATGCTGTGTGCCTGCTGATTTATTTTTGCACTAAAATCCATGGAAGAAATGTAATGTAATGCTAATAATAAAATCTAAATGTCTTTCTTTAAGGGCCAATATCGACTAAAAAAACTGTGATGTTAGGTTGGTCGGGACACAGTCTCTGTCCCAGTTTGGAAAGTTGTTTCTGTAAGGTAAAGAAAGGCATCATCTGCAAACAGAGACAGTGGCTGATACGATGGGAGAGCATGGCATAATGTTTGTTTTTTATTAAATGTTCAAATCAAATGTTTCAAAGCCAAATGTCCATGTTTTTTTCCTACTGTTGTCTTCACACAGATTCACACATGAAGAGAAAATCTGATTTACAGAACAGGAAAAACTTTTATCAATCAAACCCTGTATAAAAGGTTAAAGGTCAGCCATCTAATGAACGTGTGAATCCAGCTTCAGGCGTTATTTCGGTTCCCTCCCAGTGTGTACTGTTTACGTTCAGAGTTTTTATTGTACATTTGGATGTTAATAACATCTTGTTGTAATTATATATAAGCTTGTATATTGATGTTGTTTTGATGCAATTTATCTTTACCTCAAAAGACTTTTTGGATATATTGGACCAATAATAAAAGAACGAATGCATTTCACACGTGTCTGCTCAAGTCTCATTAGTTTCTTATGTACAATTTTCAGATTGAATCTATAGCTTAAAGTATTTATTTGCTTAAATTATGTATATTAACATTGTCTACCAGGAAGTGATTGTGAGATGTCTCTGAAAATGAGACGCTTGATATAAAGAATTAAAAAATGTAAACTTTAAATCTTTAATGTGCAGCATTTAAGAAAATTCCACCAAACATATTCCAGTTTGTCTTGAATGCAGGGTTGGTAATTTTCTCCAGATACACTTTTTAAGATTTTGGTTGAAATTTTCTTTGGGTCCTGACAGAAATTGATAATTCTTGTGCTCTAAAAAAGGAATGAAGAAAATCGGCAATCTGTAGCAGTTGTAAGCATGTAAAAACTTCAACCAGTGTCTACCACGAGGTACCAATCTGATGAATCAATCACGTCTCCCTGCTCGTTCTCGACCCCTTACATGCACGAGCCCACGCTCAAAGCATGAGCTGAGGTCCGTTCCTGGACCAGTGGCACTTGTGCATGTAAGTGAGGGGCGGGGCTTTTGAGGGAGCACAGAGGGAATTACTACTTTCAAAATCATGCTAGCTTTAAATAAACCAGATGTTATTAGAACAAACAACATAAAAAAACAAGTCTTCATTTGTTGTACCGTATATGAAAATTTAAAAATGTAGTTGAAAGTGTTTTACAACAAATGCAACATCAACTTACAAAACACACAATAAAAAAGTCATACTGACCGAGTGAATTCAAATGCATTCATGAAGTATTCACACCCATAATGACATATTGCCTTTTCTTTCCTACATCAATAGAAAATTAATTAAAATGACTTCATCATTAAGCTATTACATCACAAAATACAAACACAGGGAAATGAACTCTGTACTTTTTAGCCACTGTGGTGTCGAATGCAGAAGTAAGAAAGCACGAGGACATAAAAAAAATCACAAAAAAAGGAAGTAAAAAAAAAATCCAAACAGGAACAATAATGATAGAAAAACCTTTCAACAACTCTTTTACTCTGCCAGCCTATCCTGACCTGCAGGTTCAGCAGTAAACATCTAACTCTTGAAGTATAATATACAATAAAGTGCATCTACAATAATTTTAATGTATTTAGAAATAATTTCTATTTTTAACGGCATCAGTTTTCATATGACAACCTACAAAATGATCCCAAAATTGAAGTTGTAAATTCAACAGAATGTTTTTGTTGTTCCTTTTTAAGATGACTGATTTGTGAATCCTTATCCCCCCCACAAATATTGTGAAAAATGAAAAATTCTTATTAATGCATTCACCAGAAACTTTCAATGTATCGTTCCGGTCCTGATATGCAAGACATAATGACTGAAATCTGTCACCACCCGACAAGGTTCCAGTCACATTGGTTCAAATCTGTGAGATAATGTCTGAAAGTTGAATGTGATCCATTCTGAGCTGATCCAAAAGACAAAACTACGTTTAATGTATTAGTGGATTGTGTGTCTTTAAGTGGTGCTTATGGCCTTTATGTGTCTATAACAAAATCTCCATTTAAAAACACCTTCAGTGTGTTGATGAGGACACATTTTATACAAATGTCAATGGTTGCTCTCAAAGTTTGACAATTCAAAACGTCTGGTCAATCTGCATAGATCCCATTTAAACCTATCATGTTATGTCTGTTAGTCATAACAAGCATAAACAGTTTCTCCTGTAACAGCAACATTCTTGCAGGATTCAAACTTTGACTTTCCTCAACTGTCTTTAGTTTGAACCTGATAGGAAATTACTTTATAGGCACAATCCTTCTTTTGCCCAATTCAAGTCTCAGTCCCGGTCTGCCTCGTACCAACACAAGCTGACAGTCGCTGCTGATGTCAATAAATCACGCTTCCTGTATCCTGTCATACTGTCGCCTCAGAGGTGATCTACAGCCAAAGATACTGGAGGGAAAGGAGAAGTAGGGCGAAGTTAGTTGTCTCATTTAAGCTTTGTACCTCATATGAGCAATGGACGTAGACATTTTTTTGTTGTTGCATAAATTCAATAATATCCTCTAAGAAAGATCTTGATAAGAATAACTGTATTTTTTTAAGAATATCAGAATTGACTGAAAAATGATAAAAAATGTATTTGATATAGAAAGCGAACAGAAAAACAGGGACAAACAAGACACAAATGCAATTTGATTTGGAAAACAACACTGTTATCCAGATTAAAAAGGTGTTGTAATTATACAACTTTTAGGGGGGGGGGGCTGATTTGACTACTGTAATTCATTTGTTTAAAAAAAATTAAATCTCTTAATGCTAAGCTAGGCTAACGACAATTTAATTTTGGGAAAAAAACCCAGGTAAAAACTATTAACAAACACTGATCCCTTCTGTAGGGTAGCACAATTGTTATCACTGCTATAGGCATTGTATAATATGGGCCACACTGTACCTGATGGGTATCATTGCCAGGAATGCTAAGATGCTTGCCAGTGTAAAGACAAAGCCGGGGAACCAGTTCAGGGTTCCCTGATAGATCTTTGTGAAGGCAGGGATGTATGCCAGACCAGGAAACTTCAGAGCCAGCTGCAGAAAGGTAAGAGTGGTGCCTGATGGGAAGAAGAACAGATATGTCAATATGTCAGTAAATAAGGTTCAGGAGGGGGAAGCACAGACAAAAAGTTGAATGCAGAGCCACTTTCAGTTGGTTGTAAATGTGGGCCAGGACAAAAACTGGTGTCAAAAAGTCTATGAAGCGCTTTTCAAACGTGATTTTTTTTTTTCAGTTTTTACACGAGCTCCAGACTACACAATTCATCATTAAATAAATCGGATTGGTAAAAACAAAATTGGAAACTTGGGTCATGATTTTTTGAATGGAGATGGTGGTGGGTCCTGAGGTTCATCCAGTTGGGAACCAATGGGCTTACAGATAGGACCAAATCAAATCTAATTTGTTCAGTTTGTACGAATAGGAGTACACACTCTGTACCAAAGTTATTGAAATGTTAAATAATTTTCTTTTAGATTCTCTTGTTTATCTTCCCTCAGATCTATATTTTTCATTTACTTGTATGTGTAAGGTTGTGTGGAGATGTGGAGAGAAGAGAGTTTGTATTACAATGCGCTGACTCTTTTAAACCCTGACACTGTGTGTGTGTGTGTGTGTGTGTGTGTGTGTGTGTGTGCAAGAACGATAGAGAAACTGTAACCATTGGCAGAATAAGCTTTGATACGTCATGGCAGCAGGTTTCCAGTTTACACCGCTCCTCTTCGTGTGCTTAACTGTCTTAAAGGTATACACACACAAAAATAAAGCTAAAACTACACTTTATTTTAGCTTACTAGCAAACTAAGATGCCTAAAGCTTCTCATTTTGAAATCTAAATAATTTGCTTTAACCCAATCCAACATTTTACAGTTCATCGCTTTATTGAAATGAAGTGTTTTCAGAATATTTAACATGTTCTCTAGCCTTTTCTGAAGACAATCTGCTGATTCAAGAGAGACGAGCCTAAGAGGCCTTTCCCCTCCACCAAGCAGTTGCACAATCATTCTTCATATTTCAAAACCATTTTATTTTAAACCATTGTTCACCATATACTGTACAAGGCAGGAAAACATGACATTAGCTGAACACTAATAAAATGAATATTTTTCAGGCAATGGATCCCAGTTGGACAATATCAGAAAATGTGTTTCTGTCAGATTTTCAACCAAAATAAAATTCACTGGGTAAAATCATATTTGCAGTAAATCCTCAAATGCACTAACCATCACATACTGTTAGCAGATGGTTGAGGGGATCAGTAAGGGGTTTTCCCCACCTTTGCACAACCTTTAGACTGCAATTTTACTTACAGGAAAGGTCATGATGTCATCACTTATCCACAACTTCCTCCTGTTTTCTGACACACTCCTAAAGTTCTCTCTGATGATCACCAATATTATAATTATTCTTATACAAGAAAAAAAAAAAGAAGAAATTTCAGTATATACAATATTGAAGTCAGGGGTTAAAGATTTTTTTTTAGAGCACACAGTTGAACAGTCACTCTACAGCCAAATGTCACTGGAGAATCTTTGCTGTGGAAAATGTAAACAAAGCCTGTTTCAGCAGCATACAGTCAATCACTTGGTCTGACATCTACCCTGCGGCAGAGATTTCAGATGTAAAAAAAACTATATAGTAAAAGTTAACCTCTTCACTGATGGTCTTGTTTGTTGTTGTAGATCATAAAGAACTTTCAGTATTGATTTTAGCCTTTTTTCTTAACCAGTTAAAAAGTCCTCACAGAAGCTTTAAACTATGGTTTTGCCAGAATCTAAAACACTTTACTTTTTTCACTTACCCCGTGTACCACCTAGAACGTGGTGTCGGTAGTTGTGATTATATTTGCAAAGGTTTTGTCAGTGGATAATTTGTAGCCATGCTGTGTGTGTGTGTGTTTTTGTGTAACTTCTTCCTGCCAAGGAAAAGGTCTCTTTCATTTTGACATAAACACAAGGTACTTGTGCACTAATAAAAGGTTAGGCGCTCAGTGAAGAAACCCCTCATCCCAACACCAACAACCCACCCAGCATTGCCAGCTTCAACAGACACTGTTTATGCAAGCGACCAGCTACTGACAATGCAGACACTACATACCCTACCACATGGCCCCAAAACTCAGCCGTGTAGACTTATGTGCAGCAAGAGCCAGAACATCACCAGGGTTGTCAAGTGGTAACAGTGTTTTGCCCAATTAGTCCGACAATACCACAGGAAGGCTGGACGGTTAACCCTCCATGCTAGCTCTCACCGCCCACCACACCCCCACGCAGACCTTTTATATCTTACGTACCACATGGCCATCACAGCACAAACAGCATTGCCACCTAAAGTACAGACCCAAGGCTCTGTTGTACTGTGTTGTACTGCTATCTACCAGGCAGTGTTAACGGTACTGGCCCCCACAACCATAATGCAACTATTACTGGTGCCAACATAACACATGAAAATGCAAGTACAGCTTGAGAGAAAATGCAGAACTACAGAGACAAGTCTGTAGAGAGGTCTCGGGGGAAAAAAGGGCGGGCGAAGCAGAGTCAGGGTGAGGTGCCTTAAACGGGGCTAGCACTCACCCCCCGTTTAAGTTGTTGTCTTTTTGACTGGGAATCCCTGAGATTACACTTTCATAATGTCAAACTGAAAATGAATAAGCATGTTTATTGGTTGGTGTGCCATGTAGGCTGCTCCATATTTCTTACATTTCTTAGATTCATGTGTCAAAACTAGTAACAAATCCTGCTGTGTATTTGGGTTGTCAAACTTTTACACATACACATACACACAGATCAGTATCTTACTCACCACATGAAGATGCCGGAACCTGCAGTGACAGCAGAGAGCGGATAGTTGGCAGCGGGATGAGAGCAAACAGGTTGAGAGAGCGAGCTGCCGGGAAATGAACATGGATTAACTGATACTGATTGTACTTTAACAAAGACAAACATTCTTGAAATAGTGGTGACTATTGTTTGAGGCAGAAGAAGAACTGGATAGATAGCATGTGCACAGACACCTCCACTGGCTGCATGTCTATCTCTCTCTCTCAGCAAGCTGCGTTGCTAAAACACAACACAATGATCTAGTTCTTGTTATTAAATGAGAAATAAGCTTCTATTCACTTCCACATATTGGTTCATACATTTTTATAGGATGTGCTCATGAGCCAGCGCAGTCATTTCTTGTTTAACCAGCAGACACAATCCTGTTAGATCAGACCGCAGGCCACACTGAATCATTTCCTCATTGCAACTTCTGCTCCTTGTTTTCTCTGCGTTTGGCAAAATGAAAATAATGAAGGTGAAATAAAGGCGTATTTACAAATCATGTGGGAACTAAACCGGATGTAATACTGATGGATCAGCTTGTGGAATTAGTAAGTCACATAAACACATACGGAACATTTCGTCCAACATTTCTGTGGGACAGAATTGTTTGCCGCTGTTATTATGTAACAAAACAGAATATGCTTAAAACAAAAAATGATGAACCTATAACAGATTTATAAGATGGATTGATAAAGAGTGATTTATCAAGCAGAAATACTGGTTCCAGATTCCTTAGTCTGTTGAGATGTATTTTACATTTTGTAGAGTGGACTTGAATTGTCTTGAGTCATGATTCATCACAAACGGTTCCTTGTTCTAAGATGCTTGGTCTTACCAAGGTAGAATGTGTAGGTTGACGTGACAAAGGACATGAAGAAAATTCCAGAGGCGAACGATATCATGCCAATCAGGATGAGCATAACGTCACTGACGCAGCGACGGAACACCATGACACCCAGGTAACTGGTGATGAAAATCATGCAGCCTGCTGCGTTCCCATAACCCACCTGGAGGGAAAAGGGGGGTGTGGGGGAGAGAGTGAAAGAAGTTAAGGGTTGTTGTTGTTTTTTATTGTACCGATTTTGATTCAGCCAACCCTCTTATTTCATCATCCATTCCTAAAAATGGCAAATATAAAAACAGAAAACTGACGTGCATACAGGCAGGGCAAAACGTCACCTGAGTTGCAGTCCAGTTAAGTGGCTCCTTCAGCACAAAGATTCCCAGGATCTCTATGGCTCCACCCACTGCAGAGAGGTACAGGACTGCAGCAGCAAACAACAGAGCCACGTTCACCTTGTTAATCACAAATGGAGCCACCGGTCCATTAATGGAGTCAGGAGACATGATCTGGCAGTTCTCCTCCGGCTCATTTGTGGGCTCTAGTTTCACCTAAGATTTAGAGGGACACACATCAGTTTGCTGTGTGGATCAGGACAGTTTGATTTTCTTTGAGTAACCTGTTCCATTGGCCACGACCCTTGTTTGTGTTCATTGTTTTAAATGAATGCAAGAGTATTACAATATATGCAAATCGCAGATTTGCCAAATATAAGCGGCTTTATTGCTAAGTTTTAACTTTTCATACCCCTTTATTATGCCAGACCAAAAGAACCTCCCTTGAAGAAGGTGACCAATAGTTTTTCTAAAATTCCTTTTCATGTGTCACAACAATCCCAAAGTACGCAACAGCTTCCAAAGAAAGAGTTTTGAAATCATTACGCAAGGCCTGATATATTAAAATGTAAACACAAAGACATCAAAAACATCTGTACAGTGGATGGAGTATAATCTGTATCTCTTCACACACACTGACCTGTAACAGGAATATGGAGTGCATAAGGCAGAGGAGGTGCAGCAGTGTGCTCACAGAGAGAAGGACTGTTCCATTTCCCAAACTTGAGCTGTACAGCAGAAACAGATGACCTGACACCAGGCTCGCCACCAGACCTGCTGTCCCATACAGCAGCTCCACCCTCATAATCACCTGCATGGGACATAGACTTAGATTAAGCTCTTTTAAAGATGACCTCATATCCTTACCCATAACGGAGTCTGAAAGGAGGCATATTATGTTACCAGCATTGGTGGAAATTATATACAATATTTTTACCTAACAGTATCAGTAGCTACTCTTTTTATACAAAACATGCAATGCCATGCAAGGTGCCGTGTATATTTTTTTGTCTCAGTATTTTATTGTTCAGAGCAAAGTACTTTCTTTAGGAATATGCTCAACTGAAAACTGGAGTACTATAAATTATGGAACAATTATAACAAAGTCATCAAGGTAGCATATCGAGTTGTCAAAAAAATAGGCTGTTATAGGCTAGAGTTAAAACATTAAAAGTTATTGTTGTTGTTGAAACCATACCCTGCTAAAGGGACTAGCTAATTGGACAAGTATTCTATTTTCAGGGGAGTGGCCTGATTTCTGATTGGCCTCCACAGTCCATGCTTTAACGCTTCATTTAGTTTTGAATATAAACCAAGGCAATGCCTAATTTGTATCCTGTCCTGTGGTAGATTTAAAATGTAACAGTAATTAAGTTTGGCAAATGTTTTAGCTACAATAAATTATCTGAAAGAAACGGATTTATCGTTGAGGAACACTTTTAAGAGCAATTTTTAAAAACTTAAAAAAGTAATTGTGCCTTAGCGCTTTTGTTATCTAGTTTCAGCCTACACAAAAGGGCTTCCTTTAACACACACACAAAAAAAGAAACATCAAGAAACTGTAGCAGCCTAACTAGTCTGTAGAAACCACAAACTTTGAATTTGTACTATTTTGACATTTATTTGGGATATGTGTTTTTACTTTGTCACCCTTGCATAAATCACTGACCCACTGTCCACCCCAGTGAATTGATATCAGTGACATACAGCCAAGACAGTCTATGATTTAGAATCTCACAGCACACTGCAGTGCGCCAAATGCTTCGACTTAAACTTTTTGACATAGGACTAAACGAAGTTTTCAGACAACAAGTTGCCTTAGTGACATCCATAAAAGAGAAAGAATAGGCTAACGCTATTCAATTTTTTGTTTAGTAAAATTAGTCAAAGATCTCTACATTGCATTTATTCAAAACTATAAATAGGCTACCCGCCTTGGACCGGTCAGCCGCTGTGGAACCAAGCGACGCCAGCGTCATCACACCGGGCCAGTACGCGCAGAAGCCACCGGACAGCCCGAAGAGCACGGCCGCTCCGAACATCACCTCCAGCGGGAGCCGGAAGATGACCACCAGCAGCAGCGCCAGCCTGGACATCAGGTACCCGCTCAGGGGAACCACGATGGGGACTCTCCTCCAGCCGCGGTCGCCAATCCTTGCGAGGAGCATCGCGGGTAAAATCGGAGTCAGTTTGTTGATGAGGTTGTAGATCATGTAATAATCCGACATGGCTTTCTGTTGGCTCTCCTCCCTGGAGAGATGGGCATCGGGGTAGGTGGCGTTCTCACTCCGGTCCTTGACCACCATCTGCAGAGCTGTGTCGAACAGAGTGCTGCCCAGCTGCTCCAGCACCAGGACCGGCTCTATCTGCCGGAGCACCGTGAAGGCTGTTCCACACAAGTTTGTCAAAGCCATGATAACTTCTCAGGTAACCACGAAGGAAAAACTTCTCTCTAAATGGACTACAGCTGAATTAAAACGTATAGTGAGAAAAACGCAGTTGTGGAAGGTATTCAGATTTACTGTAGGACTCATTTCATGCCTCTCCCTCTTCTGCGTCAGATTCATGTGTGTACGTGTGTGTGTGTGTGTGTGTGTGTGTGTGTGTGTGTGTGTGTGTGTGTGTGTTAGGGACATATTTCAAACCACACACGCCCATTTCTCCCACTTCCTCCTTCTCATGTGCTCAGCTCTCTGATCGGCAAAAGTGATGAAACTACAGTATGAGGTGTGTCTACTTGTGGCTATGTATGAACGTGTGAGAGATCTGGGAAACCACCGTCTAGCCCTGTCTCTATTCAAAAGAGCCCGACCTGTTTGAGCCTACTGTGAGTTTTCAACAGACACAAGGGAAACAACTTTCTGAATGGAGCACAAAAAGGAAATTGTTATAGGCTTCCTTCCTGACACCTTAGCAGTGGTTATGGCACATGGCTTACATATAATAGCCTAGGCCTATATGACGTATTCAATAATTAAATATCTTTAAAGTTTTGTCTTTGCTTGATGATTATACTTTCTGTTATAATACAGCTTTAAGGTTTAGCCTACTTGAAGGGACTTGGGACCCTAAGGGTCAATCTCTGATTCATTTTAGGTTTTCATCAACATATTTCATTATCAGCTGCTTTTTAAAGTATAGCCTCAATCAGTTGATTGTTTAGTCTGTCAGTGACAGAGTGAGCTCAGCATATTGCCATCATAAGTCACTGGAGCCCAAAAACACATCTCATAGTTGTCGTTTTTTTTTTTTCAATATTTTAAAATGAGTAAAAAAAAAACAAAACTGAAATAATCTCAGTGTAGACGCTGGAAAGTTCCACTTTTTTGAGTTTGTGGTCACAAAATAATAGTGTTGCCAGAAATGGTTAGAAACGATTGTTTGTTGAGAGATGCAGAATTATCCAAACATGTAACATTTATGAGTCAGCTGATGAAAGGAACATGCCTTTATAAGCATTTCATTGCATTATTGCAAAAGTACTTGGAACACTTTTTCTGCTTTTCTTATTTATAAGCTAACACAATCTAGAAATAAAATTATAACAGCGACAAATAATTGAATTATTTAAAGTCCAACACACACGAATTAACCACTCAGACATCCCACATGTACTGATTTTGTTTTTAATGAGAAAATAATCATAATATGTATAGTAGGTGTATAACTGTGAGCCTTACATGTGCTATAAAATAACAAAGCAGAGTATGAGCATACAAGTGGTTAACATAGGGACAGAGGTTATGCTGTATAGTGTAGAATAAGATCGCTGCATCACACACAGACAGTGTGTGAGTCCCATACTGAAGCACGGCGCTTCTGCAGGTGAAAAAAAAACAAAAAAAAAAACAAGCTAAAACAGCATTTAAAATAATGATAAATAAATCATCTCTGCACCATGAATTCAAACATCAAAAGCCTCATAATAATAATATTATTATTCATCATTTTTAATAAGCAATCACATCATTTCATTTCCCCTGTGTATGTGTGATGTTGATTACCATTTCAAAAGCATTATCTTCTAAATGAGAACTCAAAACAATGATGTGAGTGTACTGACATGAGGAAAGTTTGTGTGTGTGTGTGGGTGTGTGTGTGTGTGTATATTAACACAGTTTTCCCATGTGCTGCTGCAGCTACAGTAAAGTACAGAAGTTGCTGCTTGCTTTTTCTTATTTAAAACGTTACTATGAATAAAGCACAGACACATTGGATGCTTAACTTGCATCCAGAATAGCCTACTGGTCTCTGAATTTGAGCTGTATCTGTTTTGATGTGACCTCTAAAATCAAACGTCTCTCAGATAGAAATGATTATTTTCTTACTGTCTGACTGTACAAATAATGTTCCTGATGTCTGGACATAAATGGTCTTTCTGCCACTCCGCTATCGTTTGGACATATTATTTTCTTTTGCCCTCTAACTCATGTGGCAACATAAATCTCAAGTAAGCATTAGTTGCTCCTGTTGAGTTTGTGGTATAAACACTATTTCTGCTGCACCACAAAAACCTCTCATTATGAAAGGGATACAACCACTTTAAATAGTTTCTTTCACTTCATATATTATTTATGCATGTATTAAAAAAAAGAACCAGGAGAATTATCTGGATGTGGGTTTTGTGTTTCAGGGGAAATGGGCACATCACAGAGAGGCACGAGTCCATGGTTTTTTTGCTTTAGGTTGATGACACTGGCGCTGCGCTTCCCTCAAAGAGCGTATTAAAAGAGCTCATTAAATAAATGCAGATCAATTGCTTGGATAAACTTGTCCTGCGCTCAGGACGGGGCTTCCCCCAATAAATAAAACATGGTCATCATTATTGTTGAATGTTCGTTTCTGTCCAATATTTCCTTTTTTTACGTGTGCAATTTTACCTCAGTGCACATTTATCATTCAGGCATTTCTCTGAGGATTTTATTCAGTGTGAGCAAGGTTAGTTCCTAAAGGTTAGTCCCTTGCTGAAGGACACTTGAGCAGGACACTCTAGACGTGGTGATCAAAACTAACCTGTGCTTTACTGGAACATCTTTATCACCATCTGCCTAAAAAAAAAAAACAATCCCATGGGCTTCAAAAGACAAGCTATCAAAGATTGTAAAGTACAATTCATTTTCCAATTTTCAGATTCAGTGGTACTGAAATACTGTTTCCACAGCCAACCAGGCACATATTTACTTAGACATGTACTTTAGAGGCATCCCAGTAGGCTCCTAGGATGATTCTAGTTATGTTTACTTGTGTTTACTGTATCAGTTTTGAAGATGAACTTTGTTTACTACACCAGGTGAGTCCACAGTATCACCACGCTCACAGAGGCCTGTAATTGCAGTTATTTCCTCTCATATCACAAAGCAGAAAATCTCATAATTCTGCACAGAAAAAACACCTCTCAATACATTTAGTAAAAAAAAAAAAAAAAAAGAGGATAACCTCAACTTCTGAATCTCCCCTTGAACAGACATTCAACCTGTTGTCGCAGCGTTTTGTGTGCTTGTTTCAGGTTTTGGATAGGAGTCTCATTACATGCACACAATCAAAACCTCTTCAATAGGCTTGAAAAGCAAAGGCTTACTAAATAGCAACATTCTGTTTTTGGTATAACAAATATTTATAAAAACGCCTTTTTTCCAATATCTCTTTCATCAAACTATATCCTCAGCTAACAAGGTATAGCACATACATGGCAGTTGCCCACCTGGAACATCAACATACTGTATATGTTCATGGATCAAATACACAGTCCTACCTCAGTATAATACATGAAACAACTGCTTACATCAGAAAGCACAGGTCAAGAAAGCGACGTAGCCAGCAAAGGTAAAATATGTGATTTCTAGAGTATAAAACCTCCGACACAGCCCTTTAATTAAATACAAACGCTGACTGAAGTGGCGCAAACATGACCCCCAGTTAGCCTCCCTCCTCCCCATCTCTTTAACTAACACTAACACTTCTACCAGACGTGAAGTCACTGAAGAAACGTTTTTACACACAGGTCTATAATCTAGTTTTGTACTTTCTCTAAAGTCTACTGAAACTGTAGTAATGCCGAATAGCAGAAGAAGAAAAAACACATCATACATACTGTAGTGTGCATCCAACAATCACTGATGTTCTAAGGCAAAGTTGAACATTGATGCTAGTTACGCTACTTTCCTTGCTAGCATTTAACAGCTCATGGAGGCTGACCCTTGAATGGGCACTTAAGATTGAACACAGACACTGGGATTGCAAAGCTCCGCCAACATGTAACGCACAGAAGGACCTGCAGAAGATAAATCTTTTTTACGGATTTTGAAAGTGATGCTTCTGCTTCACATATAGATCAAAAAGCATTCAGCGTTCCAAAATCCAGGTTAAGATATTTGAAATGACAGATGTTGTGTACGATTGTGTGATCAGGCTTCACTTTTTTTTTTCTTTTTCTTGAAATCTTTATAGTCACTCCGCACACACCATCTTTTCCATTCCATGCAATCTTTTTTTCTAGAAGACTAGGGTTTATATTAAGCACCCCTCTTCCAAACCAACAACTTTAACTCTCAGGCAAACCTGGCTTAATAAAATCTTTACATCTCAACCTGTAGTTCAATAAAAAAAAGTTACAGGTGAATGAACAATCCTATGAATACTTAAGTCATTCAGCGTCTACAATCTATTAAAAACCTTTTATCCCAAACATGTTTCTGGAACAGTGCTCTTAAACCACCATAGAAAAAAAAACTCCTTCAAAGTGTCTCTTGCATCACCGACTTTCTTTAAACTCATCTCAACACTTCATATGTTTTTCACTAACTCAGTCTCTTAACATACTTTTGCTCCTTCAATCCTCAGGGCCACAAACCAGCACTTGATGCATCTCTTAAATGAGACCCCAATGGGTCATGTGATCTTCAGAATACTATAAGTGAAATAAATACTGTTTCCTTTCTTGTCCTTAAAGCACTCGCTTCCTCTTCTCCTTGTCTTTTCCTTTAGTCTTTTCATCCTCCCTTAACTGTATCTAAAAGTAGCATTTTACTCCTCCTCTTCTTCTTCTTCTTCCTCCTCCTCCTCCTCTTCTTCCTCTTCTCCTTCCTCGTTGGCATAGATGCCTGCTTCCCACTTCCTGGCCATGTCGCTTTTCCTCCTTGTGACACGAGTGGCCTCGAGGACCTGTCGATTGACATAAAAGCCCATCAGAGGAGAACAAAAACAGAACCACAGAAACACAGCACACAGTGACTTTAAAGTGGCATGCAGTGTCAAAAACTGAAGCAGCGCCAGGTCAAACTGTCCTTCAGTAAAGTGCTATTTGTACTTATCAAAATAAACCCACCAAAGGAAGCGCATCTGCAGTATTTGACAATAAACACAAAGGTGATTTTGCTCCACTTCAGGGATCGTTTCATGCTTTGATCTGTATTCCATGTTCCACCACGAGTTGCCAAGACATATACAATCTCACACAAACATTGACTTACGAACACATTGGCACACCTTTGCACACAGAAAAGATGTCTCTGTGAGAGGGAATCCCAAGGTGAAGATACTGTAATGCAGATTTGAGGTAGGTAGGTTGTGTAGGTCTGACACAGTGGGAACGGTAGAGGTCACAAAACTGGGCCTCTACTCAAGCTTCTACTACTTGAGTAGTTAACTATGACCTCCAAGCAGAAACAATGTTAACAGACACCCAACACATAAATATACAACTTTAAACAGATCATATTTTTACATGAAAAAATCCTTAAAGAAACCCATGTATGGTTAAACGCTCCGTAATTTGTTGATGTGATTAAAGCTCCTGTTGGGAACTTTGTTGATTCTGTTGACAAAGTGGTACCTCTTGTCTCTTTGGTGAATTTGTCCTGTAAATATGGGTTGTATTTTTCATCAAAAAAATCTCCCACTTATCACTACACTTGAATGTGTCACTGATCACAAAACTTTGTTGTGGAAAAAAAAGGCTCTTTCTGCAGCTTCTGACACCTACCCTCACAGTAGTGGTTTTAGACAAAAAAATATATATAAAATGGTAAATAAGTTATGCTGATGGTCTAGTTTGCTTCTGTGGGTCATACAGAGGCATCAATATTACAGTCAGACTGTTTCACAGAAACTCATCACAGTAGCTTTAACTATTAGTTTTTGTTTACTGAATGCAAGTGCCTTCGATTGTGTGTGTTGGGGGGGTTGAGGGGGATTAAAGGTCACACCAAATCCAGGGACAAGCACATGCAGCACCAACACCACAGAGCAAGACAGAAAAGCAGTGAGACCACAAGCAGACCTGGCGCCAGATATTAACATTTTTTAAACAAGTTTTCTTAAAAGAAGAAAGTCAATCTTGAGTTTAAAAAAAAAAGAAAAGAAACATCCCTGTCTTAACAATATGGAGCAGTGTCATGTGTGGGGGACTGTTTGATTATCTACAATGGCATAATTTAGTGTAGAAAGAAAATAATTGCAGGTGAACCTCTCCACTATTGTGGCTCATGTGTGTTTGGAGGCTTGAAAATAAACACCTTCATATTGACACGAATACAGAAAGATTTGACAGATGTATACAAACGTTTAAACTTGAAAGTAATGTGTAAATCAAAAAGTGTTTCTTCAACTTCTACAGAAAATCCAAATCCATACAGGTATGAAGTTATTTTGTACTTTCACACTTCCGTCTGACCCAGGTCTGTTAGTAAGGCACTTATTGGAGAGAACAGGTTTCGGGTGCGACAGGTACCTCAGTGGTTACCTCTTTAGCCAGCAACAAACGGGCATACTGACCGACCAGCAGGAGAGAAGCGACAGTACACATAATCAACACATGTGATGTCATTATGGGTAAACAATAATAAGATCAACAACAACAACCCTGCTGCATATCTAAGAATAAAACGTGTCATATATGGGAATGTTTCATCAAGTGTGATGTGTTGCTAAATAAATAAAAATATGAAACAGTTGAAGCATTTTCAGGTTATTTCTTCACCATCCTGAAAGCCATTTTGCAACATAATTATTCTGTCATTCCTTTGGAGACATTAAAGTCTGCCTAAATTAAATATTTTCCTTCCAGGAGAGACTTCATTCTGAACAATGACACTCAGCCAGGAGCATAGTTTGGCAATAACAGACTCATTTAAATGAAAGCAAAACATTGAGCCAGGGCAGAAATCCCCATGACGGCTAATCTTTACTTTCAATTTCATTTCCTGTTTCTGGATATGGAAATTCCATTTTGTGTTGTAAAGTATTTACTCATCATGGCAACAGGTCACGGATAAAAGCTTTGCATCAGACTGAAATTAACAAATCAAGGCAATCACAAGAGTTAAACAGGCTTTCAATGTCTCGTAAGCTGCAAAGACTTATCACTCACAGAAATGAGAGTTCTATCTTAATTTTTTTAAGTATGAATTACGTCAAACCCACAATAAGTCAAGTAAGGGTGTTTAAGTCACAGCTGCACACTCAAGGTGTTATGTATTTGTTTTTAAAGTTGCCTAAGGTTGACAGCTTTGAATTAAAAAAGAAAGTACTTCTTATTTATTAACTGGTATAACAATTATAAACTTCCTTTCTCTCGGCCAATTCCTTTTCTAGTTGAATACTTACACTGTTGTCCTCCAGTTTCTCCTTCCTCTTAACATTGTGTGTCTTATAGTCTTCCATGAGGGTCTGCATGAAGTTTTTGGGGCGAGATCCTCCAGAGTCCTCACTGCCGGCGTCGGACAGGGCTCCTTCTGAGGGGGAGGGTGAGACGGGCGGTGCAGGCCGAACCTTCTCAATCTTTCCTGCACATCACAGAAAAACACGTCCGTTAATTTAGTATAACAACAACAAGCGTATTTCAACTGGAGGGAGGTTTTTTTTCTCACAATTGCCATTTTGATCTTTTACAAAAGAGTTGAAATTATTAATAGAGCTCATGGCTGTGTCCCATTTATGTTTCTTTACTGTAAGCATTCTGGATCACTTTTGTAGCTTAAAGGCACGTTTAATTAGCACAGGGCTATTGCTGGTGTTCCATCTATACACCCTTTGATTTTCCTGTGATGACAAGTCAAAGTGTCTACTTAACTAGCAGTCACAACTTGTCTGCAACTGTTACCATGTGGCTGTATCACAATTTCAATTCACCTTTAGCATCCAGTTTTTAAGAAGCCAAATTTTGTTTTTTTCCCCTTTTATTTCTGAGTACTTAATGTAAATTATACATAAATACAAATGCCACTAAAATACATTAAAATCGCCCCCTACTCTTTGTTAAAATTAACCACTAGAAAAATGAGCTGCTTGTGTACACAGCTATGTCAATATGCTACTATTTAGCCTTAGCCAGGTCAACTGTTTGCTGATGTTTTGGTTGAAGGTGTTATCGATAAATCATTATTTGTATAGTGCCAATTCATAACAAGTGTTATCTGATAATATGCTATTATGCTGTTAGTGTGCTAGTATAAGTGCTTATCAATTTGACTTGATTATGGAGCTAGAGAAATATTAGGAGACAATATGAATGTCTGTGCAGATCCATTCACTACTCCTTGTGCTATGTCAGTGGTAAAAAAGCAACTATAACAACCTCGAACCCGGTGTCTCATACAGGGACCAATGAGAAACCCCCTTTTGATGTCCTGTCTAACCTGGTGCTGTCCTCGCTGTCAGTGTGAGTCTCGCAGGCAGGCTGTTGCTCTTCTTCTTATCTGCTGGGGAAATGGTGGTTTGACGCATGCCCGTCCTCACGCTGCCATGACTGCTGCCTGACATGTTGCTGGCGCGGACATTACTGACCGGCTGTGCCTCCCTTTGTTTCTTTAGCTCCTCCTCCCTCTGCTGAGCTGCTCGTATCTCCTCCTCAATCATCGACAAAGTTCGCTGCTTCTTGGAGCGCAGGCGGAACGGCCCACTGGCCGGCTCAGCCTCAGGGGCTCGGGATGCTGCCGCTGTGCTGCGCAGCTCGGCCGCCTCTGAGTATTTGCTGAAGTAGCTATACTCAGGTTTCTCCGGGCTCGGAGGTGAAGGAGGGCGGTAGACTGGGGTCGGCCTGGGAACAGGAGCTGCTGGGGCAGGGGCAGCAGTTGGAGCTGCCGCTGGAGTTGGGACTGAGGAGGCAAGTGCTCTGGCGTAAGAGGACTGGATTTTGATCCTAGGGCCTCCATCTTTGGGTCTCTGTGGAGGAGAGACAGGCTGAGTAGGAGGTGGAGAAGGTGCCTGGAGCTGTTGCTGCTGCGGTGGACTGGAGGGCTGCAGTTGCTCTGGAGCCTGTTGTGATTCAAAAGCTTTCTCCTCGAAGATGACTCTTACATCGGGGCATCTCTCTGGCTGAGGGGACAGGTTCAGAGGAGCAGGACTGGACGACATGGGTGAATGAAGACTTGGAGCTCCACCAGAAGACACAGGAGAGGAAGAGACTGGCACTGGGCTGCTCGTAGAAGCCGTGGATGGAGAAACAGGGGCGCTCAGTTGAGAAGAATTCAAGCCAGACGGATGCCACTCCTCTCCATTCTGAGCTGCCAGGGCATTTTGGATGGCATTTTGGACCAGCACCCCAGCTTGGTACTCCAGCTCGTCTTCTGTTGGAATGCCACTGGACTGCCCATTGACTGGCGTGGTGGGCTGAGGGGTAGGCGGTGATGATGGGGTAAGAGGCAAAGGAGTAGGTGGTAGTGAAGCCCCACTGTCAGAAACATTATCCAGGCTGAAGACAGTAGTGTCCTGAGAACGGACAGACAGCTCGTCCAATCCTGAGTCGGACTCCTCAGCATGAAAAGCTGGATGGAAATGGCTCTTCCCTTCCTCGTCCTCACGAAGGATTGTCATTACAGCCCGCGCACAAGTAAATTCTCCTTCCAGTCCTTCATCAGACCAGGACACGTGACCCTCTCCTGTTTCTGCGACAAAGTCACTGCCCCCCTGGCTGCCCCTGGTTATGGATTTAGAAAAAGGCTTGGCAGAGTATATGTGAGGAGCTATGTCCCGCCTGGTGGCATCGCCCTGCAGGAACTGCTTCCTGGCTAATGAAAAGTCGATCTGCTCCTCCACAATGTCCTCCTTGCTGTGTAGTTCCGGGTCAAATGTCACCATTGTGGGAGGACCGGACAACTGGGGCTGCAAAAAGAGACAAGGTAAACAGAGGACCAAAAGAGAGTTAGAATCAAGTGAAGGGAAATAGAAATCACAAATACAAACACGAATCAGCATTGCCTCAGGACAGTGTATTGTTTGGAGTTTCTCGAGTGCGTGGAGATGTTATGTGTGCCTCTGTACCTGTGCATATGGATAGGTGTAATTCTGTTTCTGCTGCTTCCTCTCCTGGTATTTCTTGAGAGACTCGAGCTGATCAGCATCCAGCTGCTCTTCCAAAGGAACCTTGAACAAATACCCGAATTAATAAATGAACCCAAGAACAACACAAACAGTTATTTAGGAAGTCAAATGAACAACGGCTACCTCCTGAGGTGGGTTCCACCAGCGCTGGGCGATCCCGGGGTTTTTCTTTACTGCCTGGCCTTTGATCAGCTCCTGGCGCTCACGCTCCAGCTCCTGAACCTGACAGGGAGAATAAACCAGGAGAAGACGAAGAAGATGAAGAGAAACGAATATGAAAATGAACAAAAAGCATTCTCTTTATGTTTTTATTTAGAGAACAGTGGATAGAGTAGGTAACTGGGAAAGAGACTGGGGAAGGACAAAGACCGAAGTACCAAAGGTCAAAGTTGATCGGGGACTATAGTCTCTGTACATGGAGCGGGACAGAACCCCTAGGATCTCTGCAAACCCCACAAACAGCATTCACATTATTTTTCCATAAGCTTAGTGTTTTTGGTAAGCGATATTTGGTTTCTTTTTTTCTTTTTTTTTTGTATTAAAATCGAAGTTACATTTTATCTGAATTTCATCTTTAAGCTTCTCTTGTCACCAGTTAGCTGATATCTTTCTCATGTCGAAAGCATCAAAGCGAGCACTTAAGACTCGTTTCCAAAGTGCCAAATCACAGTCTGATTTTTAAGTGTGCTGTGCTCACGATGGATTCATGTTGGGTCTTTGTAAATAATATAGCAAAGAGTCTTTTGCCTGCTCTTTTGTAAAGTGTCGTAAGATAACATTTGTTCTGAATCGGCGCTATACAAATAAAGATTGATAGTGGATTATTTACATTATATTAAGACGATAGTAAGACTTCTGAAGAAGGCCCATGAGTGCATGAACATCAAAGTGTTTTTAACTTTAATGCAACACAGAGTCTAGACACACAGCAACAGTGCTGCTGTAATCTTTTTGTAACTGTGTGTCTGAATTCTGCGTCACATAATCCGACAGCCATTTACCTCCTCTGAGGGTCGTCTCCTCGTCACACGGACCTGCTGCTCCTCTCCAGGGGAGAACAGTTTCGCTGGCCGCTTCTCTTCCTGAAACGCTCTCAGCTCAAACTTGGCCCTGCTGCTCCCTGACTCCTCTCCCTGCACGTGTCCGTTGGTCCTCGCAGCCGAGTCAACCTGGTGCAGGAATGTGGTTTGCCTCTGGCCCTCAACAACGACGTGATGATTGACAGGAGAGGAGGCTGACACGCACACAGAGGGAGAGTGGCCGTCAACGCTTATGGGTCTGGTGTGTTCTGATGGAGAAGAGTTCCCATTGGTGGGTGTTTCTGAGGCAGCGTCCAAAACCTGGTCCAGGTAGCAGATCTCCTGTAGAAACACCAGATAATAGAATACTACTGTAGTAAGCTACTTTACTGAAGTGATCTCTAACAACTAAATAAACAAGGTTATTATGCACTTATTGGTGGCCTATATGAATTCCTGCTCAGCTAAAATAAAATCAACACGAATTATAATAATCAAGAGAATTGGGGATATATGCATACCTGCACCACCTCGCTGTCAGAAGTCTCTACTTTCACACCAACTGCATTGTGGGCTCTGTTAGAGGGGCTGCTAAGGTAGTCATGTTGGATCTGCTGGCTCTCCACCTCCATGTTTGCAGGTCTGTCTGTTATAACGCTGACTGACTCCTGGAAACTGACGCTCTTCAAGGCTCGCTCTCTTGGTATGGGGTCACTGACATCCTCTGCTGCCCGCCATGATTTCTGTCAACAAACAAACAAAACAAACAAAAGACATGGAGTTCAGAGATGTGTAGAAACAGAGGAGCTTTTCACTTGTCACATTTTAATAAAAACAATAAAGCAGGAATTAAAAGATGAACTGCTATACTTGGGGTTTTTTTTTCTGTGAGAGGTCAGACTATATTGCCAAACATTACAAACACCTGACAGAAATACATCTGTCTGCAATGCAGTAGTGTTAATCCTCTGCAGCAGCAGGGGAGTTTATTGTGAAAGTTCCCACCACTAGGGGGCCCCCATCTCCCTTGTTGCTTTAGCAGCTATGACAGGCCAGAAACATAACATTTTAAGACCTTCAAGACTTTAAAAACAGTCTTAAGAACATTTGCAGGTGTTTCAAATACAGTGACTCGTATCAGTGACTATACTCTACAATACTTTATCTCTTGATGTATTGGACAACATCCAAACTGGTGGGTGGGAAAATAGATCACCTGTGATAGTTAAAGAAATGCTTTTTGCCCCTTTGCAGGTTGTGTCTATAAAACAGTTTTTTTTTGTTTTCTCTTAATTAAGTATCATTTCACACTTGGGAATTATGTTCTACTACCACAGGCGACGGAGTTTTCAGAAAAGATACTTTCTGTTGTGCCAGTCTTCTCTCTTATCCACTTTCACTGACTGCGTTTTCTCAACCTCAGCTGTTCATTGAGCACTTTTGCTGATGTGTTTTTGTCTCCAGTGCCAGGCTCGAGGCCACACCATCACTTGATGTTATGAGAGAAATGAATAGATTCCAAAAAGTTAATTTCCCTGCTGAATTAGTCCCAGCAGAGGATAAAAAGGAGTTGTCACAATGTAATGAAAGGTCGCTTCAATGGCTTCCAAACGAAATGAAATGTCAGCTTAGTAATATACAACACATTATTGACATCCAGAGGTGATTGAGAGCTGAAGCACGAGGACATAAAATGTATATTTTTAGAATAATAGAGCATTATAACCCATACTTTGAAGCAACATATTCTCTAATAAATTGTGGTTTACCCACAGAGTGGAAAAAAATGTGCAAACAGGGGCTATGTGCTTAAAAGACACATGGTTGGCAGACACTTTGGCATGCAGGGATCAAACCTGTGACCTGCTTTTGTAAACCATCCATCCAACACATTCCACACCAACATTTAGCAAGTAGCTACGCACTCCTGTTTTTATGGGGCTTTCTGTTTCTACACATGGCAACGAACAAATACTCTCTTTGCTTCCTGTTTTACTGCCTTTACACCAGTTCAACCTCTATGCCAAGGAGGTGTTTGCTTCTATGAAGGGTTTGCTGACCCTCGCCTCTGTAACATGTGGGAGTGTGTGTGTGGGGGACTTAATGAGGATCACTTCAGTGAATTGGCTCACTGTTCACTTAAAGCGCTCACAGCCATAAAGAGGAAGTCTTAACTTCTACCCTTGTTTCACTGAAAGAGCCAGACACTTAGCAGACTGCCATTTATTGATAGTCAGGGGAACCTCTACTGTTATGAAACATGACAGCAGTTGTTTCTGAAGAACTCAGTGACAGGTTTCACTACCTGGTCTCAAAACGAAACTATATATTGTTTTATTTTCCTTTTCTCCTTTCTCTCTTTCAGCTTCCTGGTCCTTATTCCACCTTTAACTCAATAAGCTCTTCCTCTTTTCCTCTCCTTTTCAAAAGCAACATTTTGCACACACTCGCTTTTATGTCAACCATAACTTCTGTTTCCTTCCTTATTTTTATCTACTAAGAGAAAAAACTCTCTGAGGGCATTTTATGGTGACCCATCTGGCTAAGTCACATGCTACTATCTGACTTTATGTTATCTAGTCAGAGTCAGTTATACACATTCTTTTTAAAGCAATATCTCAAAGATGTCCTCATCAAAATTAAAATCTACAAACCTTTCATGTAAAGCGTCATTTTTGTTAATTTATTTCAAGGTTAAAAACGGTTTAATTCTTAGATGTGATACGGAAAACAAATCCATCAACCAAATGCCAGTTTGAATGACGGAAAAGAAGAAAGAGCACATTAACAAACTTAATTAGAAAAAGGAGGTTATCTATTGGAGGTGCATCAAGACGGGGTGTACACAGCTATGCTAGTAGCTCTGCCATGCTAGTAGCTGTGAGGCTGTACTTAGAGGAGCAGCAGTGACTAAATCTATATGCTAACATAAGCATGCTAACAATTCAATATTGCTTTAAAATGTTAACCAGTTGATTCAAGTCATTAACTTTCTATCATTTTCCAAGCTGTACAAACACAGCTGAGGATAATGGAAATGTCATTAGCTCTGCAGCTATTTGGACTTAAGCTGCATTAAACCTGATTACGATTCTAAATGAGAAGTCTGTGGAGGACTTGAAACAAGTGCAAAAAAACTTTTTAGCAATCTTTTCAACAATTGTAGTGACAATTCCCTCGTGGATGGAAACCTCACTGTGGTGTGAAACATAATGTCTGAGGATACACAAAGGTTTCATCCTGTGGGGAACATGAACGCCTAAATGTAATGTAACACATTTCTGTCTGTAGCAAAGTGTTGGCCAATCAATAATGTTCATTGTTTAAGTTTTATGTTCAAACACCACAGCAAACAGCGCTTTGGAAGTGATAGCCAGACATTTTTTTTAACCTCTTTTGCTGCTCAAGAAGCATCAAATAGAAGTTATATGTTTGGACAAATAATCTAACTTTTAGCCAAAAGTTACTTTACCAACTTGTAACTGAAGCAAGACAAATCTTTGCCTGACCACACTATGACGGAAATTGAAAAACATTATAATAATAATGATGTTAAAAGTACTGTTTTCTTCTTCTCCTACTTCTTTTGATCAATTTTGTCTCCACTCTCTTTGCTTTATTTTCACTCCTACACTCCATCGACAAGTCAAATGTTTTTTTTTTTTAACCCAGGTAATGATATTAGCGATCATTTGAAGACCAGATGTCACTCCTCTGGACACACCCACACAGACGAGGTGTCTGTCCTGTCACATATGACCCATTGCATGTACCATATGTGTGTGTCTGTGCAGGAATGTGTTTGTATGTAGGAGACTAGGAGTGTGTGTCCAGCAGGCAGGACAGTACAGAGGGGGAGGATATCCTGTTACCGCCTGAGGAAAACAGTACTACAGTACAAGAATGTCTCATATGCAATGTTATTCTGCCTCACACACACACACACAATAGAAGGAGTGTGCATGTGACTCAGTGCAGCAGTGCGTGCTGGTGTGAGCCTGTTCTTCCAAGTGTGTGTATTTCTGCTGGATTTGTGTATCCACGTGTGTGTTTGACTCCTGTGAGGTGAGCTGACATTCCAAGCATAGCTGTCCTCAAGGCTCGGACTCTAATACTTGTGATGAGGGACATTGTACACCATGCCAGGCCGGCTTAAGGAGCAATGAGTGTGTATGTGTGTGATAGAGAAAGAGAGAGACCAAGCGAGAGACATGAAGAAAACTGTAACCAAAAGTCTAGAATCCCTCATAATTTAAATACATGAATTGGCAATTCACACATGTGTATAAGTAACCTAGATGTGTTCATATTGTGTTGATAGTTCTATAATAATACCTGAATACTTTCAACTCCATGATGTGTCACCTGCAAAATGACAACATTAAGGAAAAACCTACAAAGAGAAGACATTTTTAGAAGTCCAGTCTAAGTTAAGGATCTATTTTAGGGTGAGGATGTGGACTTTGGAGCTTTGAGTCCACTGTTATTAATAAAACAGGGTTAGCTAAGGTGGGTTTCATTTGCAGTGAAATTATTTTTATCTTGTCTTTCATATTAACAACTTTAAAAAAAAAAAAAACCTGAAATATTGACTATAGGAGTACGGTTTGAAGGTGTAGAACAGGACGTGTAGAGGCTATAAGAGGAGGGAATCATTGAGGTCAATCCAGAGTGATAAAAAGCACAGTGCTACAATCCTGATGAGTCTATCTGAGTCAGCTCACCATCACTGTCAGTCTGCTCTTTCTGAATGCTGTCTCATTCTCTTTTTTTCCCATCACATCTGGAAATGCTTACGCTCCGACTGTGATGCACAAAATTCACAAACACACACACACACACACACACACACACACACACACACACACACACACACACACACACACACACACACACACACACACACACACACACACACACACACACACACACACACACACACACACATAAACATACACACTGGGCCGCATGCCTGAGACGCTGGGGGGATTTGTGTATTCGAAAGCATTTACCAGAATATGAAGCACCAGAGTTCTCCCTGACTGGAAATAAACACACAACCTTGATGCCTGTCTCCATCTCACAAACAAACATGTTTTCTATGCCATGAATATCACGTCATAGTCTTCTGTTAGCTCACACTGCAGCTAGAAGACGGGACAAACATCAAGATGAAAGACTTATGAGGCACGCACACACACACACACACACACACACACACACACACACACACACAGAACTAAGTGTCCAGTGTAACCCGGTGCAGTCAGTGTTCCCGGCTCTGTTTCCTGACTAAATATGATCCTGTGTAGTAACTGGAGCTGTTCTGCTGTTTCAGCCTGGTGTTCTTATACCCAAGCCGCCTGGATTGTGAACTCGGGCCATGACGTGCTATCAGGTACTTCAGGTACTGCACTCAGTTTGCGCTTTAAACAGTTCGGAAGACGATAAATGAAAGTAATTGTATGTGATCGAAAAAACAGAACAAGTGGCTAAGCTTACATACGAGTAGATTACTATTAGATTATTATTGGCAGTGTAAGCAGGATAAGCTTGGATAAGCCCAACTACACTTGGACCTCAATGCTGGCATCAATATTTAATCTAATACAACAAAACATGCATCTCAAAGCACTGTTTGTGTTTCGATTGGACTCTTGCTCACTCTGACAATTCCGTCCTGGCATTCCAGTTCACTTTCACTTTCTATAATATAGTATAGCAGTTATTTCTAAGAAGAGGCTCAAATGGTGTCACAGCCATTGAATGTGTTCCATTCAAAATGTTCTCTTCTCACTTTGCTCATCAAATCAAAGCTAAATCTGTCAGACACTTTGAAATGCTATAAAAAGCTGTCACACAGTACTACTCACCAAAGTGAAGTATGATAAATGGGATTAGCACTCACCTGCCGCTCTGATAAATTCCTTGTGTCTTAACAGTAGATTAGTCTATTTCAGTGACATCAGTACATCCATAACGTACTTTTCAAAAAATGTCTTAGATTTTGTTACATAGAAAAACTACTAAACTCAATAGGTGCTGTCTTTTAAAGCTGTATCCGTTTTCCTGTTAAGCTGTTCACTTAACTCCAGCCTGGGTCCGTCCTGTTCCAGATAGTGGGAGTGCCGGACTTTTCCCTGGCCAAGCCTTTTCCTCCACTTCTTCTCCTCCTTTTCCTCCCCTCCCGTCTCTTTCCTCTCCTCCACAAAGCCTCTCCTTTCTCAGTCAAATTCCTGCCGACTGCTCGGTAAGCTGTGATGTCATGGCATAAATGTGTGCATGTGTGTGTATGTGGGTTCCTGCAGATACCCTCCCGCACAAAGACTCCGTCTGTGCAGACCCTCATACAAACACACACCCACACACACACACACACACACACACACACACACACACACACACACACGCACACACACTAAAAACATCCACCCTGTGGCTCCCCACTCCTCCCTTCCTATTAAACCAAGACTCTCCACTCCATTCGTATGTAGCTCGACCACTTTCCCTTTAACCTACAGCATCTGTTAAAACTGAGGAGAAGAGAGAGAGCGAGGCAGGAAAGGCAGGCGATGATGAAGAGATGATGAGTGAAGAGAGGGGGAGGAGGTGAGAAGGGAGGTAATGGTATTGTCTTTTGTCATCATCACTGTGGGTCTGTTGACTCAGTCCAGCATGACAGAGAGGCTGATGTTCTGGTTGTATTCACCGTCTAATAAAGATGTAACAAAACCTGCTGACTAATCTTGCCATGAAACCTCAAAGTTAGAAGCTTACAAGTAACAGATGGTAGTCACACAAAAAAAAAAAACCTGTGGATATCTATCAAAGGCCTTCAGCTTTTTGTAACTTCTGTGCCAAAAATTAAGACGGAAACTGAAAGAAATCTAATTTTACATTGTAACGTCACTCCTTTAATGGTGTTATGTGTGAGTGTGTTCCTGTTAGGTCATAGGATCAGGCCTGAAGAAACTGGAGCTGACCTGAGTCATGGTTCACTTTCCCTGCTCACAAACAAAACATCAGGGCGCACTGGAAACACTTTCCTCAGATGTACAAGATCAGCTAGCGTTATAGTGTGCCTGTTTGCTCAATGATGGAGGGACGGTGAAAAGAGCCAGACGCTGATGCAAAGATTACACCTGAGCAATTGGTGATTGGTGGAAAAAAAAAAAAGCAGAACCATGTATTGTTATTAAACACTGACACCCATGTTTAACGTTGCCATGGAAACATACGTACATTACCTTAAATATTTCCAACAGTTATCAAAGACAGAGAAACGTTGTAATGTTGTGGTTGTAACAGGACGTGTCTTGTCGTCACCCGCCATGACAGACACGACACGTGTAACGTTGCCATGGAAACAACGGATGTTACGCCAAAGGCCACTTCATAAGCTGCTACTGATAGCTGCCGTATTTGTTGCTTTACAGTGTGCTGCGATGATGAAAACCTCATGTAAATTATACTTGGATGCATTATTCTCTTCCTCATTTGAAATATCTGTTATGCCTGTTCGTCTCGACTACAGTCAACTCTGAGTTCGTTTTCATCGGGGTGGGGGTAGGAGGGCCAGCCCCCTTACAAACTGCGCATCTACAAAAAGGCACAGAAATATCATTTTTAAAAAGTTATTTTCCCCCAAAGTCCTGTCATGAAATCACAGTTACAACTGTAACCTCAAATGATGTGAGATTTTGACCTGTAAAAACCATCAGTCATTTTAATGTTGGTCTAATACTACTCCAACATTAATATCGTATTGAATATGGATTGATAACAGGAAGGTATGTTCAGAACAACAGGTTGGTCAAAGAGGTTTTCCTTACTTTGATGTAAAGGGCAGCCAGAATAAGCCAAGGTTTGTCCTGTCAAAGTGTGACAAATGTTAAGCTGTGGCTCCTAACTAACTGTGAATTTTTCTGTATATTATCAAAACAAAAATGAAAATCAACAAAAAAAATCCTACAAACGTAAAATATCAGCTGCAAATCCTATAGCTCCTCTGTCCCCTCTACGTTTCTGTGTTGAAAATGACAAATTACAAGTTCCTGGTGAGTTCCCAGGCTAGAAATAACTCACATGATGGAGAGAAATCGGTCACAGAAAATTGGGACAGTAACCCAATTATTGTATAATATGCTCTGGGGAGTTCAATCATGGGCTGTAACACACAAAGAGACGTGTGATGGTCTTTACGACGCTGGTGGTGGTTGATTTACAGAATGCAGAAACAGCCACAACGGATAAAATGAGACGTTTTGTAGGAAAAGAGAGGAAGAAAAAGACTTTACAGAAGGAAGCAGAAGTATATGGTGTTTAAATCATGTGCATGTCTCTGTGTGACTTGCAAACTGGGTCAACTCTACCCAGTCAATAAGTGCCCAGAGCAGTCTGATGTCATGATGAAAGCAGATCAATATTGATCAGCTACAAAGACTGAGACTTTTAATCATGGCAGGTCGAAAAGGCACACATGTCCATAGAAACACACTCATGCCAGTTACAACACGAGCACAGAAGAAGCAAAGGTTTTTTGTAAACGTTAAAAAACAGAAGTAATCAGAACCTTAATGCGAGCATGTGTGTCTTGTGTATGTCATGTTAGCTTACAAATGGTTGAACTTGTTTTGGCATCAACTAGTTGCTTATCCTCTGGTGCGATATGATTAAAAATGACATAAAGACAAATGTAAAGAAGAGTATCAGCAAGGAGTGAAGTTTTAAGATTTGTCTACAGGGACTACCAATATCTCAAAATGTTTCAGTAAAAAAATGATATAGCACAGACAGTCAACTTACAGTGATTCTTTACTTCTCAACTTAGCCTTCACACAAAGAAACTCCACAACGATTTAACTACAGATCCTAAAATAAAAGCATTAATATGGGAATGCGTTATACCTAGATATTTATTGTCTGGACAGTATAGGGCTGTGCTCAAAAAAATCTAAATGGCCTATCACGCTGCAGGTGTAGTAAAAGCCAAACTACACGATGCAGGGCACGTTCCAATTAAAAACAAACAAGCATGAGAAAATCTATCCACCGCAAGCAAAACTGAAAGCAAGGATTAAAGGAGCTCTCTCTTTTTTAAATCACCAGTCAGCTAGGAGTTGGACGAGAGTCATGTAAAATGCTAGCTGTGACGAAGAATGACAAAACATTTAAGAATAGGTAGTGAGCAGTTTTGAGGAGTTGAAACAAATAATGCTGTAAAGAAACTGAAGCCACTGATAGGATAATGTCCATCGCAGCTCACAGGTTATGTAAACAGGAAGCTGTGCTTATTTGTATCTGTGGAAATGGCTCTCAACACAGGAAATATCTAGAATCACAAGCTTTTAGAAAAACCCAGAGGTCACTGGGGTCAACATTTGGCAAAACAAATATTTTCAAAAACAACAACCAAATAAGCAAATTCAATACAAACAGACAAAAAGAGGCTATAAAAATGATCAACATCTTTCTTTTACAGCTATTAGCAGTGTTTACAACAGAAACCCACACTGGAGTACAATATGTCAAAACCGTTATATCCCTACCATTTGGAGAGGCACAACGACTATAAGGCTTGTGACTAATTGTGCACCTCAATCAAGCCACACACACAGACACACAAGCACAGGGACGGCACTGCAAAAGAATAATAATGAAGGCGATTGTCACCTACCCATTGCCAGAGAGCTTGGAACAACAACCACACTGAAATCATTTTCAAACCCTTTTGAGTTTTGAGTGTTAGTGAGGAATGCACTGCATGTCCGGACACATGTCAGATATTTTGGGTCCCTTCCCAAACCTCCCATGACACCACTCACAAACAGCCCAGATCCCCCTAAGACCCCTTCATGAGGCAACAACAAAGGGCCCGACTGGGGCTTCAGTGGGACTCTCAGGGCTGAATACTAATGCTACACTGCACACACATACACACCCCACCGCATCACAAGCACACTTACAGGCTCACAGATGGAGGACTCTTGTTAAGTAGGAAGGTCTGTAGTCAAAGAGTGTGAGTGGGTTTGTGTGCACAAGCTCTTTAAGCAGAGTATGTAGAGCCCGGTTTAAACTCCAAGCAGAAATACAGGACTAACTGGGTCAAAACAGTCGAGTGCCAACACATCAAGACCGTCCACTTAGATTTACCGCCTGGATTAAAGAACTATCTGTTTTTTTGGGGTTTTTTTTAAACTGATGACCAGATCTGACAGAAAATTCAAACAGTTGAGGCAAAACAAACTTTACTTCAGCGGCTTGTTGCCCAGTGAAAATGCGCTCCCATAACACAGAAGTTATGTTCAAGACAAACAAACTGCTCGCTTGAAAAGTTTCTTGAGATAACATTTGTCATGAGTTTGCGCTATACAAAAAAAAAAAAAAAAAAAGATTGATTATGAACTTCTAGGGGTCAAAGTAGAAACGACCAAATGCCTTGTATAAAATGACTTATACAAAGTTAGGTTGCAAAGTCTGTCTCATAGGATGAGCTTAATGGTGTTTTGCCATCTCTTCGAGACGATATCGTAAAGAGTTTTACATGTGCACACAATACTCTGCCATGCGGACGAAAAAAACACTTTTACAGGTTAAATCAGTCCATGTCTCTTTAGGGGCTCTTTTACTTAAACTCTTTAACTCTGAGTGACCAAAACAAATCCGCATTTTAGTAAGTTGATTTTTAGATGAAACTGTTGTTAAATTCCACTGAAACTGTGTTGAAATTATCCTAACTGCTACCTGTGGTTTAGTCAGGAATGTCAAAATGTCCCCACCAAAAGATAAGACTTCCCCACAAATTCAGGACACATTGCCAAATTCTTTTTTATCTCTTTCAAATTGTGTTCCTTTCTCACCCGCCCTGGTTATGCAATAGTTCAGTTACCTCCTGTTGATAATCCAGCAGGAAACAGTGGTTACTTTCAAATTTCACTTTCATTTCATATCCCACCCACACACACACACACACACACACCCACCCACCCACCCACCCACGCACGCACGCACGCACGCACGCACGCACGCACGCACGCACGCACACACACACACACACACACACACACACACACACACACACGTGTGAAGACAACACACACAACTTATAATATTCAATATGTTGACCTGTACACAATATGGTGCAAAAAAACCCTTCTACTACGACTACTAGGTTGAATAAACATAGAGTCGCAAGCAAGGGGGTTAAAAAAATAATAAAGACAAATATCCCTACATGGAGTCAGACAGACAATCGGTGTCAGAAATAACAGGAAGGATTGTGCAGGAAATAAGATGAGGACAAATTTTCACTTCAGGAGGAGGGGACACATGGAGTTTATGTGTGACCTATCCATTTTCTGTGTGTGTGTGTGTGTGTGTGTGTGCGTGCGTGCGCGTGTGCGTGCGTGCGCATTCACACAGAGAAAAAGTCATCAAGCAGATAATTCTAATCCTTTCCCAGCATGATTCGGCCCATTTTAGTATTTCGTCCCAGAGGACTCTCAGTACAGCACAGTGAGGCTAACCAGCCAACAAGCCAATGGGCAAAACAATTTGACTACATTTAAGACATTTGGTCAGAGAGTCATTTGTGGGCTTTAATGGTTGGAAAGATGCCACTGGCAACACATAAAATCTGTAAAACGTGTCAAATAAATTCAAAGTGGTTTTGGAAAACAGAAAGATCAGACTTGCATAGTGCTTTGCGTATCTGCTCTGGATTAGCCTCTTTATTATGGAACAGTTTGGTCAATCAGAATCATTTACAACATTGTAGTATGACTAAGGGCAGTACGAGTATCTGTTCATGTAATGTTTTAAGCAATTACCTCACATTAGCACTTCCAGGTTCGCATGGCTTTCAATGGAGAAAGATTAGATTACCGTACGGAACTTTACTCAGTGGAAAAGCTATGTATAGAAAGCTCGGTCTGCCAAAAAACACTGCAGCCACATAGCTTATTAGTTAGCACTGGTTATCACAACAGGCCTCTGGTTTGATAGCCTATATTAAATAAAGCCAAATGCTTTATATAAACCTATTTATGTTATCAATGTCCAAATCGTTAATCGATAGTTAAAGGAGTTCTGATGATAGAAGTGAATATTAAGGCGTAAGAACCACTACCAATTCCAATAAGACTACTCTTAAGTAAAAATAAACAACGACAGAAAAATGTCTGACAACAGTACTAAAATACAGACTTCTTAAGGATTTGTCTGACCTTGTTAGCCATCATCCGTGCAGTTCATTCATCTCGTAAACGATTGGTATTCACCCTGTATCATGAAATAATCCCGCCTGACTTTTGCCAGCCTGAGCTACTCATTAAACAGTTATCAAAGCACCGCAGCATTTGTCGATTCCCAGCCATGAGCCGAAGCATATTAACACTGCTGTCCTTGGAGAGGAGCACTCATCCCAGCGTTAGCTTATAGCATTAACTAGCTCTGCTCTGTCTCGTACTGAGAAGAGCAATGTGCTAATCACCTGTCTATTTCCGGCAACTAGCTCATTATCCAGCAGTATTTAGACAGAGGAAGGAGGTTCACACAGGAAGAAAACAGCCTTGGGAAATAAAACATGACTGGGCCTGACAATGACAGTACTACTCATTTTTAAGCTTTTTTTTTTTTCAGTTCTATTTTCTGCTGCTTCCAGGGAGTATTTTGAATGTAATAAAACTTTGTATTATAACAGCAACTGGTTTGTGAGCAGCAATGAAGACATTTCTATGAAGACAACCACAAGCTTAAAGTTATCCTGAAATAAGACTCTGAGCTTTTGCATTCATTCATTTAAGTCTTTGTTTACTTTTCCGTACTACTATACTCAGAAGGACATAACTCAATCACTAAGAGCACATTGCTTAAATGAATGACATCAATTGACTTTTTTCAGCTAAGCCCCTTAACTCTTGTTATTTCAACTCAACAAACCTGAAACGACCTTGTGTTGCACTTGGACCAAAGTCCAACTTCCAACCTTTAAGGAAAACTCCCCTCACATTCTGTTACAAAGTGTGAAATGAACAGCACATTCCAGGAGTTATTTTGTGATGAAAGGTTGTAATTTACGGTTCATTTGGTATTCTTCCCTTCAAGCAAGCTACCTTATCTACTTCTAATTCATCTAACAACTTCTTGCATTCCCCCCAAAGCCCTCAACAACCCATTTGCGGACTTGAACTTATAATAATTAAGCAGAGAAACAAACTGAATGACAATGAATGGATCGTTTCATTTCCTTTAGGTGCAAGACACCAACCAGATGATGGAGTCTCAACTATGAATTACAATCCTCCATTTTTTTTAACTTTAAAGAACTGACTTCACTGCCTAAGGAATGTCCTAACTCTGAGGGTCTTACTGTCCGGCTGGATTTCTTAAAAGGATGAAACTAAACACCTACATTGAAGACTTAACCCCAAGCCGTCCTCACACATTCTGTAGCACCTGGAGCTCAAATGGCTCCCTGACATTCCAGTCTAAAGCAGGAATTTGATAAAGAGACTTCTGCAGCTTTTCCAAACCAAAACACCACCCTGTGTGTTATGAAATGGAGCCCTGACATTTGAGGTCAACTTGCCTCCTGACTTCCCGGAACCACAGATTAGGTCTCTGCCTTTGTATTCAATCAAATAGGTTTTTTTTTTATTTATTCTGATTTTCTGCGTGAAAACAGGGAATTCTAAGACCATTTTTTTTGTCATTTGAAAAGTAATAAATGTTCTCTTCAAAGCCAGTTTTCATAATTATGTCATGTTCTCTCTTTTTCTATGCTGCGTTGTCGATGTCTATGTGCATGTTTTTGTTGTAAACAGTGTTTGTGTTAGCAGGTGGTTTGTGCTTCGCTTTGTGCTAAATGAATAACTTCTGTTGCGAAGTACAACAATAGTCAGTGGATGTTGTGGACAATAGTGGGTGGCGGAGGTTGTGTAATGGTGGCCATCACATGGAGGGGTTTAATTGTTGTGTTTCCTGCATCCCTCCGGTTCTCTTCCTCTCTGGAACACAAATACCAAAATCCTGGACAAAATACTTTTTTTTTTTATGATGCAATGCGACAACAATTTATTCTTTGACCTTTTGGTGGTCTTTTTCAAAGTCAGACACGTCTAAACATGATCTAAAAAAGATCCTCAGGATGCACAAAAGAAAATAGTCTGGCTGGATAAATAGCTGAGCCAATCGGAGTGCTTGGTCGGCAGGAGGATTGATAAATAAAATTAGCAACAAGCATGGATGTGATTGGTGCTATACTGGGCATTCACATACAACAAGGCCGTAGTTCAGTTTAATGATCATGCAATTTCAAATGTTTAGAAAAACATCCCTAACTGGAAACACAACCATGAAGCAGGTGGAATCAATTTACTTTACAATTCCTTTAAGGTATTTTAAAGATTTGTTTCATTTTGAAGAAACCAAAATTAAAAGCTTGAGAGGATGACAAAAGCATTTCATGCTCTTTTGAAGTGCAAGCATCTTTTCAAATCCCTCTTCTCAAACTGTCAAGGTGTTCTATGATCCTCAACAAACCAGACACACCTACACACCTACACACACACAGACAAACCACTGTGTCCCTTCATCTCTCTGAGCTGTCATCCACATTCCCATGGGCCATTCAAAAATAGCCTCAAAATGTAATCACACAGAGAAGAGCTACTTCAAATCCCAGCCACTCCAGACATGCACAAACATGAGGAGGCTTTGTTTGAAAAGATGGAAAATCACTTTCCAAGGCTCGGTCTAATAGCTGGCCTGAGGGACACTCACATGATTTCCAATGACAGACCCCTAAGCCACAAGGTTTTCTTTTCATTTATGCTTATGAACTCATTGTCAGCTGATAACACACACGTCTTCTTCTTCTGTGTGATGTGAGTTATGGAAGCAAGACTATATATTCAGTGTGGAATGAAACAAAGCGATCTATTCGTGTCATTTGTGTCCACCTGAACAGCGCTGATCTGACTGTAATGTGTGGGCCTTCATCCAATAACATGAGGCGGAGTATCATGCTCTTCCTGGAAGACGGCCAGTAGAGACCCATCAACAGATCGACCATTGAAAGGCCATCGGCCAGTTAATGTCAACAACACTTCAAGCTGTGTGAGACTGAACAGACTTCCTGCTACTACCCCCCATGTCCCTCACCTCAAATTCACCACTTCTGCTACCGCAACACACACAAAAACACACACACACACACACACACACACACACACACACACACACACACACACACACACACACACACACACACACACACACACACACACACACACACAAATCTGTCCTTGTATCTATTGTGTCTTGTCATACATGTCTTTCCCCTTCTCCTTTTCTACCTCACTTCTATTTCCACCTCCTGTGAACTCTTGGCTTCCCCAAGCTTCAGCATCATCAATTGCAAAACCCTTATGTAACCTGTGATTATGTGTGTGTGTGTGTGTGTGTGTGTGTGTGTGTGTGTGTGTGTATTTGTGTGTATTTGTGTGTGCTTTCTTGGAAGGAGTAGAGGTTTGGAGGAAGAAATCATTGATAACTTTGTAGGGTGAGGACATGGACAGGACCCAGGAAATGTAGACACACACACACACACACACACACACACACACACACACACACACACACACACACACACACACACACACACACACACACACACACACACACACACACACACACACACACACATACTGCACGATCACACACAAACTCTGAGCTCCACTAACGGGCACTGACTGTCTCAATGGGATATTCAGTGTAGGGCAGGTACCTCCTGTCATTGACTATCTAATCATGTTGGAGAGCTGGCTGTCATTTATATCTGTCTGCAGGGCTGGCAGAGGTTTTGGCAAACACACACACTGAATCTGCAGTTTGCTGCTTTGCTTTGTTAGTTCCAGAATCAGCTCGTAACTTCCAATGGTGATCAAAACAAAAAAAGTGAACTATAGGGCTGTGCATTTAATCGAGTTTCCATTTCAATTTTGGCTTCCCACGATAATGAAAACAAGATCATTGAGATGAAATGATTATTTAAAACAGACTTGTTCCTCAACTACAATCTTGTCCATCCCTTACTTTAAATGTTACTGGTCGAAACTGAAGAGAAGAAAATATGATTTCACACACAAATAGTCTTTTTCTGTAATACAACATGTTGATAAAAAGTGTAAAGCAACTCTATTTTTATGCTGTTTTTGATGGCGCCCTTTCGTTCTTTGCTTCATCTTGCCGGGTGGATGTGTTTATCTGCCTTTCTGGTACTGCTGTATAAACATGGAGCAAAAATAAATACAAGCTGGCATCTTCTAGGTTCACGAAAATGTAACACAGAGCAACTGAAAGGATGTATTAGTATGTGTTCGATGTCCACAGGCTCCATTAGCCCTTTGGTGTTGTTTGTCAGCTGTACTTGTCTATAACTCTAAAATCAATCGGCTTGATCCAAAAGCAAGAAGAAAACCAGGTCAAGGTTAGCTGAATTTCACTAGAATCCTTCTGCACCATACACATTTATACAATAACTTACCAAATTGAATGTGATCATCTGACACCAAGAGTGCTATTTTTCTGCGGTTGACTTTGAGCTACATAGAAAAGGCTGATAAATGATTTCATCTCAGAAGACAGTCAGTTTGAACCAAAAATACCCCTGATGCTTTGATCCAACATTGCCATATATCAATTAGATCCAGCATGGCAATGTCCATCACTTGATAACTATGAACAATGAACAAAGAATGGTTAGTTGCTTGGTGACAGCTACAGGCCAATCGAACAATCAAAAAACGTCACAGTGCGATAATCTGGAGCAAACAAATGAAGTCTGGTCTCGGTTGTTTGCTCTGAACATGCTGCATGCTGTCTTTGGTTGAATTGGCTGCAACTATGTGCAACACAAAAACACAACTACTGCTTCATTAAGCATTTGAAAATGATAACAAGTAGTAACATATAGGCTACCTGTAAGTGCCTTTTTTAGAAGGGGTCGGGCTAAAAAAAATGTGTGTACTGCCAGGTCACTGTTGAGGCTGTTGTTTTTTTTTCCACAGCAAGAAATGTGTGAAGCACTTCTAAAAGGACAAACACAGCTGTCATGTAAATACTAGATAATACGCCACTATTAACCAACATGATTGGCACCTGGACTAAATAGTTTGAGTAGCAGGTGAAATACCATGTAAACCACTGTAAAATGTTTTTTTTTCCTGTGTCTCTGTGACTCTGCCCAGTCATTCAGGATGATGATGATGATGATGAAAACCAGGTTAAGGTCATTTCTGTATGTAGGTTAAAGTGATGCAGAGTAGGAGGAGGAGCACAGAGACACACAGAGAAGAGAAATAGAGACTATACTGCAGCAAGGAGTCTGGTCCACTGACCTCCTTTGGGTGTCTCTCTAATTGGAGAGGAGGACGCAGAGTCCTGAATCCCTCTTTGACGACACAGGGTGTAATCACAGTGGAGCGGAGAGATACACAAACATGGAAAACTGACAGCACTTTAGCAGCAAATGCAAAGCCTTCCCAACGCCTGGACAGACCTACACATGCGCACACACTCACATAAACTACCAATCCCAAAACGTTACTCGTCCACAGTTACTTTTAAGTTAAATTGCATTTCTTTAACTAGTATTATATTGACACTTTGGTGAAAATCAAATCTACCTGTGCGTATTGATGTGCAGCAGGGCGCTGATCTCCCGGATCTCCTTACGGCAGGGAAACTAACTGCTAATAACCGGGATTAACGACGGAGGCTTATCCGACTGGTGCACCGAGCGACTTTTTCCTCCTCTCTTTGCTTTGTCTTCTCTCTTCAATGTTCACATTGACAATACGGTCTGCAGCCGCCGTGCAGCCGGTCAGCGGGACATTAGAGAAACGGAACGGATTGTCATTGCATTCACAGCAGTGATAACGGTGACTGCAGCCTCTGAATGAGGTGACATTGAGCTCCTTTTACGCGCCAGCTTTTTCCAACCACCTCTCCCCTCCTCTTCCTCTCTCTCCTCTCACCCTCTCTCTTCCTTTTTTTTTTCTTTTTTTTTTTTTTTGTCGGCACGCGCGCTGAATAATGCAGAGCTCGTGAGGTCCCGTGTTTTCTGTCCCGTTCCAGAGACAATCAGAGCGCGAGCCGCCCAAGCACAATGAGAGTGACCCGCGCGGATCAGGTTACCTCTGTACTGCCTTTCATTCATTTATTCAGCTGCAAACAAGCCCGACTGCAGCCCGGCTTGCTCCCCCACCCCCCCCCCCCCCCCGTCCCTGCCTCTGTACCCCACCTCTGTGTCTCCCCACCGCTGTGTCTCCCCACCTCGGGCTGCACCAGCACTCCTCTCAAATGTGTTTGTGTGGCATTTTCAGAGACACAAAAGCACTCAGAAAACTCCAGAACTAGGCTACAACAGTGACTGTAACTAAGTCGCACTTAGCCGGCCCAAATTCACTCAAGTAAACTGAAGGCCCATAAATAAAGGTTAAGGTGACTACTTCAGTCTACTTGAATGACAGCATGTTGTTTATGCCACATAACATTCTACAACAACATTTACAGGGAAAGTTACTGTCTGCAGCCCATACTCATGAAGCTTATGTCGCCTAGTGAGAAGACACCTTTTACCTGTGAAGATATGGGCTATAGGCTAAAAAAAACTTGTTTTCATCAATAAAACAATAAATGTTTAAGCAACAAAAAATATTTGTTCACTTATGAGAGGACAGCATGGCTTCTGTTTGCCAAATAATAGATTAAGTTTCATATTGTTATATAGCTTATTTTGCCTAGTGAGAAGACAATTTTTACCTGTGAAGATATGGGCTATAGGCTATTGTTAGTCTTTTGCATTATATGAAAGGAGTTCATCATGACAAGGGTCAGAGTGTGGTGCATGACCTGGAGATGAGTTGGCCATTTTTGCCACAGACATCATTTTAGATCCAATAGTGACCATATTTGGACAAGAGGGTGCAAACACCAGGTGATCAAACCTGTAGGCTACATGTCTTTGCCATGCATTTCTTGTGAAGCTAGTGACTGGCTAGTTAGCCTATCTGTTGTGTTGCCGACTGAATGAGGTTCTACTGTATGTGTGGTGGTCGCTGAACACAGTTGTTGAACAAGCTGGGTATGGTGCATGCACACAGCAATACCTGCTTCTTACATATCCTTGTTAGTAAATGCAATTGTGTTTTTAGTAATTGCATAAAGAAACCCAAAAGGCACCAAACACAGAGTGGAGAGGTTCAGTTCAGTGACTCTGTTGTCAGACAGAGACAACATGTTACCCAAAAATGACCACACCCCAATTAAAGTAACAGTACGTATAGGAATTTAGGTTTGGTGCGGTTTGGCGCCAGTTATGGTCTCTGAGTGTAACTGCACTGTGGTACATCACACAATGCTGTTGTGTCCCCCTCATAGAAACCATGCATTTATAGACACACTGAGGGCAAAGACCTGAGAAGCCATGCCGACTGACAAGTTACAGTAATAGTACAAGATTGTGAGCAAATATGACTGCTAGCATCTACAGCCTGTTGTTTGAAAACTGTTAGCATGTGGATTCAACTGCTACCATGATGTCTAGGCCGTGGCTAAATGCTACATTGAAGAGGCTTATTTGTTACTAGAAAGGCTTGTAAGGCTTATCAACAAACTTATTTCTTATAAAGTCATACAGTCAACTTTAAGAATGACTTGGCAAGAGAACATTCTGGTGTAAAATGGAATTATTTATTTATTTGTATTAAAGCCTGAGCCATAACTTGGGTTGGATAACTTTCTGCACCCAGTAAATCTGCTAAACATGTGGCAACGATGACACCGACATCAATACAGCCTAACTTTACGTCACAATCTGTTATGAATGATATCTGTAGGGATGTATAGTCCGCTGTGGGATTGTTGTTTTCCTATTAGCAGTGAGACAGCTCTTAATACTTACTTGCTGGGCAGTATCGTAACCTGTTTACAACACATGTATGCTAATAAGTTACATTTTAGCATCCTGTATATGCATTACTGTTCTGCTGTTTACAAAGCTCTGGTCAGCATGTTAAAGCTTCTTCCTCTTCCATCTCTTATTCCTTAGCCATCATCTCAAGCAGCACAGAGACAGCTAGGGCTGTATGGTGAACTAGTGCCATACAGCTGTATGGACTTCTCACGAGATGACTGTGGGCTGTGGCCAAAGTTACATAATACTTATAACAGTCAGCCCGACTGCGCTGTGGAGACGAGAGGGACCACATTCCCTCTGATGAAAGTCATTGTACTGTTAGATCGACTTTAATACTACCACCATTTTAAGGTGGAAAAGTTAGATATTGTTGCTTTAATGCATAACGTTTAGCTTCAATATAACTAGACGAGCTACTGATTTAAATTCCTCCCCTTTACATTGTTTTTCATTCTGAAACTATAGACCCACTTCATGCACAAATGTACTGTGACTTTAAAGATCCTGGATTCATTCACATACATACGTAGTTCATAAGACATGGTGCAATGTTCTTCAATGTGTCCGTTATGATAATGCAATGGTGATATGGCTGCTTTCCTTCTGAACACTCAAGTGCACTTGCTTATGATACTGTAATAAATTGACTTTAAATTATAGTTTTCCAGGTAATTTCAGGTTTTTTTTCATTGTACATATTGCTAATGTTTACATGTAGTTAAGTATATTAGTGTTATTCAATATCTTAAAGCAAATAAAGGTCCATGAAAAAAAAAAAAATGTTTAAACAAAATGTGATACTTATCAGAGAACAGCATGGCTTCTGTTTGCCAAATAATATATGAAGTTTCATATTGTTATATACAACTGGGAAAAGGTGCAAAATATACCACATGGGAATAACATTGTCAGCTTGAAGCACACTTAGCAGCCATAACGCCTTCAATATTCTATTTAATTGTTACTCCAGCAGATTTCCAAAATGTACAATAAGGCTGATACAAGCTTAATTTTTAGTACAATTAACATGTTTTCATATTTGTTTGTGATTCAGTGTCAGATAAAATAGCCTAATGTACAATTAAAACATATTTTATTAATTGAAAGCCATAAATAAAGGTTAAGGTTAAGGTGACTACTTCAGTCTACTTGAATGACAGCATGTTGTTTATGCCACATAACATTCTACAACAACATTTACAGGGAAAGTTACTGTCTGCAGCCCATACTCATGAAGCTTATGTGGCCTAGTGAGAAGACACCTTTTACCTGTGAAGATATGGGCTATAGGCTAAAAAAACTTATCAATACAACAATAAATGTTTAAACAACAAAAAATATTTGTTTACTTGAGAGGACAGCATGGCTTCTGTTTGCCAAATAATATATTAAGTTTCATATTGTTATATACAATAGGGAAAAGGTACAAAATATACCACATGGGAATAACATTGTCAGCTTGAAGCACACTTAGCAGCCATAACTCCTTCAATATTCTATTTAATTGGAAGATGTCATTGTTTAATACCGGCTTCTCTTCTCCGCCTGCGACTGTCCTTGGTTTAAGTGGTTGAATGATTAGAGAGGTGCCGTATGAGTGAAGTCCATTATGTGGGACCATATGGTACACATAATGAAAGCCAGAGAGGCATTGAGAAGAACCCACGTTCTACCTTCTTAGTTCAGTGGAGACCTTGTCTATTCATTGAGTTGGGCGTACATATGACGTAAGAAAATAGGTCAGGAAGGTGTTTAAGAAATGCACACAGGCACACGCAATATTGTGTCTTGAAATACTCTCATCCCCTGAAAATGTAATTCCCTCTTTGTGTCTGCATCAAGAAAGCAGATAGCACCCTGTTGCTGTACATCTAACCAAGCTTGCTGAATAATGTGTGAGTACAATGTTTGTAAAACATCTTGCCTAACCTCTTTACAGTTTTTGTATTAAGTAATTTTACCTTTAGATATAAATAAAAACACACAGCTACACTGTTACTTACCATGGCAGCGTGGGGATGTCTGGTCAGAATGGGAGCTTGATATCCATTTGCTGTTGTCACAGTAACCCCTGGTGTTTGGCTATAACCTACGAGAAATAAAATGTTACTTGTCGTAGTTATCATCTCTGATTATCATCATTTTCTTTCCTATTATTTTGTTCCCATGTTCTCATGTACACCCACTCTCTATTTTAATGCATTGTTACGATCAAGTAAATGTTTGCATCTCCAAAACCTTGCCTCTTTATGAAATGAAGAATAGAGGTCTTATTGTGTTATAATCTGGTCGTGTAAGACGTTTCATAAGCTCAAACAGGATTGAAAAGCTAATGCTGCAAATGAAAGCATAATAATCAATCAGTCTTCCACTGTGATGAGCTTATGAGGCAAACCAATCAAAGCATCGGACCAGTTTTAAGTTCATATGTATATGTAACAGGTTGTGAAAGGTAATTATAGATTGTTGTGAGAAGTCATTTTACTTCAACTACAGCTTTTTTAAGCCTTGCCTCCTTATACCTAAACTTACAGCATGAAGTAAAAACCTAAATTATCATCATGAATCTGTCTAAATGTCGCTGTACTGTTGCCTTAATAAGTCTTCTTAAACTACCCCCAATTGATACAGTTCTACTACACTACTGCAACTTCTGCAACTGTTGTGACTGTTTCGCAGTCCTTAATGAAGTGAATACATTTACAGCATCAGTGTTTCCATTTAGACCTACTCTATATCTCAGTTTAACACAATTTCAGAGCCAATGCTGTCATTTTGACTCCTTAACGTGTACTTGACAGCTAAAGTTATTAGTTACAGATCATATAGATTTATTTAAGATACTGCATATGTTTCTGTTTGTGTGTACACACATACATATTCAGCTAGCTACTAAACTGTGTAATCTATTAACCATCTACAATTAATACCTCAAAAATCATCCAGTGCTCAACATCTGCTTAACAGTTCTGTTGTTTGTATTTGGAGGCCATAACATCATTTTATTATTACACCATCACTGAACATTATCAGTATCTAGAGCAGTTCATATCGTCACAATGTGACAAAGCATGCTTACAGTGATGCTTGTTTTCTATCACTGACGTGTATTATAATTCTGTTATGTGAGTGTGTGTGTGTGTGTGTGTGTGTGTGTGTGTGTGTGTGTGTGGGTGTGACTGAGTGTGTGTAATCCTTATCTGCAGACATGATCTCTGTTAAAGAAACCAGACTGTCATTGTCTAAAGATAAATTAATTTGTGTTTATTATCAGGAAAACACACCCATCCTCTGAGTGGGAAGGCCGTGTGTGCATCTCAAACACTAACCCTGTTTTCAGATAATGATTGTCATGACGCCTAATACAATCATTTATCACTTTGTATTTTGTCCTTGGGTGGTTCATTTCTGTGCTGATGATCCACATTGTGTTTGTGCTTTAAATGAGAACAACAATATTGTCCTTCATCAAATATAGATGCTTATTCAAGAAAAGATGACATTGTTCTAAATGCAACTCTGACTCAAGTGCTTCTATTCTGAACTGATTAACAGAACATGATATGTGATTTCAGAAAAATCTTTTTGGTCCTGTCCTAAACCATGACACTGCCTGCCTCCATGTTCCAGCAATGTGTTTTCTGAATAAGTGGGTTTCTCATTCATGCGTAAAGCGTTCTTAATGCATTGTTTTCATTTCCTCCAGTAGTCTTTTTAGAGCTCCATGTTCAGTGCTTTTCAGTCGCTTGTGTCAGTAAGGTTAGATGAGTGAGCATGCAGTGTTTATGTCCTATTTCGTGAATTCATGAAGTACCTACTATTGATACCAGGGTGGTGCACCAGGGCTCCTGCAAAACTAGGCCATGGGGGGGGGGTATATTGATCCATCCATCTATCTATCATCCAGCTATTTACCTATATCCTTAGTGCTTTACTACTTTCAACATACATCTACCTCCCAGTTCCTACCATTCCATACGCTTCATCTATCTTCTTAATTACTTACAGTCATTCCCTTCAGACTTAATATTGTTCATTTGTCTGAACACCCATCCTTTATTCATGACTATTTTTTGTTTAGACAGACCTATTGACATATTACATTTGGGAATACAACTAAGTGTTAGGCTGTAACCGTATAATCTTGTAGCATCTTACAGTGAGTGTCACAGCAGTGTTTGGCTATCTTTTTAGTCATCAGGCCATATAATGGCATTGAATTAAACTTATACTGATGATAGAAATAAATAATAATTTAATGCATTAATTTTAGCCATTTATATGCACTTATTTGTCTGATTTACAATCTTTCATAGTATCATGTTCTATTTCAATCCAGTAAAAACAATGAAACAAAACCAAATTAATTAATGAATTAAGATAATAACAAGAAGCCTGGCTTTACTTTTTTATTTACTATGTATGGAACTTAAGTCTTGCTTGCATGTGTGTATACTGGTTTGATAATAGTGAAATAAAAGTTTGTACTGCAAACACCTTCCTCTTTTCTTAGGGACTGATTACTTATCCTGACTGTATTTGTTCTTAACCCTGTGTGGTTTAGATCTGAGTTTATGACGGCTTTTAGCATATTGTAACCACTCCACTTTCATGCATTCACCCATGACGCTAATGATCTCTTGAACATAGAACTGAGTGTGACGTGATTTTTGAAAATAGTGTGTATGCGTGTGCTTGGGTTGAGTGTAGTTGTTAGTGGCAGTGGGTATTATAACAGATAAGGGTGCAGTCAGGATAGCTTTTGATCTCTTTGTCAGTAGCCAATGAAAAAGTGAATGTTAGAGAAAGATGGAAAGAACAACAAGCAAAAGACAGCAGGAGGGCACTGGAGAAACTCAGCTTTATTGACCAAAGATGGAGAGAGGATACAGACATCAGAGAGAGAGAGAGAGAGAGAGAGAATCAGAAAGAGAGAGAGAGAGAGAGAGAGGAAGGGGGAAGAGAGAGAAAGAGAGAGAGAATGTGACAGGGTGAGGTGTAGCCATACAAAGAGAGGGAGACAGAGAGAGAGAGAGAGAGAGAGAGAGAGAGAGAGAGACAGTCTGAAACAATAGAAAATGGCTCCTTTTTGTTTTAACAGTCCATACAACCGCGAGGGCAGGCAGACAAGAAAAAGAGGGACCCCTACAGAGTCAGAGGAGTACTGCAGGCGTGGCAGTGGGGCTGGTAAACTCGACAAGTCTTTTTTTCTTGTACTGCTCCTTGCATTTCATCAAAAACACACACAAACTGGATTAACTTGAAGTAAGCCTTACTCTTTTCCTCTTATATGTTTTTTAAAATAGTAATTGGATTTTTTGTTAGTACATATGGTAAGTGCATTTGCTCTGTTGCACATTATATGTGTGCATTACACTTTGGGGATCTAACCCTACATGTTTAAAATGACATTTCTTTGCATAGCCTCCACAATCTTTCAAACAAAACAGTCATGCAATGAATAATTGTATGCCAATCTGGGACACAGAACAGGACACCATGAGTAACTGTCCCCAGCCTTCACAAGCCTTGCAGTCTGTTTTACTGCACACAGATTTAATGAGAGAAAATCTCAGTGACAAACTGTTTGGAAGACCCATCTTAAAGTGTTTTTCTCCCCAAAAGATCTCTTCTGATGAAATTGTACCCAGAAAAAAACATGCACGTGGTGAAAGGAATAGCCTGACTTTTAAAGCATCTTTTGTCAGTAAAATTTGTTATTTGGCAGATGGACTTTACAATTAAACATCATAGACTTTAAATCTTCTAAATGGCTGCTTGCATCACTGTAAAAAAGCATTATTTGGAAATGGTCAGCACTTATTTTAATGGACAGTGATTTATAGTTTAAAGGCTACTATGCAAATTGAATGGTAAACAGTTTTAGGATCCTGCCTCTGACCAATATTCTAAGATGCCTTCAAGGCAAATCGTAACATGTATGTGAATGGAAGCAGCTGCCAAAAGTTCTCTAAAGGTGGTGGGAAGAGGGGAAAACACTGTGAGGGGTTAATTGTAAGATTACACACAGCAAAGCAGTGAAGTTAGAGAATGAAAATATGTGAAGGTGGTGTTTGTGCACTCATACAGTCGTGATATGGAATCGTAGAATATAACAGGACATTTTCTAGTACCCAGAATATTCAGAATTATTTCTAGATCTCTATATATGTGTTGAAAATAAAATCCTCACTAAATAGAATATAGAGTATATTTACATTCTTTATCTACACAGGACCTGGATGGGCCTGGTGGTGGTGACCAATCACACAGCAAGCTGTAACTGACTGGCAGCAGCAGTGGCCAATCACTTTTAAAGCATGGATGTTTGAGGGCGGAGCTACTGTTCTGTTCTGACAGGACAGTGTAGAGATGGGATTGTAGAGCTGCGCATGCAGAGCCATGTGAGGAAAGAACTTATTGATGTGTTTCCTTTCCTTTTGTCTTTCATCTCTGTTAAAGTTAGTCATTTTTGGAAATATAAACTTGTGATGTGTCTAAAACATACCAGGAATTGGATTTAGGGATACTTCATCCCCTAAAGGCTACAACAACATCCTCCATCACATTATTTGGATATGCAGAGCCTATCTTACCTCTTACCTAAATGTGAAAACATCTTTTCCACTCACATTTAGGTGAACTGATCTTACTTTAAAGACAAGTATTTCTCTCTATTGGAATAGCAAAGTGTAGCCACTAACTCTGCAGACACTTGTTGAGCAGCACCAACTCCTCTATCCCATGTAACCTAAAAGACCCTACATTTACAAATGAAGTCTTTTCAGAGCCTTCATTATCATGCAACAGAATGAGGATGATTACTGCCTTCAAGAGCCTTTCTGAAACTACCTACATATGATGTTATAATGACACCCAGGCCACATTATTTGTAGCACCCTTGTAAACGAGGGCCTGGTTTGTGACTACAGCGAGAGCTGGCAGTGTTTTTCAGTCTCTTTGTGCAGAGCATAATAGATCTCTCATGGTCTTCTGCAGCGATGAAGTGAATGTAAATGGACAAGAGGGTGAACATTATTTGCACATTTCTCCTGACGCTCATCTGAGTGCAGCTGTGATAGTTTTAATTTAGAAATATGGTAGTGCTTGGTAATATTCACAACTTTGTGCCCATACAGTTAGTGGTAACCCATGTTTGTTTTCATAGCTGGGAATACATGTTCCTTGGCTGCCGGAGTGTACTCATTAAGCTGCCGTAGGTTCCTGTGCTCTGTAACCTTAAGTAACACTGGAAAAAATGACTGTATAGATCATAATGGCAGCCAAAAGGTTTGAAACTACATCTTATTGGCTGCCAAGTTCGAAAGTACCAGAATACGAGGAAGTGACCTCAGCAGTGGAATAGCTTGAGTTGAACAAGATAGAAAGATAATAGACAGAGAAAGTAAGAAAGAGAAGAGAGATGAGGAGAGAGAGAGAGAGAGAGAGAGTCCTGCTACTATTCCTAACAGTGTCAAAAACTTCAGGTTCCCATGGAAACTGGCATCCAAACAATTCAATGGCCTTTCAAGTTTGAAAACAAAAGAAAAGAATGCTCAGGTATCAACAGCAATCAAAATAAAAGTCTCTTAAAGATAATCTAAATCTACTAACTACATTTTTTTTTTGTAAGGATCATTTGTTTCGAAGAATGAAGAGGCACATAAAGTAACCAAGGCAACAAGTTCCACCCTCGTTGTTTGGTCAGAGGGAGTTGTTCGAGTTCATATGTTGGGTGTTGTGTTTGTTCACTGTGTGTCTGTGTGTGTTTGGGGAAAAAATGTCAAGCAAGGGGATTAAAAAAAAGCAAGTGAGAAGCTATTGAAAAGAGAGATGAAAAAAAATTACTGAGACTGTCCATCGTTTTGAATGTTTTATAAACTGGCTTACTAAAGGAGAAGATCTGGTTGATTGTCCTTAAAGCAAGATGGACTGTTTGGTTAGACAGCATGGCAATGGACTTGATTGTCCGTATTGACTTACTGACTGCTGAGAGAAGTTTTATATAAACTGGTAAAATTTTTCCACCTACTACCAATGATATGGCAGCAGGACAACCACTTTATTCCTGCATAATTTGAATTTTTGAAATACATCGTGTTGTCTGTGGAGACAGGCGGCTGGCAGAGACTCTATGTTGACGGAGGAGGTGACAAAAAGGCAGAGAAGTGGAGGTAATAACTCAATTAAGTAAAAAGTCAAAGGTCAGACAAGAGTATGTATGCGTGCAAGTGTGTGCCAGCCATTCAGAGTCCAGAGGAGGAGGAGGAGGAGGAGGAAGGCAGGGCTTCTGTTAGTAACCATCCAGAGACAGAGGAGGAGAGAGGGGTGTTGTGGGTAATAATAAAAGGATGGAAGAGGGAGAAGATTCAGTCACATGAGGATGCAGCACTGGCAGCGTTTCCTCTTGTCTGTACCTGTGGAAGGGGTGAGGCCAGGCGGGGGTGCTGTGTTGGGGTCAGCATTTGCAGGGGGCGAGGAGGCACTGTCAGGCTCACGGCCGTCTGATGACAGTTCCGTGCTTGCGGCCTCAGATGTGGCTGGCCGCCCTGACACGAGGTCGGCTGCAGTGCCGTCAATGATGGATAGGTCAGTGACTGTCTTCTCTCTCAGGGATTTCTCATCATCTTCATCTATCAAGACCACCTCGGCCTTTACGGCGCCGTCGAAACCAAGGAGCCGCCTGCTCTCGCTCATGTCGTCAACGTCCTGGTAACCGAGGAACACCATGGTGACTGGGTGCTCAGCTGTGGCTTGGGGAGGAGAGGTGAGCTCGGAGCCTGAGTTGGCTGAGGAGCCGGGCTGGGCCGTGATTGGGGCTGTTGGGGGCATCATGCCGACCCGGGTCTCCCGTTGGAGGATCACCTGGGCTGGTGGGCTTGAAGGGATGGAGGGTGGCGCACAGGAAGGTGGAGACAGATCATCAATATCTAATGGGGAAACATAGGCCTGCGGTGCAGCTGGGGTCACAGTCACCTGGCCCCTGCCGCCGTCTCCGCCATGTGCGACAGGTCGAGCAGCTCGCTTGATCAGCTGGTCGACCTGCGCAGAGCTCCAACCGTTCTCCACTGCGGTGGTGGACACCCCCCCAGAGGACGTGACCTCGTAGACCACTTTTCTGCCATCATCGAAGACCTTCACCCCACGCGTCCCAGCATCAAGCGGGTTCACACGGTTGGCTGACAGGACGCGCTGCTCTCCAGTCTGCGGGTCATGCTCTACGTTGATCTCCATGGCAAACATTGCTGTTAGGAAGGGGGATGAAAGGGAGGAGAGACAGGGAGGGGGGGGAGGAGGAGGGAGGAGATGAGTTGCAGAAGGGAGTGGGGTTTGAAGGAACAGTGAAGGGGACGGACAAGTGAGAGGAAGGGCAGTGGGGGGTTTGGGAGGAAAAGTTGGAGGGAGTGAAGCGTGAGGATGGGGACACAGTGCTCTCTAAAATATAATAAATACATTCAAACAGCAACATATGTAATATAGGAAATTAGTTAAACACCAACATTATTGTTTATAGATTCTAACCACAGATACACGTGTATAAACAAAAAATAAATACTTTCCCTTCACATGTGGCATGCTGCAGAAGGTCCTTTTTGGTAAACTTCAGGTAAACTACCATTTTACTGATTAATTACTTGAGAATATGAAATGTCTACCTCTCATTAGGTACTATTAATGACAACCAATGAACAATGCTGCAAATTTTAAAGCCCAAAATGAGCTTTAATTTGGTAAATGTCAGAACATTTACAATCCTCAAAATAGGCCTCACTGGGTATTTCTTGACAAGGGACGATTTATGCCGTAATAATAATAATTACTGCTTAAGTCAAATATATTAAGAGTTAATTTTGCTAAGAAAAAATATTAAATAAAAGTATATTTTGATTGATTTTATTTCCGTTGTCCTTTATCAAAAATATTACTTGAAAACAATTTGTCCTCTGCACAATTAAAAAGCATGCTAGCAGGATAAGCAGCTTAACAGAAGCTATGAACAGAAATCCCTTTACTGTAAAAGCTAATGGTTTTGGCTGATGAAAGAGAAACTGCACTGCAAAGAGCAAAGCTATTGTCATATATCAAGAGTAAAGCTATTACTAATCTGAAACTCGCACCAAATCTAAAGCTCATAAAAAAGCAAAGCCTGTCGCGTTGTATGTCAGCATGGTAACACTCCTACAGTCAAACTAAAGCCAAGCCTACAACTGAAAAAAAAGTCCTAATATTACATGTTTAAACTGAAATGAATGCTAATCCAAACACATATTGATACTTATTATTAACTGATACATGCTTGTAAATCTAGTTTTATGTTCTTTTTTTTTGCCTAGTGTTTCTGTCTTTTAAAAAGTCATAACTAACATAAAAAAGTCAATTCAAATATTTATCTGGAGCCTTTTGTCCATGTGCTTTAATTACTATCACCTAACAACGGAGACACACTGTTATGTGTAAAGTTTAATTTCCTTGTAAGAGTTGACATTTGTGAAACATGTGCGTATCTTAACCTCCACCCTTTCTGTGCGCGTGAGTTTGTCCTGCATTTAATCCAACTTGGCTGCTGCCCAAAACCATCCTTTCCTCCCTTCCTCCCTCCTCCCTCCCTCTCTCTTCTCTGCCCTCCCTCACCCTCCTCTCCTCCTGTGTCTTACCAGGTCTTGGTATGGCGTGCTCTCCAGAGGCAAGTTGGCCGGCCGGAGGCTGCGTTACCAGGATGAAGCGGTCTGGATTGGGATCCGAGAGAGCGGTGGACATGCAGCCGGTGGCATCTAGTGAGCAGGAGGACAGGAAGGGAAGTGACACATGGTCAGAGGGACGTAAGAGGCCGGGAGGGAGACACACACACATACACACTCTAACACCAGGCTCATGCCGATACACACATACACACTGGTTACACACACAGACACACTTTCGTGATGTGTAACCACACCCTGACACAAAAACACACACATTGAGCCCAGCCCCCAAACACAGACGCTAACCACACCCCTGAGTGACCTGCTGCCTCTGGTCCTCACACAAACACTCTCTCACACACACCTTCATATACACACACAGCATCTAACTTGCCTCATCCCTCTGTTTCTGTGTCCACGGCAACTCTAGCACCCCTGAGGTTCAGTGCTTATGCAGCAGAAGCGTGTGTGTTTGTGTGTGTGCTCGATGGCAGGAACAAAGCTTTGGGGGCTTATGGGGCTTGCTGGTGAATAGGGGGGATAAAGCCAGCGACTGCATGCTGCAGAGTCATGGCCTTGTGTGTGTGTGAACCTCAATAGTCTTGCTAAGCCGGGTTCTGTGTGCATTTGTGTCTGTCTGAGTTTTAGTAGATGTGTGTGTTTGCGTGCAAGTATATAAATGTCTATGTGTGTGACTCTCTGTGTGGGTGAAGGGGGGTTTTGAGGTGCCGAAGCGAGTGCTGGCCTGCATCTCTCCTGCCTCAGCGAGACTATTATCACACACACACCTGCATGCGCGCACACAACACACACACACACACACACACACACACACACACACACACACACACACACACAGAAATAGAAGTGGCCCCACTGATACGAAACAATGATAACTCAGGAGAGGACATCATCCCAGAGAGATGTGTTTGTTTACTTTTGGTGTGTGTGTGTGTGTGTGTGTGTGTGTGTGTGTGTGTGTGTGTGTGTGTGTGTGTGTGTGTGTGTGTGTGTTGTGTGTGTGTGTGTGTGTGTGTGTGTGTGTGTGTGTGTGTGTGTGTGTGTGTGTGTGTGTATGTATGTATTTGTGTCATTGCTCATACCTTTATCCTGGTTCATCAGACTCTGATAAAGAGACAGAAGAAAGTCCACATGAGCCATAACAGTTTTAAAGTTTTCTGGAAAATAATCTAACCAAGGCGTTCAATTCTTTAGAGAGAATGATGGAATATACTATTGTTATACACTGATGAGATAATATATCATAAGTAAGATTTTTTTATGTGAAAAAACATGCATGTCTCTCAATAAAAGACTGTAATCCTGAATTTATCCTCAGTGATCAGTTTATATTTACAACACAACTACACCACAATGGTTTAAGTGCAAGCACCTACAACACCGGTTCAAGACTGTAAGCCGTTCTTGTTCTCTTACCTTCTGCAGATCTTCTATGGAGCGCTCCGTCTCTTTCAGACGTTGTCTGAGGACCTGCTCTTTGGCTGATATCTGGGACTCTTCACTCTCAAGTGCACCGATTTCAGACTCGAGCCTGCAATCACAGAAAAAAGGGAAATCATTTCCTGTCATGATGTTTAAAAAGTAGAAGAATCAAGGGATTTGTAGCCCTTTAAAAGAAAAGAAAAATCGCTCATGAACTCAGCCTGAAGTTTAACATAGGGATCAACTCATTTTGATGTATTTTGTTAGAGGGTAGGTTAAGAGCGAGAGTTTCTCATGATAAGATTTAACTGCAGGGTTGCTGGTGGTGCAGTGGTTAGTGGGTGCGCTCCATGTATGGAGGCTATGATCCTCCAAGCGGGCGCCCCATGTTCGAGTCCCACCTGTGGCTCCGTTCCCGCATGTCATTCCCCACTCTCTATTCCTGATTTCAGACTCTGTCCATTGTATTATCTCTCCTTTAAAGGCACAAAACACCCAAAATTAAATCTTAAAAAAAAAAAAAAAAAAGCAAATTGCAAAAGTCTGCAAACTGCTTACTATTTCCCATACTCAATCAAACATTTGTGCATGCTTGCTGTACATATTTTGTCTTTAGCATGTGGCCTCCAGAGACACTGATGCATTTAAACTGTACCATGAAGTTTAACATCTGGTGCCTCACACCACCTGGCCCTGCGGTCATCAGATTTCAGTCAGTCCTCACTGTCTCCAGGGTGCATTGATGTAAGTTTTATGACGTGTATGATGCTGATCTCGATTTAGTCCAGATGCTTCAAACACATGCACCGACCAGAAACAGATGAGGGATGAGTAACTTGCGAAACAATTTGCCCCACATCCTGCATCAGCTTGTTTAGCAGTGTCCAGAATGATAGCCTATGATTTGTGCACAATGCTATTAGAAGTCACTTTTTCATATTGTAATCATGCACTGCATCCTGACTGAGACTGAACAAAGACCAAATATATCCATATATCAACCACTCATTTTCAGTTTAAACAGTAAACCATGTCATAAAAATAGTTTACTAATGTATTGGTTGTTAACGTGGGGTCCTGGCCCCCAGGGAAGGTGTGCCCAAGATCTCAGGGGTGACACGAGGCTTTGCGTGCTCTCAGGTTGTCAAAATTAGATGAACACACATTGACTAAAATCATGATTAAATACTTACTGGATAGTTTGAACAAATGTATTTAGGTAAGAAAAGTGTGTTTAGACCTATTCTACTGGGACAATGAAAACTATTAAAACTGTTCTTTAATTGTGTCCTTGGGGTTCCCAGCTTTTCTTAGGTTGGGCTCCAAGGGAAAAAAATCAGGAACATAGTGAAATTAAACATATTTAGCAAATTAAAACCTCAGACTCATAGAGGCATTTACAGAGGATAGATTTCTGCTACATTCACATGTTAAATGTTGCACATTCTTCCTTTAAGTGTAAGTAATAACCTGTTCGAAGCTGAATATTAAGTAGTTACATAAGTCAGGTGAAACAGAACAGAAGATCAAAGCCTTCCAAGGTTACCCATTATCATTTTAAAAGTCTCTACTTTCTGCAGCATTTGTGGCTCAAGGATAAGTTTATTGAACTGGGTCATTGGTTATGAGCCATCAAACTAAAGAAAAAATGCATGTTCAAATGTATAAATGTGGCTTGGCAGTAGGAGGAAGTTTTAGCACCATGGTCTCAGCAATTATTGTGTAAATTATATCCCAACATTTTCCCAAATAAGTTTCTTACAGATGATAAAATGTTAGGGGGGGTTCTGTCCCTGCTAATGAGAGAAACTAATTAATGTCTTTGTTTGACACATTTTCCTCAGGATAATCTTGAATTTTTGGTACCATCCCCTACATTTAATGGCCTATGTTCACACACAGACACACCACATGTGCAGGTTCATATGGACATTTAAGGTGTGGATGTAGCAACAATACAAGGAAGCGGTCTGGGAGGAGGACCAGCTTCCTCACTGACTGCCAGCACACACAATACTTTCAGAATACACTCCTCTGGGAGCAGAGGAATGTGTGCGTCAGTTTGTGTGACTGCATGTGTGTATTATAACAGATCTTAAGGATCATAACAATGCCCTAAGCAATCCGCCTTCCCACAGTATTCAAAAAAATAATAGGGCTCTCTTATCATATCAGCATTAGTGACCATGAGAAAGCACTGGTACACACTGTACTAAGTGTAGTGTTCACTGTTTAAGAGACTTTTTATATGAAACAGCTCACAGAAACATAAGGTGGTTAGCCTGAATTGGCCACTTACACTGTGAATTGTGCTGTTCTCAAAGCATCAACATTACACATAGAGGATATCTATGGAGTTGCTGGCACTTACAAAACCAATGATTGTGTTTTTGGTCTCTGCCAGAAAACCTGGTGCTTTGGCAATGATCACTAAGGTTTAGCTAAACAAGCACACACAGTCTGCTCGCATCACATCTCACTTTGCCAATGTTTCTACTCAAGTTCATCTTCAGCGGAGCAGTGTTTGGATCTCATCCATCTACCTGAGTTTTGTACTGAGCACCAGAGATGCATGTTTTCAAAGCTATGATAGCTGTGTACCTCAAAGACCCCAAAAGACAAAGCTGGATATACAATATGTATACAGTTGATTTTACCCTTTAATAAGGAAATATAATTGAGATAGGGATTACTTTTGTAAGAGAAACTTGATTGCAGTAGAGCGGTAAGCTTGCCCAATACAGAAGCTGTGTTACTTTGGGTCAGGGCAGCAGTGGAGTAGCTTTGCAGTCAGAGACAAAGCTTTTGTTGGTTCCATCGGTCACATGAATCTGTTGTTTGTCACCGCTGAATGTAATCCTGAACGACATTGTACATGAACTCAAAACAGAGCAAAGCACAAGACCAGTTTCTTATCACAAACTTGACCTTGTGGAACATTGTCCTTACGCCATTGTCCATATAAAAATAACTGGCACTGTTCAGAGTTGTTCAGTGATAAATGAAATTACACATTTCAGGGGAGATGTGTTTTTTTTTTTTTTTTTGGGCTATGGCTTGATTAAAAACAAATATAGTACCATGCACACAAGCTATTTTAACACCATTGTTCATTCTGAAGGAAAGACAGTGTCTTATCAGAGTCCATTATACTGCTATATGTCAGACTTGATAGCAACTTAATTATTCATTTTGTTTTCCCCTATAGTGAAGCTTTTCAAAAAGTGTTAAAAGCTCAAGTTTGGTTTGGCTGATGCTCCTACACTCCTTGGTTAGGATAAATTAGAAATGTTGTGCCGTCAGTTAAATTACATTCATCAAGGGATATGCACAGAAGATTTTTATTAGTATGTACATGGCATGAAGTATATGGAGGTTTTATGCTTGCCTCTGACTGCCACCTTAAGGAGACTTAATCTTTATGTCCCATGAGTATGTAAAGGACGATTGTCCATCACAAATGTGAATCTGACAGATGTCTATAATTTCACTGCTTCCCAATTTGTTAGCAACTGAAAAGAAAAAGGAATTTTACATTTCAAAGGGTCAATAATACCCCAATAACTGCATGAGAAAGATGAAGAGTGTATGTATGTGCTTACGTTGGCATGCGACCCTCCCTTTACATATTTATCCAAGCCTGATAGTAAAATGTCTAAAATGATTCTAGTCAGTAGAAAGACACTCACTGGACACATATTTTGGTAATCTGTAATGTTCAGACGGACGACATCTAACACCAAAATGTTTTCCAAGCACTCTAGAATCAAAAGTCTGGCTAAGAGGTGGAATAATATTATTTGACTTTCTCTGCCAAAAAGGATGAATCTTTTGCAGACAATTATACGGCTTAAGAACAGATGTGTTACAGTTAAATAATGTCCTTTATAGGTCTCAGATATTTGTGTGCACTAATGTATGACATATGAAAAAAACTCATGGGAAGAAGAAGTGTGTTATAGTCATCACTCTCATCTCGTACAGAGTTTTTGACTTCATACCCTAAATAAACTGAGCCATAGAGACCCACAGATGCTGTTTTAATCATGTTACACACAATCTGCAGCACATTTGTTAGTTAGAGAGATAATCCCTTGGGTCTTGTTACACCCACACCTATGTCTATTTTTCTTTGTAGCAGATGTCTGTACAACATTACCTCTCGTGTGGCTACTCTTCCCTGCTCCTCCCTTTTCTAATTTCCTTGTTTCCCTTTCAGACAGGAAATGGATTTTACTTTTGTTTCCTGTAAACTGCATGGGATCTTTCCAAAATGGGTTAGAAACAAGATTTGTGACCGGAGAAGGATGCAGGCTTCTTATCCCACTACATCACCTCTACATAAATATCGTAAGTACCAAGACAAATGTTTATATGTGTGGACAGGGAGAACAACAAGGTGTCTGCAAAGATTTCCTTCAACCATTGTCAGTTGATTTTAACACCATAATGAATTGTCTTTGGTTGTAAGGGAACTATGTGAGAATGAAAGATAGAAAAGAAAGCAAATTGTTAAGAGCTATATTTTGAGTTATTTGATCATTATTCAAATATGTTGCAAACTATGACCTGAATTCAATAGTTTGACACCTCTTACAATGACGAAAGCATTAAATTAGTGACTTCTAAATGTTTTCCTTCATGGTCATCAGCTCAAATGAAGAGAATAGACAAACAACACTGGCAACAGTCATATTTGTATCTGGCGCCCTCTAGTGATGGAAAAAAACTAGTAAAACAAAACTGTGAGCAGAGAATAAAAAAGAAAATGATGGCCCTGCATCTGTTTCAGACCTTACTTAGGGTAATATTGTTGTGTTTTACTCTGTAATCTCAATTTAAAAAAAATAGTCAGAGGAGATATTGTTTACATTAGAGGTTTGTTACACTGCTTTCTATTTTGAGGCTATAAAAGTAATTATGGATGAAGTCATCAGAATGAAATACATTTTTGGTTGTCCTATATATTACCAGATGTTACTTTAAACTTTGATATGAGTTTATATTTCCACATATAGTGGCATCTCTTAAGAACATTTGGTTAAACAACTGTAAAAATATGTGAAGAGAATTGTACAAGAAAAAAACATATAATCACATGTCCTCAAGTATCATTTGTTCTCTATGCAAGAGTGGGTCATGTGTTTCTTCTGTGTGTGTGTGTGTGTGTGTGTGTGTGTGTGTGTGTGTGTGTGTGTGTGTGTGTGTGTGTGTGAGCAATAGATGTGACCATGACCTCACACTGTCCCTCCCTCTTCTGTGCTTCTCTTTCTCTGTCTGGCATCGCTTCTATCTCTGTGGCAATCCTGAAAGAGACCAGTGATGTCACTGTCCCGCCCTGTCAACCAACCACAGGCCAGTTGCCATGGATACTCCTGGGTGGGCAGCAACTGCTTTCCACATCATACAGAAGGAGGAAGAGCAGACATCTGGTTTTATGTGTGCTGGATGTGTATGCTTTTTGTGCAGTGTGAGTGTGTGTCTATATGCAAACACACTGTGTGGGATATAAAGACGGACAAAACAAGAGATGAAGTGTAACCGCACTATGTGTTTCTGCAGGATACTGTGTGTGTGCTGTGCGGGATATGTAGAAAAGTTGATTTCTAGGTACACTTCTTCTGAGTTTTTCTTTTTTACAATTGTACCACAAGTTACTGCTTATTGTAGATCTGCTCAAGGTTTCTTGCCAATTCATTAAAAGGAATATTTTCTTTCTACGGTTGCCAAATGATACTTGTGCTTGAGTGTTTGCTCATGGTGGATTAATGTTGGGTCTCTTAAACGTATAGTACAGTCTAGGCCTGCTCTATGTTGGGTCACTGTAGTTTACATTATAGATCTATATGATCCAGACCTACTCTTTTTGTAAGGTGTCTTGATATAACATATAAGAACTGCCGCGATACAAATATTGATGTATTAATTGATTGATTGACAACCAACGCTAAGCCACTCCCTTATTTGCCCAACTCTCAAACATCAGTGAAGCTAATTACATATTTAATATACAAACAGATCAACTTTTTGCAAGAAAGCAAGAAGAATTAATATTTGCTCCAACCAAAGTCCTTACCAAAATCCCCTTTTTTTCCCCCCAACACATTTGAGTTTACTTAAGGGCCTTTCAGATAGGATGCGGCGAGCTCAGCGCGCACCACGTCCTATCTGAACGGCCCTTTAGACAGCACTTAATATTTTAAAGCACCATAACAGATGTACAACTCTAAAGCATAGAAGACAAAGCCACAGATAAAAGCTGCATCCTGTATGTGTATTCTGTCACTCCTTCTTATACACACTGACCCCTTATATCTGGAATAGACTCAGATGCTGTTATCGGCTTCCTCCTGTTTCTGACCTGAGGGTTAAACTGTGCAGAGGCCAGAGAGGCAAGTTGGAGAAAACGAAAAAAACAGATGTTCCTTTTTTCCAAGTACGATCGAGCTTGCCTTAAGTTTTGTGCCTGAAGTGTTTGTTGTTGTCATACCTATTTTGCCCACCAGAGGCTTAAGAGTACAACAACAGATTTTCTTTTAAACACGGCCAAAGTCATTCATGTTCTTCCAGGTCAGTTCTTAAATGTCTTTGCATGTTTTAACCTACCATATATTGTGTCTGAAAGTTATTTCACATTACTGTCACTAAACAAGGGTTTCGCCTGTTTTCAAAGGTCAAAAAAATTGACTCAATTCACGTTTAAAAAAAAAAGAAGTTTTCTCACTAGCCTTTTAGGGCATTCATGGCTCCCAGATCCCAAACAGGATGTAAAGCTTGCTCATGCAGTTTCTGTCCCCTCCTACTTTTTTCATGAATGATTAACTATCCTTGACTTCAATTCACACGGAACATGAAAGATATATGATATATACATCACTTTCTATATTTGTTCCCTGTCATCATATGAGCCATTGTTTACAGTTTACTGGGTTCAAAGGGCAAATTACAGGCTGTGTTTTAAAAGGCTAAACAGCACAAGCAGAATGAGTATAAATCTGTGTCAGAGCAATCCTTTAGAAATAGTAGAAGTTAAATGAAACATTTAACTTAAATGATAAAAAATACAGCCTGTTTCTATTAGTGAGGTTGTTTTCTATACCTCAAGGTACAGTAGTATTTTATACAAACGTTATACTATGGCAGCACTTCTGTTATACAGTTCAGTTCACTGTTGTTATAATCTGCACTCGTGCTGTTTGTGCAGTCCATTCCTTATTCTAAAGGTATTCTGGGGATGTTAATAACACAATCAGCTGGTGTGAATAATATTATCCTGATGGTTGGTAGTAGTGTTTTCAATGAGCCCCAGCTCTGTAATTGAGCAGGACTGTTGCATTATAATCACGAGCCTTCATTCATTGAATATACAAGAAACTATACTGTAGGGCTGGGCGATATGACCTCAAATCAAAATCCCCATTAATTGAACATTAATGATAATTATAATGATAATTATAATATGCTCAAAATGTTTCTAATGAAAGAGTCCATATCTGATTAACTATTTTGTGATTATTTATTGAATATTTCGAACTGATATCAAAGCATCGCTTGAAATTAAACCAACACATTTTGTTTTTTAAGCAGAAATTAACTTCTCTAAAACAGTAGAAAATAAATAACTTGCATTTCTTGCTTCTTGCTTCTTGCGCAGTGTTTATATTTGACTTCTATTTGTTTGGTGTCGTCTTCCCTGAAGACAAAATGTGTCCAAACAGCAGACATTGCTTCCATGTCATGGATTGGACGCCCTGAAAATAGTCGAAATAATCGACGTGGGCGAGATAACATCGCTTAGAGGTTATGAATGTCAGTTTCGATTAATTGCCCAGCCTTACTAAACAGTTTGCTCTGAGTTTGTGTATCAAAGATGAATGACTAGGAATCATCTTTTAGCTTCAAGGGGCATGGAATTATGACGCCTTTTCATTATTATTAATGTTTTCCATCAAAATTGAGTTATGAACGTGTGTGTGATGTCTAAGTCTTGTTTTATTTTTATTTTTAATGATTGTGTCTGTTGCCAATTTAGTTACTTATTTGGTAAATGAAAAGTAAACAGATGATTGGCATAGAAAATGTTATGTTTCTGATAAATGGTTGATGCACTGTACGAAGTGTGGATAGGGGATGATCCCTGACAATGAATTGCTTCAGCTCTCATGAAACATATTCACATTGCTCTGTATCCTATGTTGTCACAATTTCCAAATGCTCCTGCAACATGAACAAAAAGTCACTTCGCTTCAAACTTAATGTTGAAACTTAAAACGTAAATGTTCAGTTCAGTTTAACAAAACAATGTTCCCTTCATTAACTTACTTGACAGTCTTTATAGAAGTGGCTTCAAATGTGAGTAACAGTTAAGTTGTAAGGTTGTTTATTCAACCAAAGGAGTCTGTGAAAGGATAAAAGCCAGATTACAAACAGAGCAGTGTCCCTGAGGAATACCAAGACACATTGTTTTTCTTCATGCAAATATTTTGACAGAGTCTCCTGTATGTGATCTGATTTGATCTCTAGTAAATGTCCGACATGAATCATGGTTGTGTCACCAATGGGCTTGAACTGAACTATGTGACGTTAAGTGACTCAATTTGGACTCAAATATAAATATGTTAGTTGTAGATTTTTTCTTTGCAGCAGTTTTTGGAGTTTGTTTCTGAAATGTTGATAAGTTGATAAGTAAGGGCCGGTGTAACTCTATACTCAAAGGAAACTGATCTGCAGTGAAATATTCTAATCTAAACTGCACCACTGATTTCTGTTCAGTTAAAAACTCATACCACCAATCTGAGGAACAACACAAACATTCTTAGAACATTATGTAACACGATACAGGGCACTTCATGGGGCCTGAGCAGTAAGTATAGTTTGCTGTAGCCAGACCTCATACATCCTGCAGACTTCACATGCTTCCCCAGCACAGTTTAGAGGTTTTCTGGTCTGGTAATTGATTGATGGTTAGCCAGGATTAGATGGAACTTTATTGATCTCCTGTAGAGGAATGAAGTCATGTGGCAGGATCCAGCAGAACAGTTCAGAATAATAGATTTAGCAGATTAGGCCTGAATAAAAAAGACCAAAGAAAACGAATCACTGCATGGTGATATGAGTAGATGCTACTTATTCCATAAGATTAATCGTTTGACATTTGGAGAAGTGAGCTTATTTTCTTTGAGATGAGTGATGCTGCTCTTGGGTGTGTTTGCTTAGTTATGCTACTCCCAACATCTAGATAGCTTAGCTTAGCATGAACACTGGACACATGAGGAAGCAGCTATAGGCTGACTGAAACAAAAGGTAGGCTTTCTTGTGACCTTGACGTTAACAGACAGCCATTTTCAAAAGCTACCTTGTAAAACAGCGACCTGTCAATTAAAATCATTTTTTAAATACAAATTTTAAAAACTACACTAAGATGTTGAACAGCAAGCTTTGGAATTGCGGCTAGGTTCAAAGGTTCAAAGGTCGGTTCAAAAGTCTTACTGCTTCTCCCAGTTTTCTTTTTTGGGCTCTGATAGATAGGCAAGGCGTCTCCAAGCTGTAGTCACCCACTATAAAATACATGTAGAATACTAATTATAATGTGTAAGTATGATTTCTGGAAGCAAAATTTCTCCAAATGACTTCTGATGCGTTGAGAAAACTTGTCCCAAAGCTGTGTGAGGACAAGCTAAATAAAAACCACTCCGCTTCCCTCGATGATGGCTGCATCTACGTGGGACAGAAAGCTCAGCATGAATCAAGTTATCCCAAAAGTAGCTCAGTGTGGGTAGGTCGGGACAGTGCTATATTGTGAAAGGGCCCTTTGCCGCTGTAGCCCTCTTTCTGTTTACTTAGCCTGTCCACGTAATGATAGGGATCTCTGTAAAAGTACCACTTCTGCTGCCGCACACTCTCCTTCTGTCTTACTCTGTCTCTATGTTCTCCAAGGCTCTGCAAAGTGAGCGCACAATGGCTGCTACTGCTTCATTGCTCTGTCACTTAGTGTGTCCCTCAAGTGAGGTTACAGCAGATGTGCCTATAGCCAATATGTCTACTCTTATGTGTTTCCTTTTCTCAGTCTGTGCTCTCCAGGCTCAATGGTTTTATGTAGGCCTATATGTACAAAAATCCTGCACAGCATAAGTGTTCACTTCTCCCTGGCATTTTATGTGATATAATAGTTAAACGGCACAGAGCCTTTTGTGTGTGTATTTCTTCCATGAAATGTGTATCATCAGATGGATTCTGAAGGGAGACTTCTTCTGTCTTGCTTGATTTCTGTTTTTTCTTTCTTTCTCTAAACTCAATTGGCACTACAGTTTTTCCCAAAAGACCAATACAGCTGCTTCTCCTTTTTTTTTTCAAAAAATGTATTGTTTACGAGTTCTCCAGTGCATGAAACGATACGGGCATGCGTAAACGAGCTGCAGCTTTGTCTTTGTCACTTTCTGTCATTAAAGTGTCCACCGGTGCATGTGTTATTAGTCTAGCAACCATAAAAAGTGGGACAGACAAGATGTCTGGGCTTCTGTGCTGTTAGTCTTTTAGACAGTGAAGTCTATTTCAGAAATGTTTAAAGGTGGAGGTAGGTGTGCTTTTCCAGGTTTCCTCATGATTACAGCTTTGGTCCATCTCACTCTCTCTCTCTCTCTCTCTCTCTCTCTCTCTCTCTCTCACACACACACACACACACACACAGAGAATACAGTGTCCATTTCCATCCCAACTATTCACCTCTGTCACTATCAATGTTGGAAAGACTCTGGTTGCCTGGGTTACAGGATATTCTGGGATGGTGTCCCACAGAGTGTAAATATAGATGCCACACCCTGAAATGCACACACACACACACACACACACACACACACACACACACACACACACAGGCGTGGGCCTCTCCAAAATATCTAAATATCTATTAGTATTTCCAATTTCACAGCATGACATCATATCAGAAAAAGAAGATGCTTCTAAGTTAAATAAATAAATCAACTATAGACTATGTCCTTTAGATACTGTTCAAGTTTTGCATGTTTTGAGGTTATTTAGTACATTAGAAAACAGGGTTTAAAGTTTTGCATTTGTGTGACTGCGAGCACTCCTTAGACTCGCACATTTGCTTTGATACTTTTTTTACTCACTTGAGTCGATTTGTTTTTTAAGCCTTGAGAATTCAATCCCAATAACTGAGCTCCTCTTGAAGCAATTTTCAGGACGCATCTGTGACCCTAGTTTCTGATGATAATCATGTCAAAATATGCAAAAAAAAAAAAAGAGTCAGATTACATGTTTGGTTCTGTGGAGAAAATAATTGATAGGGATACTTTGGGACTGGTTGTTACTTGAGGCTATAACTGATGCAATCGCTGATATCATGCAAGATTAAAGGAACTTTAGTCCAAAATATACTAAAGCTATGACTGTTCCTGAAACAACTCAGGGGACAGTTGTACAAAGCATTCACATTTTTGACAGTAATTATTCAGACAGTTTTTTTCCCGGCCTGGGAACTGATTTTCAGAAACACTATGGGTCATTTGTGTAACCAACTGTGTAACCTGAACCCTTAACTTAAAGGGCTGAGTTTTTGCAAATACTGAATGTATTATTCCTTGTGCTGTGGTTTCTGTCTCGCTGTCTGCTGTCATACTGAGGGCCTTAATAAAGCTGAATTTGGCTACACTCTGACCAAAAACACATGCTAGTGTGGCACAGTAAAGGATTATCCTTGCGGTTTTAATTGCTTTTCTCAATAGTTAAAACCTCAGACTTCAATATCTCCTCTTTCAAAGAGTGTCCACAACAAGTCTTTTCAACAGCAGCTGAATGAAGTGATTCACACGGAGCGGCTCTACAATCACAACTGTACTTCGGCCTATACAATGCTCCCTCTTTGAGCATTCACTGCTGGTCTGTTTATACCAGAGCCAATGTTATCCTGGTGCTCGTGACAACATATGATGTTGATGTTGTTTCAGTGCTGGTGATAAGCTACAGTAGCTGCTGGCTAACAGAGGTTCTTTCAGGCACAGATTTAATGGATGAGGGGGAGGAGCTTGAGTCTGATGTTATATTCACTTAGAATCTCTCTATGAAAAAATGAATCTACATAGCGTGTTTGCTGAAACTGATAAAAGTTTGCTTTGTCATTCCACTAGTTTTCATTACTGAGCACATTTTGGGTGACAAAATTTTGTACTCTTCGCTAAACAATGCCAGTATTTTCCTTTGTTTTTATAGGTTCTCAGTTTTTGTCTTGGGCAAAACATGAAAAGAACATTTTTTTAAGACTTTTCCTTTTTGCCCCTCTAAGTTTTCCTGGCATTTTCTGAGCTCATGTAGCCATTTGTGTCCTCACTATTTTAAATGCAAACATTATTAAGCAAAGGCGACACATTTCATGTCAAACATCTTCACTGTTTCTATGCATGAATACATGTTATACACAAACAAACATAAAATACTGACGATTTAGGAATGAAAGATGTTTTACAGTCAAGAGATTATTAGACCTGCAAACTGGCCCCCACTCCACCAGAGCGCAGGATTGGTGCACTTTCACCAAAAATGCATGAAGTGAACACACCACAACTTCTACTACTTATTCATCAGTTCAGGAAAAACTCCAATGAATCTTTTCTATCTGACTGCCTGCGGACAACTCCTGATCCCATAAATGCTTGCTTCGTGTGCAGCCCTGCCCAATTCTCACACCCTGCCAATGGAAAACACTTTGAGCCAAGAATACAAAGAAACATGATGGCAGGAGCTGGCAAGCACTTTATTCATAGCACCGATGATCTCATGCGCTCAACTTCATTGGGGAATAAGTGACTATCTTGCAGCGATGCTTGTTGGGAAACAGGAAGCTCCTACCAGAGACACAAAAGCAGGAAGTGCCCACAGAATCACATCACTCCCTCTGTCTCTGTCTTTGTCCTCTCTTAATATCTATGTTTGTAACTTTCTTCTGCTGGCAGTCCCACCGTGCTTTCACTTGCCTTTCTTCCATCTCGCTCTCCTGTGATTTCCTCCCTCCGGATCTTATTTTCTGAAATATATCTCCCTCACCTGTTTGTTTTTCTTGAAATGTATAATATTATTTCTCCAGTCCCTGTCAGCTCTTGTCACATCTCCTTTAGAGAAGTATGTGTATGCACAGCTTCTGGTGTTTGCTTTCACACCAGTGTTAAAAAAAAAAGCCCTGCAGAATCCCATACCACCAATACCTCTCCAGTTTCAGAGTGTGTGTGTGTATACAGTAGGTGTGTGTATTTATACATCTGTACTCTTTGTGGACACATATAGTCACATCATGCAGTTGCACATATCTAAAGTTCTATCCTTGGATTCTTGTTTGGCTGATATATTTTAAGTGTCCTATTGTTGACGTCCTCTGAGTTTGAAGTGGCTGGATAGCTTTGACCTTGAAGCTAAAAGTGTACCTGTTCTTTTTTGTAGAATCACATGTAAAGCACGGAAGTCTTTTTTTTAATTTAAATTCCACATTCAAAGTATTAAAGGGGACATATTATGAAAAATCCATTTGGACAGTGTTTTTGAACATATATTTGGGTAACCTGAGTGTCTACTGACCCACAAAATGTGAAATAAATCCATCCAGTCTTTTTATTGTGGTCTGCATGAGTCTTACAACACTGAGAAAAATGCTCCGTTTCAAATGTGCTCAACTTGTGATGTCACAAGTTGGATTCTGGTTAGAACAATCCCCTCCCCTCCCCTGATAGCTCCACCCATGGACTCCATCATCAGCCTAGAACAAAATTTTTGCGCAGGTCTGCCATTTTTATTCTCTCTACAGAGGAGTGAGTTCTATCGGGAAAACTCAAGGGGAGCTCATTGCATTTAAAGAGACACAGACACTAAAACGGAGTGTTCTGAGAGAGCTGGTTTACACAGGGTCTCAAACCTCCTCTGGTGCTTGATTCATGTTATATTTTGACCAAAGCACAGCACAGATGTTTCATTTAGATGACAGGGGACTGTTTGAAAAGGTAGAAAAGGTGTATAATATGTCCTCTTTAAGTTAAAAAGCTGTATAGCAGAAATGTAACTCACATCATTACTGGAAGTTAAAAACCATGTATGCAGTATTGCAAATCATTTTATTTCTGTTTGCACTTTTTATTGCACAGTTTTCCTGGAATTAGACGTACAATTGAGACATGTATCTTTGAATAAACCGAAAAGTGGATTAAGGTAGCTGAGGACCCACAGTTCTTTTACTTTTTCCAATTTGAACCACATGATTAGGATGTAAAAAAAAATGTGGCACCACCTGACTCTATGTAGGACTGTAGTGAAAGCTGGACAGATGTTATGTTATATTTTAGTCAAGAACTGAGACTACACAGTGCTGGAAAAAAAAGAAGCTAAAATGTGTCATAACAAAAACTGATGGAAAGCATTTGCTAATGTTACTCTGTTATCCCATCTGTTCAAGTGTGTTGGACCAGATCAGCATGAAGACTAAACATACCGTAGCCTTAAACATGTACACTGTACCTTTGTACGAGGTCTTCCAGCCTCTTCCCTTGTTCTTCGTCCTGTTCCAGCTGTTTCCGCCTTACCTCTTCTTCCTCCACTCCCATACCCTGGAGCAGCCATCGCTCACGCATGGCTTTGGACTGAGGAGAGAACAGACACATATAAGGTGCTTGCAGAAAGATTTCAGACAGTGTTTCATATTCATGTAGACATATTAAGTAAGAAGTAAGAAAAATCCTCCTCAGTTCATCCACTGCGTATGAAGTACTGTTTGTGTTTTTAAATATTCTGCATATTTTCTTTCTCAGTGAGATTAATCAAACTTGGTCAATTCATATTTTAATAATATATCATATTCATTATCTTAATAAATAAAAATCCTGCCGTATTCATAATGATATCTTTGCTCAAATGAGGCAAGCTGGCTAGCCTGCCAGCAAACATAAAGCAGGTTAAAGGTGCCCTGTGAAGATTTCTAATAAATACAAAAATGTTGTTTACTCAGTTTCTCATCAAAACATCTTTTGTATATAAATGATTTTTTTCCTGATTAAATCTTTGTGAAAATGAAATACTTTAAACACAACATTATTGTTTTTAACATTGTTTACATCAGTGCTTTCAAGCCAAACCCTAATCTGCCCTGCCCTTTCTTTATGCCTTGTTAAATTTCTCTGTATCATTTACATCTTCGACTGTTGACCAGCTGCCTGAAAAGAGGCATGCATCAGGTTTCCAAAAATATTTGCATCAGGCAACATTAATTTGTCAAACTACAACACAGCCTGGAAAGATATACTGCAACACTCTTTCAATAGCCCATCTTTTGGATCCTTGCTGAGATATTCTTGATATTATTAGATACCAAATAGACCTTTATGATGGAGACTATTTGTGAGAGAGTTGTGAGATGACTGCCAAGTGCAGCTACAACAAATAAATAAACAAACACGCAGGCCCACACATGCACACAGTTTTATATTGGTCCTAAAGTCTGCTGTTACTCATGGGAAAACACTGTACAAAAAATTAACCCCATCAGGCCAGGAGAGCTGCAGCTTACAGGCCCCATCATATTTAGTAAGGTAAGATATGTACAATAAATTACAATATTTCTTGGTCCTACTCAGTCTCAGACAAAATTGTTAATCAAAAAACAAGCCTGCTTGTTTTATGCCTGAAGGAACTATAATATTTCCTGCAAGCTTTCATTTGGGATTCTTGTATTCCTCTTTTAACTGACCCATCCATCTCAACAGGATATCAATTAAATGTACAACTGTTTACAGCTAACTTTTTCATTTCTAGTTTTAAAGGACTAAGCAGATGTTAATAAACCGGGGTAATGGTTTTAGCCTGTTGACAAACTAGCACAACTATGTTGATTATATTGTCTCTGGTCCTCCAGTCTTGAATGCAATTTTGTCAAAAGTGTTGTCTTATATCTCTAATAAAGTCTTTAGGACATTTTTTTATACACAAGATGTACAAACTATGGGTGGCCTCTCACTAGATGTGCATCAACAGTGGTTAAAGTAACAATCATCTCATCAGCCTGGGGTTGCTTCTTTAAAAAAAAAAAAAAGAATCCCAGAGCTGTGTGGTAATGTCCCCGACGTTTTGTCTTTGTCTCAATGTCTGTTCTGTTACCACAACAGAGTCGTGCTGGAGCACTCAGCGTCACCTTTTGCTGTTTACTGTCACACCGTGGCTCGGCTGTAGGTCGCAGAGCTGACTATTAACAGAACGAGTGCCTGCATATAAACACATTCTGACACACACCACGCAATGAGCTCTGCAAAAAATATTCCAAAGCATTTTCCCACCCGCCGTCAGAATGTGACAGCAGGAGTGTTTGTTTGTGGGTGCATGTGTGGCTGCTGCACACCCACGGTGTCAACCTAATGTCCTGTAAATCAAACATGATGTCATTGGCGTATAAAACCAGTTACATTTGAATGAAACTCAAGTTTGTTAACAAGTCTGAAAAAAATATTTTGTATAGAAATCCAATTTTGCCCTTGAAATAAAGTTAAACAACAGAACATCTTATACTTTGTCTGTTTTTAAATGGCTTATTGCTCTGTTGTTCTGTCCTCTGCCCAATTTAAAAATAAATAAAAAGAGCTCCATTTATTCTCTTTAATGCAGTGTTGCTGTCTATTTTGAAAAGAAAAAATAGCAACGCAAATATAGTTTTCTAGCTTAGATAAAGGACAAGAAAATAACAAAGAATTCCAACTGACTTGTGCTGGACCAATAGGGCAGCATAGATTATCCCTTATGCAGTTACTTTTCCACATCCACATCCATGATGTTAGACTCCCTATTTTGCTGTTTCAATCATTTACATTTGAGATAGGGACACCAAAAGACCAAGTCAGTCTGTAAAATGTAACAGTGCTCTATATGAAAGGCAAAAAAAAAAACAGTGTAGAGAGTATCATTACATGGGAATAAAGTTTGCTTGACCACTTGAGTGGCCAACAAAGCAGTGATGGATAAAGTTGTGCAGGATAATTAAGCAGTCCTCTGAGAACCAGGCGTACTCTCTGCTCTCTCCCACGCTGTTTAATAGACTTTCCATTTCCTGTTTAGCTCTGACACACAACTACTGTGAGCTCTCTTAGAAGAAAGGTTTGGGGCTGTTTTTAAGGTCTCGGCTATGCTCTGTAGAAACTGAAATTACCAGTTCAGAACAGAGCAAGCATCAGATCCCCAAAATACACAGCTGCAAGATGGAAAATGAACCACTAATTAAGACCTGCAAAAAGTGCAGACTCAGGCTTCCTCTGCTCTGACATCATTGTGATGTTTACACTGTCCCAGACACAGCTCAACGCCTCTGTTCTCAGAGGTCCTTTATCAAACCTCTGGGCTCCAGTCTCCATTTCCTCTCCTGGGACACTAAATCTCTGGAGAGGGGACAATACAAACCCTGCTTCATGCTGTCTGGCTATGTCGCTTTCAGAGGTAATGGCCATCAAATGGGTCTGTGTGACCAGATGCTGATTACATCTGGATTTCAGGCCTGATGGTGTTGTATAATGAAAGAAACTGTATACAGACTCTTTGGGGGCTTCCTGTTTTTTGAAGTCGATGATAGCAGTGTCAGCACATCAGGTTTGGTTAATGTCATTTAAATGATTACTTGTACTTTCAGTTAATTCTCTAGAATAGCACAAAGAGAAAAGAACACGACCTAGGAGAGGTGTTCTTCCTTTAGACCCATGCAGGTGTTTCTCCTTTCTTTTCTCATTATTAGCGGCCAAATATAATATAAAGCTGGTTGCAAAGGTTGGGTTAATGACCTCGACTGTGCAAGAGTGTTTTTGACTCTGTATTTGAGCCTTGCATACGTATGTATCTGAAATACACATAGGATCTGACGGAATCTTTCATCCGTGGGAGTTTTCAAAGGACACATTATTAACATTGGCACGAACAGTGCTTGACAATCGGACCGTACAGCATATTAATGAGCTTTGGCAGTGCGTCGTAATCGATGGTAAATGGACTTGAGCTTGTGTAGCACTTTTCAGGATTCGTGACTACTCAACTACAACTCAAATTGCTTTTACTGTACACTGCAGGTCACACCTATCCATTCACACTCATTCACTGATGGTAAGGTTGCTATGGAGAGGTTGTGTGTGTGTGTGTGTGTGTGTGTGTGTGTGTGTGTGTGTGTGTGTGTGTGTGTGTGTGTGTGTGTGTGTGATGGACTTTTTTACATTTTTATATAAAATACTTTTCTTTTGTGTGATCATCAGAAATAATGAATCCCATTTATACACATTCACATTTCGTCTTGCTCTATAGGTCACATCAAACATGTGGCTGCAGGAGCTGGGGATCGAACCCCCGACCATCTGAATGAGAGACGACCGACTTTACCACTGGCAACAGCCGCCCCATACAGTCGATACACTCTTACAGTGTGTGATCTATACAATCCCACAGCACGCCCTTAGATCAGTTTATTTTTTATTTTTTGCAGCTTGGCCTAGACAGCAGAAACTTGGAATTAACACTTCCCAGTTACAGAAGCTAATTAAAATGATCAAACATTTGAGTCATTCATGCCAAGTGTGTTTAAAGGCTCTAATTGGAGAATGGAATGTATTTTTATTACAAATATTAAAGCTTGCTATGTAGTATAATTGGCACCTACAGTAATTTCCCCACCCACGCTGCATCTGTGCAGCCTTAAGAGCTACAGGATTTTCCGTACAACTCACCAAAGGGAAAAACAATTGAAGTACGCAAAAAGAGTTTAACTGATTATTTTTGGTGGAATTTTCTTTTCCTTATGTTTTTTTTTTTTACTGCATATTTATGCACAATTCTGATGAGGAAACCAAAATGTAAGTCTTACTTGTCACATAGGAAACATTTTCTCATCTCAATTTTGGAATCATACATTTGATACAACACGTAGGATGTCTGCATCAGGTTTGTCTCCTCCTGACAGGGTTGTTTATGTTTTCCTGAGTTTTCCTGAAAGTCAAGGGCCTATTTTTTAGTAGGTTGAGAGGTTCAAGAACTCCAAACAAGTTACTGATTCCGGAAAGCTGTTATGTTTTTCAATATCACAATCTGTCAGCTTTTTGCATACTTTTTAGACAGCGGTTGCTCTCTGAACGTCAAATCAATGTTTACTTGAAACATAATCTTGGTCTTCCAGTAGTGGCTGGCAGTAATTATTAAGGGATACGTTTATGTGTGTTTGGATTTGAGTGTTTTTCTAGAGAGAGGAAAACAGCCAGGCCTGCGGTGCTTGGCCAAGGGAAACTGCTTTGACAGGCCTGCACACCATGGAGCTCTGAGATTTGGATGTTTGGAAGGAATGCACCACTACCTGTCAGCCAGGCACAATAATCAATGCATAAAAACAATTACAAACACATGCAGGTAGGTGTAAAAGCAGTTTACAGGGACACGTGATGTGTATCTAACGGAACACTGTCTTTTTATTCCTAGCACTTAGGGTCAAGGCAAGATCTATGTGCAGGACAAAAACAACAATTGTGGTTTGAGCAGATGAATGAGTGTCATAGACACAAAGCTTCTAAATGGGACCATCATTTAGTCTTTTCATCCAATAACTTCTAACCATAAACTTAAAGCCCTACCTTACCTTCACCTTAACATTGACCCCATTCTCATTCAATGCTAAATTCAGCATCCGACCTTGAACTGACTGTTACCTCAAGTCTTATTCCATGTTTATCTTGAACACACAGACGCCCCAAATTTAACAATATTAAGCTCAGATGTAGCCTAAACAGCAAATACCTATCACATATGAGCCTAATGAATACACTGCTAAGAAGTGAGCAGAGAGCTCCATAAGTATATTAAAATAAAGAGATTTTGTCTTATACCAGAGCACAATGCTTCTTCACAGAATCTTCATGAGATCTCCATCTTGATAGTCATTGTGTCTTTTATGTAACAAGGTCCCTTGACTCTGTTGTGTGTGAGATGAAGATGACAGGGCAGAGCTACAAATAACAGGCTAGGCAAATTTAGCGGAGTATTTATATATACTCTACTGAAACTCCAAAATGGTGAGATTAAATTAACTCTAGTTTTGTACTTTAGTATAAATTACAGGTCCTACTACTTTAGTTATATACTGGACCTTTATATTCTGGTACTTCCCAAGGAGTAACATATTTTTTACTGTCCCCACATGTGTCTGACTGCTTTAATTGTTCCTTTTGTAATAATAAAACTGAAAGTGAAAGGATTAAGCAATCCCTTTTGTTTCTATTCTTCTAGTCATTGTCTAAATTTTAAAAAAAGTCATTTTGGATAAGCTCTTAAATGTTTTATTTCAAGGAGGAAAACTATTTTCGACAACTGCAAGACTCCGACAATATGATGATCTTGAAGAATTTAAGGAATCAAAAATGGTAAATGGACTTGAGCTTGTATAGCGCTTTTCTAGCCTTTGGACGACTCAAAGCTTTTACACCGCATGTCACACTTCCCCATTCACACACATTCATACACTGATGTCAGAGGTTATGGAAAGTAAAGTGACCATCAGTATAATCCCATTCACACACATTCATACGCCGCCGGGAGCAATTCAGGGTTAAGTGTCTTGCCCAAGGACACATTGGACATACAGCTGCAGGAGCTGGGGATCGAACCCCTGACATTCCGGTTGAGAGATGACTGGCTCTACCACCTGAACCACAGCCGCCCCTAACACAATAAATGTCAAAACAATAAAGTACATTTACTGAGTCTGTTTTACTTCCTGGTGTATAAAAAACACTTTGTGTTGCGTTTACTTGTAAATCTGATCGATGAGTCATTGACAGGAACTTGGTTTTTGCTAACTCAGGAAAGATTTGTTTCAACGTGAGATCGCAGGACTGCGGTGTAGAAGAATATTTCAAAGTGTGGCCTTTGCATATTACCCAAATCACACAAACCAACCTTGAGATGCTGTAGTTGTAGTACCAGGTCATCGAGCTGACTCCTTTTGTCTTCAATCTCAGTCTGCCGTTTTCGCTTCTCCTGGAGGAAAAAAAAGATTTGAAAATCAAGTCTGAAGTCAATTGAAAAAATCTTTTGATACAGTCAGTAATCTCTCATCATTAAATTTTAATAAAGGCCCGTGGGAAAGAAAGAAGAGCATGGCGATACACTAAGAATGCTGTTGTATTGATTGAATGTTTAAAGTTAATACTCTTCAAGCAAGATCCCTCCAGGGCAATTGTGGTTTACATATACAGTATTTCATTACAGGTGAGCTGTATTATAAAGTAAACCATCCAACTCATTCTACATGGATGGGTTACAGAAGAAACATCTCAGTTTAAATCTCTTGTTTTTACAGCAAATAAACAAAAGAGATCAGGCAGTAACAGCCTGTACTTTGAACTGATTCAAACCTAAAATAAAACGATACTTCATTTCTTTAGTTAGTGCAGCCCTTCACGGACCCTATCTGCTGCTCAAGGGGAGAAACATGATTATGTACATAGGAAGGAAGTTAAGTATAAGGAGGGTCAGAGGTCGGGGCTTATCGAGTTTGAGAGGGGTCAGGGTCTACAGGCTATCTGAAGGGGAAGGATTAGGCCTTGAAGCCTCTAAGTGACTCTGTGGTTGAACTCAAGGTAGAGTGATCAATCTTAGCGTTGCATGGAAAGGAACAAGGCTGATTTAGAGAGGGCGGGCTGTCTGCTTATTGAGTGGTTAGAAAATGAAAAGTTCTGAATAGACTGAGGCCATGTGGAGTAACTACCTTTGAATTTACTATGACGAAAAGTGCATGGGAATATAAACAAAGCAGATCCCAGAACAACCATGGTGCGGGGCCAAAGGGCATGAGACCCTGTGGATGTGTACGGGGCTTTATCGCTCCTTCTCTCAGCTGGAGCAGAATGATGGTGCCTGGGTTGTTTCCTGTTGGCTAAATATAACCATTAGGGAAAACCCCATAATGTGAATTATCATGGGACCACATCTCAAAGAGAGATGAAGAGTGACAAAAAAAAAAAAAACATGAGGATCACTTTTGAAGAAAAATGGATCATAAAGATGGGAGAAAATGTAATGATGGGGAAAAAAGTCTTGATAAAAATAAAATGATCAAGTTTAGGCTAGAGAAATTGTTCCTCAAAAACACTCCTTTTAGTGTTATGGTTGTTCACCACTTGTTTAATTTTGTTACATCATGTACCCTAACTGATCTGAAGCATGTCTTTCTCATTTTCTCCATAACTGTGTTTCTCTCTCTGTACCTGGAAAGACATCATCTGTTCCAACACTACATCTTAGGGATGTACAAATCACCCAACATCAGCCCATAACTGCCTGAAATGGCTGGATCCCCTACTGTGCCAACTATTGCATTTTTTTTTTTTTTTTTAAGATTTATTTTTGTTCCCCCCAATGTAGAGACAGGACAGTGGACCGGAAACCAGGGAGAGAGAGAGAGTAGGGAACGACATCACGGGAAAGGAGCCACAGGTTGGACCCGAACCCAGGCCGCCCCCCAGGAGGACTACAACCTCTGTTCAAGGGGAACGAGCACCAACTTCTACGCCACCGACGCCCTTATGTATTCGTTTTTAACACGTTTATGTTAAAAGACATGTTTTAGAAAGAAAGAAACACTAAATGTGATGCATAGGAACATTAAAAAATGTGACCAACATACATTTCAACTGATTTTCCTATAAATGTGAAAAACAAAAAAAACAAAGATCATTCAACACAAAACCACAGAACTAAACAGCTAAACGGAACCTTTTGATTTGATCAGTCTTGCCGGGAGAACACATTTCAAAGCTGCACGCAGGCCGTGAAAACAGCTGCTCTAAACCCGAGGTCATCTCTCTTTCCTCTCTCTCTCTCTCTCTCTCTCTCTCTCTCTCCGTCCTTCACACACACAGGTGCAACCACACATACCACAACAACCTACACAGCAGCAGTTCCCATGGCTTGTGAAGTACAGTCAGAGAGCCAGAGAAGAGGAATGGTCACCAGATGTCAAGGACATGTGGTCGAGGAATGGACAAAACACACACACACACTCGCACAAAGCAAACACACATCTACAGAAACACTCAAAAACAAATACAGTCACAGGTAGGCGCTTGTACACATCGATAAGAGAGGACACAAATATTATTTTTTTTCACAAAAAAAGACAGTTGTGTGTGTTAATGCAGGAAAAATCCTTTCATCTAGCTATGATACCAATTGATTTCCATTACATTCCTGACATATGATATGTACAGAATAGGCTTTATGTACATTTACATCATGTTCAAAAACACATTCATTGAGTTAGTCTGACTAAAATTGGACTTTAAAAATATCTTCTAAACATGTTATTCTGACCTGAAATGAGAATTATCGAAGTCGTGCTAACCCGCCAAGCTAATGTGGTTTTGAGTCGATTTATTCTTGCCGAGCGCTTGAGCGAGAGTGCACAGACGAGGAGACATGGTTTATGTTGTGTCAGCTGAAGGAGTTAAACATATTGAATGGAAGAAAACAGTTTGCTGCTTGCTAACTTTTGTCAATTGTTTGATATGTGGAAAAAAAAGGGTAAACCGGTAGAAGGTCCAATTGAAAGGAGCTGGAGGGGGCTTATCATCACATACAGTAAAGTCAGACATACTTCTGTCAATAAATCTACTCTTACTGTGCTTTCATAATGGGACAGGGAAAGTGAATATAGCCTAATAGAGGTTTAACTGTAGCTCAACTGAACTGTGCACGTAAACATACTGAGATGTTACTTAAATGTCCTTAAGGCCATAAAGCAAACAAACAATAGCTCTGCAGCAAACAACACAGACTCCTCATTCATTTCATGAGGAAACACAGAGGGGGTCCCACCACAGACAGATGTGGAAAAAAACAGAAAAAAGAGAGAGCATTTGGGGACTACTTTTTTTTTTTCAGAACACACACACACACACACACACACACACACACACACACACACACACACACACACACACACACACACACACACACACACACACACACACACACACACTCAAACAAACAAACCACATATACATTGAAGAATAACTTTTAACAATAATGGGAAGACGATTTATGCAGCTATATAAACTTAGTCAAATCCTTCCTCAAAAGACAATAATAGGCACAATGACTTCACCACTGTTTAAAGTCATTTTGCAGCACATGATTGAACTATTTACACCGCAAATGTTCACGTGTGAGCTTCTGGAAATATATATATATAGTACAACAGGCAGTGTCTCAGAATGAACTGACAGAAGATAAGGCCCTGCTTACTGATTACTGTGAGTAGTACTTTCTTTTGTTTGTTGTCTTTGTTCCCAAATCAACACCTAAACTATAGCCACTGAAAGATTTCCCAAGAAATATGAATGAATGCAATTATAATGCATATAATATAAGGAGGTCATATTGATTACTACAAACTTGGGAGGTTTTAGAAAAGCTCATAAAGAAGAATTCAATTGGAAAATGTTTCTCTCAAAGCATATTATATTTAATAATGTCTTTACAGGGGTGCTGGTGACTCAGTGGTTAGAGCGCGCGCCCAATGTGTGGAGGCTGTAGTACTCCAAGCAGGCAGCCCAGGATCGAATCTGACCTGTGGCTTCTTTCCCGCATGTCATTCCCCACTCTCTCTCTACCCGATTTCTGACACTATCCACTGTCCTATCTCTCTTCGATGAAGGCACAAAACGCCCAAAATACATCTTAAAAATAATAATGTCTTTACTCATTATCCAAAAACTTGACTTTTTTTGTCTATGCATTATGTTCTCCTTGGCACTTTTGCAAACTGAACAAATATCTAAAATGTAACTGCAGCAGACTGCGCAGCTCCCTGGGGTCATAGAGTTCATAAAAAAGCATGCTGGATCAGTTCATGTCTCTACCTTTCAAACTCAAGCAGAAACTGTTTAGCTGGAGGGAAAGCTATGTCTGAAAAAAGTTAAGAACATTTTGGTTTGTTATAAAAACAAGTTATTAGAAAAGAAGGAATGAATCTTCAGCTTTGTACAGTAGATCTGACCAGACAAAGACCTTAGAGCCGGACTGTTCACTGTATTTTCCTCCAGAACACACATCCTCCTCCTCAGGAAAATATGTTGGCATTCTTGGTGGCACACTCATGACTTCCCACACTCTGACTCACACAGTCTTTGGCCCCACTTGGCTTGCTGCTAACAATCTTCATACAGAGGACATCACTTTTCCCACTTCTGCTGACACCAGCCAGAAATGTGGGTTTCAAAATAGAATTCTGTGTATATTTTAAAATTGTGAAGCCCCACCGAAGGCTGTTATGTTATGATATTGCTGTTGATTTATAAAGTTTATGTTTAAATGTTGGGAATTTGAGAAGGGTCAATGACTGACAGTAACCCATTACATGTGCTATTAACTTATGTCAGCATGATTCACTTTTCTGTTCAAACACACAAATTGCAAGAATCTAAAAAAGTCAAAGGCTGATGACACTTCAAACCAAATTCTCTTAGGTTTTGGGGTGCTTCCTTTAGAACTGTTGCAAAATTTTCACATCCCCAAAAAAGAAAAATGAGCAAAAGATGTCTAAATATAAAAATAAAGGCACACTTGTGCTTGTGCTAGAACACATCTGCTTATAAACAACATTCTGCCCTATGGGAGCTCACACACCCAACATGAGGTCACACATAACATGTTTATAATGTGGAAAAGCAGTGATGTAACACCATTTCAAGTTCTGCTGATGTTGAGATTGTCAACAGAAGTAAGCAACAGATCAGATGGGTCACATTCAGCACATGCCAACACACCCAGCAGAGATATGTCAGGGTGAAGATCATCTTCCATCAGGCAGCCATACCTGAATGCTTAAGGGACACAGACTGAAATGGTCCTGCAGTTTAAATGTCATTGGTTTGATTCGCACTAACTTCATGAAAACAACATATTGACCAGATCAAAGGAAACATTTCAGAGTCAATAGCAATCCCGTTTTAAATCTGGAGGACGTTAAATTTGAAGGCATCATGTATAATCTATTGCTCACTAATATTCCCTAATATATCGTACTGTGAGGAGCTGTGGGGATCCACCTTAAGAGCGACTATAAATTCAACAGTTGTTCTGCAAAAACAAGCCATAGGTTTTATTAATAAGACTGATTATTATGCTCACACATTTCCACTTTTTCTAAATTCATGTGTTGTGAAATTCAAAATAATGCAAATAGTGTGAAGAAAAGTCAAAGTCGCATCCAGAAGCTATTTAAAGGTTCTTTTCAATTCGGGTGAGAAAATATGATTTAAGAGAAGTTTATTTTACAGAAAGCAAAAAAAGGTGGGAAAAGGAGATGTGTTTGAATTGTTGGGGTGAAATTATGGAATGACGCTAATATAAGTTTAAAAACTTCTTGGTTTAAAAAAATGCTTCACAAATCAATTTTTGATGCTTATAACTGTGACTGATTTATGATTTATCTGTTGTTGTTTTTCTTTATTCTAAGAATGTAGGATAGGCTTTTAGAAGCAGTTTGCTTCTGCCTATACCTTTTCAGTCAGTATGTAATACATGACTGTTGATTTTGTTTGAACTGTTGATTTTATTTAAAATTATTGTATCATGTATAATGACTGAAGAAAATACTCATACTCAAAATATGCGTATAATTGATCCCAAACTGAATCTCTCGGCTGAAACCAACACTGAGGTGCTACAAACTGCAGCTCCAAATGTCCACTTGAAGCTGGCTACTAAAGTTTCCTGATTTACAGCACAAGTAAACATGTTCACAGTCTGGCAAAGTCTGTTCTCTTTGGCACATTTCCCTGTTCAGATATAGAGGGGATGAGTTCAGTTTGTTTAGGTGTTGTCATGGGGGTTTCTTCCATTATCTTTAGTCAATGGCCTGCACCTTTTCAGACTGACTATTTTCTGATCAATTGACAGGATGTCAATCAAGAACTTTGGTTAAAATGAACAACAATAGATGAATAATAATAATATGTGGACACAGCTGCAAATTCTGGCAGAGTCCAAGAGCCCATTAATCCATTAGTCCTCCCAGGTCAATGCTAATGTGTTAGGTCAAGCGTAAACAGAATGCTAACCTGCTAGCTCTTTGGCCAATGTTGGTGTCAACAAATGCAAACTTAACACATTCCTGAAGTGTCTTACACGCTGTAGTCATAGGATAGCAGCAGGTGTTGCCTATACTCATCATAATGTCCATTTAGGGGATAGAATACATACAGTACAGCTGCATGCACATGGAAGTACACACACACACACACAAAACAAGTCATGGTGTCTGCCTTAACAAACTAAAGTATCTGCTATTAGGAGAGTAATGTGATAACTATTTTGCTGCATGCATAAAAGTATCTGCCAATATTACTGATTGTCTTCCCACTGCTCTGTTGTGTCACTTTGCATTGTTTACTATCCACTTAGGTTCAAATGTCATAAAAAAATGTAATAGCCGCAGTGTCCACTAGAACTGCATTCCAACCTTTACCTTCTCAAGTTTCTGTGAACTCTGACTTCATTCACTGGCTCACACACATACATATATGCATTCACACACAGACAGACATACACACAAACAAGGCAGAATGTCCAGCATGGCCAAGACAGCTGCTGCTAATTTTAGATGGCATGTAGTGCCTGGCGTGCCCCAGACCCCCGCAACAAATCACACGCCCCTTCCCCCATCAGACTGGCTTTGCCCCAAGCACCCTCCCCATCCCCATAAACTGCTGAAGGCTGGATACCAAGCCTCCCCTGGTCACCTATCCACTCCTGTCTCTACAGGGTTTAGTCTGCTCAGTTTGAAGTTGCAAACACCCACTCTGCCAAAAGATAAAACTTAAGTAGCCTATTGAGCAATCAGATGCAGGCAGTCAGACACACTGAATGACATTTTGCCTGGCTCAATACGATCCCACAGTTGTGTATAAGTGTGTAATGCGTCTTCAATTACAGTATATCTGTGACTGAGAAACCTTTTTTGTCTTTAGGTCAACTGGACCAAATAAGCCACACTGCACATCGTGTCAACTAAACAAAAATCTAAAGATATAGCATCTGTTATATGTTTGTGTAATTGCTTTATTAGGCTGTAAATTATCCAGGGTTGCAAACTTAATGCAGTCTCACCCCAGATAAAGCATGCAAAAACAATTACAGGAAAGTGTCTTATTAAGGCAGACATGTTTTATGGTTAAAGATTACTTATAGGGATCAACAATCTCCCAGAGAAACTAATTCAGGCTACTCTTGTTGCTCTGCAACACACAGTTGTAGTTAACAGCATTTGAAAGCAGATTATATGATTCACATAACTTACTGTTGTTACTATACAATTATTGCAATGTAAGTCTAATTTTTAAGAACAGTGAGAAGTCTCTCTTTTCATCAATTTATTTTTATTTTAGTTTAATGTGAACACTCACAATACTAATTTGATAAACAGGTATGTTTGTGTTGGAGCACCATGCAGTCAAATAAAAATGTATCCCTATGTTTCACATGTGTTTGCACAAAAGCAGCAGAAACACAGTTCTAGTGTTGAAAATAAGAGCCATAGGAAACATCAGCTAGAATTAATGCTTTCTCAATATAAAATCAAATCAGTTTTCACAGAATCAATGCTCCCAACATGTCACTCCATGAGAAAGTTGAGTGCACAAACTGACAAGGCCTGCAGGCAGCCCAGCCCCCAACTCTATTTACCTCTCCTTAACGCAGCCCATTACCCTGGCCCTCCACTGCATGCCACAGCCACAAATCTCAGTGCATGCCAAGGTCTAGCTAAAGCATCCCCCGCTCCTTCACCCTGCTCACTTGCTTCTGTTAGCAATCACTAAGTGGATCCAGAACACTGACCGGCTTCCTGATTGACCTTAAATTACACAGATTACTTTTAATCATCCAAAGAGATCAACATAAGGTACAATAAATACAATGAAGACAAAACTGCTTGTGAGTCTTCCAGGATTCTTAACAATGCTAATAAAGCAAAGAGGTTCTGAGCTTAAGGCGATCTTATTGCTGTAACAAATCTCTGCTTCCCTGTAGCTCTCCTCATTTTCTGTCTTTTCAGAAAACCTTAACACCTCATCTCACTCCTTCTGCACCGCTTACTAATTCCCCTCAGACTTGGCTCCGCGGCCTTATGTGCATTTCACTGTGTGTGTGTGCGTGTGTGCGTGTGTGTGTGTGTGTGTGTGTGTGTGTGTGTGTGTGTGTGTGTGTGTGTGTGTGTGTGTGTGTGTGTGTGTGTGTAAGGGGGGCAACTAAGAGTCCAAAGGGCTGAGGTCATTTGTGTAAACAGATCACAGACACAACACAGAAGTTAGGAAAGCGTGCATGCAAAGACACACACACACATAGCATCTGTGGTTGGCAGGCCACTTGGGCAACTGCTGATTAGAAAGATGAACATCCTTCATTGGCTGATCTTAAAACCACATGCAGGATTCTGGAGAACACATATAAACACAAACGCATATACAAACATATGTAATCATTTTTCGGGGGAACCCTGGCCGTGCCTGATTCCCAAAATGCTATAATTACATGTTAATTATACACCAATAACAGCTTTGGGGTTTAACAACATGACATCAGAACTGTTTCCTAATCTGACCAATTAGTAGCCATGGAAACCTGAGCTGCTGTCAGCTAATAAGCCTTAATCACTATCAGACTGTAGGAATCTTCCTCTATTTGTATGTGTAGCAGAAATATGTGCAAATTGACTAATCAAAAACTGAAAAACACTTTCTCACTCTATGTTTTACAGAGCGTTTAACGCTCTTAGTAATCATTAAATGAACCAGTAATATTTTTCAGTTTGGAGGCAAACTTCGAAAAGCTGACAAAAACAGACAGATTTAAGACATATTACAGCTAGTTTGTTGAAGTTTTACACAAGTCATAATGGGGACATCAAATACATTGTGCAGGAGCAGAACATTTCCACACAGGGCCACTTTGGTAAAATTATAAATAACTATTTCAAAAGTGGGCCTGCTTGCATGAAGAGTTATTGTTAGGAATGAAATTCTAAGACAGACAGGAATGAGCCCTTTTCACACATGCACTCCTCAAAATTTCAAGCAAATTTCAGGCGCTTGCCTCTACAGTTTATCAACACTATGTGTAATTGGAAGTATTCACTGTATAAATTAAAATATGAAAAAGAACATGTTGGCAAGCAGAAAGAGTAGGCGACTTCATTACATGTACAAAGACCTTTCAATGACACGACATAAACGTCATCACCCTCTCCCGCTTGCTCGCTTTAAATTCCCTGAATATTACCTGCGTTTCGCAATTTTAGAAAGAGTCCCAACCAACTTCTTGTTGTCGCCCCATTTCTTGGATAATTTTTTACAAGAAAGCTTGTTGAAAGAATTCTGGGTAAAATAGAGGTGAAAAATATGGCTGTTTGCATTCACACATGTAGCTTACCCTGCAAAATTGATGGGGAAGGCTCATAAAAATGCTTGCCGTGTTTGGTCTGCTTAAAGATGGATAATAATGACTTTTCATTTTTGTAGATGTGAAAATTTGATTGAGGAAATTAGGTCACTGGAGCTTAAATGTCCAAGTTAAATACTGTAATTTCTCACCTCACAGTTTTACTCCACAGCTGTGATGGAGCAGGTATGCCTCCCTTTTTGCCAAGCTAAAAAAAAAATTAGCTGGGTGATTCACAGCTATTAGTGCCATTCTTTATGCATGAGCCACACAGCACACAGACCTGTCTTTATGGGAAACTAGCATTACAATAGCAGCTGCCTGCTACCCGACAGGGATGATTCTGTTCTATTTAATTAGTAAATCGCAGCTGCCAACACTAAACTGAAACTTGAATGAACTGTATGACAGTTTAAATCTCAGTCTGTAGTAGTGTGTTTTCACACGGCGATGAATGTCTAACCTTTAATCTGATTTTAAAGGAAGCTTCAGATTTGGTCTTGAGATCTCCTTAAGTATTGATGAGGACAGGCACTGATGGTTATGACATGAAAACTCAAGATGTAAATTATTGATGGAATCATTAGCATGTCAGCTGCTGACCAGAGTCAGTGTGTAGTAACTGTACACAGTGTACAGTGTACACCTTTATTCAGGAGTTCAGAAATATTTTTTCAGACAGCCAGAAAGAGCAGAGAATATATTGTGTGCACTCAAAATTGTTTAAGACATTGTTATCCAGTTTTCTATGATGATTTGAACTTTGTCCTGGGACAGTTTTTAAGCCAGCTGAAACTGCTCCTTGTTTGGAAATGCTTGATACATTTGATTTACGGTCAGATGAGGTTTTATAAAATCCTTCTCCTTCCTTTGAGGTGCCAAAGGAAACCCTCTTCAGCTCCTGTATTTACACTGGATCTGAGCTTGTCAGCCTCCTCTGAGGCCAGGAGAGCCTCACTGAGTTGTTAGCGCTAATAGTGTATAAGTGTAGTAGTAACCCTTCTCTATTTAAGTGCCGCTCAGGGCTTGAGAGCTATTAGTACTGCAATTGTCTTTGATTTAGTGTACATAAACAAAACTGAGACAAGACAGTTGTTCATTTGGAGGAGACAAGTAGTCTCAAATGGTTTACTTCCATTCAACACCTGACCTGTCTTTAAAGGTCCGTCAGAGATCAGGACTTACACTCTCTGAAAAGTATTTGGTCGGAGCAGTTGTATTGCTTGCAACTGCTGCCCTCATAATATTCTGCAAATTCTGAAATGTCTTCGTGCACAAAACACAACAACGTATTAACATGATATCATAATTGATGGTTTTGACATGTTTGGTCAAATAAAAATGTATGAATGATTCAAAAAACAGAAAATGTTTTGACTCAAATAAACTTTCCGCTGTCTCTCCTCACGTAATTTCCTGACTAGTTCAAGTCCACGCAGCCTGGTACAGCTTCAGGTTCAACGTGGCCAAAATACTTTCTCCATCTGCCGCTGCCACAGTTCCCCCCCCCCCCCCCCCCCCTCACTTGTGTGTACGAATGAGTGTGCATGTGTGTGTTCCTGTGCCGCTGTGCGTCTTAAGTGTGTGTGGTATGCTGTGGTTCCTTGCTGGCGCCAAATTTAGTCCAAGGCAGTGACTCCAGGTCTAACTGTTGCTCTGAAGTCCTACCAGCAGCTTCAACAAATGCCTCAGTGATCATGAAACACAAAGTGTATGTCGAAACATGTTCTTGACCACCTTGCAGCTGAGATCATATCCTACCTAGGAAAGCATATAAACCTTTAAACCTCAGACATCTGGCAACAAAAAAAAAGAAACAGGGAAAGATCTGATTTTCCACCAACTTTCCTCTGAGTTGGTTTCCCTCCCAAAAAAAGAACATGGAAGATGATGAAAGCTGACGGAAACAGCGAGACAAATGCAGCCGACTACAGCAGCAGTGCAGGGCAGAAGGCGGGTTACAGTGTGTGCGGCAAAATTCATTTTATACGACAAAACAAAAAAAGGTGTCGGTGGCTATGATGTCATGCTTTCAGGCTCCCAACAGATTGAACTTTTTCACCTTAGACTGAAATATACAAAACAGATGATGATGATGGATTTTAGTCACATTTATAATTGGGCAGTTAAACTTTAGCTTCAATGATCATAAAGGTGATTGTCTTACACTAATTACAGGAACAACAGAAGTCAAGGGGGGGTCACTGTCATGTCTAGCACCATTGGTGTTACTGTTGCTTCAAACAGATTCATTTGACAGAGTTGAATAAACCTGAGCAAAGAGGCACTATTTCCCGCCCTGTCTGTGTGTTTGGATTGGCCTGAATGGAACATGAATGAACAATGTGACTAGCTAGTGAGAAGCACAGAGAGCATGACAGTGAATGAGAGATAGAGAGGGATCAGAGTTGCAGGAACTCTGATGTAACACACAGTTTGACGTAATATGGAACTGTGAATGACAGACTGACATGGAGTCGAGGTGAGATGCAGTTCCCATAAAGCCCTCGTTTTTTTTTGTTTTTTTTTTAAGCGACTGACAAACAGAAAGCAAAACAAACACACAGAGGGCCAGGGGAACATGAAGAGAGCAAAAACAGATATTTCAAACCCAGTCTGACTTACCGCCAAGGCCTGCAGCCTCTCTTTGTGGAGCTGAGCCTCCTCACACGACATCCTGAGGGGGGAAGCAGGGGAGAGGGGAGTGAAAGGAGAAGGAGACGTGAGATCTGGGAAAGACAGAGGGCTGGAGTCCCTCAGCGAGAGACAAGAAGAGGAGGGAAGTAGAGGAGAGAGAGGGAAGAGAAGAAGAGTATCCAGACGAGGTCCTTCTTCAGAAGTAATCCAACCAGAGACAGGAGGCAGAGGGAGAAGGAGCTCACACTGGGAGGACGCAAAGAATCTCTCATTCACTGGACATGTGCCTCACACTCAGACCATGTACTTGCATTCTCTCTCTCTCTCTTTTTCCCTCTGACTCTATCACCCACTCTTTCTTTTGCACTCTCTGTCTCTCCTCCCATTTGTCCCCTCCCTCCCTCCTCCCACTCTCTCTCTCTTTTTTAGGCATGGACCATGTGTGATTAAACAGCTGGGAGGAGCAGCTGAGAGAGAGAGAGAGAGAGAGAGGGAGGGAGGGAGGTAGAGAGAGAAGGGAGGTAGGTAGAGAGAGAAGGGAGGTAGGTAGAGAGAGGTGGTAGGGGAGAGACAGAGCGAGAAGTGATGGCATGAAGGGGGGGGAGTGTGGGAAGAGAGAGAGAGGGAGTCAAAAGCGATGATAGAGAGAAAGAGGAAGAGAGAAATAAAATGCAGAAGTCAGGAAAAAGGAAGCAGAGGAGTGATTTATCATACTTGGAAGTGCAGACCAGACAATGAGAAATTGCAAACAGCTTGAAACTAAATTAGTCTTATTTTTTTGTCCCTAATCTGCTGTCCATATTCTGTGTCTGAAATACAGGAAACTGTAAATGCTTTGATAATTAATTATGCAAAAATGTGGATTCCTCAACAACATTACCATAAAATTACATTATAGCACAAACTCCTACTGTAGAAGGCCGACATTCGTCCGTATGTCAATAAGTTTATAGAATTACTGCTGTCAATATGTGCTGTTTTTGGACAGGCCACCTCTGAGCTGTAAGCTGAAGCAGATTCAAAGATTGAACATTTCTCATATCATGTCATATCATTTCAAGGGTCAAGCAACATACACCATAAAAGAAACAAAACATTCACCGAGTGTTATCATAGTTTCAAAATCTGATCTGTTTGATAAAATTCCATGAAACCACAGGCAGTTGTGTTGCCCACACACAAACAACCCTACAGCTGACTCTTCAGGATCTATTTTGGTCACTCTGGTCGTACATTTATTCCAGCGCCTCTCAAAGTGACATCAATAAAAGCCTCCTACTTTAAAAAAAAAAAAAAAAGCAGGAACAGGACAGTAAAAAATGTGATAATTGTGCCACGCAGAAGATTGTGTTTGGAAACACAAAAAGCAAATACAGCCCTTTAAAGGCACAGCGTTCAATGCAGAGTTTGTAAATGGGTCACTGTTACCTATGTCCCATTTTTTTCTACCATAGTAGAATTCCATTTATTCTTCCTTTAATTTATTTTTTATACATTTGACTTAATTCTTTATCATTCCTCATCTATTTCCCCCTTTTCATTCAAAACCTCTATTTGTATTCCCTCTTTCCCTCCGCCTTCTCCTTTCTTTTTTTCTTGTTCTCTTTCCTTCAACATACACATAATAAAATCTCCTGTCCCATATCCAACACTTTCTTTTATTAACTCTTTGAGTTCTTCCTCTCTTTCTCTGTCACCCCTTTACACCTCTAACCTAGACTTTCTCTTTCCCCTACATCCCTCCTTTGCTCCCTCCTGAACCCTTTCTTTCTACATTTTCTCTAAATCCCCATCTCCTCCATCCCTCCAATAAACCTCCCTTTCCAAGCCCCCATTCCTCTTCATATCCCACCTGTCCCTCTTCTGGTCTATCCATTTCCTCCTCACACTTTCTGTTCTCTCCTGTCCTCCTCTCTCTCCTTTTTCTACATCCCTCCTTTCACGAGTAAACGTCCTTATAAGGAGAAACAACAGCAGCCGTCCTGGACAACTCTTAAGGGAATACAGAAGCATGTAACACACACACACACACACACACACACACACACACACACACACACACACACACACACACACACACACACACACACACACACACACAGAAACACACACACACAAACACATAAAAGGCAATGCATTGCTCCAGGAAAAGTGTGTAATAAATGTCTACAGCTGGAGAGTATCTGTCCTTTAAAGCCACTGAGCAGCTGCAACACTGAATCAAGGAATACACTCAGCTATTGCTTCCTTATTAGCATGTGAAATGTTAAACTGTTAGATTTTGTTATTTGATGGTGTTAGGGAGTTGTTACAAGTCAAATAACCCACAAAAAGACTTAAAGATGTATTACATCATTTATTAACCACTGAACAAAGAGAAGTCACACCTTCTTCAATCCAGCTGTACCGACTTTTTTAAATGCTGCAGGTCTGCATATATTGAACCTTTAATGTACAAATCTGGATTAACAATCACGGACTAAATAGAAAAACATATCACATGTGTTTTGTTCTTAAATGTGTGTGTCTTCAGATGTTTTATTAAAAGACTTATTTCTGTTCTACCTTTATTAACTTGCTTTTACAAGTCTTGCCTGGCAAATGTGATGCAAATGTGGAGCCTTTTTGATATTTTTTAAGAGGAGACTGTTGTATTTAGTAACGGATAAATCCCTCTTTGGTGACATTTTACTGCAGCTACATTGGATTTTTGCATTTTATGGTAATTATCCCTCATTTGTTTCCCCTCTTTCTTTTCAAAAGTTGAATCTATCTTGAAAAACATTCATTTTATGCTTATGCTTATAATTTTATTTTAAGATAGCTAAGCAAAAAGAAGTGGTAAATTAAATGTGTGCTTGTAAGCATGCTGTTTTGGTGAACACCACTTTACTGCTTCGATTCACTCTCTCCTCTGTTTTAAGGAGCTGGCATCCCCCTCTATGATATCCTCTGAAAAACAGTACACTATCTGTCCAGCGCCAAACAGCAGCAAGAAGAGAATGGCAGCTTCCCGAGGGAACTTAGAAAGACCAGAAGGAGAGAAATGAGAGCAAATTGACTTTATAGCAAATTTTTACTGCTGGCAGAGTTAACATTTCAGATTTAAATGCCGATTTTGCAATAATGATGTGCTAACAGCTTGTTTCATTTCATTGCAATCATTGCAATAGCCTTAAAAAATCTCTTTATACATAATTTAACTGATCATTTGGAAATGAAATGCATTTGACAAGCTAGCTCACATGAGAGATGGAAAAAATATTTGAACACATTGTGTTGAGATTGACTGTGGTAACATGCAGGTTGTAAACCATGACCTGTCTGGAGTCTCAGTAGTATGAAGCTTATGTTAAGGAGCCAGTCTCAGCTCTGCAGCTGTCGAACTCTACAGCCAACAGTCCAAGACTTCTGGCCTCTGAGAGTCTCTGTTTGACCTGGATTTACACCAATCATATCATTATGATGGCTGCTCATACTGTCCTTACCAATCATGCGTTCTAACTTGAACATTATTTTACTTCTACAATTTTTATTTTATTTCCTCTCTACCCCCCAAAAAAAAACAAAAAAAACTTTTTAACTTCCTCCTCCCCCTCAAACCTTGTAATTCTGGCGTCAGCTACGTTGGTTCGTCGTTAGAGACAACAGCATCATTGTTCCTCTGCATCGCCACGACGACGCAATGACCTCACTGCACAGCTAGCCCTGCCCCGCCTCCCCCCCCCCCATCCCAGCCCAGAGGTAATGGCCTCCAGATGTGGAACCAGAGGCAGAGAAACACACACACTCACACACACACACACACTCACTTAGAGAGAGAGACACACATTCACAAAAATATAACAACATGCTGAGTGAGTAGGAGGCGGAGGGAAAGAGCAAATATGGACAAAGAAAAGTGAGTCAGAAAAACTGTGTATTTGTTCGCTGTGTGTGTCTTCAGCATAGTACGCACACATTTTAATTCTTCCAAAAATAAATAAAACATATATACAGCCACACATATAGTTCACACTGGTCTCTGATGCAGACTGAGTTATTGAGTCAGTGTGTGTGATTGTGTGTGAATGTCTGTGTGTTTGCATATGTGCACGAGAGAGACCGAAAGTGTAATGAGAGGAAAATTGGCTCAAACAGACATTTTATTGGATATGGGTGCGCCAGACTCATTCATATTTTATACATCACTGAGGGAGGTCAGACTGTGTTTGTGTGTCTCACACCCTTCTGTCTGTCTGTACACACAGTTTAATTAAACATAAATTAGAAAATATTTGAAAAGCTGAAATGCATCACCAGGAGCCTTTCACCTCAACCTAATACTGCAGGGCACTGCTCACTGATTAGGCCGTTTATTTTTCCCCTGCAGCAGTCTTCAGATAAATACACAAACATAATTTAAACTGCCTGCTTGTTTCAAGAAGTTGGTGCTTAATAGATTCTGTAAATTATTGGCTTTTTTTGCAAATAGTTAGGTATATGCACTTCCTGTGTTTTTCTAAATGATAAAACTTCAGTATGTCAATTTGCTACAGCCACAAAACCACAAGTCTACTTACATGTAAGACAATATGAAATCTACTGGATAATTGTGTGGCTTAAAGTTGATCATTTTGTTATTGGCGTGACTGCAAAATAACTTGATGAAAGGTACATCAAAGGAGTGAACAGTCGATGCTTTGCATGCAAAACGTTGACCGATATAGATGCATGCAGAGCATCGAACATTGCTCAGAATCTAAAGAACTGATAACAGGAACAAGTTAAACTGTAAACCCTGCTGCTTAAAGAATTAACATTCATGAATAAAGATCCCTTATACCGCATACTACTAAACTTTCCAGCCCGCTCTGTGTCTGTTCCCCTTGTCGATTTACTGCCGTCGGTATGTGAACACGGTGCAAATGAGTGTCTGTGATTTTTTTTGTTGTTGATTCTTTTATGTTTTTTTCATGACACTGTTCAGCTAATTATCTGTTCCAGAGTTAGCTGTAGTCCCCGGGCAGGAGACGGAGACAACTCGAAAAGCGTTGTATCAGCCAAAGTCCATTTTGCAATGAATATTTCAAACTACACATAGAATTGATATGAATGCTGAAACTGTCATTAGCGTTAGACTTAGTCCACCATACCTGTGTTGTTCTTTTTACATCATGTCCTGCATGTGTGAACGACTAACTCAGGAAGATTTCAGGGGCAGCTTGCTTGACATTTTCAGGGGAGCATGTGTGAACGCAGTTCTAGTGGGGCTAGGAATTAAGGTATGAAACTACTTCTTTTCTCATATTCAAACTGTTGTTGTTTCTTGTAAGTAATCATTTTATTTTTTAAGATAATATAAATATCTACTGTATGAAGATGTTGGTTAATGTATTGCTCTCGCACTCAGTGCAGATAAATGTGCTGAATTCAGCCCCTCACTGATAAGAGTCTGTCCCCTGACACATTTCCCTGAGAGTGCAGTAGATAGCAACAGAGATTGGGCCATCTGCCATTGTGGTGTCTGGGCTCCACATGACCACAAATACTATCTTGTCTTTCTGCTGAATCAGTGGACAACCCCAGGGACGTACAGTGTGCGTGATGATTAGAAATGTGCCCACAGCACAGAGGTAAACAGACAGCGCTGTGGAGAGACAGAAGGTGGTAGACGGACTGCATCACGACAGCAATGTCTAATTTTCACAATTATACCATTAACTATTGATGCACCAGTCAGGCATGGCTGCTTCATGCTTCACTGCACCATCTCTGCCTGCTTCATGGGTGCGGCTCTGATGGAAAGAGAGAAGAAAAAATCCAGTTGACCTGTCACTCAAGCTGCCTGTCAACAGCTGATTCCGTCTCTTGTTGTCAGGCCGCTGTATAACAAGTATGTTGTCACTCAAAGCAACAAACTGCTCAGCATCTCCTAATCTGCAACAACTGCAGTGAATGTAGACTGTTTTAATTATGCAAAAGCTAAAGTATGCAATCAACATTATGAGAACACACACCACGAACTGAGAAAGCTATTACTTCTGTGACGTACGTGTGCACCTAATTTTCAAAAAATATATATTTTAAGTTGCACCTCAAACCAATGTGTTTAGCAAGTGAGCTACACTTTCATTAGGCTACAATGTCCATTCAGACCATGTGGTGCACAACTATAGAAATCAAGTGAAACTTTCTCATATCTTTAATACATTAACCTTTTCGGTTATGGAAGTCTGTTTATAACAGCCACATGAATATCTACACTTGCAGTAGCTTCAGTAAAATCCAACACAGTACACCCACAACACTTTGAATGTTAAAGAAGAACTCCCACTCTCCTTTTCTCACTACACTATCAAGCCACTACTTCTTCCAACACCAGTTCATACAGCAGCTGATTGCTCTAAGTTCAGGTGCAACAAAAAATGATCCCAATTTAACCCTTCCCTTTCAAACCAGTGGGTCTCAGTTAAAAGCAGTGGATTCAGCTGATTGATGATTTATAAAGGTTTAGACTACATAAAACTCCCATGTGATGTCTAGCATTGGTGTCTAATACTGGGCGGCAGTAGCTCAGTCTTCCGGCACAGAACAAGTCTGGAAATTGGTCTGGTAGCTGGAGAGGTGCCAGTCCACTTCCTGAGCACTGTCGAGGTACCCTTTGAGCAAGGCACCGAACCCCAAAAACTGCTCTGGAGCGCTCACTGTGGGCAGCCCCCTCACTCTGAGACCTCTCCATTAACGCATGTCCATAGGATCCTGTTTGTGCATGTGTGTGTATTTCGGCCTATGTGTGTGTAGCATGTTCATTAAAAAGAATGTAAAACTGAATTTCCCCTTGCGGGATTAATAAAGTATAAATTATTATCAAAATCTATTATTATTAATTCACAAATTAAGTTGGTGAGGGTTTACTCAAGATTTATCGCCATCAAATTTCATCTTTCCTGATCATCTTTCTCGTTTGCCAAAGTTGAAAATGTTAGAATTTTTCAGACTGTTATCTCTCAAAGCAATATTGATTGTGAAATCTTGCTGGCAGTGTCTGTTCTAAATGTGTTGGTTACTTGAATATTTACTATCAAGCAATACAAACGCAATGACAAACACTCACTCTCACTGTTTATGTTCTCTGTGGTAACATGCGTAAGTATTCTCTACTTAAAGCTATCTGTCAGAACACTTTTAAGATGTTCTAACCCAAACATCAACACAGTAGCAGTGGTTAAAAAACTAAAAAAACCTACAAACAACCCATAATGTGACTCATTCTTAAAGCAACTGGCTCCACGTGTAATGGCAGGTAATGTACTTGCTAGCCCGGAAACCCAAAAAGAATCTACAAAGTCATATTTTGATTGCTTAGATATCTGGCCTGATCACACCAATCATCTAATACCATCTAATGTGGGGATGTGAAAACAGAATTGAGGCTTTTTCGTGAACTATCAAGATTGTTTTCACTTATGAGAAATATTCTGAATCGGCATGCTTCAATGCAAGATCATATCTGGGTTATAAAAACTTTTATATTGTGTCTCAGGATACGAGAGACAAAAACCTCAAAAATGTATCAGAAAATGATTATTAACATTATTTTTGTTTCTCAAATGTATTGTGAAATGCAATTTTCTTTTTCCTCACAAATGCTTTTTAAATTTTTGGGGGGGAATTTGAATCTTTTGTCTGAAGATACAGCTAGAGCATCAGATGGATTTGAAAAATGTGCTGATTTTGCGCATCTTTGGTACTCATGGGGCACGTCGCCAAAGACTTGACAGTGAGCAGTGTTTTTCAATCCAATGAGCTGCCAGTGTTGCACAATTCTTAGCACACTGCCTGTGCTTGCTTGATATTTTTTTGTTGTTTTTATAATCAATACCACAGGCTGTCATGACTGGAAGTACATGCTAATGTCTTTGGTGTCGAATTGTATACTAAAGAAACATATTCTCAGAAAGAGAGACATTTACAGTCAAATGCATTCAAACACAGAACCACAAACCACACACAGGAAGAAGAGGTCTGCAGCATGGCGGACTGTGCTCACACACTGAGGCTGGACCGAGCCTGCAGCCTCCACATTAAGTATGCTGAAACATGCTCATTACACATAAACTGAGGCAAATTCACACATACTGCATTTCAGGACAGGGGGTAGTGAGTCTGAATAAGAAATGAGAAAGATTTCAGGAATCAGAGAAAAAGATCATTATAACACACAGAGCAGAGACAGTGATGGAAAGATGCACATACTGTAAAAGAGTAAAGCCGTGAAAGGTTGATGTGCGGTGAGGTGTGTGAGGTGTACAGAGAGTGGAAAGCGGAGGGACAGAAGGAGGAGAGGAGAAGGAGGAGTGTACATGGTGTACCGCGTGTTTCCTCGCTAGTCATGACTGAGCTGCAGCCTCACCATGACGGAGCTGCCGTTCCCATGACAACCCAGCCTGTCAGATGGAGGGAAGAGAGAGAGAGAGAGAGGTGGAGAGATGGAGGCAAAGATAAATGCAGACATAAAGGGTAAAGATAATGTACTCACGGTGCTGTTGCTGTGCCGTTCCTCTGCAAAGGTGTGTCAGACATGGCTGCAACACCGTCCTCCTCTGCTCTCCTTACCCTACTCCTGTTCCTCGTCCTCCTCGCCTTCTCCACTCCTCCCGTGTCCTCTTGACAGAGTTGTGTCCTCCCTTTCTCTCTCTTTCTCCTCTCCTCCTCCTCCCTCCCCTCCTCCTGATCTTCTCCTCCTCCTTATTCTTTCCTCCTGCCTTTTCTGTGTGTTGGTCACGCCAGAGTGTGTCAGAGCGGCTGCCGCTGCCGCTCCTGCATCGCCCTGCTCTGCCTGCAGGAGGGGATGGTTGTAAGCATGGGCGTGTGAGTGTGTGTGTGTGTGTGTGTGTGTGTGTGTGTGTGTGTGTGTGTGTGTGTGTGTGTAGGTTAGAGAGAGAGAGAGAGAGACAGAGGATCCACTTGGGTATCTGTATGAATGTGCAGGTTAAGCTGACAGTAAGGTAAGGGAGAGAGAGCAAAGACGGATTAATGACACTAAAAAGTGTAATAAATAGGGAAGGAGGGTGAGATAGCTGATAGGAGAGATTGAGACAAAGAGAAGAAGATGGGCATAGGGACAGCAAAGAAAGGAAGAGCGCCTTAGGGGAGGTTCAGTATAATGAAAGGAGCGGCCAACCTGCTCATTCTGGCTGCTATCCTGAGAGCAACCCTTTCCCCTCTGAGACCAAGGAGGGATTTATTTAAAGAGGCAGATATGATCCTCAAAGAAACCTTCATTGTTTGGAACGGGACAAAAAACTGTCTTCCATAAGTAACCTCAAGTGTCCTGCTGCAAGGCTTTACATGAGAAGTACCAAGAGAAATGTATGTATGTGTGGATAAGAATAATTGATAGTCAGCAAGGTTTGTTAGCTTTAAATGAAGCTTCACAGTTAGCACACTGTTATGGGATTTTTTTTAAATAAACCATACGGCCAATAACAAACATGGTGAATGTACTTGAGATTGTATAGAGCTTTACTTGTCTTCTGACTACTCAAAGTGCTTTTACGCTGCATGTCGCACCGACCCGTTCACGCCCATTCACACACTGCTATGTAAAGTCCATCCATACACATTCATACACGCCGCCGCCGAAGAAGAAGAAGCGGGATCAACTTGGGGTCAAATGTCTTGCCCAAGGACACATTGGACATGTGGCTGGAGGAGCAGGGAATTGAACCCTTAGCCTTCAAGTTGAGAGACGACACACCCTTCCAACTGAGCCACGGCAGCACCGGACGATTTAGAGTAGAGATTTTACACGTGTCTGTCACTATGAGCAGATATCTCAAAAAGAATCTGCAGTTTAGGAATCAAATCCTCCACATACAGATCCAGATAACTTATAGCTGCCATGGTTTTAACAACAGCTATTTTACAGCTGGATTAAAGAAAAATATTTTTTATTCCTGCAATCTTAAAACCCATCAGCTATTGTCTATCTGTCTGTCCCCCTAAGGTCAACTTTTCAGGGCTTTTTGGAGTCGTCAGCAGTAAGTGATTAAACGCTTCCGGCCCTTCTGTGTGTTGCCTTTGTTTACAGACTGACTAGCACTAACATAAGAGGCAATTAATTAGCTGCACAAGCAGGTTCCTGTTTGAATACATTAATTAGCTAAATCATAGTTACATGTTTTGCTAATGGGTTCTTAGATTTCATTAGAGAGGACTGCGTCTGACCCTTCAGCTCTCCACCCTCTACATGCTCTGTCTTTCTGCCTGCATACAGCCATTGTCCACTGAAATGCTAGTGAACATGCTTGTGTACTAAACAAAAACCAGGGAACCATAATCCTCTTGTTTTTTTTCTTGTCTACAAATGACCAACAATTACATTTACATATCTAAATTAGTTGATATGTGAATATTAATAAAAAAAATGAAAATAATAAAAAATCTGCATTGGAAGTGGTGTAAACAATTTCCAGGCTCAATTTCCTGCTTACACAATGGTTATGATGCACCATGATGACATATTGCTTTGAAATGTGTAGCCTCTGGTTCATCATGTGGCCGTCACTATGATGCTTATTTGGACCCTGAAGTGAACATAGTTGGAGGAGAGGCTGTTGCTGGAGACGAGTGAAGTGGCTAATGTCTTAGCTGGTGAATGAGTTATTTTTCCTGCGTGTTTCCCACATGGGATTCTGTTTGTGGTATACACTGACCACTGCTTTCAATTTATCAGAAGCCAAGAGAGCTCAAGGAATCTGGTCTTTTACTAGTCTTCATCAGTCAACAAGAAAGATGTTTGAAAACTGTCATTTTTTGGCAGCATTACAAGGAAAACAGTTAAAGTCGACCAGATTTGAACCTTAAAAAAAACTGGATAATTTAAATAAGAACTTTGATCATCTTTCTTTTTTTTATTCTGATTTTACAGCAAATCTCCCAGTTTTGGTGCAGTTTATTCCCTTGGTTAAGAAATGATCAAAGTGAGTAAGACAGGTGTTTGGGAAGGCATGCACTGTTTGGATGTTTTTTAACTTACAATTTTAAGTTGTTTCAAGAAAAAAATGGTGCCTCAATTTTGCATTAAATCACATTTTGGATCATTTGTGTTTTCTTTATACTTAATTCCAATATAAATTTATATATTACATTTGATGGAGTTAAACTATGAAATAACCCCCTTCCCATATTTGGGTTAATATTTACTGTTTTCAACCAGCACTAGGCAAAACAACATGGCTCAAAGGACAAAGTAAAGGTCACATCTCTGATTGTGCCAAGACATTTCACATTTCTGTCCGTCACACGTTTAGCTCTTTACACTTCTGGGGACCCTCAAACTTATCTGTCCTCTCATGGCTCCCTCCTTCTCGCCTTCTCGTTTACTCCCCTTCCTGACAGCTTGTGTAAAGCTTCTGGTTATCATATTGTGTGGCATTCCAGTTATGCAGAGACTGCTCTTCAGGTTGAGGTTGAAACCTTAAATGGGCATCAAACATGCACTGTCCACACTCTCTCACACGCCAACACTCATCCACCCTTCTCAAACCGGCTGCGAGATGTCAGTAAAGTCTTAGATCAATCTTGTATATGCTGTGTGTGTAGGAAGTGTTCAACTATAGGAAGTAAATGCAGATTGAAATACCTAAATATCATAGACTGTAAATATAAATGGACAAAGCCTTAGTGACATCACCCATATGTTATGGCAGGGGGCTCTGGAGGCTCATCGGCGGCAGTAGCCATGCTGGAAGCCTCTTGACAAACCGTTACCCACCTGTCAATCAGGTCAGCTACACTCCTATATGGATAAGATGTAGCATTTATAAAATCAAAAGGGATGCATTACAAAACCATTCACACCCCATACAGTGTGTGCCAATCAGGACAATCCAAGTCAGGCCAATATCGTTTTTTGAACCAGGCTGTAAACATGTTAATTTCTCCTGTAAAAACTGGCTTTTGTGGCTCCAGCCAGCCTCAAGCAGACGGTTGATAAACTGCAGGATTTTGCACTTCCATATTGGCTTCATTTTTTAACAATGGAAGTTGCCTCTTTAAATATTCCTGACTGGAGGACCTGACCTCATTGTTCCAGATCAGTGGTGATTCAATTAATTTAAAAAAATGAGATGATGCAGTTCTCATAATTGATTTGTTCCCAAATTAATCTAAAACTAGGAGTTACAAACAAAGTTTTAACATTATGTATTTAAGAAAATTAGAAAAGTAAAGTCATTGTTAAATGCATTGTAAAGTTTGTAAGACCTCAGGTCAATAAGGACAATATCTAACCGCAAATGCTGACAGATTCAATTCAATTTAATTCAAAAAACTTTATTTGTCCCCGGGGGGCAATTCAAAGTCACACAGAGCAGTAAATTAACAACAGTGCAAGTAAACGAAACATTTTAACCTAAATATAAAGTGTCAATTTAAATAAAGATGGTAGTGGTTTACTGTATGTCTTTATTAATATATGGAGTATACTGCCCTCTTGTGGAATTATAAAGCCATTTTAAAAAGTGTGACCTGCTCTATACAGTGCCTCTATCGAACGTTTTATTTGTTTGTCGAGTACATTATTTAAAAAATGGGCTGCTTTTTCTTAAAGAATTATAAATGTCCATGTAGACTTTAAAAGGATTAATGACAAAATATTTCTGTATCATTTAAACAGTTAAACAGCCATAATTATTATTTAATTTATGGCTTTTTCTTTTTAGATCCAGACAATAACTCAAGGATATTCAAATTTTAAATGAATGATAATTTCGAATGATCAATAAAAGATCATCGTTACTGATGGTATCATTATGATGCAAGCTGTGTGGCAAAATATAAATGATGGTTTTGTCCAATAGGCTTACATATCCAATAAAATTGGGCTTATGAAATTATTATTCTCATGGCATTCTAAGTTGTAAGAGGCTTGAAGTAATTTAGGTCATGTGAAATGATGCATACATTGTCTGCAGTGCATAATGATAAGGGCAGACACCGTGTGCACCGCCAGAGGGCATCCAGTAGATGTCACTGCTCATCAGATTGAATTTTGTGGGTGAGGTGTTTTAACGGTCTGCTTAAGAAAATGAAATGTGAAAAAAATAAGGATAAAGAATCACTTTTACTTTTAACCCAGATTGCCCTCAAGTTTCCCCCCCCCACAGTCGCTACCTTTTGAAAGCCTCAGTGTTTGCATTAGTGTTAGTATCATATTGCTATGAAGCAGAATAATAGAGAATAGTGAGAGGCTGCAGAGGACTGAGAAAAGAAATGGCAACTTAAAAATATTTGTTGTCTGTTTGACTGAGCTGATGTCCCGAATTATATATTTATAGTGATTTCAAACTGTACACTCTTGTTGATGAACATGTAAGCAGATAAACTGATCTGACCTCCCAACAGCAGTGATCCTCACAGCTCTTTGGTTTTGGCTGAACAGTTGATGTTCATCTAAATGCACAATGCTGAGTCTTCCATTATTGCATATTTTACAAGGTTAGTACAGTTCTGTCACTCATATTTTATAAGCAACGGCACATTGTAGAGGCTGTGAGCGTCTTTTAAGCCGATATGTGGCATAACAGGTCTGATTTCCTCACATTAAGGCAGAATAAGGAAAGACAGACTCATAGCACACACACAAAAAAAACAGGTGTGTGAAGGTCTATGCTCAAGTGAGTTTTAGCCGTTGATCCATAAAGGCTGTCATCTTAGATAAACCTGAGATACAGCAGGAAACACACCTGGGATATATCTGACCCACTTCAAAAAGGGCCTACAACTGTTTAGTTTTTCATGGATGACAAAAAGGGCTCTATGTAAGCCAAACTGTTTTAAAAATGTTACGATTTTGAAAACAGAAAGACATTTTTCTCCACACTAAACTATAAATATTACAACATTCATCGGGTTATTCAGTACAGAGAGATTTTGCCCCTTCTTCTTCATTGACCAAACTGTATTATACTCCCAACAATAATACACCCATTCAATTCATAAAAAAGTGGTAATACTTTATAATAACTACATGCTATTAAGCAATAATGAGATGTTAGTTCATATTTAGTTAATACTTAATTCATCATCTAGAAAGCATTGTTCCTACATCACATTTTGTCAAGTTGGGTACTCAAAAGCACTATATTGTAAACTCCTCTAAAATGAGGATTATATATGCCCTTAGAAATCATTCATAGACTGAAAGCTCAGCAGCATCTTAAAAGTCACAAAAGTCTCAGAAAACAAATAAAGAACGAGTCATCACAGAGTTGTAAAGAATATATTTTTTATTTCAACATGCAATCTTCAAAGAAGTAAATAAACTTCTCATCCATATATTTATTTATCAATAAAGTATCTGCAATACTGTTCTTTGAAAAAGTCCATGCATCTCGCTGATGTCCACAATCTTGTTCTTCCTTCACAGAACATTTATTGAACACCGTGGAGCAGTGTGGAAACTAGTAAGCAGATACGAGTCTATCATAAGCAGCTCGACCCTTAGAAGATTCAAAATGGTGCAATAACATTTAATTTTTTTTATATTTCATTAAATACAAAATCTGCAGGGTCAGACAGATAAACCAGAACATTTTTGGTTACGTGTACCGAATGAATCAAAATATAAACAAATGTGATACTCAAAAATGCGTTTGAACAGTGTGAGAAGTCAATAATGCAAAGAGTAACAGATTGCTTGGATTACAAATATGTGGCATCAGATAGATTTCCCCTTCAGAATAGAAGTCTGTTCTATTTAATTTGCTAAAATGTAGATTCAACATGACCGTCAACATATATCACATTACATACATCCTCACAGAGGAACAGAACATGAAACATATTTCAATTGTAACTTTCTTATGAATGCCCCTGTTGGAGTTTTTGAACACTGAATACTAAATGTTGATACAGCCAACAATAAGGAGGCAGCATGACCCACTTCAATTGTGTAAATACAGGCAACATCGGAGGTGATAAACAATTCACTAAAATCCCGGGCAGGATTTGAGTGATGATGAAGGATGATGACATCCCTCTTTTCCGTGCAAAGTTATTAAAACAAATGAAATATTAAACATACTGCTCTGTTCTCTGCTGTTGCAGCTACCATGTTAGGTAAATCTGACTGCAGCTATAAGAATCAAGTCTGCCCTAAAATGACTTACAATGTAACATCTAGGTGTAGAAGTTTGTCAGCTGCAACCTTTTCTGGACTAAATGTCAGGGTCATTAGGCAAGATTTCTGATATAAAAAGGTCATTTGAGAAAAAAACAAAACATGATAATTATTAATATACAGTTTTCATGTATTATTAGCCATAATAAAATGAACAGCAACAGGAATGTGCTCCATGGTGTTGCTTTATTGTGAAAAAATTGTGTCAATTTTCTGGTTTTATCTTACTCAACCTGATAAAAATCTTCAATCAAGGTTCATTCACTAGTTTTCAGAACTTTAAACAATAAGAGCCACAGTCATTTTTAAAATGTGTTGTGTTCTCTTCCTCAGCTTCCTCGGTGCTTAAGAAGGTCAAAATTGAATCACCGGACTCAAACTTAAAAAAAAAAAAAAAAAAAAAAAAAAAAAACAGCCGTCAGTCATATATCAAAAACCTCTGTAGGCAAAGATTTAATATGTATCATTTGGGATACTTTTATTTATACAAATTGACAATGCTTTGTGGCTTAAGGATTTTGTGGTAGAGAAAATGATATCATGTGTGATTATTGTGATGAGTGACATTTTTAATTAGATTATGTTTCCACCTTTTCAAACTGTGATCCTTGATTCTCATATGGTTTTATTGCTTCTGAATTTGAATAACTGATATTATTGTTTAACAGTTTCAATAGGGACTCATTTAGAATGTAATGTAAATAATCCTCCAGAGATCACTGGTCCAGCTCATGGCATCTGAACTCTATAGTTTTTTTCACTGTGCTCCTGCAGACTAAAAAACAGCTCGTAAAAAAACTGAGCTTGTGTGCTGAGTCTGGCTCTGAGAGACTGAAGGGGGTGAGGTGCAGTGCAAGGTTATATTAGTCATCATCAGTGTCCAGCAGCATTCAACGCTTTTCCATGTACAAGCAGCGTGAATAAAAAAACATCAGACAGGAAAATGTTTTTTCATTCCAGTCAATTGACTGGCCGGCCAGCTTCAGCAGACACACAATAAGACTGTGGCTGTGTTCATAGCACTATGATGTGTACATGTGGGAGAGACAGGGATTTTATAGAACTCCGTCATGGAAGGAACCGTTGGGAAAGCCCTTTAAGTATTTAACTGGGAAATCCCAAGCAGAGCGTTGGAGGAGGGGGTGAGGGGTGGGAATCATTTTTTGGGGGAACCCTGTGCTTTAAGGGTGAATGGGAGGAACTGTGTATGCATACAGACAGGAGCAAAGTGTGTGTGTGTGCATATGTATGATATGTTTCTTTGAGGGTTTAATCACTTTACCATTGTGATTTCTGTTTGTGTGTGTGTGTGTGTGTGTGTGTGTGTGTGTGTGTGTGTGTGTGTGTGTGTGTGTGTGTGTGTGTGTGTGTGTGTGTGTGTGTGTGCGTGTGTGTGTGAATGAGTGTGCGCAGCTGTAGCACGCAAAAGAAGGCCAGGGCCCCCGAGACAAACGTGGCCGCTTACCCGCTTGGTTGCCATGGAGACCGAGGAGATGGGAAAGGCTCTGTCGGAATTGCCATTAAAATGGAGAACAGCACACCACTGCATGCCTGCAGACACATAGCCTATGCACACATCCAACACACACACACATACACACACACACACACACACACACACACACACGCACACAATGCACCCATGCAAAGACAGAGCAAGCATGCAATCTCCCACACACAAACATGAACACGAACCCAAACAGTTGTCGGGTTCCTCTGCATCAGTAGAGGTGTTTTGGTGGTGAATGGTGTGAAACACGCAACTCAGCAACAATTACATCATGAGTATCACAGGAATTGGCACATCAGGTGTGTGTGTGTGTGTGTGTGTGTGTGTGTGTGTGTGTGTGTGTGTGTGTGCCTGAGTAACATCAGGACAGTATTAGTGCTGTGTATGTGGAAGACAAATAGCTGGACCAAGCCGTGTCCTGTAAGACTGAGTGCTTGAACAGAAGCAGTCTCTCTCTCTCTCTCTGGATTCTTCCTTGTACTGTATCTTTGTGTAATTCTTGAGATGAGCACAGTTTGGATCAAATCTTGGCCAGATTGTAGTTCTTTAAAAAGCTGTGGTTTCAGGTTGTTAGGTCAATGCTAAGATTAGGGAATATGACATTAATGATTGGTACTCATTCTTGGAAAATTACATTTTCAAGTGATGCCTGACGGTAGTGCAGAGACTTACAGTAAGTGCTCACCGACAAATGTAACTGTTAGACTTTACCTTGTCTCTCCCCTGCTGTTACAGATAGCAGTTAATAGGATATGCATCCCCTGGGTGGCTTGCCTAACTGTAGCTGAGCTCAGTGAAACAGAAAGACTTGCAATTGACTCTTCTCAAAGCTAGGTCCTTCTCAGTTTCTATGCCTGCAGCTCTCTGTGCTCATAAAACCCTTTTTTTTTAAAAAATTGCATTTTATACAATCAGCAACTCACAATAACTTTTTTTTGCATGGTGGATTTCACAGAACGTTATTTAGCTTTTTAAAACAGGAGATTTGTCATTTCTGGCTGGTCATCGTGAAGTGAGTCAACTAAAATGCAATGTTGTGAATGATCCCTGTGCTAGAATCCTGCGGGCATTCGTTCGTGTGAACGCAAATGAGGGTCATCAGTCAACACACTGTCAATAAAAAAAGGTTAAACAAAATGTTAAAGAAGACCTCAGGGATAAACGCTCAATTCCCAGCAGACTGTCATGTTTGTTTTACTAAAAAATAAAAACCAATCCAAGGAGAGTGATTTGCAGCGACGGGAGGGGATATAATGCTGGCTGCAGCCTTGTTATAAGTGATGGAGATGTGTTTGACACAATGTGAGTTTTTATGGGAGATTGCTCCACATGTGATTGCCTGGGTTCCTCCTTCTGTCTTTGTGTGTGTTCTTCAGTTGGCTGACTAGACTCATGTGTTAGACCTAATAGATTCACGTTGTTGCCCAAGGCCTCAGCTGTGGTTTCATAATACTACTGCCTGCATAATCCTCTTTTTTTTTTTTTCATTCTCTACAGATCCCCAGCCTTCATATCTGTTTTTTTTCTTCATCCCTTCTCTTTCTTCTTAGATTCTCGCTCCTTAATTTAGGCGGCACCTCCCACTCCTTCTCTCCTGTTGTCATGAATTCTCAAATAACAAGGGAAACGTCTTTTCTGCCTCCCTTTTCCTTCAATGCACTTGAAATAAGACACGTTATTTATTGGCCAAATATTTCATATCATTGGTAAATCATTTACACCCCTTTGAGTTAATCAATTATTTTTTCTAGTTTGTAATAATTGAAGAAAAAATGCTCTAATGTCTGATCGTTGCATTAGAGAAAAGTCTGTCTCACCAAAAACCCATTCCATCACACTTCTGCAGGGCTGTGCTTCTCTGCATCATTTACAAGACACCTTCAGGAAACCTTGCTCATCATGAATTCACTCGTCCAGTCATTGTGCGCAGAAGTGCCTCTATAGTAAATGTTCTGAGGCATATCATGTTTTCTCTATATCTCCAATTATGTCTCTACCCTACTGAGTTTGTCCATGTAGTCCTGCTTGTTTTTTTTTCTGATTTCTCTTTTGAACAGATTGTACAATCGAATGTTTCTTCAAAAGTAGGATTCATAACAATGTCTAAAACTAATTAAAAGTAGAGGACGCTGTTGCTTTTGGAAAAGTGTCAAATGACAAGGACTTTGTGGAGGCTGTAATTAATGCAGTTCACCATTCCTCTGCTGTACAGCTCATCTTCAAAGGATTAGAGAAACAAAGAGATTTTAGAGTAAGATTGGCAGAGAATTAGCAGTGGCGCAGATTTTTCCATGTTTATTTATAATATAATTAATGATGGCTTTCTTGGACGGATAATTATCTAAGCCATTTTGTCTGTATTTTGTTTAAGTAGATGTGTGTCAAAGTGAATTTGTATCAATCACTTAAACGAAAACTGACACTAAAGAATGATTATATCACTACAGATTCCACATGCACACCGCCAGTTGAATGTAAGAGTCACCAACATTTACAGTATGAATATGACTGCGAGTACAAATGCAGACTAGACAGGGGAGCTGTGTGATGTAACATCTGTCTTGATACATTTTGAAGTCACAGTCACAACAAAGATGCTGTCACACAGTGTGTTTCTACAGGCCAGTCTGCTGTCCAGTGAGGAGGGTGACATTTCTGAAGCTTTGGCTACAGGTTACCTTAAATCCTACCGGGACTTTAAAGGAAGTATTTACACGAAATGACCCTGATCTAAAAACACTTACATACTCACATTCGAATAAGCAGTGAGTACAATGTTATTCTTCTTTTCTCTAGTCCTTCAATTAAACAAATTTTATATGCAACGGGATGAGCCGGCCGGCCGTTGTATATACGGCTTGGAAAGCATAGACAGCAGGACTCTGGTGTCAGACTCATTGTAGACAGTCATGACTCACAGAGTTATTTTCAGAGGACATACTTTATTTCTGGTACATTTAAGTGTGAAAAATCGCATATTCTTCCTTTAACACGTATAACCAACTTTTAAATAATTGTGTCATAGCTTCAAAGACCATTGAAACATAAAGTAAAGTGAGTTAATTAAGCAAACAGATTTTATTATCTCTTATTGGTCAACTGGTCAAACTTTTGTGAGCAGGGAAGAGAAGGTGTTGGTGTTCCCTCTCCTGAAACTAAAGACAGCACTGTTTCTTAATTGAAATCATCTAAAGTCACTATTTCAACATGAATCAGGTTTGTACAGATTTTGCGGGAACATGAGGCAGAATAACATCACCAGCCTGCTGTGCTGCATCAAAGGCTGATTTCTTAGAAACTATCAACTGAAGTCATATTTTGAATACATTTGAACTCTGCGCACTCCATGCACATGCTGAATCACTCTTCATTGTAAATTTTAAATAGCCTGTTTAAATATTCACGTTACTCGCTTGGTTTTGAGAGATTGTGAGTCACAATTTTATCCATGCTGATTTCATTTGTGGGATATTTTATTTAAATTCTTCAAATGATGAATTCTTGACTTAAATTACCTACAGGAAAAAAATGAACATGCACAACATTACCACATTATATCTCTGTGGCATAAACTTTTGAACAACACTCTAAATGCAGTATGTGTGTCATGCCCTTGAAGCTTTCTATCTGTCATTAAAAGCCAGCGCTATGTTTTTAACTTAATGGACAGGACAAAGTCAGAAGACCATTGTCTGGTAAACTTTGTTCTCATGGTAACAAAAGTCAGGTAACCTTAATCATCATGATAACTCGGTTTAGCCTTAACTGGTAGAAAACAACAGAGTTTGAGTGACTCATTAGTTGGATAAGTTAAAGGGGACATATTATGAAAAATCCACTTTTATAGTGTTTTTGAACATATATTTGGGTAACCTGAGTGTCTACTGACCCACAAAATGTGAAATAAACCCATCCAGTCCTTTGTTTGTGGTCTGCACAAGTCTTACAACACCGAGAAACGCGCTCTGTTTCAAATTTGCTCAACTTGTGACATCACAGTGGGATTCTGTTAAAAATGCAGTTCTTGTTTTAACTTCATAACCATGCACTGGAGGTTGCCTCTTGAGAATAACACACCAACTCTACACAGCGATGAGTCCAAAAATCGCTCAATGTCACTTGAAAAACAAAATCAGACATTGTGATAACATAAAAATAGCTTAAGACACACCATTTGGTGAGACCAATGCTGTATTTCTGTACTACTTTTTAAATGTCTCATGAGTAATAATATTGGCATCGATAGAGTGGGGCAAGCTGTTAATGTAATGTTACACCCACCCAAGGTTCTGGTAATGTAATTACATCAGTGTTGACATTTAAAATGTCATCAGCATGGTTTGAATTTGTTATATACTCAAATAATTTACAACAGCCATAAAATGTTACGTTCATTTCAGCTCACTCATTTATAGAAGACAGAGTCGTTTCATTGAGACATCAGTGACCTTTTCATGGTGGATCAGCACCACAATGGAAAATAAATGCTGAAGGATACTCTTTTCTTTTCTTTTCTTTTCTTTTCTTTTCTTTTCTTTTCTATTCTATTCTTTTCCGTTCCGTTCCGTTCCGTTCCTTCTGTTCTGGTCTAATCTATTCTATAAATTTTTTTGTGACACCCAAGTCTTACAACATGGAGGACAACCATGCACATCAGGTGGCTGCTGGATTTTGCTTGACATTTGTAGTCGGTGCTGTGTTCATTGGCCTGTGAGACACTGTTAAGAGAGGAGAGGTGACAAAACACGAGAGGAAGGGACGCAAAGGTTGTAGGTGCTTAAAGAGGGAGGAAACAAAAGATTGCACTTTGTATTATTTATCTCCTCCCAGATGTAAGTGTACATTATTTATCGTCAAGGGCAGCACATTTCTTCTCCGGCCTCAAATAAGCTACATTTGTGTGGACGTTAGTGTGTATCACGGTTAGGCTCATCTGTGGGGGGTCGTGTGCCCAATGTGTGCAGTTACAGTACAGAATATTACTGAACAAAGTCGACAAAACATAAAGTATTTGAGTCTTTGGATAATATTTATCTGTTGGACATGTCAGTGCCCTGAGCAAACAGCATTACTAATATGTTTGCTCCTCAGTGCCAGTGTTGTGTGTATGTGTGTGTGTTTCTGTGTGTGAGTGGATGTGAGTCACAGTGCTTTCATGAGCTTTCAGCCCTCCCGGCCGCTAATGGAGATGAATGCTGCCTCCTCCACCTTACAAAACTGATTTAATCACACAAATAGGCAGCCCAACTCACCTTTGCGTGTAAGTAGCATGTGTATGTTTACAGAGTTTGGGTTTATGTGTGTAAGGGTGTGCGTAATCCTGTGCCATCGTTCAGGTCAAACCACAAGGTACTGAGTTTCTGAGGACAAGCCTTCGGCACATATATATGAAATTGCGCCTAAGTATGTCAAAGTGTGTGTTTTTATGCATGCTTGTGTGTGTAAGAGTGTGTGTGTCTACATACTTAAAAGGATATTGGATAACCTCAGAGAAAATCGGCTTCTTGAGGACATCCCGCTGCTCCTCAACATTTCAAGGAGGTTTTTTTTGGGTCGGACTGACGGTTTCAGATGAGATTAGAATTATGATGAACCACCCTGGGGTTAGGCAGCGGATGTGAGTTTATTAGGAAGAGAAGGTAAGTGCAGACGTGGGATTTGGATTTTAAATTTTAGAGATAAATCATTGAGGCTAAGATTAAAGTTCAGCCTGAAGTTATGCTGCTGTGCTGAAGTTGAACAATTTGATTTGATAGAATTAGCATGTGTCGTGTCAATTTCTATGGTTGTTATTCATAGACGTGCATAGCTTAATCAACATTGCCATGGCAACCATTTGAAGTCCTCTTCTAGTGACGTCATAACCCCATTCATGCCTTACAGGCTTTTTTAGAGAACATCTGCCCCATTCAGTTCAAAGTGTTCGACCCAAGTCTGATCATCTTTGTAATTTAGAGAACCAGAGTCAGGTGGTTTTGATATGCAGAGGAAAGACGGATGAGTTGCCTTTTTACATATGGCGAAAGTTTTCTGTTACTTTTCACTTAAGAAAGCAAGTTCAAATGTTAATTTGACCCTGCATTTTTAAGTTTTTTGAAGAAGAAATCCCTATCTAAGCTTCTTTGTTATTGGCTTTTATTGAGGAATATGACATATTAATAAAAAGCTGGCCACTCTTCGTGCTTATGAGCTGGCAGTGCAAGGTGCCCCATGTACAGAGCCTTTGAAGCATTAGCTGCAGTTTCCATTCCTGACTTTGGCCCTTCCATACATCACTACCCCATCTCTCTCCTCATATTTCCTGTCTCTCTTCAGCTACTGTCTACAGGAAAAAGTCAAATAAATATTCTTTAAAAAAATAAGCTGGCAACTCTTTGTCAAGCGTAACACTCACTGTACAGAAATTGTGTCACGTCAGCGATTGTGTGTTGGCTATTGCTTTCACTCAGTGGGATTTTTTTTTTTTTTTTTTCCTGAAACTGTAATCTTAAGTGTTCAGTAAATATGGTATCAGAGATAAAAACAACAACAACAAAAAAGCATTCAGGCTGCTGAAGGAAAATGTCACCCAACAACACAAATAAACTATAGTCTGGACTGCATATTGCCTCGAAACAAATCAGACTCACAGTTTGGATGTAGGGCAGTTACAGAAACCACAAGAGCGTTTATAGGGATGGTTTAATCGCTTTCTGCCTACATACTGCAACTCGGAACAGTTTGAAAAGTTGGATTTAGGCTGATGTTGCTCCGAAGCCGAACTTTCAGTCTGCTTTTATTTGTGTCTTGTGATGCAACACTCTGGAGAACTTCAATCTTGTGGGATTTATCTGGGGAAAACTCCCTCCACTGTCTTCAAAAGGGTTTACACAGAAAGAGGTGCAGAACGAGAACGAGAACGAGGGAGCTGAAGAAAAGCAAGACGCTGAATAAAAACAAGAAGTGGACAAATGAGGAGAGATGTAGTATCAGAATGAACAACAACAGAGTATTTTCCACCAGCGGAGTTTATGATCAAACAGATCACCAAAGAATGAAGCAGAAAAGAGAACTAGTCCAGAATGGGTGTGATGATTTATGGCTAATAGTAGATGAAAAGCTCCATCTCGCTCTGCAGCGCTGGGCTTTTGTTTTGCCTCACTAATCCTCCCTGCACCCCCTTTTCTCTCTCTTCCTTAAGCCCACGTCCTCCCTGAACGTCCCCAGCCTGTGTTTCCCATCATCCCTCTCACTCGCCTCCTCATATGTCTCCCTTCTTTCTTCCCCTTCACATGCATTCTATTTCTGCCCTTGAATCCCCTTTAACCCCCTTCTTCAATTCCTCCCACTCATTTAAACATATCCTTCTCCCCTATCGGCCCCCTTTCCTTCGCACATCAATCCTGCCCTCTGCACCCTTTGCTCTCCAGCCCTGACCCACCCCCACCCCTTCCTCTGATCCTGTTAAAGCCTCATGTCAGCATTAGTGTCGGTTCACACAGCGGTACGCCACATATTAAGCCAGACAGCCGTTGTGTGGGTCTGAGAGTTGGAGGCAGACAGAGTCTAGGTCAGCATCAGCATCTGTCCTGCAAGGCCAATGGAGGGGTTGCGGGCTGGGGGAGGTAATAAAATGTGATGCTGCCTTTTTTTTTTATTACAAGCAGATTGGGTTTTTAAAGGTCACATGTGTATCATCAGGGGAACTATTGGCATACATGGGATCCAATGTTTATAAATATGTTTTTTATTGAGTAATATTTTTTGTATTGTATCCTCAGAATGTGCTTGGAGAGATTTTTCCAGATAAGTGAAATAATAAAAATAGAAAAAAACCTAAAAGTGTCTTGCTTTATTCTAATCAGGAAAATAAAACTTCAGTAGGAAAATCTAAAGCAAATAATGTCAATCACATGTCTCAATATTTTCTCACAGCATTTATGAGATACAAACTGAAATCTAGAATATACACTACTGTACATGGCCAAAAAGTGTGTGAGCATACAGTAAGTACATAACACTCACTGTTTTAAACAACATTCAGAATCTGGCTGCAGAGATTTGCTCCATCTTATCGAAAACATCAGTGCTGCTGTTTTGCTGTGTCGCCACCTGTTTATGCTAATGTCAGCTTGTCATACTCAACTTCATTTTGAACAGGTAGATACAAGAGTGTTAGCAATCTTCTAAGTGTTAACAGGAGAGCAAAAAGCCCCAAAACACTCTGAGAGAAAAGATCAGAGGCTGTTCTTCATACTTCCCATGTTCAAGCATTCAAAGCTCTTGGCCAAATTGGAGGCATTATGAAGTCTCCTTCATGCTGTCAAACACAAAACGCTAATGAAATGAGAGGCTATTTCCTTTCTCCCCCCCCCACTTCAAATGTCCTTTCCCTCCATCTTTCTTTTTCTGTTACTGTCTTATTTCCTCCTTTTCTATACTTCTCCATGCGCCGTCATCACTGGAGCGCTGTCAATCCAATTTTTCTGTTCTCATTCCCACCTGATCATCTTCATCACCACAAGTCTTTCTTTCTCCTTTCTCCTATTTGCTCCTTTTCCATCCATACATAACCCCCTCCCCCCCTTCCTCTTTTTCAGTGCATCTTTCTGTTCTCATCATTACTCGTCTTCTTCTTAATGCTCTCTGCTCTATCTTTATCGTTGATTGCATTGATCTTTTACATCTACATTTCCTACCCTGTACCTCTCCTCTCTCCCCCCGTTGAATGTGCTTTATCTCAAAGAGCTGAGCGTTCCCACCCTGGCATCAGTTTGTTGGTTGCCATGACAACCCCCTGAACCAAGTTATTTATAGCAGTAGAGCAGCATGACTTTCACACAATACAAGTTGTGTGTGTATTTTGTTGTTGTTGTTTGTTGTTATTGTGAATATTCTCATTCGAAAAGATAGCCAGGATTCAAAATAATGTTGAAAAATATGAAAAATAAAAACTTTTTTTAGAAATATATTGCATACATTTATAAGAATCTGAGTGATTGCATTGTAGAAGCTACTTTTATTCATTGCAGGTTGAAGATGCTATCTTTTGTTGAAGGAATTTTTTGGCCATCATCACCAAGAATGCACACATGGCTAGAAAGCTAGCTTCGAGGAAGGCTAATTGGACTTCTTTGGTGTTTGTTTGGTAGAATCTAATAGATTTTCTAAACTTTCAGTCATGTACAAACACACACTGGATTAGTTTATCAAGGCAACAGGAATTAGTTTATTGGGTTTCAACACTGCATCCAACATACTTTGACTTAGAGCTCCTTAGAGGAGTTTTTACCTGGTTACAAAACAGACTGAATGGATATTGATGACTCTGTCTGACCAACAGAAGCAAACTAGACCATCAGTGAAAGGATTCATTATTTTTATGCAGTCATTTTTTATTTCTACTTCTACAGTACTGGGTAGGTATCAGAGTTCAGCACACTCCTAAAAATACCTTTGTTTCTATATTCCCCTCACAGTGAGCTATATTCAATTCAATTAAAAATAAAAACTTACAAAGGACAAGAACACCAAAGACATAAGACATACCGCTTTTTCCACAGGGGGCAATCACAGTTAACATCCTTCACAATCCTGTAGCTTTTAACAAAGAATTCAGATTGTGTAACATATAGGCCAGTTAATTAATGCTGAAGGACACTTTACAACGCAACCTCTTCCATTAGTGTGTAAATGAATGTAAATTGGTAGGTGTGACCTGCAAAGTACTTTGAGTAGTCAGAAGACTATAAAAGCGCTATACAAGCCATTCACCATTTTTACCACAACTAATATCTCAGAAGTCTTCATCCAAATTTTAAAATGTAGATGATTATATCAGTACTTCCCGAATAAGTCCCACAACGAGAGAGAGAGAAGCCTGCAAGAATTTGGAGAAGTTGAACGAGAAGGTGAATATCACAGCCCCTGAGGCTAACATTACCTAACATACCTGTGTTGAAAGTTATTAAAACTGGCAGCTAAATCATTTAAAGTTCTTTCTTAAGAAAAGATTTGACTATGTCTCCAAAGCCATTTCCCCTTAGGCTTTTAGGCTGTTCTTGTTTTACTCACAGAGGAGAAGAGTCTAGTTAGCATCTTAGGACCCTGATGTGAAGGTTGAATCTGACGCCTTTCATTGGCAGAGCGTAGTGGGCCAAGTAGTGTAGTGTAGACCTGGATTATAGAGTTTAGGTAAGGAGGAGCCTTTTTTGTCGCTGTTTTGTAACCGAGCAGCAGAGTTTTCAATATGAAACATGAGCCAGTGTAAGGAGATGAACAGAGGAGTGACACGTGCTCTTTTAGGGAGGTTGAAGACCAGTCGTGCTGCTGCATTTTGTGTCATCTGCAGGGGTTTGATGGTGCATGTAGGAAGACCTGCCAGTAGAGAGTTGCAATAGTCAATCCTTGATATCACAAGAGCCTGTACTGTGCTACCGTGTGAGACCATTTGAAAACATAGAAGTTTGTGTGAGATAGTAGAAGGTTGAGAGGACTGTGCACACAAGGCCCTCGTAAAAGGGGCTAACACAATAAGAACAAAGAACAGCCATGGATAAGGAGAGGGGCCCACAGAGAATGGCTGTGTTCTAGGCCTAGAACACTGTTTCAAGCATCAAGTATTTTTCTGTCTTTTTTTTCCCAGATAGCAGAACATTTGGGAAGTTTCTGATTTTCAGGTTGGTTTGGCAGCGCTGAGACTGCTGAATATTAGGGCAGTTTCCCCTCCTGATTCCATTCAACAATAAAGGGAGGAATTTGGTTGGTACCAATGTTTGGCCTAGATTATCTGGTAATGTTATGGATTTAAAGATCCAACTTTAAACCTACCAATCATTTTGCAGATGCATCTGGGCCACAGCTTGAGAGAGAGAAAATGAGAAAGAGCAACTGATAGTGTAAATGTCCACTAGATCCACACTTCAAGTAGTTTTTAATGATTAAGTGTGAGTAAACTTAATCTTAAAACATTTCTGCAGAGTAAAATCAAATAAATGAGGGCACATGAGCATGACACTCGTGTTCCTGAAGGCACATTATTTCAAGTACTGAGAAGAAAAGAGGGAATCTCTGTGTGCATTGGAAACAGACAGTACATTTCACACATCTCCATTGTCTGCTCTATAGGCTGGGTGTGTGCATGTATTTGTGTGAATGGCTGTTTGCAAGTCTCTCCAGCAACACTGATCACAGCCAAGGCTGGTGCTACACAGCCGGCCTGCTGCGTTACCATGGAAACGAGCCCACCACTTAGGAGCCGCTGAGAAACCAAACACCCTCTGATCAATAAGCTTCTTGAATAATGGGGCCGTACACTCACACAAAACACAGACACTCTCACACAGCATGCCTCAGTGCTGCTCTGAAGCACCATCAATAAGTAGATAGTTGCACAAATTTAGCTACTTATTCAGATGGATACAGTGTGGAGAAAGAGCGAGGAAGAGTCTTTTGAAATCCACAGAGACACTTAACTGAGTGTTGAAGAGGGGAGTCATGGCAGTTGGCAAACTGCTGAAGTGGACGATCTGGAGTGTGACCATCATCGGTCACACAAAATGTAGTGTAATGAGCAGAGACTCAGGAATTCATATACTGTTGACATCAATAATGATACATTTATTTTGATTAGTTATAAATAGGATTATGTGAAAGACTTATATGAGCAATACAGGATGTGAGCAGTTTGTCACATGACAGAAATCCACTTAATGTACTTTTTTTTAACCTTGATAAGAGCTTTTGGACTCAAATCAAGGTTATTGTTAAATCACTAAACGCTCCGAATTTTGGAGGTTTTCACAGTAGCCAGCTTTATTCTTGACTAATTTCCCTTTACATGTGCAGGTCATTGACTACAGTCTGATATGCAATTTGACAAGATAAATGGCGTATAAGAGCAAATTGTTTGCTGAACTTAGAGATGTTGGTAATAAAAGATGACCTTTTTTCTCTCTTTCTATCATTCTCTCTCTTTCTCTCCGAACTGATCTTCTGGCAGATGACAATCCACCTAGTGTCCTATTCTGCTCCAGGTTTTGCCAAGCCTTATCATTCCTAAAAGTAAAAGGTATTTTATAAAGATAAAAGATCCATATCTAAAGAGTCTGTCACAATATCGTTTGTTATTTTGCACATTTTAATTAAAGAATATAGAGGGAGATAAAAATGCTTTGTTGAAAAAGGATATAGCATACATTACATGCAGGCTTAATTGATTGTTCAAGTGTCACCTTACTTTTCATTGCTTCTGTTTCATTACATGATGTGCATGTAATAACATTTCTCTGTAGCAGCAAATCTTATGTAGACTAATTGTTGCTGCCAGCTGCCTTCATGTCCTTATTTCCACTTAAATATTCCCCTCTCTTCTTTGTTGTCCTTTCCTGGTTGGAAATAGCTCCCCACCACCACCACCACCACCACACATGTATAGATGCTAATAAGTGATGATTAAGTGACATTACTTTTGTATTAAGTCCGTACTTGTGTTGAGGGAAAAACTACAGACTCTACCTTTAAGCTAAGACACTGGACATAATTGATATTGAGAAATCATTATGCATCAATAGTTCTTGTAATTAATAAAACAAATCTTTCATTGTGTGCCCTTTCAATAATCCTCTTACCAACACACTATATCAGTGTGTCATCATATTGGTGAAACCGTACACTATTCTGTTGAGTCTGTGTGAAGCATCCATATATGGCAGATGGAGAGGATGGCAGAAGGGATGCAGTATATGAGATGACAGGCATACACACTTTGTGATGTAGCGAAAGCTGATATTCCTGTTAGTGTGTATAGTCCCCAGGGCAAAAGTGCACACAAGCCTGATAATCAAAAGACTCCTACATGCGCCAGCTCACTGAAATCTATGACTCCTGCTTGCATGAAATATGAGTCAGTTTAAGGAACATACAGGTATGTTAAATATTTAGCAATCATTGTGCTATTGTCATAGAATATGAGGTAGTAAATAATCAAAACAATCAATCAAATCACTTAAATACAATCAGCTGACAGAAGTCAAACCAAGCCTGAACTTCTTCAGCTCTGTCAAGTCTACTTCAATATCAGGCTAGTGGAAGTCTTCTGTTGTACTTTTCTGAATTAAACGTTAGATCCTTATAGCAACTTAATGTCTATAAAGTAAGTAAATGATCAAATATCAGATAATCATATTGATTTACTATGTTTAACAGATAACTCGCTGTGTCAAGATGAATATACGAATATGTTTGTTTAAATGAATCCATCCCTTTAATACTCATATACATCGAGACACTGGCCGAGGTGGTGGAGTAGCAGCTATTTTTAATTATAGTCTTCTAATTCACCCTCGACCAAAACAGAATTATACTTCTTTTGAAAGCCTTGTTCTTAGTCTTTCACATCCAGTCTCAAGAACCTTTTAGCCATAGTTTACTGCCCTCCTGGCCCATATTCTGAATTTCTATCAAATGTAGTCCTTAGCACTGATAAAAAAATTGTTGTAGATGACTTCAACAGCTTTCATGTCATTATTAGACCCTATTGATTTCACCCAGGGTGTAAACAAACCTACTCATCATTTTAACCACACCCTGGACCTTGTTCTAGCTTATGGCATCGAAATCAATAACTTAATAGTTTTAAACTTAGAAGTTTATCTGATAGTGCTGTAGCTAAATTTAAGGAAGCTATTTCCGCTGCTTTTGATACAGTACTGTGTTTTAACCCAGTTAAAAACTCTTAGAACTTTAGTCCCTCTCAGCTGGATCAGTTTGTTGATAGTGCTGTGGATTCACTGAGAGTTTATTTTGGCAAGAAAGTCATAATAAATATATGAAGGCTCTACGTCATGCTCGAGCTGCACTACTCCTCTCTAACTGAAGAAAATAAAAACAATCCTGGATACCTTTTCAGCACTGTAGCCAGGCTGACAGAGAGTCGTAGCTCCATTGAGCTCCATTTATTCCTTTAGCCCTCAGGAGCAATGATTTCATAAGCTTTTTTACCAATACAATTCTAAACATTAGAGACAAAACTAGTAACCTCCTGCACTGACCTGGTGCAGATTCCTCCTATAACACTGATACGGCAGAAACTGTTCCAAAGACCTGATATTAACCTCGACAGTTTTTCTCCAATCGACCTTTCAGAACTAAATTCAACCATTCCTGCGTCTAAACTGTCTACCTGTCTTTTAGACCCAATCCCAACCAAGCTGTTTAAAGAAGTCTTTCCCTTAGTTAGCAACTCTATATTAGAAATGATCAATATGTCTTTACTTGCAGGTTATGTACCACAGTCATTTAAAGTAGCCATAATTAAACCTCTTCTTAAAAAGCCTACTGTTGATACAGAAAGTGGTAGCTAATCAGTTATGTGACATGACAACAGTTTATTTGAGGACTTTCAGTCAGGATTTAGAGTCCACAATAGCATTCAGACTGGACTAGTCAAAGTTATGAATGATCTACTACTTCTAGCCCCAGACAGTGGACTTCTCTCTGTGCTCGTCCTGTTATATCTTAATGCTGCATTTGACACGATTGACCATCAAATCCTATTGAAGTTGGTTTAAATCCTATTTATCAGATCTGTCTCAGTTTATAAATGTTAATTATAATTCCTCTATGCTCACCAAAGATAGCAGTGGAGTGCCACAAGGTTCAGTGCTTGGACCAATTCTCTTATATTAAGAGCAAACACTCCATACATTTTCATTGTTATGCAGATGATCCTCAACTATATGTATCAATGAAGCCTGATAGCACCAATCAGTTATGTAAACTAGAAGCATGCCTCAAGGAAATTAGGACCTGGATGATGGGTCTTTATAGCAATAAGCAAGGTCTTTTACCTGCTTTTTGTCAAGCGTCTTGAGATAAAACTTGTTACGAATAGGCGCTATACACCTAAAGATTGATTGACTGTTTGATTGAATCCTAACATTGTACTGAGCTGTAAGAGTACCAATGTTGACACTCATCTGCTCTTGTCTGGCAATGATAAATGTCATTGGTGTGGGAAAACATGGGAGGTGGACCCAAGTGCAGAATAACAAAAATTATTTAATTTAAGAAAAAGGCGAACAAAACTTACTACTCAAAAAGTCCAAACTGAAAAAAACTACAAAGGTTAAATAACACAGGCAGCCACGAAGAGTCACAGGAGCACAAGGAAAATCGACACGAGAAAATCTGACAAAGACCAACAAACAACAATGAACTGACACAGAAGGCAAGAAACACAGAGACTAAATAGACACAGGGGTAATCAAACACAGGTGAGACTAATGACACAGGTGAAGACAATGAGGGCAATCACACTGTAGGGAAACACACAGAGGCAGGAATAAACACAAGACACAAGACAAGAAACACTGAGGACAACTATTAAATAAATACATGAAACACTGAAGACACTGTAGAATGAAAAATCAAGAAACACTAAAACATAGAGGGAAACACCAGGGAAGAATGAGACCTAAAAGATAAATACAGCTAAACTGTGAAAAACTAAACAGGCCAAATCATGACAGATAAAGGCGCGATAAATGATAAAGAAAGTGTTAGCAATGTCTCCTTAGATGAACATGGACAATACTGTTTAGAGTAACACAAACGTGAACAATTCCAGCACCAAAGATTGTTTCACATGCCTTCAGATTCTGCATTAAAAACAGAATCTGTATTTAATATCACAGTGACTGAAATTGAGCGTAATATGTTGGAGTTAACGATGATAAATATTGAGCAGCAGTTCTATTATACTGCAATTATACAAATGAAGAAAAGAGAGGAGGTGGAACGGAAAGGATGGAATGTTCAACTCGATAGCATTATTAGCTCAGACTACTAGTTACCCAATGTTAAACACACAGAGGTTCATGATACAAAGAACGTTAATTTATCTTTCCGTCATAATTAGACTCAGTATCCTGATGTTTTAGTGCAAGCCGAGAGAGAAATGTAGACCATCGTTTTGAAGCAAAATTACATTTTTGAGGAGTTGCACGTCAGGCTATGTATGTAGCCTTCTGCCACAAGGCTAAGAAGCTAAAGCTAAGCTTATGCTATGGTGTAAATCCGACGCAGAAGTAGAAATCAGGCCTATTCTGTAGCCAACACAAGTAGGAATTTGATTAGGGAATTCTTCTAAACAGCTCTGCAAAAGAAACTGAGCCATAAGATCATGAAAAAGTGGATTCCATCAAACCTTAAAGCTAAACCGATGTGTGTTAAATTACTCTAATCTGACCTCTCTCATGTCAACAAGCCTTTTTTAACCCCCACACAACAGCTGTGCACATGAGTTATAGCCTCTTTCTCTTAAGCTCTAGGCACTGTTGAGTGAATACAGGAAGTCAGCTTTTTCTGAGCTGGTAGAAGCTGTTCATCTGGAAAAAGAAATCTTGCAGTTTTGACATTTTTTATACTGCTCGTTTTAGTTTAAGTCAATTTCAGCCGAGCGCCTTTTGACCATGTGTTATGCTTCAAACTTGCAGCCATGATTGCCTGTGGCTTTCATTCACCATTTATAGTGTCTTACCAATTAGTCAATTTAGAAAAACTAACATTTTAGCACATGTGGTATCCCACTGACTTGATCTGTTAAAGTGACCAACTGTGTATCAAGAAGAAGTAAGTATACTTTAAATCACTACAAAAACACAGCTGCTCTAGTGAGTGTCCTTTCCCACTGCAGACATTCCATTGGCTGAACCTTGGCAACAGGAACTTTCCAAAACATGTTTGGTCATTCTGACAGACATTCAGTCAATATTATCTCTTCCACTAATGACATTTCACTCCATCTAAATTATAACATACTGTATTATATGTTATGGCTGACTGTTGTACAGCATCCAATAAGATTAAAGCAAAACTATAGTGGGTGAATCTATGTCCTCCATGACACCAATAAGTGCACAGAGCATCAATAATTGCTCATTAATTTCTAGCAAAAACTCAACACATAAAGAGATGAACTATAGCACAAAAGCACACAAAAGAAAAAAACAAATTGAGTAGATTTTTTAAGCACATTATTTCTTTGAATGTCTTACTTCTCTTGCTGTTTGATGTTTAATCATAATGTATTTTTTGTCATAATGTCTTACATATTTCTTAAAAAATTCTCAATGTTCTTTTTTTTAAAACTCTGTAAATCACTATGCCTTTCTTTATTAAATGTGCTTTATTAGGAATCTTGCCTTCTATGACTTGTTCTAATTCAATCTGTGCATGGGATGGAATGTTTAGCAGCTATGATGCAGGCACAAACTCTTGCAGACTGCTGTTGCGCATTCTGTTACGTGTATGCTTCCCATTCCTCCATCTGATAGGGGGGACATAGGGGGTCTGAATCTCCAGTGGATTTGAGCTCAGTCAGAATGAGAGCTTTTCTGCAACATCATTTCTAAACATTGTAATTTTTGTTTCTGAATTTAGAAACATTGTATCTTTCACTTCTGAATTTTCACATTGCACTTTGTATCTTTGGTCTATCAAATGTGTTTCTATTGGACTGGATTTTTTATTCTGACTCTGTGAACAAAATAATGAGTATTGAAATTTGAAGTGAATTCAGAGTGAAAAAATGAATATACATAAAAATATTCTAGAATAGAAAAGAAATAGCTTTTTATTTTCAAAATCTGATGACAGAGATTTGCTTAATATAGGCCTACAGAAAATATTAAGATTAAGTTATTATTATCATACAAAAATATTTTAAGTTATTCCACATCAGTGTCTTTTTACTTCTTTTTCAGTAGAGAGTTTGGGATCAGGTCCAGTGATCTGCAAGCTATAGCTCATTCTGACCAGATATGACAGTCCACTGTCTGTCCTTATATCTTTCCACAAGTCTGTTCCAAAAAGAGTTGAGGGTTTCACCAGAAGAAGTTAATTGGAGGAATTCAATGTTCTGTCCTGTCTAAAATCATTACAGTAACATAAATTATCACACACATTTCTCAGTACTGGTCTTAGCCATGGTCTTCTGCATTCTGAATAGGTCAATGCCAAGCTACCTTGCTCATGAGTTCCCTGGGAGTGTTTTTCCAATAAGTTTGCTACTTCTTCTTGTCTCCTGCCAATTCTCTCAGATCCCTCTGGTCAAAAGCCAGATAGTCGTCCCCGAGGCTACCCCTGCCCCCCTCAAGATCCCATACGTCACTTAATTAATACCAAATGTATCCACACAATCGTCGAATCACATTATTCTATTTTTTGATTAGAACTTGTGCTGATTGCACATGTCTTAATTTTACAGTAATTTAATTTATTCTGCCCAGTTAGGTAAATGTGACCAAAGGCCACAGACGAGAGATGAGGGGAGGAGTGCAAGAACTGTGCTGAGACATAGGAGGACTGGAAGAGGGGGAGCCTCAGCACAGAGTTTAATGTAGCGTGCACCCTGAATCTAGATCACTGAACACACCAGTGTTTCTTCTGTGAACTCTTGTTGCAGAGATCGGCACCCTGGTTTCACTTGATGTCTGTCCCAGTTTTTTTTGCAGCATTGCACTTACAGGGCTTATGCTACAGCTATAGCCGGGTCACAGAGGTGTGGGACTATACATTAAAACGTGCCTCTGAGATAAGAAACGTAATGCAACAAGAGAGCAGCAGCATGGTTAAACTGTGGGGAAATAAAGATGACATCAAGCTAGTTTCAGTGAGAATGGGCCTCAATTGAAGAGTGTGTGACGCACGAGTGTACATTACACTACTTAATGTAAGTTGTTGTGGCCTTTGCCGGGCCTTACACTTACAGTTAGACACAGTACCAAATCCATTTATTTTAATCCACTAATTTAGCTCCTAACTGTCCTGTAATTCGGCTCTCAAAATCCAATCTTTTTGGAAAAGGTAAACATTTGAGTGCACGGGTAGCCTACTGAATGAATTCTAAATTGCACCAGGTGCTTGTGAGCCTTCTGACTCCCTTACTACAACTGCTACAGCAGTCACAACTAAAACCTTTACGCCTGACGCATTGGCTTAAAGCAGGGAGAAAAGGTTGAAAGGAGTTTGTCCTATAGGAGTAGGGGGTCTTCAGTTCTTGCTGGCGGGGAATATGCGGGCGAGACAGCCTCCTTGCTTGTAACACAAGGTCCCTACACAGAATTAAGTACGCTCCAGCGGACCCGAGTACGCGTCTTGTCCCCGCCCACCCCCCCCGACAAGGCACAGCATCCATCCTCATGCGCTCGCACGCTGCGTGATCCTCATCACAAACCGAGCTGTGCTGAGCCGATGGAGTAGTAGTACGAGTAGTAGTGGGAGTGCTCTCGGGTTCCTTTCCCCCCTTTCTCCTCCTTTTCTTTCATGGATTCGCATTTTCTGTGGAATATTGCTTCCTACCATCGCGGTAAGTGTGCGTGATGCCTGCGGATGCTGTGTGTGGGGGAGAAGTAAGAGGAAACGGCACTATGCAGCTATTGTCTGTTGCTGAGGCAAGTTCGGACCTCAATCAAGTCAAAACGCGGGAGCATGGTGAAATACAGCGAAGCAGGGCTGACTATAGAAGGGGGATCTTCACATTTAACAGACTTTATTACCGATAGTAAGACCATTTTGTGGGAAATTGTGTTTTAATGACCGGAAATAATCAATATCGGTATTTAGACAGACACCTGTCTCTAACCAGCAACAGTGACCGCCCTCCAGCGCTGATTTTAAGATCAGAAATGTGCAGATCCTGTGTGTTTCATTGTTACACACACCTCGGGGTACTAAACCAAAATCTGTGCAAAACGGGTCTCCTCCGTTATCGAGCAAAATGTGTTCTCCAGTCCAGCAGGAAATTTCGGCCCATCTCCCCGCCCCCCCAACACGAGAGGGTGGATATTCCTTCTCATCCAGCCCCCCCTTTAGACATGCACGTCGCAGTTAATACGTTTCAGATCACTGAAAGACTGAAATCTCTTGCTCATTAAGATGTCTTGATGAGCAATTTAGTGTAACCTTGACATTCATTTGGTGAAGAATGTGCCACCACCACCTTCTGATTACCTCTTCTATCATCACATTCTGTAATGTGAACGTGCAGCATTGGCCTAAGCCTGAAAAAGACAGGAAGAGATAGAAAAATAAATACAAGAGAGTAACCTTACCTTCATGTAGAAGAAGAAAATAAGAATAAAATCAAATGTTTGAGGTGAGAGTTTTTTTTCATGAATCTGTTTAGGTCCTTCAGAAACTCATCCTATAGCTGCTTTTTTTTTTTTGCATGGTGTAGGTGAAAATGCATTTTAGCTTTAAGTTTCCAATCATGCTGTTGCTAAATTGTGATCAACAGCACAATAAAACAGTCTGTGGTAAATTGACAGACGAGAGGCATTTGCAGATGAGCTGATTTCTTCAGCAGTCCAGTAAGTAGACAAATACTGGACCAGTCAATGCTGCTGTACATTTTGCTCTAAAAGTCCTGCAGCTTTTAATTGTCTGCACCCGAAAGAGTGCATTTTGTTTCTTGAACGGCAACAAATCACAATCTTATGTTGCTCTTGCAGCTTTTGATTTTTGCATTTCTTTGACAGAGGGTATTTGTAGCTGAAACCTGTAAGTGTGTGCTGTGTGTGTGTGTGTGTTTATATCTGACATAGGCATTCTTACTGGTCCCAGTATATACTGTACAGCAGACATGGTATTATTCAGCAGACAGATGGCAGGTGGCTGGGCATCAGGTGAGACTTTCCTTGGCTGTCAGCAGGGCCTGCTGAAAGCAAGATTCCACTTGGCATACACCCAGACATAACGGAACAAGTCTGCATTTATGCACTGTGCGTTTGTCAGATGGCCTCATGGCATTTCACAGCTGGTGTTTGTTGCTAATATTCAACTCATTTTGGGTGTGTGATCCATTTGCACGCGGCGCTAGGTGTGTGTCTGTATAAGGTTGAGGATACAAACGCAGCTAGCACAAAAGTGCTCTCTCGCTAAAATGAATGCGTGTTAAATGTCCCATTCTATACTTCTCAAATGGAAAGCCTTGTTTTGCTATACTGTGCATGTATGTGCATGTGTCTTTGTCATTTCTGTAATGTTCTGTATGTCCCGTCTGAACAATCAGACAACAAATCAAGCTGAGGTCATAATGACATCAACATGCCTGGGAATGACACAGTAACTGATGTTCACATGTGACATCAGCAGCAGCTTCAGCAGTGACCTAATGTAAACATCGTCTTTCTTCGTTACAGATGTGATCTAAGGCAAATTTTCATTAGATGTTTTCACAACTGGCAAGTTTGTGCTTTCATTTTGACAACTGATCATATTGAAGTCTTTGTGTTTAGTATAGTTTGCTTTTTGTTCATTTTAGTTGAAATCTTGTAGAGATAGAACGTGTAATTAATCAAACGACGGCATTTATGCATCTATGCATTTGGATCTTCGCTTTAAATTGTGTAAAAAAATTCTTGGTCTTCTGCAGTCGCCAGCACTGCTTTGTTGTGTTTTTGTTTTCCAAATTGACTTTTTACAGTCTTTGTGCCGGTCTCCAACGTGGTAAAGGCTCTTCCACATGTATCCCTGCAATCCCAGCTTTCAGGAAGCTGGACTTTACAGCATACCTAGCTTGTTTTATCTTACTACTCTCTCTCCATGTGAAGGGCTACATGAGTATTGCTTGCAGCAGAGTACGGAATCCCGTGAGATTTTCAGAATGAAAAAATCCAGTATGATAAATCCAAACATAGTAGTGAGATGTAACATGGCTCCTGAGCTGCGGTGAGTGAGAAACAGGGAAATCATATTTTATTGAATTCTTTTGGAAACAGGTGCTTTTTATTTTTATTTTTATTTTGCAGCCTAATGGAACTGTATAGACAAGCTGCAGACAGCGCACTTCAGATGTCAGGAAAAAAGCAAACAGTAGCAAGATACTGTTGAGACATGCGTGACATTTTGCAGTAATTACATGGAGACACAAGGCTTGCGTTGTTAAAAAACACCAGACGGAAATATAGTAGTGAGGCTGCAGGAAGGACTGACCTTTGAACTCTCGAATAATATCTTACCCACCCCTATTCTCACCAGGGATTGGTTATTGATTACGTTCACACAAATCCATGGAAATTCAGACTGCCACACACATAAACCCTTTCTATAGTCCAATGTTAGCAGGTATTTGATTACCAATAGATGTGGGGGTGGTGTTATTGGTTCAGTATGGGTGTTCTGATTGGGCAGTAGATGTCACTGTGATGTCTCAGGGGGATAGATTAGCTTCATCTAGAGATTGTATGATCCTCGTTTTATCTTTAAGAGGACGGACACATACAGGTGATATGGTGACAGGTGCAACCGGGAAGAATTAGAACTTGCTTGCTCTTCATTTAATATCTTTGCTCTGCCAGAATCCAAACAATAGATGAGCTTTTAATGTGGCTTAACATCTACATTTACGAGGGAAAAGTGACGTGTTGTTGGCTGAGATGCAAACATCAAGTTTTTGCATGCCAGAATGCAGCGTAAGCTTCTTAGCTCAGACTTGTGTATATAATTAAGATAACTAGCTAATGGACAACGACTTGAAATTCCTTCCAAATATCCTTGCTTTCTGTGCACCCTAGTTAAATATAACAAGGATTTTGTTTTTGTCTAACCAGCAAATATTGTCGACAATTGAATATATATCAACTTTGATTGGACATCAAACCCCAGGAGAGTGAGGCAAAAGAAAACGATTTGATTTTATAGTGTTCTCATACTGAATTTGAGACTATGGAGATGTGGCTTTAGTAGGGCTGGGCAATATGACCTCAAATCAATATCATGATTGATTGAACATTTTACATCGACTATGATTAATTAACCATTATTTTGTTTTTTGCCCTCTTAGTTCAATGACATGATATGTACTGTAAATATGCTCAACTATTATTCCTCATTAAAGTGTGTCTAACTCTGTGATTTTGAAGAAATAAGGAAACACACAGATCAAATATTTATGGTTCTATATTGAATATTTTGAGCTCAAATCGAAGCATAAGGTTGAATTGAAAATGTCACATTTTAGCTTTTAAGTAAAACATTAAAAGTAGAAAATAAAAAATCTTGCATTTCTTTCTTGCAAACATAATGAATTTTAAAAGTTGCCATGTTTTACACCTTCACTAATGCATTGTTTTTTTTAACTAGGCTATAAGAAAAAGCATTGACGATCTTCTTGCACTCCCTCATTGACCTCATTGTCTTTCATTGCATTTTCTGAAATAAACACACACACACTCAGACACACACACACTCAGACACATTACATTATTGATGGTTTCAGTGCTAATGCAATAAAATGATTCAAGGGCTTTTGTGCAGCAGCGATTATGTCAAATACTTCATCCAAGTTTCGGCAGATGATCATGTCTGTCGAATGTTTGACACCAATCACAAAAATATAGACGTTAACAAACTTGTGAATTAGTGAATGAATGAGGGTGTAACGGTCTGATGTGTAACCCTGTTAACTGGCAACTTTGAGCAGAATGCCTATATGAGGTTGTTGACGAACATGAAAAAGTCTCTGGGAACCTTTCTTTGTTTAGTTTTCATTAAATTCCGATTTTTGTATTTTGATTAAAAATGAAAAAACAAACAGAGCGGAAGTCGTGAGTACTCTTGCTGTTTTTAAGCAGCTGAAGACCTTCTGTTGACATGGTCACTTTTTAATCCGTAATGCCTCTAAGTGTCAGAAGAGCAGCAGTATGTAAAAGTATGAGACCAGCTTCTATAAAGTGGATGTTCTCGTGATGAGAAGGACACATTCTCCTGGTTCAAGAGCTGGATATAAATTCTCTGATTTAAAGGAGTTGTAAAATGAGTGTTGTCGAGTCATGTGTTGCTTTGGTGTTGTTGAATTGGACGGAGACAGTGAGTAAGCTTATCCTATAGTGCCCGAATTAGGATTTACATAGTCGAACCCGATTCGTCCGATTTTGCCTTTTGTCAACTGATAATCTAACCTGACTTTAACATCATAAAGCTCTTTGTCTAGAATCAGATTGGAATAACAATAAATTATTTGATAGGACATTGTTTTTCTCACTCATTAAGTCTACATTTAGGTGACCATATAACTATATTACACAAGCCAATATAGAAGTCACACACACTTCACGGCCCAGTGCGTGTGGGTCAAACTACCGACAAACAAACGTCTTTTAAAATACCATTTGGAGATTTATTGAACTCTCCTGATCATAATAATACAACAAAAATGAGACCCTACGATTTAAATCCAGTTAAAATTTTAATCCAAGCACATTCCATGAGAGCCTTTGTAAAAAGGAGGTATCCCCCCTGTTCTGACAGCCAATTGCATGGAACTCTGCAGATTACTGACATTTCTTGTAGCCAATAAAATTCTTAAAACATGGTTAGGGCTGCTTCTATCAATACTTCAAGTGATTTCTAAGGAGAATGATTCAAAGTACAAGTGGTTTTCAGAACTGCATTACAAGTATACATAAGGTGACATTCATACCAAGATAGGCTACGAGCCATGAATTATTTGGAGAAAACGGGTAAATCAGTATGTAAAATTGTGTATGTGTAATGACTAAAATAGTTTTAATCGGCAGCTGTAACTGGTAACACTAAGATGAAAGAAATCTGCACATATCTCCAGCTGACAGGAAACGCTTCTTGAAAAATCGTCTTAAACTTACAAGATTCACAGAGGCTGTAGGAGTTGGTGTGGCGCTGTTGCTTGAATACATCATCAATAAAAGGTTGAAGTTGGTGCAATAATCAAATTGTTTCAATTTAAGGACACTTTTTGTGCTAGCCCTGTGGCTCTATGAATCTATGTTGGGCAACAGTACAATGTTGATGAAAATCATTTCTTGGTGAATTTTGAGGCCAGTCCGATTCACAGTTATGGTAGGTCTATGTTGCCAGCTAGCTAGAAACAGCTAATGTTTGTTAATTTGATACACTAGGCTAATAACTAAGACTACACAAACACACAAGCTATCAAATGTTGAAAAGGCTTATGTTTGACCAAGTGTTGGTCCAGACAAACCTTCATATCCTCCATAAACATTCAATTTGGTAAATGTTTACCATATTGAGGTTCATATCAAGCACAAGTCAATTTCCATGGCAATTAATGGGCATACAAAGAAAAAGGACAACAAATAAAAAAAAACAACTAAAAACATTCATTTATTGAGTTCATCTTTCAGTGTCATCACTGTGTTGGCCTAGTTTTGATCAATGCAGAAACAATGGTGATTGAGATATAAAAGCTTTTTTTTGTAGTTTAGGGGTTTGTTAGTTTGCAGGAAACATTTAGCAAGGGTTTGTGTCTTCAAGAATGCAAAAAGTCCTAAGAGCAGGTTAAAGTAATAATAACTTTCAAAAGGGAGAATAGCATCTCTTCCATGTAGGCCTGGGCGAAAAAACGATAATTATCGCGATATAATTTTTGTCAATATAAATATTTAAAATGTTTGATAAAAGTTTGATAGATTTAAACCTGTAATTACACCATCCAACCACAGGGGAAACGGGGGGCGCTAGTTGCCGCCCGACATTAAAGAAAAGAAGAAAAAGACTACGGATAGCCAATCATGTCGCAGGGATATGGGTAGGGGGGCTTACAGACCTCAGGAGCGGAAAGGAAACAGACAAAATTAGCGATAGCTACTCTGAAGAAAATGTTGAACCTACCGGCTCAAAGCAGGAGAAAACATCCTCGACAAGACGACAAGCAAGGCCGCTTAACTTCCGGAGTTTAGAGACATTTTGGCTCTTTACAGTCTAACAAAAAAAACAGTAAAGTTCTTCTGTTAACTTTGCCAAAGTGCAGCTAAAACGGCGACACCACGAACCTGTTCCCCCATTGACCTGTTAGAACACAGCGAAGGAAATAAATGTCCAAATGTCATAAACAAGTGTTAGTGTGGACCGTATTGTAAATAATATAAACTGTCTATGCATGGTGTGGACCCCAGCGGGCCAGTGAGTGTTACTCTCCAGCAGCAAACTGTCATATAAGTGTTTCCAGCACCGTGCTCTTATGATGGTGAAATGTTCCTGTTTAATTATAGTCTGACAATAAAGAATAATTAAACCATAATTATCCATCTGGTTTCTTCAACTTTCACTCAGGAACAAAAATCTGCTTTTAAATTTGAAATAATTTTTTTTTGACAATTATCGTGATAATTATCGATATCGACTGATGTGAAATTTTTTATCCTGATAACATTCTTTGTCATATCGCCCAGGCCTACCTCAAATATTTCCGACTGTTGTCAAAGCTGAGAATTCTTTGATTTCATAATTGTCACGGACGTGTCTTGTTGCTTCTGCTGCCATGACAGACACGACCCGTATCATTGCCGTGAAAACACCGGATGTTACGTCAAAGACCGCTAAAAGGAAGCAGGAACTGCTACTGAAAGCTGTTATTGCTGCTGTGATGATGAAAAAGTAATGTTAATTATACTTTTATACATTAGCTTGTCTGTTAACATATTCTTTTCCTCAGGTCTGTTTCGCCTGTTCATCTTGACTACAGTTATGGGGTGGAGTGGCAGAGAGAATCACTCCCATGCTTCCCCGCCAACCTTGACGTCATCTTTTGTTATTGTTTTGATTGAGAGACCCCTGGTGGATTTTACAAACTGTGAATTCAAGATAAAAAAGACAAAACTCACCAACAGTGTCTTGAGGTGGTGCCTAAAATTGTTGCTGTAAAAGTATTAAGCTCTGTCTTTCTCCTCTGCTTTCATGTCACCAAACCTAAAAACAGCTCCTATAAGAAATAAATGAATCGACTTATAGATTTAAATGATTGCAAGGATGAAAAAAAAAAAAAAAGCTGCACAAGCATGATACTGCAGGAATATTGAGAAATCTCTGAAGGGAACATCTTCCATCTCTCCTGCTGCATCAAGAGGTCGGTTTTGTGATGGTTCTGATGGCTGAAAAATAGCTGAACACTGAGACATCAAGGGCTCTTTGATCTTAATATAGACTGAAAACTGGAGATGTTACAAGGCAGCATGGGAAAAACTTGCAGAGCAGCATTCAACACACAGATTGAAAGCACACACACACACACACACACACACACACACACACTCACAAATGCAGAAGCCTTTGAGCACTTGTTTAAACCCATTTTCCCAACTTAATATATTTACATACATACATATGCAAATATACCTGAAGCGTTTGCCGTTATTTCCTTTTGGCAGTTGTAAAAAGCAATGGCCAACATTTTATCTTGATAAATACATTGCACAAGTTTAACCAAAGATGTTGTTTTAAACATTTATGTAAAGGATATATCATGCAATCAAATTAAGCCTCTTGCACCAGTTTGAATAGTCAATAGACTAGGCCTGGGCGATATGATCAAAAATGTTATCACGATAAAACATTTCATATCAGTCGATATCGATAATTATCACGATAATTGTCAATCATTATTTCTTTCAAATGCAAAAGCTGATTTTTGTTCCTGTGTGAAAGTTGAAGAAACCAGATGGTTAATTATGGTTTAATTATTCTTTATTGTCAGAACATGACGAATTATAATTAAACAGGAACATTTCAGCATCATAAGAGCTCGGAGCTGGAAACACTGATATGTTTGTTGCTGGGGAGTAACACTCACTGGCCCGCTGCTTAATGAGGGTCAACACCATAGACTGACTGTATTATTTACAATAGGGTCCACACTAACAGTCGTTTTGACATTTATTTCCTTCCGTGTGTTTAATGGGTCATATTGTATCAAATGGGGGGAAAAGTGAGTGTTAGCTGTTTTAGCTGCACTTCTCTCCGGCACAGTTATCAGAGCACTTTACTCTGTTTTTGTCGGACTGTAAATAGCCAAAATGTCTCTGAACTCCGGAAGTTGAGCGCCCCTTCTTGTCGTCTTGTCGACGATGTTTTCTCCTGCTTTGAGCTGGTATGCTCAGCGTTTCCTTCAGATCGCTAATTCGGCTGTGTTTTCATTCCGCTCCAAATGTCTTTAAGCCAAATGGGTTGAAGGCGCATTAGCGGCCCCTGTTTCCCAGTGGTTGGATGGTGTAATTACAGGTTGAAATCTATCGAACTTTTATCGAACATTTTTAATTTTTATATTGGCAAAAATTATACCGCGATAATTATCGTTATCGTTTTATCTCCCAGGTCTACAATAGACCCTTCAAAATGGGATTGTATGTTGCAAAGTTGATGCAAACCTCAAGTTTCACCAGTGGGTGACTTAATTTTACAAAGTATGAGAATTATTTGTTACATAAAGTACCGTAGATGATTTAATATTTAGTTTTTCTCTTTGGTGGAGTTAAGAAATTAGCATGCTAATATGATACGGAGCTTAGAGGAGTGAGCTTTATTTGTTCTAGAGATAAAAGCTACTTTGGTATTTGAAAAAGGATAAAACATAGTGTGACAAGGAGTGTTAAACTCATGCCTGAAGCTGAGGAAAATGCTTGATATGTTGATACACGAATATCTTTTTTTTTCTTCTAAAAACTTTTTGACACTCTTCGTGTGGGTCTGTTGGTGGTTAGCAGCATTTGAGCAAACAAACTTTTAATATTTTGTCACCAGCTCTTCTCTGCTACTTCTCTCCTTTCTGGTTCCTTCTCCTCCGCACCTAAATCTATCACCCTGGGGAAATGTTTTGTAGTTTGACAGATTTCATCTCTCTGTGTTTGACATTTATATATCATTGCCAGGCATTGATTGTTGATGTATCCAAACTGATGCATAGGATGGTGGATGATGTGATCTCAGATTGACATCATTTTCTTTCTTTTTTTTGTTAACTGTATTATATCGCGGTATTTTAGTTTTCAAAGGGATCGAGCATGTGAATACATTCACACACATCATTCTCCTCCTCAAGCAAGCCTGTTTATAAGTAACTGTTTGCTCAGTTCTCATTACATTGTAGCTTGTAATTGAATCTGTGTGGTTTTAATAATGCCAAATTAACAATTAACCATGTTTTTCTAACCCTAATATATGTCTCTAGTCTGTCTACAAACCCCCCAATTATGAGAAAAGTCCATCCTTTCCATCTTTTGCCTGCGCCGCTTTTCAGAAAATGTGTGCTCAAACGGGCTGTTTTGTGATTTTCCCTTCATGACATCACTAAGGGCAGTTACCCATCCCCCAGGCCGGTGACACTCTTGCGGCTAGCTTGTTCTGCCCTCTGAGTCTGCCTTCTCACTGTAAACAAATTGGCATGGTGCATTAAAACCTGAGCCATCCAAACCATTCTAGAGGGGGCGTGGTCAAACACAGCTTATTTGCATTTAAAGCTATAGACACAGAAACAGCCTGTTCTGAGCATGGCTTACATAGAGGGGTTTATAGGCATGATCAGACATGTTTTGGGGAGCTCTGAGACTTATTTAAACTTGTTAAAAATGAGGATGATATGTGACCTTTAGGTTTTGCAGAGTTGCAACCTGCAGAGTTGTGTTAAGCTGCTTCCGAAAACACCACATCTCCTGGCATGATACCTTCAATAAGTGGGGACTTTTACTGTTAAGGATTTGTCGGATATAAAATGTGTTTATCATTAAATTAACTGAGCTTTAACAGAGCTCAAATTAGTGGAGATTTTCAATAACAGTGTCAGGAGTTTTAGTATTTAAAGCCGATCCTTTGACTCGTAAAGTCAGAGCCACAGCCTGCTTCATCTAATCCTCTTGGACTTAATACAAGCGAGTTGTCAGTTGAAACACACTTCAGCAGGTATAATGTTGTAATGGAGATGCAAATCCATTCCACATAGTTTATGTTACAGTCGCAGAAAGACACAAATGAAAGCTCTGCAAATAATCACACTGATTGAATGTAGCTGAAAGTTTGAGAGGGGAGAATACAAGTGTAAAGATAGTTGTGCCAATATTCACTTAACCACTAACACCTTCCCTGAAAGAGGAAGGCGGTGGTTCCCTTTGGTCGGTGAGAATGTGACACCGCCGACTCTGCTCTGAGTGTCAGAGTGAAACATGCAGAAGACCAGGCGACTCAATCTGAGCCGTTGTGTTTCGCAAATCACTAATTAACACTTCTTTTATTTACCCAACGCTGTGGCTGGTGGCCTAAGCAATCAAGTGTGTACTTAACCAAACGCTTGTGTTTCATGACTGTATTAGAAAAGTCCATGTCGTGGCTGATCTTAATTCATTCTGGTGCATGAAAAAAGTTTACCACCCACCCTCACTACATAGGCAACAAAACTGAGAATTTGTACTGGTGTTTAGTCTGAATTACGTACAAACTTTGATCATGATTAGCATTGTTGTCAGAAGTAGCTGAAGAAACAACTATTAAGATATGTTAAAACACAAAGATTTCCTCATGTATTTTTCTCCAAAAAAAGTTTAAGCTTTGTTTTTTCAAGAAACCTCTGTGTCTCTTAAGTGTATGTTTAATGGTTTGTTTCTTCAGATACCCTAGACAATGCTGGGATTAAGATCTACACACCTGTTAAATACTGTATAGTGATATTGATTATGCAGTAAATGAAAGGGAGTCTTTTTTATTCTACACATTCTTCATACTTGAAGAATGGTTAACCTGGTACTTACATTGCCCACAATACAACTCAACTCAGAAAAAGTTAAATCAGCAATGTGCATGGGTGTAAAGAAATCAAGATATCTGGTTCTGCTGCATAAATTTCTATACTTTGAAAAACATAATGGAGTTTAAGCCTTTTATAGGGAATCAATGCTAAATCAGTGCAGTAGCTTTTGAGACTGTGTTCTGATATTTTTTCCACAAATACATTATCCCCAACCAGCTGCTCGCATGGACTGGCTATACATATTGTGTTTACTGTAATGCACAACCAATGAATAACTAAGTATATTCTAAGTTTCAAGAATCAAATAAGTTAATACGATGCTGCAGAAGAAAAATGTTTCCTGCAAATTGACATGTGACGATGTTTTTTACTCAACAGTGGGCCTAGAGAGTAATTATGCCTTTGTAACATTAAATAGCTGTTTTCTGTTTATTCAGTGGATTTATTTTCCATTCCTATTTCTTCATTTGTTAACACAGTTATTGAGAAAACAAAATACTGATATCTCCACTAAATAAAATATGACAATCTCCAGTTTAAATTATAAGAAAAGGAGCCAATAACTAACCGTACAGCTCAGCTGGTTCCGACGATGTTTTCTTTTCATTTCCTATGGAGAGCCGGAAAGGCAGTCGCTCAATACATATTGGGATCGTAAAAGGACCGCCCAGATGAGCCGCAATCCAATCAATTATCCAATCAGGTGCATTCAATGAGGCTAGGTCACCTATTGCATAACCTACAGCGAAAAACTTGGCTATCAAGAACCCCCGCCCCCCCCCCCCCCCCCCCCCCCCCCCAACAAAAAAAAATAAAAAAAATGAAAAGAAAAAGAAAAGAAATAAAAAAATCAGAACAAGCCCACTTTTCAGTGGGTATATGCCCATCAAGCGGCGAGTAAAGTGCTCCAGCGTTATCCGTAGGGTCCTCGCCTGAAGCAGTGGACCCGTAATGTAAGGCTGCCAGTAACGAGGGAAAATCTTTATAAATACTTTGCCCATAACTCTTACTGACAATGACAGTGCCAAGAAGGGGTAGAAATAGTTTCCCCCCAAATAAAACACCTTGTACAAAATGTTTTAGTATAATCTTACCGTTTATTATTCTACAATTCTACAATTCACTAAGCAGACGCTTTTATCCAAAGCGACGTACATCAGAGAGTAAGTACAACACAAGCAAGGATCTAGAAAAAAGGGAACAATGTCAGTAAGAGCAAACGATCAGCTTGGAGTCCGATTGGACACACAGGCAAAGCACAACATTATCCTTTTCTTATGTCTATTCTGTTCCTTTTGTTTTTTTTACTTCTCTGTTTATTATTATCTATCCACTGTGACTCACTCTCATGTTGAATTTTTAGCTCTAAGGGAAGATGCTAGAGAAAAGATGACAATGCTGTTCATCACAAGTCACATGTCAATGTGTGTGTATGCATGTCAACTCATGATAGTGGAAGTTCATCACGTACTGAAATCTTTAGAAACGTAGAAACGTTAAACAAGAAGTAATGCAAAGCACATTGATGGGAATCTATAGAAACAATAAAACCCATTATTATTGTTTCTACAGTTTACAGAAATACTTGATTGATTTCACATGAATAACTGCAAGAGAGCCATAAGGGAATCATGAAAAACAACTATTTATAGCAATAAAGATGCTCAATTGGCAACAGTGGTAGCCATGGGACAGCTTTGCGTTTGTGTGTGTCTGAGAGAGAAAGAGTGTGTGTGTGTGTGTGTGTGTGTGTGTGTGTGTATGAGCAATGATGTGCTGTGCTGTGCAGTCAGCAGATGAAGACTTCAAACTGAGATGTATAGACAAAATATTTCAATTAGGATTTTTGTAACAAGTCCCATTGATTCAATAATTCATGGTCTGTAAGGTTATATGTTAGATTATTTTATTTGGTGACAGCAGGAGCATTGTGAGCACCCAAATTCTGGTCAGTATTCTGAAGTCATATAAAGGATTCAAACACAGTTGAAGGCAAGGTTTGGACACAGACTAAACTGCTGAGATGGCATGTTTCCCAGCAGAACAAGTTCCTTTGTTTTCATGCAAAAACAAACTTAAAATAGCCTAATTTGTGGGGCTTAAACTGTGCCCAAGTTTCACACAAAAAACAAGAAAGCCTTATAAGAACACTAACACTTACATATGGTAAGAAGTCATTATGTTTTAGTACCTGCCGTGTGAGTACAGGAACAGGTGTTTAAGACCCTGTCAAAATGAGTTGTCAAAACCTATTATTGTAGAAGGTGGAAAACTGTATTTTTTATTTTTTTTTACTGTATTTCATAATATGTGTGAAGACAATGGATGAGTCATTGGGTGTGAAAGGTATATGGATAGTTTGACATTTTGGTGAACTTGTGAAAGTATGATGTTAGAGGTTAGGTAGACATCACCCTAATGTTGTCTGAGATTTGGATTTCTGCGGTGGACTGACTCCAACCGCTATCATCACTGTTATAATGCTAATGCTAGTCTTAGAGCTACCCGACTCCAACCGCTATCATCACTGTTATAATGCTAATGCTAGTCTTAGAGCTGCCCGACTCCAACCGCTATTTAATATTATCAGACTTCCTATGATCATCATTATAGTAGTTACTGCTAATATTAGACTTGTTGACTTCAGTCATTATGATAATCATTATCAGTCTATTAGTATTACTTTGCTCTCCCTGGCAATATTACACTTTCACCATATGTGTTGGCACTGTAGCAAGAAAATCTGTAGTTGTTTTTATTCGTCTTTCAAGACCAATACAGTCGTAGCAAATGGCTGATCAACATGTGTCATGGTTCTGATCGAGGTTTCTGCCAGGCAGTTTTTTTTCTTGCCACTGTTACTTATTTCAACCTTGCCAAGTTCTGTGCTCATTGTGGACCACCCCCCAATCCCCACATAATCTGTGTTTTGCGCGGTCCATCAGCGCCATGGTTTTGCTCCTTAGGTCTAAGCGGCGCCCTGCCCCACTAGATCCATTTTGCGAGTCCGTATGTTTTGTTTTATTTTGAAATTGACCCGATGCGCTGTGCGTTTCCTTGTCGGACTTCCTTTCCGGGTTGTGATATTCTGTTTAGCTCGAAACAAACCTGCAGCGCACACTAGACTAGCAGCGTATTGCAGCTCGCTGTGGAAACACAATGATTAGCTGCTGGAGTTCCAGCGAAGTACGACGTAGTGTGGCGCGCATTTAGTGGAAATTGGGGGTTACTGTCAGGTCAGTCGTTTTCTGATGTTTCTTGAGATCTTAAATTATTTTTCTCAGATCACCAAAGTTTCTAAAGCACAAAAAAAAAACATCATATACTTTGTTAGTGTGGGCAATGGCATCATTGCATGTCATGGTCTGGCCTATCACATTGACCTGCCTCTTGTTTTGTTTTCCAGATTCTCAGATAATTGTTCCGTTTATCACGAGAATAAACGCTGGTGTCTTGAGATAAAGATAGTAATCTGTATATGGCTGTGCATCTTCACTGGTCACTGGATTTGAAGATTTTATTCCTAATGCCTTTTCCTTTCCAGTAGCTACAAAGGGCACACAGCTTCAACCCCCTAAATGATGGCAGTGATAACAGAATGCAACACTCCATTTTTCCCTGCTAAGCATTGGACTGTTACCTCTTTTATCTACTCTGTCTCTGTGACAGTTCAGTCCCATTCAGGCAGTCAGGCACAGCGTGAGTCTTGGAGATGGTCAATCAGATGATACTCCTGAGCTCAATATTTTATAGTTCCCTCTTTCAGTGGCTAAAGAGGAGAGAAGTCGCGTCTAGACAAAGTCATCACAGGCTGGCTGAGTGGACAGCGGATACTGATGAATCCTGACAAGGCCTGTAGGCTGCTGGTGTGATGAGCCCCCCCTTCAGGAAGACATTGGTTCACCTTTTATCTGACTTTGTAATTAACTGCCTCATGGAAGTGGAAGCATATACTCCTTTGTGATCATCTTTGAAAAATCTTTTGAAACTCTGATGTCCTGAGGCTGGTTAATATGAAATAATGTTATTAAGACTTCACTGTGACTAGGGTCTGATTGTTCTGTGCTGTGTGACTCCTCACAGCTATGAGGCTGAGCCGGAGAGGGAGAAAAACATGAATGTAGTGTAAACTCTTTGACATTTGAGTGTTGCCCCCTTAAATTTTCTGATTCGAGTCATCTGTCACAGAGCCCCCAGTTAAATCATCAAGCTCCCAGTGTAACTGTCAAACTGCCAGTTTTTTTTTATTTTTTTTTAATCTCCTGCTCCTTCTGCAGCACTACCCAATTAATAGGACAAAATAGAAACTTAGACTGCACAGAGTTTGTTAAAAATGCACCACGTCTCAAAAGATTTAAGGGTCTGTTTACGTCTGAGAAAGATAAATCATTTTAGGTAACCAAAAGTTGTCCTGCTCTCTCTCTCTTATGTTGGTACAAAGGCTAATACAACTTTTAACATCATTATATATTAACATTACTCAGGGCATTCATCATCGTTTGGGAAAATAATGTCATTAATGTAAAAAGAATAAACACCGTAAAAAAAATATGCACATGTTACAACAGCTACATAACTATTGTTTTGTATTGCTTTCTTACGTGTCCTCTGAGTTTCTGTCATTATACATTTAAAATAATGTGTGTACATGATGTTACAATGACTGTAATTTATTGAGTAGACAGTTTGGTGAGTCATACTGTGCTACACAGACCTACAAAATCCAAACTGATATGACTGACAGAAAATCCTGCAATGCTTCACAGCTGTGGCTCAGTTTGTAGAGTCGTCATCTCTTAACCCGGAGGGTCAAGGGTTCGATCCCCAGCTCCTGCAGCGACACTTGACCCTGAATTGCTCCCATTGCTTCACCGGCGGTGTATGAATGCACATGAATGGGATTAGTTACTTCTAATGGTCTCACTAACCTCTGCCATCAGTGTGTGAATGGGTAGTTGCGACATGCCGTGGAAAAGCGCTGAGTAGTCAGAAGACTAGAAAAGCGCTTTACACGCTTAAGTCCATTTACCATATACTGCTTATGCATTAATTTATCGTTACGTGTTACAAATAGCTCACAATGATACATGCACATTTAATTGAAGTATGTTATTGTTAGTCTTAACCCTGGATTTCAAGGGTTACAATTTTTATTTTATTTTTTCTTCTTTTGTTTTAGGACCATCTATGGTCAAATAAAGGCAGAAAATACTATAAAAAAGTCCCCATAATCAGAAAACGGATGTAAAGTTAAGATTTTGATTTCATGCTCAAATCTTGCTTTTAGGATGTTGTGCTTTGCTTTCACTGATAAATGAAGAGTGACATTAACCCAGCTCTTTAGACGGAGTTTCAGGTGTTCAGGTTGTTTCTCCAACAACAAAAAAACAACGAACATGTTTGACTTTAATTTTTGTTTACAGATTTCTGGACTTGAAGGGAATTACATTTTTCTCTATTTCACTTATTCCAATTTTTTTTTTTTAAATAAGCATTACATTTTCAGGATTTTCAAATATTTGAAAAGTCATTAATCTATGGATTTTGAAGTGTTAATGAAACTTTTATCTCATCTTAAAAAATATTTATTTTTCTATTATGTTTTACTGGCGAGTGGTCGTAATGCCAGACAGTGGCTGTATTGCATCTGCATTTGCTAACCATCATTAAGAAACAAAATAAGAAGAAACAAATAATGTCAGGGGACACAACTGTACAGACTGTAAGAAACTAATTTAGCATCTCTTATCATGGCCCGGAGTGGCTAATCGGGAGAACCGGGACAATTCCTGGTGGGCCAGGCTGCCTGAAGGGCCGGTACAGTTTATAGATCATACAGGCTGCACTCGTAGTTCAAGTAGCGTTTCACTATAAACATGTTACCTTTGGAAGTGTGTCTTGTGCAGTGTTTTCCACCTGTCCAGGGTCCTGGTATAGCCTATTAACAGCTGCCCCGGTATATTTTCCGCCCACACAATCGACTTTTAAGACAAATGAAGTCTCTTTGAATTTATCTGTTGCAGTGCAACGTCCGGTCTGTCATTCAAAACTTCAAATGTAGTTATTTTTTGTGCAGCTTGCTTAGTACTCTAAACATTACTGTAGGTGCACCTTCCCTCAAAGCGCAAACCCCCTTTTTTCAAGAGCTTCTCTCTCTCATTATGTCAAAAACGTGCATTTAAGGACAACGGTGGGTTCGGGAGAGAAAACTATACGGGTGAGCGAGAGTCGGGGAACGTGCCATTGCGTATTTAAGTGGACAGACAAGAAACAAAAAGTTAAATTGATCATCTGCTCTCAGGTTTACCAGTAAAGTATGTGAACTACATGGCAGACTGATGTCTTTCTGAGTGCTCATCTGTCTGTGCGTCTGCACGTCACCCTCATTGCTCTGCTTATTAAAAACAATTAACTATAAACTGGTCATATACCATGTCTGAACCTTCAGTGTGGACCTGGTCGCCTGCCTGAGGGTCTCCATCAGTGGGTTGAGCCTCAGGATTTTATGTTTTGACAATTTGTGTTTAATTCCTACAACAGCACAAAAATCTTAAAAGAGAAAAAGTACATTTAGCCTTGTAATTTTGCACAGAATGGATGCATTTAACTTAAAAATGTATACAAGGCGTTTCTGTGTACCCCACCATAGTCTCATAAAATCCTGTGGGAAACATTGTAGGCTTTGATTTTTAATCAAATACACGATTTAAGTCAAAGGGTTGTAGAGAATGGTGCACTATTTCAGACGTATGTACTAAGGAAATATAGTCTGTATATCTCCAGCGAAAGGGTATGATCTAAAGTGGGCCGGTCTGAGCCATGAAACTCCCGGGCTGAAAATGAGTCCCACTCCGGCCCTGCTCTTATGTTCCCTTAAAGGCTTACTATGCAACTGTCATAGCAGTTTCAGATCAAGTGAAGGCTCTCTTCAGTAATAATGTGCATCTCAAAGTTTATTTGATTTTTTTAGTTTTTCTTTGTTATGGTTGTTGGTTCTCCCTCTGTTGTACTCTTGCAATGACACTCTGTCATTGTGCCACTTGAAACTGTTTCATTGAGTAGACGAGGCCTTCTCTCTTCCCGTACGTGGTGGCAGGGCTGACAGTTGGAGAGGGAGGGGATCACTCGAAATAAAACACGTGTGAAACATGTTTGAGTCTCTAAGCCAAACTTACAGAAGCTAGAGGAAGCGGCTTCCCTTTCACAGCTAACACACAGCTAAGAACAACACATCTCTCTTTATAGAAAGTCATTACGCCACACAGTATATTTTAAAGGGTAAATTAGATTGTTGTGATATTGTCAGAATGTTGCAGACCTTTAGGAATGATCTATTTCACCTTCTTTTCACCAAAAAGATTGTCTCTTAAGTTAAATTTACTGTGACGGCATGCAAATTCTTTATCCATAATGCATTAGCATCAAGCTAATCTTAGACGTACCTAGATTAGAAACGTTACTCTTGATTTGCACATCTCTTGAATGCATTCAATAGAAATACTCACACAACTTAAAATCTTTCCACTAAGCTATGAATCACAGTTTGCTCTTTCAACTGTTTCCATTTGACTGGCTTGATAAAATTATGGTTTAGTGGTACAAGCTGCACAAATGATGAATAATTGAATTCTGTTGAGGTTTGTAGGATGTTTTTAAAAATGTCTCGTATCTTGGAATCTCAGCGCCGGTGTTACAGTGTAAATGTGATTAGTGTAGTCATTTAATTTTGGGGGCTTTTATCACATTACAAGCATGACTTTCCTTGCGGTTTATGTTTCCTAAGCTAACCGCCATGATCTGAAAAGTCATTGAGTCACTTGAGGCAGATTACACTGTTTATGTTCACAGAGACGGATCTGTGTGAAAGTCTAGAAGTGGAGTTTTTTTTAAATGATTTTACTCAGCAATTCAATTGAAAGGGCATTTAAGGACCTTTAAGTGGTTGAATGCACTTTGTTTTAAGAGGTGGAACTATTAATCAACTGGAAAATCTCATTTTCACTTCAGCTGACAGCTATCCACCCCTCTGAAGTGTCCTTGAACGGGACAGTGAGTCCCTATACCTGCTTCTAAGCGGACATTGATTTGATGGTGGCACTGATCTCATTTTGAGGGGAGGAAATGTTATTTTCTAGGTTGTACAGGTTGCGCCTTTTTTTTCTACAGGTCCGTCACCTTAATTCACACATATATGTTTTACTATTTTGCAGATTTTTGCAGTGCTGGTTTCTGTTCTGTTTACGGACACCAAACAGGCTCTTTTTGCTGAACCTTGTATAACAACAAGTGAAGAGCTGGGAGATGGATGGTCAGATTGTTTCCATCTGATGTCGGGTTGATTAGCTTGACTTGAGTGTTAAATGAGATTGGACAGGCACGTAGGGACTGATTAGACCTGCCTGCATGGCTGTCGGCTTGCATTACTGTTCGCCTGGATCCAATGAGTCAGTAAGATTGAAGTGTTTGGTTTCTGAGAGAATTTGAAAGTGTCTGGTTCAGTCAGTGGAACTTAATTTATAGGCAGAAAGGACGTTGCAGTTTGTACTCATGATACAGCATATTAGTGACTGATGATCTTGTTGCCACTGTCAATGCCATCCCAATCACCAACAATTAGTGTCATATACAGTCATTGTGTGTTTTGTAAACTCAGTGTTAATTTAAAATTTTGCTACATTTGAAGAACATCATAGCAGGTATAGAGAGTACGGGCAGATGGGTTAATGATGCTCAGATTTAAATGTAGGATACAAATGTATGGATTTACTCTCTTAGAGTCAAAGCTACATTGGGTGAAACCCAACTGGCTATGAAGCTATGAGTAAAAACAGAATATTTGAAAGAGGAAATACAGTTGGGAGCTATGTTGCATGTTGTTGTTTGCTACACCAGGCAATCTAATCTTATAGATAAATCCGACCATTCACCTTCAATTGAATTGACATCGTTCAGGACAGCTTTCTGTGGACTCCCATAAATACTTCCAAAGAAACAAGCATCTTTTAAAAAAAAAAGACAATTTCAAGTGCCCTGCAGCTCCTTATCAAGACTCTTGGACTGAAACACTCAACTTTGCATTTACAACTTTGAAGTTGAGGTTTTTATGCTCTTGCATGTTGACAGTCATAACCTTGATCATCTTTGAAGCAAAAGATGTGAACATTTTTAACAATAAAATTCTGTTTCGTTTGTTGTTGAGCATTAAGGGGTTATTATTGTCTCATTTCTGTCCATAAGTTATAAGGCTTCAACTAGCAATCAGTTAGCTTACCTTTGCCAGGACTGAAAATGGATAAGGATGTTCTAATCAAATTTTATAGCCCCCCTCTAAACCATTGGATATTAAGTAATGTAGTCCCAATACAACACTTTATAGATCCTTTTAAAGATATATCCAGTGTTTGTTGCTTCAGGCCATTGTTTCATTTACCTGCTTGGACAGTATTCCACTGTATTGTTTCTATTGTTTGAACTTCCTTGGGTGGATAAAATCCAAATCCTTTATTTTTACCGGCTTTTTGATCAGATTGTTTCAGTCATTCTGTCTAACTGTTAACTCCTGTTTACAGTAGCTGCTCTAAGCTAAGCTACCTGACTTTTGACTGTATCCTTATCGCACATGGACATTATGAGATTGCTCTCATAATAACTCTCAGAATGGGACTTCCAAAAAATAGAAAGAAGACTTACTATTGTCTGCAACACTTATTTTTAGTTGTTTGATGGTGATTAAAGAGTCATTTATTATTGCTTGGTATTACAGCGCTGCAGTTTTGATTGTTCTTTAATTATTCATGCTGCATTTAATAATCAAACAAGTGACATTTTAAAAATCAATTGACAAATGGGATACCAGAGAAAAATGTACAGCATCAGTAGTAAAAAGAAATGCAATATACATGTCAATATGGACTTTAAGCTTTGTGTGATTTTGACATGTGATTCTTTTTTCTTTTTTCCCCTTCACTTCTGTCATGGACGTTAACTGAGTTTTGTGCTACTTGTTAGATAAGTATGTGGCACCAGAAGAAATCCATCTTAAACTTGTTTTTAGGTTGCATACTTTTAATCCATATACAGTGTAGTGATGTAAAATAACATTTGACTAGAAATAAAGTAAATCTGAAATCCATGCCAGTGTAAAGGAATGAATTAATATCTAATCTAAATCAGATCAGAAAAAAAGCATTGGTTGTTCAAAAGTGTTTTAAAAGAATAGTTTGGAACTCTGTGCTGCTTTTCTCTCTTTTCTCTACAACTTGGCTCGGCTACAAACCTCCTCCCCTCCACATTCCTCTTCACACTCCTCTTTTCATTATTCAGAACTGCACAGAGAGAGAGAGGGGGGAGAGGTAGAGAGAGCTCTAATCGGACATAGCATTCATTTTTAATGATGAATTAAGTACGATTACAGCCCCATAGCACATTTATAAGCATTGAATATCAGCAGGGGGTATAGCTTTGCTAAGTTATACCAATAAATCATAATTTACTGAGCAGATACTCGATGTCAGGATTTCCAGAACCTCGTAAAAAACCTACCAGATGTACAACCACTGAAACTACAAAATGCATCACTGCCCTGGACCCTCTGCAATTTAAAACAATCCTATGAGTGAGTATCAATCTATTCCTGCGTCATCCAGGGCTTGAACAGCGAATGGAAAAGCAGTTTCATATTTTTCAGTCATCATGTCTTCACTTCATTCTTCTCTATGATTGTGGGCTCTCTAATGAGCTAACTCTTTGGGGAAATTGCATGTTGTTGTTGATGACTATTAGAAGGCATAATGAAATGCATCGAAACAGGAAGACAAAGAACGGAAAGCAGCCCCAGATTGTGTGTTTGTGTGAACCTATTTGGGTTAGCGTGTGTGACGGAGATAAGTTCAATCAGTGTGGAAGTCAGCTGGTTGCTCACAGCCACAGAGAAGTTGTGCTGGTTTTTCAGCTTGCGATTTCTGATTGTTAATGACTTTTCTTCTTTAAAGGCTTTATATGTGATTTTTCACACTTAAATGTAGAAATCAAGTATATCCTCTGAAAATAACTCTGTGAGTAATGACTGTCTATAATGGGTGTAACACCCGAGTCCCACTGTCTGTGATGTTTTCCGAGTCATATCTTCAGTTTGTTTACATCGCCGGGACGGCGGCTGACTCCTCCCCTCGCGAATAAAAGTTGTTTAATTGAGTGACTAGAGAAAAGAAGAATAACATACTGTACTCACTGCTCAACTGTGTTTCTAGATCACGCTCATTTTGTGTAAATTTACATGCAGTGTGAAGATACGAGCATAATAAAGATAGCTAGCATTAGCATGCTAACACAACAATGCAGCGCAAGTTGTTTTGGTTTCATGCTGGTGCTCATTTGCGACATCTGCTGGATTAAAAAAATCACATATAAAGCTTTAATTTAAAAATTAGCCATGTTTAAAAAATATGATCTCTTGAGGGCAGATTTAGACTTTAACCACAGAGAAATCCACTATTACAAAATAAAGAACAAGAAGAAGTATAAAAACAGAGTATATGCAACCATACTTTAACTCAAGTGTAACTCAAGTGTTTGGTTGTTTTATTCTTTAACAGATGCCTTTATATATCTGCTTCAAAGAACTAGCCAGTGTGGGTCACTCTGTAGCTTGTAGGGGGACGACTGACAGAAATGTGATCAATCAACCAAGTCATTTATCCAACAAAAGTACCAAACATATTCTGGTTGCAGCATAAAATATATGAATTGCATTTGAACTGCTTTTTTTTTTTTTTCACTTTTGTTGGCACTCAGACCGCCCAGTTTAGTGGGATTGTGGGCACAACTGACTGGAAGGACATTGAAGGTTAGACCCAGGACTCAACAGAAGGATTAAATCTTCAGCTGCTCTGGGAGTTCTTGTGATCTCCCAGAGGGAATTTGTAAAAGGAAAAAAGGTCAATTAGCTTTTCTGCTTGTCCTTTTGCCAATGAGAGGATAGGATAAACAGCTCAAGTGTGAATGGATGGATGGTTGGCTAGGGTACAGATTTCTCTTTCTACAACATAGGTCACACATAGGACATTTCTAAAATGTCTGTAAATACCAAACTTTTTGTGAATATCGAAAGCATAATGAGTAGAACATTTGTAAAAAAAAAAATATCCAGTAATCATTCCACATACCATGCACATAGATTGTATAAAGCCGATTGGTTTCCGAAGTGGACTTATGAGGCCCATCGATGGCGGTCACCATATTGAATTGCTGTCTCAAACTAACTTTCTGTCAACCTATTAACAGGCAAAGAGCTGGAGCTCTTGACAAACAGCTGCAAAGCCTGCCCGTCAGTCAGCTCAGTAGGAATAACTCTTACTCTTTAGAAAATCAAAAAGATTAGCTGGGGCGCTGGTGGCGCAGTGGTTAGAGCGCGCGCCCCCTCAATGTATGGAGGCGATAGTCCTTTCCCGCATGTCATTCCCGACTCTCACAAATAAATCTAAAAAAAAAAAGATAGCTAATTAAAAATGTCACCCCCGGTACAGTCTGTGCTAAGAGATAACACATTGAAAATGGTATCTCAACCCAACTTTCAATCCATCAAGGAACAGGCATAGAGGTAGAGCTTAGGCGGGGCTCAAGCCTCCTGGCACACAGCCAGGCGCGTCTCACCCGTGGGTGTTGTGGGTGTTGCGACTCCCACACTTTCACTGAAACTTAATTTCATTGGTCAGGTAAGATTTATTAAGTGACAATTAAGCCAATCGTAGCTGTTCGGTTACAGTATTTTCTCCTCTTGGTTGTTCTTTTAGCTGTATGTATTTACTCCCGTAATTTTACGATGTAGCGGAAGTCCCTTTTGCAGTTTTTCTAAATAAAAGCACATTTATTTTTATATGAAGACCGGAAATAAAGAGACTGAGCTATGAGGCAATAAGAAAAGCAAAATAAAAGCATCACAAAGAGCAGTTTTGAATCTCGTTTTTAGAGCTAACTGGGTTACTCACAATGGATGTTCATAAAGTTAGTGTCTAATTATAATCTATTGTAACTTTGTCTTGTTGTATGATGTGTCAGCTAACATTAGTTATTGTACATTAAAATAAACAGAATGTGTTGATTTGCTAGAGGGTGATAATATACTAGCATTAGAACACCCGCACTTTTAAAATCACTGCTCCACCCCTGCACACAGCTACAATGCATCCATCTGTTAGTCAAATCAGCCATTCCCCAAATTAAGCCTTAAAGAGTTTATAAATAACTCTCTTCCAATAAAGGCGCAAGTAAACTGCTTCCTGTAAACATGTTTAATTCTCCAGTAAAATGGGTTGTCAATAATGATTCTTAGGCTTTTGCATACAGCCTCAAGTGGACACTCAAGGAACTGATACAGCATTGGCTTCATTTTTCAACTGGATGGCACTTGATCATGCCAAAATTTAAAAAAAAAGGCCAAGTGATATTGGATATTTTCTCTAGCTTTCACAGTCTCTTACATGATGATGGGGAACGATGTGAGTTTGTCTTTGGAGCTAAAAGTGTGTGACAAAGCTGTAGTAGTTATCAACATGGGAATGAAAATTCACTGCCAAGCCATAGAGGTATATATGGTTCTGCAGGTGTGTGTCTAGTGGGTTTGTTTTTATTTGTGCTTCCAAGCATAATCCATAATCCTAAAAGTATACAGAGTTTATTTTCCTGATGTTCTTGACAATACCAGTCCCTCCTTCATTCACTCTATAGTCCTGCAGTGAATCACCCCTTAGCGTCTTTGAATTTAATTACAACACTAAGAATTATTTTGATTAACAAAGATTGGCTCGTTTCATAAATTAGGAATTTAAAAAGTATTAAAGGTCCCATATTATGCTTTTTCTGGTTATATATGCCCTTTAGTGTGTTTTCCAAGTGTCCTGTGCATGTTTAGGCACAAAAATTCAAAGTCCGCGGAAACGCGGCTTCTCCTGCCTCCTCCTGTTAGCTGTAGCATTAGCTGCATGTAACGCTCGGTTCTAGCCCCCCTCGATAAAAATTTGTCAGTCCGGTGTCATTGTCAGTGTGAGATCACTGATCTAAGCCCATTGGCTTGTTGTGGCAAGCCCAGCAGCTCATGTTGAAATTTCCGAGACGCGTGCTGAGCAACTGACCAATAACGACAGCGGATCGGCAGACCAATCAGAGCAGACTTGGCCCACGTGGAGTCTAACAGTGTGGGCTCAACAGAGTGTAGCTGATGGACTCAGAGCGTAGAGGGAGCAAGGAGGAGCAGTACATGAAAACAGACACTTTTTTCGGACTTTATCTATTGTGAACGTACAAAAGTAGGTACATAGATTAAATATATGTACCCCAAAAAGGGCAAAATATGGGCTCCTTAAATGCACAGTATGTAAATTCCTCTAGGGGGCTCTCAATCAAAACAATGACATAGAAGACAAAGAGGCTGGTGAGGAATCATGGGAGTTCTCTCTGCCACCTCCCCCAACCCACCCCTGATGAGAACGAACTACGAGCTGACTGTAGTCAAGACGAACGGGCGAAACAGACCTGAGGAAGAGAAAATGTTTACAGACGATGTATCCAAGTATAATTGACATGAAGTTTTAATCAAAGCAGCACATACTGCAACAGTACGGCCGCTTTCAGCAGAAACAAAATGCTCTCTGTTATTTATTTGATTTCATATTGTTCCTTTTCCTAATGCGTTCATATACCAATGATGATCAAGTTTAATTTAATGTGCAGCCTCGGTCTGAACTTAATTTATTTTTTAAATTTGGACGAACATTTAAGATTTAAAATAAACTGTCATTTGGTCTTCACAATGTTATAACCTATGACTGAAGAGACATCAGATCTGATCACCAGGTCATTTTAAAAAGCTGATCTCGAAGACAATGAGAAAGGCTGCCGCACACTGTTTCACTTTATGCTGATACATTTATTTGATCATACAACATTTCGGCCTAACTGACCTTCATCAGGTACGATTGCCAGCAAGAAAACATTTCTATGTGTATATACAACCAGAGAGCTGTTCTCGTAAATACTACAGGTCACCAAGAAATCCTAAACACATGCTGTTTAGCCTTGGTGCAGTTTAGTCATTTTCAGATATGAATGCTAACACGTCATGTTCTCATCTTTGCAGAGTGAGCTGCTGTGATTCTTGAGAGGAGACGTCTCCTGACAGGAGACAAGATGGCGTCCAACAACACCCTGCGCAGCTACTCCATCATACCATGTTTCATCTTTGTAGAGGTAAAGGCAGCGTGTGCATGCATGTGTATGACTGATAATCTCTACTGCTATACACGACATATACATTTCTTGCATATTTGTATTTTAATCATGATGTAAATGATGACTTTGTGTCTATATATGTATGTATTGAAGTGACAATTCTTCATGAGCACATGACCTCTTCATGCTAAAGTTTATACGGTTAACCAGAGCGTGAAGTTTTGGAATTAGCTGTGTGTGTTGATGTGTGTGTGTGTGTGTGTGTGTGTGTGTGTGAGTGTGCGTGTGTTAGAACTATGCCGCTCCTCCATATTTAATTACCATGTCAGCTGAAAGTCCTTAATCAGAGAGATGTCTCAGGACGCCTTGCATTACTCTCTCCTCTCGCTCTTTCTCTTTCACACTCTCACACGCACACACACTTCTCTGAGGCTACATGCTCATAACCGTCTCTTTCATCTCACGCCTTCTTCCTGACTGACCTTTTTGTCAGATTACCTGACAACCTTCCATCATGCTCTTTCATTCCATAAATGAATATATTGTCAGTTTTGCTGGTGAGTCTAACTCTGTCCTCCAGGATAAGAGAAATTGGACTATTTTTGTTTGATCATTTCTCCTTGATCCGTGATTATCGACCTTGCTGCGTCTGGTGTTTGGGATACTGTATTTTATTTCTCAGTATTTCTAAGTAGCCCTGGGGTTTTTGATCTGTCAGATATAAATAACTTGAATTTGTGTTGTTGATCATAGAGCAAGAGCAAAAATCAGCCTCCAGTGGTGAGATCATTTATTTTCTAATTTTACGCAATATGCTCCGTTCGACAAAGATTTTTCACAGTTTAACTTTGCCCTTGGGCACTGCAACCCCATCACCACGTCTGCTATAGCAGTCTGTTAAGCCATGGAAATCAGATTTTCTCAAAGACCGCAAGTTTACTGTCAGATATGAGCTATTCTCAGAATGACTAAGAGGCACTTTGCCATCTTGTGAACCGACGTCACTCACAAATGGTAATAGGAGGGAGCTTTAATACTGGTATGGTTTGCAATATACAGATGCTCTTGGATACATTGTTTACTAATGATTCTGGAACATGATGCACGGTCTAATCTAATTTGTTAGTCAGAAAAAGTCAATCATAAATTCCATGATATGAATTGCCACACTAGAAATCCCATTTGTGTCACTTTAACATCTCTTTCACTCCCACACAGCAAGACTCTAATAACACTACCAAAACTGTGAATCCGTACAGATTTCAAGTACCATCCTCCAATAAATAGTTTTCATTTTATTGACTAGGACTCGTGATTTATCATCACAAAGTCCTTCATTTCAGTAGGAAGCCCTTCTGTTGCCATCTCTGTTCAGCAATTTGCTCATTTACTGCTTTCAAGTGTCTTGGCTGGAACACAGCACGACACGCTCAGTTGGACATTGCTAATCACAGCTGTGCAATTTGTATAATTAGGATGTGTAACTAGAGGGGGGTTAATAGGTAAATAATCATTATGTTGGTAACACCGAGATCCACATCGGTGGTGGAAAAGTCTATAATCAGGATGTTTTTTACGATGGTGCTTGAAATTTGAACAAGATTTAAAACCACACTACATGTTTTGTCCAAGTAGATCAAAGAACAACAACCATATATCAGCTTGATATGAATTATAAAGAAACATACTTGATTGGCAATGGAGCTGAATAGCCAGCTTTTAGCGCCCTAACCATACTTCATCATTTAAATATTAAAGTATTAAAGTATATTTTATTACATTAACACAGTTACCTCATTGACTAACTCTCGTGCTGTAAAATGTCTTGAAATCATCAGCATGTATATTTTTACTCCAGACTAACATTCTACATAAGGCTATTGGCTTATAATGGTTTTAATTATATGAACATCAGTTGGTATCATCAGATGAAGAAAAGGGAAATGTCGGCATTAATGTATCATATATATTTTTTTATTATATTATTATAAAGTTGCTCTTTCTAAGAAAAAAAAAATATGATGTGTCCAGTTGACCCTTTTCCTAATGGGTAAAGTTTTAATGGTTTTATAAAGGGACATGCCGCTTGTTTCAAGGCTATGTCCCAGTTTAAGGGCTGCATTCTTTGAGGAGTGCATTTGAAGGCTGATTACGTCACAGTGGTCCAAGGAAAATGCGTCCTTCTTTCCCAGGCCAACAAAGGATCCATCCAGTGCATCCTAAATGGTCCGTCATATCCAATTCATTCAGTGCATGAAATTATTATTATTTTTTTTAATCTATTTTTAAAATCACAGTCTGACATCAAAACTGTTTATACAGTCCACAGTTACTGATTGAGCATTCGTTGGTTAAAAAAAATAAAATAAATGGAAGCATAAACATGAAACAAATATGAATCCAAAGAATCAAAAGTGTAAAATCCAGATGAACAAAATACTTTTTCAAAACATGGCGTCAGTATGTTTAGTAGCATTGACAGCATGTTATGATCATCAAAATGTGTTAAACTAGTTTCTACAAAACTGACATCAGTCAAAACTTTAAAATACACGTTAGCTTCAGTAATTAGTTTAAGTAAATTATAATCACCAAATTTCAAACTTTTGTACAGACATGTTGTACAAATTATAGCATTATTGTATCACAGCAAGTTCATAAATCAAACAACTGTGTCGTAAACCACTTTGGAATTGTTCTTCTCTCAAGATGTGCCAAAAAAAGATACATTTCCTCCATTTTGCAGCCGAGAACATGCCCTGCTCCAGAGAGATGTACTGTAAAAGCCCATGGAGAAGTAAGCTGTCTTTAATTTAATTTCTCAGTTTTCAGTTAGTCCCTCTCCTATGCACAAGCAGCTCTTAAAGGCTTCCTATCCATCTCCCTGTCTCCCTTTTCTTCCTCTTCTTTGATGTCTCTGTCACATCCACACACGCTCATTCCTCTCTCCCCTCCTTTTCTCTGCTAAGCTCCTTCCCTCCTTTCAATCTCTCATCTCTTCTCATTTCTCATGGTGTCACAGGAACTCTTCCTTCCATTCACCTTCTTTATCCTTCACTCCATCTGATTGCCTCTCTCTCTCTCTTTCCCTCCACCTTTGTTTCCTCTCTCATTTTGTGTCTTCTTCTTACTCACCTCGCCTGTCACGAACCAAGTAAAGCAGAGGGAAGGTTTGGGTCAAATGACCAGAACAAAGCCTCCTGATTGGAGCAGCTCGGTCGCGCAGTTCAGTGCCTTGAGGGAGTGTGACGAGAAAGATGTTTATTTATGCTGATTTGTTTATAAAGTCGTGAAACTTGTTGCTTTTCTTTTTACCCATTACTGAGCATCAAGATGATCTTCTTTGCCATCTTCCTTTACTGTGTGAGCGACTGCAGGGAAAGAAATGGGGACTGAGATGGGAACAATTATAAGAGGAGGGAAGAGTCTTAGATGGTGTGCAACAGGAAGATGGGACCCATAGGACAAAAGACGAGAGAAGAGATTAGAAGGAAGATGACAGTAAAAAAAAAAAGAAAAAAAAAAAGACAGGAAGCAAGTGGAAGGTTGAAAAAATGAGAAATTAATTAATAAGAGGTGAGTTCTACTGAAGAAGAGGGAACTGATACACACTGCACATTCCCATAGATGAGATTATATAATACACACAGCCCCAGGCTTTCATTAATCTTTCATTACTTCTTCAGACTTCATATGCTAAACATAAACCTGGCTGTTTTTTAATGTTAGGGAGGGTCCTTAAAAGCCACCTGCAACAGGATGAAAAGAAATGAACAAATCCCTGGACCGTTGTTGGTGTAAATTCTTCTGTCAACCATTAGAGAAAATCTCTCTCATCTTATTAAATGTGCCAGTGTGGTGTAATAATGTTCTTGGCTGTCATCATATCAAAACAAAAAAAAAAAACATCCCATAGAGACTGGTCGTTTTTTGATGTTGCTCTGCCTCTCTGTTGGATGCATCATGCAATATGATTTCAACGTGGGGGTCTCTGGAGAGGGGCTTTTATCTTGGGAATAGCATGTTAAATTTAGTTTTGGAACACAGAAAACGCAGCCTAATTAAACCTGATTTTTAGTTTGAAGTGTAGACAGAACACATGCCTGCACCTGAAACAAAAGGACAGTTACATAACAGTCGTTTGTATGTGACTCCAGGACTTAAGAAAATCACACATTCTTCTTAAACTAAATGTTTTTTGGGTCAGAACCAAAAACCTTTAGTTTAAACCTGAATCAGTTTTTGTTTTTGTTTTGTTTTTTAAATATTTCTTTTTGGGCTTTTTGTCCCTCTAATGGAGAGATAGGACAGTGGATAGAGTTGGAAATCAGTGAGAGAGAGTAGGGAACGAAATGCGGGAAAGGAGCCACAGGCCGGACCACGGCCTCCACACACGGGACGCGCGCACCAACTACTGCGCCAACAGCGCCCCAAACCTGAATCAGTGTGTGTCTAGGGAAATATCCAACCCATTTGTTCCCCAAAGACAGAGAAAACGTACTTACTATACCATACAAATGAACAGCTGTCTGCCTGAAAGTACGTTAAGTAGCAATTTGGAACAACATAACTGCAAGAACTTTGGACTAAGCTTCTGTTTTACTTAACCTGTAAATGTGTGTCCAATTCAGATCTTGTAGTTTTAATTTACCAAAGAAGAGCATCTGCCACAATACATCCTGAGAGACTATAGTCATAATATGATTCAATAGAAGATGGGTGAACATTACTGGAAACAAAATACTAAATACGACACAAACAACTGTAATCACTAATGCAGAGAAGAGGGAGTCACCATATAGGGGTGGGGCAGCGGGTCACGCAGCTCAGAGTGCAGCAATTTGAAATTAAGTTACCGTGCACGTCTCTGTATAATACTGAGCTGAATGCACTTGCAGCATTCATGATTATATTATCTCTCTCGTTGTCTCAACCCAACCTGGTTACAGGCAGAGAGCTGGCGCTAAGACGGGCCCTTAGCCTCTTAGCAAGCTGACAGCTAAAGCAGCTCCAGTGTGCCTGCTTTCAGTCAGAACAGTGACACTCCTAATTAAGATCAACTCTTAAAAAAGTATGTTTATCTGTACCTGACCAAGGCACAAAACCAAAGAAATCCACAACTGAACCAACAGAACTTGGATGACCTGCTGAAACCCCAAATAGCATAAAATGCAGCATGACATTTCATTGAACCAAAATCACACAACACAGATTTGTTACACAGTAGCTGGGTCAGGTTTTTCAATGCATTTAAAGCATGTAACTGGTTTATAATTTCTTTTCAGAAAAGATTATGAATGAAAACAATCATGTCTTGCTTCAGGGCTCATACTCCCATTTAAACAAGTGATGATTTTATCAGTCCATGGGAGGATACATGTTGCCGGCCTCCCTGTCACCTAAAAACAGAAGTGTTGCATTAAGGTCTAAATCCGGGCAAGCCAGGCGAAGATGCCAGAATCTGTCAGTCTTTTCTTCTAGTTTACTAACACAGCATGACGGGGGAAGCAGAATCTAGGACTTGGTGTTGGATTATATAACATTGTGCTGGTTGTTTTCATGGTGTGAAGGAGGAGCTGCGTGTTTGGACTGACAGTAAAAAGACTTTGGAGTGAAGGGAAGGGGAAAAAAAGAAGGGATTTGGAGGGCTGGAGGAGGAGAATGATGGGTACAAATTTAATTAGGGTTTGATTTCTGTGATGAAATTGGCTGTTATATATTTCCAATCCTACAAAAATGTATATTATGAAGTGGTTTCATATCCACGACACACGAGTCAAATGTAAAAAAGTAGGACTAGTCTTCAACCTGACTCATTAATATCTATCATACAACATCTTTCTATGGTTTGCTTACATTTCCATTTTCCTTGCATTAGCCACAACAAGCTTCCAATCCAAAGTGTTCTTTTTTTTTATCTCTCTCTAAGAAGAGCAAATGTATGTTTTTAAAGTTGGACTTCTTTATGTGACTTTTGCCTTTAAATAGCCACTTAGGTCACAGGTACATGCCAAGACAGTAGACTCAACAACATCAGTTATACTACATTATCTTTCTGTGGTTGCAAACACTAGCTAAAGGAACCTGGTGAACTGCTTTCAACAGACCAAGTCAGACTAGTAGCAGCAAAACTTATAACCTATTCTAGTCTAAGTTTATTCTCACTTACCGCCTGCATTGACTGAAATGCGTAGAATCTTTACGGCAGTACAAGTGTGATACATTGTACAACCCTTACAGTATGTTAAGCATCCGAGTGTTAGCACGTCCTGTACATCCAGTAGACATAGTTTACGAGTTGTTTTTCCATCCAACTCATGAATGTAGGTCAGCTACATCGAACTAATGGTTTCTTTTCTCTCTCTTTTTAGTTCTGTATTGCTCTTTCCCCACATTTGAATAAAACATCTGCCTCTTTAGCTGCTTAATGCTATGTTCTATACAAGTGGTTCCCAACCCTTTTTTTTGCCTTGTGACCCCACTTTGACTTCACGCAACTCTGGCGACCCCAGACATCCCAAACACATTGAGCTATTTGGTCAAAATTGTTTTCAATCGTGTAATAGTTATTCTTCTGCATTGCAAGTATGAGTACGTGTAAGAAGCGATGGCTGCGCTCCAGTTCAGGCAGTCAACTCAAGCTGCACTGATTTCACACTTGACATGCCTCATTCTGAACAATCACCTGACAACCCCTCCTTCCAATTAGCTGCCTATTTAAACTGCAAGATTTATCTTTTCGCTGCCAGCTCTGACCTGTAGTACTGCACTCTTGCTCAGCATTCACCTGTAGGCTCCTACTGGGGGGGGGGTTAAAGATAAACTCCCATCACTCCTCAAGTTTCTGCATGTAAAATAATAATAGTAAATTATTGTTTTTTTGGAATTGGCCCACAGTAGCCTGTGATCAATATATTTTAATATACAAGAATTGTTTTTTATTGATCAATAAATAAACATTTCAGACAACCCCATTAAATGCCACGTGACCCCACATGGGATCTGGATCCCAAGGATGAGAAAGCCTGTTTTGTGCGATGCTCATTGCTCACCTGCTTGTTGCTACCTCTTTGGGGGTTTATCAGGGCTTTGTTCCAGCTTTAATTGAAAAGCACTGATTGTAACTGGACAAAAAAAAAGAGTTGGGGATTATTAGACTCAGAAACTTGTAAGTAATTAATTTAGAAATGGTAACTGTATGAAATGATTTTATTCTCGTACTCCTTTGATGTAATATAATATTCCAAACGGTGCTGAGAAGTGTGTCTTGTTAAAAAAGCAACAGAGGTACATGGCTGCATTAAAATGGCCGAGGATGTTGGGTAAAAAAAAAAAAAAAAAAAAAAAGGAGAATCGTGCCCTCCAAGCAAGAAGGATAATGGTGTGCTGCAGTTACTTTGTATTACCATTTTACGACAGCCAGTCTCCTCAGTCTGGCCTTCACACAGCTAATGCAGCGTGACACTGGCTGTGGAGTGAATATAATGGAGCCACAAGTTATGCTTTACTGTGAAAGGGACACTTGTCCAATTGTAGAACTGCCACACAATGCAACCTCATAAAGAAATCACAGAAATAGCTTCCAGCCTCCAGAATTTCACTGCACCAACTTTTTTTTTTATTATTATTATTCAATAATGTTGTTGGCAGAACTCTTTTAAAGTGAAGAACAAGCAGGCTCAGAACCTTGCAATGTTTGTTGACTGCAGGTCAGACAAAAGAAGACGGGTAAGATCAGGCTCTACAAGTTTAATTTTTGTCCATCATGGCCAGTTTTGGCAATTTGCCTCAGCCTGATGACTCTCATAATGCCTAATAACTATTATAACTATTTATATGATGTATAGTGTGGAGAAGAATAATGTGTGTGTGTGTGTGTGTGTATGGAGGGGGTGAGGGAATATTAATCAAAAAGATCTAAGAGAATTATTATAAGTGATATACTATAAGTACATCTTGATCTTTCCAATACACCAATGTTTTGTAGCAGCAACATTTACTATTTAGGCTGCTGACTGAACACAACACATACCTGGTTGATGTTGTTCCTGAGCTTCAGGCACACTTTTATCCAAATGCTAATACATTCTCAAGGTCAAATTCATTGAATTTACAGTTTTAATAATGAACTGCACAGTGTGTATTTTGGTGTACCCCTCTTATTAAAGTGCCCTTTCCAGGTATTTTCTCGTAATGACAGCTAAAGCTTTGTGATCCCACTAGGTATTACATGGCTTTTATGCAAGCGAAGGAATTAGCATATTTTTAGGGAAGACATGTGCATAATGTTTAAGCAGATTATCCTGCTGGAACTTGTTGTTTGTGGAACAACATGAAATCATGATATTATCCTATATCATGCTGTCTTGAAGACGAGCTGGGGATTATTTTTAGACTTATTGAAACCCATGTATGTAATTGTTGCTCATGTGATTTACTGAATATGTTGTATGCCTCAAGTTTTGAGTATAACCCTGCTGAGGGAAGGTTTGGGGTGCAGCCAAGTATTCATGTATGGTTTCTTGAAGCAGCAAAGATGCTAATGCAGGTGAACTGTGAAGATGTGTGACGTTCTCCCCGGCATGGTTCATCTGGATTAATCATATAAAGGAAAAATATTGCTAACTAGCTTTGTGTTATTTAAAAAGTTGGCACAGAAACCAATAGAGCTCACGCCACACACACCGACACTCAGACACACACACACCTGGACATCTCCTCATGGCCATCTGTCACTCGGCTGGATCTGCCAACTTTTCTCTCCCGTCCTCGGTAAACACCGTTGCTTTCTCGCCATCTCTGTCTGAACCGCAGCAGACATATTGTCCAGTGTGGTTCACGTAATCTCCATTTTCATATTCATATAAGAATACAATTTATTTGTATTAAGACATACTGACGTTTGATTCAAACCAATCTCCAGTATGTCTTATCAGTTTTGTGGTGTCTGACATAGTCTTACATATTGCGATTTATGGGTTGTAGTAACATAGTAAACTGCCTTAAGCCCTGTTTGGTAACTGAGTCAGTCAGTCAGACAGTCAGGCATGAAGCCTGTAAAAGCGTCGTCACAGGAAATAGTCAGCAAGATCATCCACGTAGCAAGTGTGGCTAATGCTTGGAAAGAATCGTGTCATAAGAAAACAACATTATCCCCCACACAAAGTGAGTCAACATTTCCTTCAGTGGTAGAGTTATTTTAATGTGACCGTCGTAGATTTCTTTGCCTCTTCTGGAATTTTTAACAACCTCATTCTTCTTGATTAAAGTGCCACTTTTTTCCCATTCCCGAAGTGTGATAAAACAAAATTGTCGGCTATGGTAGGTAGAAATCCGTAGGAGACAGTAAACCACCCACAATGAATGTACTTGTGGGGTTAAGAAGATGAAAATGATAAAAATCCACAGCTTAAAAACAAATCGATCAGATACACTGTAAATGAACAAAGCATCACAAAGCAAAAGTTATTCTTTAGAGTACTTTCATATGTTTAGCTGGATTGCAAACACAGTCACAACTTTTTTGGTTGACTGGATTTTGCAGGCTGGAATTTTTTTGTATCCCATCAGATATGTTGACTTTTGTTGCCATGCAATAGTTAGCTTTTTAAGTTAGTGCTGTTAATCAATGTCCAGTGGAAATGTGATATCCTTATTGTGTGGTTCTTCTCCTGAAGTCATGCAGATTTTTCTGCAGTAGCATGGGGACACCTAGTGTTTGGTTGAAATATTACAAATGGCTGACATGACCATGTTGAAAGTCAGGAACCATTCATAATACCACTAAAACTTTTATGCAACGTTTAGAAATATTTAGCAGATTTGTCATCTTCAGCTACTAAATGTGAAGGGATAATCAGACACGCATCCCTGTATTTATCTATTTTTCATAATCTGGATATTTCACTGTGAGATTGATAATGAATTTTATATTTTGTTCTTTTTCTTTTGTTTTTCGTTGATTTGAATGTTTTTCACAGTGAAAAAAAATAAGCTGATTAGCTGTTTTCCTAATGCAACATTCATGTGACTATAATTCATATTTCCTTTCAGTGCCTTTGCATGAGTAAGATTTCCTACTCCTTCCAGTTCCAATGACGTTGTCGGGCTTTTCTTCCAGCTGGAAGCCGTTCTAGAACCCCATCACTTTCCTTTTTATAAAAATCCAGTCACAGTGCCAGCTACGGCGGCAGTATCACTATATATGTGGCAGAATTATACAAATGACGATCATTTATAGAAGCCGAATGAAAAGCCGTATCTCGCCGTGTCTTACATTTTATATTCTAGTGTTGGTTTCTTATCAGTGACTAAGGATAGCACAAATAAAAAAAAATAAAAAAAATCGCCTGCAGCCAATTCTGGATAGAGAGCGAAAGGAGGCCAGAGACAAAAGACGACGTTAGAGGGATAAAAGGATGAGGGGGTGAGGGAGGAGAGGAGGTGGTAAGTGATGGTGGTGGGGTGCTTGTACATGACGAGTGTGCATGAGAGAGAGAGAGAGAGAGAGAGAGAGAGGAAAAGAGAAGGTTTTAGAGGATTTATGTGGATGTTTTGTGTAAAAACCTGGTACAACTGAGATAGAACTAGAGTGATGTTCAGGGAACAGCCAAGGAGCAAGTCCCTCAAATAAATTGACTTCTAGCACTGAAAACTGAGTCTGGCAGGATAACCTTCAGCACACTGGATATACAACTAACAAGTCCCCATTTCCACTTCTTCTTCTTTTCTTCTCTTTCTTCTTCTCCTCCTTTATTTCCACTTTTTCTCTACTCTCTTGCTTTCTCTACTCCAAAAATGTTTTTCTTCCAGCTCGTCATCATGTCCGGCACGGTGTTGTTGGCCTACTACATGGAGTGCACGGATCTGTTCAGCGTCCATGTTCAAGGATTCTTCTGTAATGACGCTGAGCTCATGAAGCCGTATCCTGGCACAGAGGAGTCCAGCTTCATCCCTCCCCTCATCCTCTACTGTGTGGTTGCTGCTGCTCCAACAGCTATAGTGAGTAAAAGCACATTTCATCTGTACTTCACTACAGTGTGTCAAATTGCCAACTTCTGAAAATATTTGTCACACATGCTCGAGCGTAATCAACAATAAACACATGTTGTGTACATGAGCTCCTTCAGGCTCTGTCAGCATTATTGTTTTATTTTTTTAGAGCAAACATTTCTTACAGCTTACACTTTACCATTTGAAAACAAATTATTTTGTTTTTTTTATTAATTTAATTTTTGATTTTTGACAAAAGACACAAAAACTTTAACTGTGACATAACCACAACTTCTCTCATATAGATGACAGGCTTCATTTGGAATTCAAATCACGTTTTTTACCTGACAAAACATGACCTACTTCTGTGACACTATCTGTTAAGTGCACATTGGTTCTTCACTGTTGTATTATGCAAGTGGTAATTGTAGAGTTTTTTTTGTTTTTGACCATGGATGCTGTCTAAAAAGTAAATGTAAGTTATTGTGTGACAATTACACTTAACAACAGTGTTGTGCAAAATAAGAGTGCAATGATCATAATGTCAGCCAACAGTGTTTTTTTCACCAATATTATAAATGTTTTTTATGACACTGGTATTGGAGGAATATTCTTTATCAGCCAATACTCATGTCTAGGTTGTATCGTCAGTATCAAGAAGTAAAAAAAGGTTTCTGAATATCTCTGAAATATTGATGAATGGGTTAAACAAGCAGACTTTACATTCAGCTATGCATCTTGCATATTTGATGTACAGACTTGAGTACTGACTGATACTCAGTGCTCCTCCAAGACCAAAACATTTACACATTATAGTAATTGTGTATGTGATTTCATGTTCTGGCCTGGTTCTGGACACTGAAAGTATCTTGACCGAAAGATGACGACCAGCAGCACCTCTCTAATGTCCTGTGTCACAAACAAAGTTCAAGAGAGGAGATAAACACTATTTGAAACATAAAATTACTTCATTTTGTGATTTAACTAGTTGATACTATGTTAAGTTTTAATTAAAGAAATGCACCCTTAAGATATTTGATGAAAAAAACACTGATTGCACCTATGTTGCAAGCTTTGAAACTAACTCGACACCGTTTTTTTATCACCACAAATATAGTTTACTTGAAATAAATGTTTGTAACACAACAAGAAGTAGTTTGCAACAGAATATATGTTCCTATATCATTGGTGATGTTCTTTTCATGACAAAATACGAGATCTGATTAAATACCACAGCTACTTGTCCAACTAAAGGGCATTTTATTATCTGTGTAATTTTTAGTTTACTTCATAGTCCATCTTTTTGCACTTTTCATTCACTTTAACGTGGACTAAGGACTGATATTTTCTGTTTCTCAACGTGAGACATCCTGCTGCAGGAGCAGTGTATGTTGTCTGAATATTAAGGACAAATAGTGCAGTCAGATTTTGGACATTCACCGCTGCCCTGGCCACAAAATGGCTTTTTCCAGCTGTTACACCATTCATCCATGAATCATTCAGTTATGCTGAACCATGCATCTGTGTGACTTTATGAGCAAATTAAGATTTGTAGGTTTGTGGGAGTTTAACCATAGATTTTTCTGTTATAGTAGAAAAAATCATTTGTGCCTACATTTCTTGCCATGACTTTTTAAAATATCCTTAGAAAAAAGGGTCAGTTATAGTTAATTAAAAAACCTTATGACCAATACAATTTGAATTTCCCAAGCTGTTCACTTGTAGAGTTGAGTTTGTTAACGTATAGAGCTGAATGAAAGGTGTAGCTGCATCAATGGTGAGAGGTACATATTGTTGATAAAAGTTCTCTTAGTAATAGCACCGTTCAGCCACAAGGTGTCAGTTTAGCTCCATGCCTATTTTCTCCAACAATCAAAGCAGACCAGCCACCATATGTCTCTGGACCCCTGGATTAGAGTATTATTCAACCCATGTCAAATATTTTATGAACACCTTCTGAATCATGTCTGCATGTGTGTGTTTGATCAAATGAATTTTTATCTCACATTTCAAATGGACCATATATTGGTCCATATATATATATATATATATATATATATAAGAGATACGTCTATTGGCTTTTAGATTCGTTATGGTCAGACACAAGGCTCAGTTTGTTGTTGCAAATTTAAATAATAAATAAAGCATAAACAAAAAGCATAAATGTGACGCACCACAGTTGTGTGTCAGTGTTGGGATTATTAGAGATAACCAATTCCACACATCAGCTCTTTGACTTAAGTGACCATCATTTATGATGATTTATAACAAAGACGTATTGTTCCAGGACACATGCTACCCTTTTATTTGTAATGAGATATTGCTGTTCTGCTGCCTCTTTGTGTATCCTTTTTTTAAAAGCTTTATAATCTGGGACATTTTGTTCCTCGCTTTCAGGCTCTGAGCATTGAGTGCTGGCGTGTGATGCTTAAGTAAAATTTGATTTATTGCGGCTTTTACTGATCAAATGAAACGGGAACTGTTGCCCCCAGTTTTCTCTCTGTAAAGCTAATTTTGTGCCGGATCATCATCAGGCCTTAGTGTTGAAAATCTGTTCTTACATACTCTGATACACGTAAACAAGAGAGTAATATGAACTGTAACCTGAAGAATGTTATGATTAGCAAGGGAATGGGGAAGACAATATTATTATGGTTACAGTTTTGACAGTCTTCTGCACTGATAACTTCACAAAAAGAGAGGTTGACATATTATTTATTTTCATCTGTCTGCTATGACTGCAAAGGTTTATCTTTTCTTAATTTTTATTTGACCATTATTTGACCAGGGAAAAACATTTTAGGATTAAAAATCTATTCAAAACAGGCAGCAGTACACTTTCCGACAAACAATAAGCAGCCATATATACAAAATATCATAAAGGGTACATCATTATAAAATATTAAAAGACACAAAATGTTTGTGTTTGTTTTAACAATTTGTTCCCAGTAAAGGGAGCAGCAAACTAATGAAGGTCAGAAGTTATGAAGGAAGCAGACCTAAAATTGACTAATAATACTGTATGCCAGTGTTTAGGTCTGCGTGTGGACAAAGAAGACCATGCAACACATGCATACAACAAACAATCACGAGTGAGGGATTGCAATAAGTGATGAACCTTATAGCTCTGTGATACACAGTGTCCAGAGAGTGTAAGTTTTAAGACGGGGAGTGCATTTATAAAAAATCTCCATAGTCCAGCATAGACATAAAAGTGGCAGCAACCACTCTTTTTTTTTTTTAGATAGCCAGGATTTGAGTCTAATGTAAAAACCCAGTTTTACCTTTTTACCAGCTGCTGAATGTGAGGTGTAAAGGAGAGCAATTCACCAATTAAAATACCAATATGTCTTTATCGAGGAACAGAATCAATCAATGTGTACCCTGAGAAGTGAAGATCGAAGGCAGGTTTAGTGGTTAGATTTTGTATTTGAAAACAGCATTGATTTCATTTTGTCTGCAGATAAACACATTTTAAATTACAACTTTTTGTTGAAAAGTGTTTAAAGCAAGTTGTAAGTGTGTAAGAGCTTGGTCTAGAGTGTGTGCTGAGCAGTACATTACAGTGTTGTCAGGGTAAAAATGAAAATCAACATTGAAAACAACGTTATTTATGTAAAGAATGAACAGGAGTGGCCCCAGGACTGACCCCTGAGGCACACCTTACTACTAGTGAATGTGAAGTGCAGCCCTCTACCTGTACACACTGACTTCTACTGTATAAGGCCGTTGTTAAGCCAGTAAACCATTTGTAGTGTTACAAAACAAAACTAACAATTCCTTTGAGATAATTTCTTCCTTTATCACACTTCTCCCTGATCACATACAGATAAGCACCACTGGTCATTTCCTTTATTTCCATGTCTTTCCTCTCTCTTATTGGCCTAAATTTTGCCTTTGTATTTCACAGTCTCTAGTCATCTGTATGCTATTCCAAACTTTTTATAGTGCCCTTTGAGAGTGCTGTGTCAGGTGTTTAAGTTGTGCTTGACACTCTGTATTACTCCATCAACATGAGTCATAAAGCAGAGAAGCAGCCAATACAAATTAATGATGACAGAGCTAGTTTGTTGGCCAATTAACAGAAAGGCAGTAATTTATGCAGATTGTTCCACATGGCTGGAATAATGGGACGCTGTGGAGGTTAGAGGGTCATATTTAACTTCACTGTATATGTAAACCTGTTCAGCCATGGAAAGGCATCAGGAATTCACTCCTTTTTCCTTAGAGCCAAGATGCGTATAGAATGATTTTGTTCCTGTCAATTGTGGATCCAACAGAAACAGTGTTATGCTAAATACCAAGTACCTTGCCACTGTAGAAGTTTCTCAGAATAAACTCTCTACAGTCAGAGATCTATCAGAGAAGGATTGTTTGGAATTAATATTCAGCGTGCAACTCCAATGCATTTTATCCATACCAATTTTGCTCCTTGATGGCTTATACCCCTTCTTTTTAATGTGTCTTGGTAGCAATACTGAAAATGATTGGCTCATTAAGAAGACATTTAATTGATTTATATTTTTCCCCCACTTAGGGACAGCATAAAAAGCTCTAGATGTAAAAGCTTTACATATTGTTTCACGTGTATGCTGTGTCTGGCCTACTAATGAGGGTAATTCTAAGATTTAGCATCATATTTTTAGCTGTGTGTAAGTCTTCAATGACTCCTAAGGGAGATATCTGGCTCTTTAGCTTTGTAATGCTCCACTATATGCAGCAGGTAGGCACTGTAATGGGTTGGGCACTTAAAGTGGGTTTATCAGAGCTTATAAGCTTAGAATAGCTGCATGCCTGCTCCTTAAGAAAAGAGTAAAGCAGTGAGAGGGAACTGTAGGGTGTGGGCCAAAACAAAGTGCTGAAAGATGCTAAAAACCATATACCAGGTAGTGACTTGAAGAAGAAGAAGAAATTAGTTATCATTATCTTTAGGTTTGCGACTGAAAATAATGACTTTTTCATGACTCAGAGTTACGTAAGAGCAACTCAAGAACCACATTGATAAGGGTTTAAGAAAAGTTTAAGATGAAGGTGTTTGGCTCAGCTACTTGATTACTCAACTATTATAGGTATGTCATCAGTAACCTATCATCATCAATGATTTTAAATCACTCTAAACTATATACCTTAGTTTTTGTCTTTTGGACATAGGATGACGTTATCTCTCTATGAACGTTTTATGGGACATTTGATAACAAAAGAGTTTTAAAAAATCAAAAATATATATTGATATGTATATCTATATATTTGCATTTGAATGAATTGGTAGAGAAATAACAAAAAGCTGAGAAAAACACAGAGGGCATTTCTTATTGTTTTGGTCCTTTCAAGAGCTGCTGTTATAGCTCGCCAAAACACCTTGTATTGTTCATGATACGTCCAATCCAATCTTACTGTGTTAGACCCACAAAGGGCTGTTTTGATTTAAATTTGAATAGTTCATCACATCAAATCAACAGTGTATTAAATGTTACAATCAAGACTGATCCAAAATCTCTTTATGTGCCATTCAATATGTTGGTACTAACTGGAATATGAATCATTCATGTTTTATATAGGAAACGTTTGTCATAAGCCGTGTTTCCACTAAGCAGTCTGGTTCAGTTCAGTACGGTTCCCATTTATTGGCGTTTCCACCGTCAAAAGTTGAGAATGTTACCAAAATAAGGGATCCGTACCGTCCTACTTTTTTGGTTCCCCTTTGTTGGGGTGCCAAGGGTACCCAGCCGACCTTAAACGGTCCTTTTTGTCTACTTTGTCCCGTTCTTCTTATAGCGGGCTACATTGTGTTGGGCTGCTATGATGTCACACTATTACATAGCTGGTGCGGCTATCTCCATCTGGCTTACACTCCGTTTAACAAATAAGGGTACGGCTGGCTGTGAAAACACAAGCAAGAGACCAGGGTTTACCAAACCGAACTGTACCAAACTGTACTGAACCAAACCGGGCTGCTTGGTGGAAATGGGGCTGTAGAGTGAAAGCATATAGACAGGGAGATATAAAGTAAAAAGGTTATGCCTTTAAACTGTGGAAAGTTACTTGTTTCATTTTAGTGTCCCAAGTATAGTAAACTATGGCCTTCAAGTGTGTTTCAGACCTGAGATTCCATAAATCTGTTCCTAGCACTGATGGATGGGTCCATGTTATTAAGATAGTAGATGAACCAGAACTATGTTGCCTGTTATCGTTTTTGTCAGACAAATTACTCCCCAAGAACTCGTCGCCCTTTTAATGATTTGCATTTTCTATTTGTGTCTGTGTTTCAACCTTTTCATTTCCTGCTCAGACACCAGTGTCAGCCGAATGCCAGTTTGTCTGAGTTTCTGACGTGTTATATTTGAAGGTAGTTGTTTTCAGTCAGTTCATTTCAGTTTCATGACATTTGTATAAAGGAGAGCTGGTGGTACATGAGCTGGAATAAGATGATCAGTCAGCATTAGCTAACCTTTTCAGAGCTAAGGCAGACTCTAGTGAGACAAATACCTCAAGGCAATTACTAGTTGCTTGAAAATGTTAAAGCCATCATTTAAGACGAGTATCAAGAAATGAATCACTAGGTGATGCAGAACATTGTTCTGCATCACCTAGTAATAAAAAAAGAAATGAATCACTGATTTCAACATTTCAGAACCATTTCAGTAAAAGACTGTCTCTGAGGAAGGTTAAACTCTCTCTTCAATACTGACCTATATTACCAGCTCATATTTCAGATATAACATTCATAGGTTTGTTTGGTCCCATAAATAATTATGTTTAGATTTAAGTCCTGAACTCCTTTGATTATGCCTGTGGTGAAATTATGTCAACAGCTACACTAACACCAGCTTTCCCTTTCGGCTTCTGCAAAATGCCTTTTGATTTGTCACAACCACTGCTCAGTCATGTCCAAACTTCATGCCACAAGTCACCAGCTTTTGTACATAAAGTTACTTTGAAGATAAAGGCCTTTTTGGCTCGTGTTGCCTTTGAGGACAGATGTTTCTTGATCATTATGCAAGAAAAGATGGATTTTTCGGTTATTTTGCTTTTGATGTATCTTTCATTTGGTATAACATTTTAGTCGGTCATCAATCAGTGGAAAAAGTGTTTGAAAATATTAATTCATTCTTCCTTTTTTTTTGGAAAATCTAGACAGGACGGAATCCAGTGCCCAACTTTAAATATTCTACAGTGTTATGTGTCTGCTGTCAGGCCCTCGTTGAACTTTGCTTTTTTTACTTCATGTTTTTAAAACATCACATCGACACAACATATTGATGATTTGAGGGTATTTATGATTGATGAAAACAGAAAATGTTACAGATCTGGGGCTCTAAACAAACTACAACCACACACCCATACACATTAGAGGCCAAAACCACATATGTACACACAGATGCTCTGACAGTGTACCCACACCCTCACTTAAAAAACGCACAAATATTTTGTAGCATCCTGTATCACCCAGGGCAGCTGGCAATGAGTTCCATTTTGTGTGTCCAGCAGCAGTTTTTCCATTAGACCTGATGTAATGTCCACACTATAATGGACCTGAAGAAAGAGACAGTGGTTTATGAACACAGGCCAAATGGGCAAAATGTTCTACCCATAATGTAATGCTCAGTTTGAGTTTTTTCTTCCTTGTCTTGTTTTCTGTCTTGTATTTCTGATTCACTCTGCGACATATTCTATTGTAGATTTTCGTCGGAGAGGTGTCCATGTACGTGATGAAATCAACGAGAGAAGCCCTCCTGGCCCAGGAGAAAACCATTGTGACAGGGGACTGTTGTTACCTCAACCCACTTATCCGTCGCATCATACGATTCATAGGTAAGAATGGTTCAATGCCCATTATTAAAACTGCACTTAGCACTTTTATAATGAACGTATCAGGCAGCAAGTTATAAGTATATACACACTGACTTTAACATCATGCAAGTGTCATTTCATACCTACAGAGGGGTGCAAAAATGGGATTTTTTTTTCTCCATTTGTATTTTAACAAAAAGAAAGTTAGTACTTAATGGGAAACCCTGAACATGTGTGATAGAAAATAATAGCAATTATAAATAAAATCCTGCTAAAACTGTTTTAAACCAGTCATCACATTTTCTAAACTTCAGTTTCAAACGTGTGATTTGTTTTTGAATAAATGGTTATGTTGAGCAAGAGCAGTGAGCAGGATTCTCTCTGGTCAAATTTAAATTTCAAAAACAAACTTGAAGTGAAAGGAAATCAACATCTCAAAAAGCATTAAGGAGAAAGTTCAAAGTCTTTTGAGCGTACATCACAACATCATCTTGGATGCTGTACACTTCTCATACCTCACCCTCATCTACAGGCCTTGTTTATCTTCTGGTAGCTCAGTGAATATCTTGTGCCTCATACCATGGAGTCTCAGCACTGTTTGCCTCATGCATCGCTTCAGTGCAGCTGAACAGAACAGCACACAGACCAAAAATAAGGATGGTGTCGCTGATTTGAATGATTTCATTTGGTTCAGCACGATGATACAAAGTCACTGAATGTGTAGTTGAATTTGTTTATTGTAGCTAAGTGATCACATCATTATTCAAATGCATATCAGTGTGGGCTTAAATGATCACCTCAGCATTCATAATGCAGTGCTGCTTTTGACTGTCTTCAATCCTGTGTTCCTTGAATTTACCTCCTAAGCTCGTCCATTCTGTAAATATGGTAAGTAGTTCAGTGAACTATGCAACTGTAACACTGGGGTTATTCCGTTGGCTTTCTCAGCCAGTCAGTCATTTTCTAACCAGAAAGCATTATGCTGTGTATAATGGCTAAACTGACAGTTGAATGAAGGTGCTGTCAGTTACCTGTGAGGGGAGCTCCAATGCAAAAAAAGCAGTAGCCCTTGATGATTCAAAGCTTAAGGAATGGGTGTCATGTGAAGATGATTTACCATGCACTAATGTATCCTACAAAGGGCAAAAGCGGGGGTGGGGGGTAGGGGGTCCCCAAACTGTTAGCTCCATCACCTGTACATGGCATGATATATGACGGGATCAGACACATTTCTATTGTGTCTGCGACAGGTCGATGCACAAAGAGGGATTAAATGAGAGACATAAAAAATTAGGCTAGCAAGATTGACAAAGCTAAAACATCAGCTCTGTTGCATCACTCGATGCAAGTAGCACACATCCGATGTTCCGTGCTGAAACTAGAAATAGCGACGATATGGCTGGTGTGATATGAACCACGGAGCAATGAGACACTTTGATATATTTAGCTTTACTGGATCTGGTTATGTCATGTTAAAAATGTTAATTGTTCATGTAAACGGCCTGGATCCTGCCTGGTTGATGACGCCGTCTTGCTATGATTTATACTTGGTTTTTGGTAGGGGAAGCATTTCAGTTTAAATACGGCAAACCCCCCTGACTGAATGGATTTCAGTAATTCTTCAGTGAAGGGAGCCAATTGGGATCAAGTCCAGCTGTGATGCCTTCACTGCAGCTTCTCTAAAACTGCATTATCCACTGAAACAAATCTTAGTCAGACATGTTGGATCCTATTGAAGCTTATATAAAAGTATTTATTTCTTGCAATGGGGCTGTTTACACCACTATAAGGTGTATAACCTCACTCGCGTGGGCTCTTGTGGTGGAATAGCTTATGAGCCATGCAACTCTAACCTTTTGAATTCACATTTTTACAGCCACTTTTCCACCAAGCTTGAGTAGAACTGGGCAAACTGACAGACTCTATGCTACCCGTTCCAATAAGGGAGGTCGTCTATTGGACCTTCCTGGCATAATCAGAGCTGCATTGTTCATTTTTAAATAATACCCCTTCAATTTATAAAACACTCATCAGAAATTCATTAGGCAATTCGCATGATTTATATATCAGTCTGCTCCCAAACAGTCTCAAATGTGTAGGATCATAGAGGCTCTTCGTTTCCTTCTTGCCTGCACCTCTTCTCACCCTGATTCCCCTACTCTGTTTCCCCTCAATGCCCTTCACATAATCGTGTCCCTGTGCCCCTCACAGCAAAACCCTCCTGTCCCCCCTCCCTTAGCCCTCTGCCGCCCCACCCCACCCCCGGATGAGAATACAAAGCAGAGTAATTTCATGGCTAAGCAGGTCAGATAATCAGCAGTCATATTTCACAACCAAAGGAATGCAGACACAGCCACTTATCAGGGTTGGTGGGCTGAAAGTGTCAGTGCAATCATTCATATCAGATGCTACTTTTTTTCAGTGTGTCAATATTATTCGCCCATTGTCCACTACTCTATCCGTTTTTTTTACTTCAATGTTGCTGTTTTTTCTACTTAATACTTTTGATTCATTCATGCTGCAAAAGAGAAAAAAAAAGAAGATTTTACGTTACTCTTCTACATTTGTGTGGGATGAGTGTGAAACAATGCATGTGCAGCTGTAACAAAACATTACATCAGTACAATTTGCATTCAGGGTAAGTGTTTGATCATTCAAGAAATAAACACAGCAGACTTATTTATGGGAATGCGCCATTCTGGGGTGAAGCAGATAGTCACAGTTCAAATGAACCCCTTTAAATAAGGTGATGTCCTCATGATGTAAGACATACATGTCAAGAGGCATTCCAGGATTTGTCGTATGTGTCGGTTATTCTTTGATGTGAGCGTGTGGGTTGTTGTGTGCGGGTAAATTATTATTGTGCATCTGTTTGTCTGTGTGCCCCAGGTGTGTTTGCCTTTGGACTGTTTGCCACAGACATCTTCGTCAACGCAGGCCAGGTGGTGACGGGAGGTCTGTCGCCCTACTTCCTGTCTGTTTGCAAGCCAAACTACACAGGCACCGAGTGTCGTTTTAATCACCAGTTTATTGTCAACGGAAACATCTGCACCGGGCCCTCTGTGGTCGTGGAGAACGCCCGCCGATCCTTTCCCTCTAAGGACGCTTCGCTGAGTGTTTACTCTGCCGTTTACTTGACGGTGAGCAGAATGTACATGAGCACAGGGCACTATAATGAGGTTTAATGTGCGTGTTTCACAGACTGAAAGGTTTAAAGGAAAATCACACTAAGATCCACTGTTACTGTAGATATGAAGACATTTTGGCTTGTTAAGTGTATTTCTTACTTTGTGGCCTTTTATCAACTGATCTTTTTTCTCTGGGTTACAAAATATTACACTTTAAATCCTTTAAATAATTAAGGAAATGTTTACAAAACCTTTCCTGTTTTATTGCTTTGAAACATATTTATCTTCTGTCCAAAAACGAACCTCATCCCAGGGATTCAGTTTTGCGATCCTTGTGAGACCGCACCATACAGTTTGATAAAAGATCTTTTACACCTTGAACTCTTGTGAGGAGCAACATTTTCTACCTTCCTCTTCCCGCTGGTGTTACAGTCAGAATATCATGTGTGAGGTAGTGTGTTAGGCAAAGGTGAGAAAAGTAGCCTCTTTGACCTTGATAAAGCTTCTGACAGATTTTCTTCAACACTGCAGTTTAAGTTAATTAATATTGTTGTACTCATTGCGCTAAAGTAACTCAGTCGGGATGGAATAAAGGAACTTTAACATCTTGGTGGATTTTTTTTTCACCATTAAAAACTGAGATGAAAAGATGTTTGATAGATTGAATTTGAAATGATCTCTGATTGAGAAAGAGTGCTGTTGTAAGCTGCTACATACCACCTCCCTCTGAATCTTTGATTGAGGCATTGTCAAGGATGGGCCTGCTTCATATTTCTTGAAAGCTTGTCAAGGCCTGTTTGATACAAACATATGTCACAGGCAGGTCCAAGGCTGTTTTTTAAAATGTGGTTGAAAAAAACCTGTGAAGAATGTGTTTAATAGGTCTGTTTGAAGAGCTGCTAAATGATGTCAGAGTGATGGAGGCGCTCGGCAGCTGAAGAGTGAAAAGGGAGAGTGCGGAAGTGCAGATTTTATTGACTGCAGCCAGAGAACTACAAGGACAGGTTGTTGATGAAAGGATGATTTGAAAAGCATAGTCTCCGTTGGCAATGGAAGATGATTCAAGTTTAATTCATTTTTTTCACATCTATTTGGAGAGCTTCCCACATTACCTTACCTTTTTTTTTGTTTGTTTAATCGTCGTTGTTTTGGAGTTATTTCACTCACATGATGAAAGTTTCAGACATCTTTCTGTTTTTTTTTCTTCCATCCAAAGAGAGGGATTTTTTTTTCTGTCATCAAATGTTACATTTGATTCTATTTCTGCAGGAGCACCTCCAGGGTCTATGCATAATATTCCTTTTGTTCAGGGGTTATTATTAAAGAGCCCATATTATGCCCTTTTTTGGGGTTGGTATATTTAATCTATGTACCTACTTTTGTACGTTCACAATAGATAAAGTTCGAAAAAAGTGTCTGTTTTCATGTACTGCTCCTCCTTGCTCCCTCTTACGCTCTGAGTCCATCAGCTGCACTCTGTTGAGCCCACACTGTTAGACCCCACGTGGGCCAAGTCTGCTCTGATTGGTCTGCCGATCCGCTCTGTCGTTATTGGTCAGTTGCTCAGCACGCTTCTCGGAAATTTCAACATGAGCTGCAGGGCTTGCCACAACGAGCCAATGGGCTTAGATCAGTGATCTCACACTGACAATGACGTCGGACTGACAAATTTTTATCGAGGGGGGCTAGAACCGAGCATTACATGCGGCTAATGCTACAGCTAACAGGAGGAGGTAGGAGAAGCCGCGTTTCCGCGGACTTTGAATTTATGCACATAGATGTGCCTAAACATGCACAGGACACTTGGAAAACACACTAAAGAGCATATAAAACCAGAAAAAGCATAATATGGGACCTTTAAACCTTTGAGACATGATAAAGAACATTTACTATGGTTTTCTTAACTGTCGCTTGGTGTGATTTAAAATGCTTTCTGTCCTCATTTCTAGATGTACATCACCAGCACCATCAAGACCAAGTCCAGCCGCCTGGCCAAGCCTGTGCTCTGTCTCGGCACGCTCTGTTCGGCCTTCCTCACGGGCCTCAACCGAGTGTCAGAGTACAGAAGCCACTGTTCAGACGTAGTGGCTGGATTTATACTGGGATCAGCAGTTGCTCTGTTTCTGGTGAGGATGGCAGAAAAGTGAAAAGTTCAGTTGGAGTGGGGATTAGAGGAAAGAGAAAAAGAGAAGATGATTATTCTAGGATTCTGGTCTTTCATTATTTTTTAAATTATAATTTCCAGTTTCCTTTCGGAATCAAGCCAAACCATTAATTAAACGATTCACTCAGGCTGCAGACCTTACCAAGACCTTTAATATGGTTTGTATGTCAGTCTTAATGCAAGCGTATGTCATGAATTCTTTCGTACTTTCTGTTAACATTTATTCATAATTTTCCTAAATCATTATTATCGTTTAGAAGGTACATTAGTGAATGCAAAGGTCTTTGTTTTCCGTTCGGTCAATTTGAATGAGTTCTTAAACATTTATTTAGTCCAAAAGTTAGCAGAAGTTCATGACAAGGTGATGGAGGGATGTGAAACAGGATGAAGCATGGTTCATACTGAGCTTGAAGGAGGTTCAGAGACGGGTGAGTGTGGATAGAGGGAAAAGGGAAGGATGCACTGGTTGGGGAAAAAAAGAGGAGAAGAAAAGAGTGAATATACTGAGGTGGCACCTGGATTTCTACTGAGATCAGCAATGCCTCTGGTTCTGAGAGAGCATGGAGAGGAAGGGTGGTGAGAGAGGGACAAAAATTTAGTCCTGCAGAGGAGGGGAATAATTCTTGTTAGTCTTGTAATCTGTCATACAAAACAAATGGCTCAACAAAGTCTAATTTGTGCAGAATAAACTTCTGTTTCTCATTAGGATAATTTCCAATTCGGCAGTCTTTAATGAAATATATTTGCTTCCTGTGATCTGTTGCCAAACAGTCTGGTTTCACTGAACACAAAAACGGCTTTGTCAGCATCAGATTTTGTGCTTAGTGTTAAAAGGCAGATTGGTGATTACAGCGGTAACCCTCACACTTTCCGGGGTAGGGGTGGGGTGGGGTAGGGGGGTGGCGGGGTGGCGGGGGGGGGAGGGTGCTGTAGAAGCATAAAGCCCACTGAGGACAATGCAAGGTGAGGAGATACCCTCGCAAATCAAAAAGGAAGTAGTTAACTGTCTCAGAGGCTTCATTATGTGTAATTGCCTCTGGGTAAAAAGCCTTAAAGCAGGAAGTGTAAAATAAATGAGACAGAGGAGGAGGACATGAATGGAAGACAATGAACAGAAGGTTTGAGGTAATGTTATTGGCTGCAGGTGGCTGATTTAGCAGCTGTTTCATTAAAAAAGAGACGAACAGCATTACAAGATATGGATTCACGTGGAAAATCTGCACATGTTGTGTTAATGTGATTGTAAAAATGAATGTACAAATACATTGATCTGTTTGTGGAGAAGAAAAAGGTTGGACATTTGCCAGAGTGAGACGGCTTCATCTGATCATGAATGGATTTACCATTTTTTTCATCCAAGATGATTGGTTAAAACATTTTTAATGCACAGAAAAGGTATACTCACTAAAACAGACAGCTTTGAGATGAACAGAAAGCTCCACAGGAGAATGGGGAGGGTCTTGATTGGGAAATGAATAGGCCATAATCAAAGGTGAATTAAGAGGATTACTTTGAATAGATGGTTATAAAATGTTCTTGGTGAAAATTTGGACTTTGGAGGAAGATACAAGCAAGTTGGGTGTTGGATTGTCAACATGAAGAAGCGTGTCCTTGGATCAAAAGAAGTCAGTTTTACAAGGGATATATAAGCTTCAAGCTTCCAATGATTGGCCTATAAAAATGGACAGACATTGATTCGGGATCTCCAGGGAGTGATGAACCCAAGAAAGTCAATCATGTACTCAGCATCTTTGAACTTCCTCATTTCCACCTTATTATCAGCAAACCATGAAGTGAGGACAACTACACATCTGTCTAATGGTCCTGTTGAAGCTTATGAGGGTCTTGTCATCTGAAAACTGAGCCAATTTGATGGACTGCTATCCTGAGAGAAATTAATTGGTACAAAGAGAGTAGGAAGCAGGTGAAGCTCAAATCCCTGTGCTATCAGTGCTCACACAGATTCGAGCTGAATGGGCTCATCAAACAGAGACTGCCTTTGGTCTTAGAAGAGATTTGTCCTCTGTTGGCGGATTGAGGGATCAATGGCAACTCTCGGTTGAGAAAGCTGAAGGATGATATTCAAGAGTCAGAAGTGTCCACTTGATCAAGGACAGTATAGAGTCACATTCTGACTGTCTTACGAAAAGCAAAGCCTTTGAATTTTCAAATGGTTTTCAATCTAAACCTCTAATTCAAGGCTTTCAGGATTTGTAGAATTGCCTTTCAAAAGAAATGTCTGAGAAATGTTACCGCATGGAATACGAGTTAAAATGCTTGTTTTAATGCAGCTGTAAAAACCAAGAACGTAATGTCATTCTGGGCCTGATTTTATTACCATACAAATTGTATCCTGTGGCAAGACTATGTCTAACGTTTGTTTGAGTTTAGGAAACTTTTCAGAATTTTCATCATAACAATCAAAAGTCCTTTAGTCACCGGAAATGAAAGATTGCAGCTTGGCATTGGCAGCGTATTCTTAGCATGGATAAGGAGATGTGAAAATGTAAAGAAAGCCATCATCCATTGTCTTCGGGGATACCTCTGAGTTGAAGGAAATCAACAGAGCTGTAACTGTACTGATATATATTTGAAAAAAGAAGAATAGTTTTAGGTTTAGCGATTTTTGGAGAAAGGATTGAATTGAAAGTTGATATAATAAGTTGTTTGGAAACTTCCAGATAGCACTCTCACCTTTGAGTGATGCATTTCATTTTATTTATTGGCGCCTTTCATGTCACTCAAGGTCACCTCACAGACACAGGTAAAGAAGTAGAGCTAAGGTGTACTTTGAACATTTGTACTTAATCACAACTCGGCTTAATCAAACTCAAGTTGAGATTCACCCTTACAGATGTTTTTTTAAGAATTCATATGTATGTGTTTTTTTTTTAACCTCTAAAGCTGGCACCTTGTCATAAGATTGTAGCCTGGCAGCTGAGACTAATTTATTTGCTTGGTCTTGGAGCATTAGAGCAGCGCACTGCCCATTAACTGCCACAAACAAGGAAACCTTGAGAATTCTCCAGCAGTGAATCAGCCTGCTTCATTTCCTCCTTTGCCACTGCCCGAGGGCATGATCGGCCCAGGGGTGAGATTCCCCCTCTGGCTGCCTTCTTTGATTTACTAGTTCATGGAAGAGTACAGAAATGGGACAACCTTGGTCGTGTCTGTACTGTTTAAAGATCATGACAGATGGACAAAAAAGTGAATTCTCAAGTGACATTAATTTACAAGAATTAAACTGAAATATAAAATATCAAGGCCTGGGTTCACAGTGCCTGCTGGACTGTGTACCACAAAAACCAACACCCCAGAGCATTTCCTCTCTCTACCAGAAGGCTGGGGGTTTGATCCTCTGCTCCAGCAGTCACATGTTGAAGTGTCCTCGGGAAAGAAGCTGAACCCTCCAAATTTCTCCTGCTGCTACACCAACATTGTGTGAATGAATATGAATGGGTGAATGTGATGAGTAAGAGCAGCTTTGAGTAGTCTAAAAAACTAGAAAAGCGTTACAATGCCCATATACCATTTAAAACATTAAAAACACAATCATTATGTCACCTAAAAAGTGACATAATGATTAAGGTCCATTTACAATCACAACAGCCTTTTGTCACGGCTGAAACTGACCTTCCTGTCCTGATGAACCAGGAATGTTTTGCAGTAGTTCCATGTCAGTAGGTGTTGTTTTGAACCTCGTATCACTCTTAATATTAAGCTGTCTTCATACTTCACAGGGTATATGTGTTGTGAACAACTTCAAAGGCGTCCACAGTGCAGCAGTTAAACAGAAAACTGAAGACTACCGTGGTCTGCCTCTGATGACTTTCCCCCGTGTAGAGAGCCCTCTTGAGACCCTCAGCGCACAGGTACATGAAAACACTTAACCTGGCATTCCAAAAACTTAATCTCCATGATGCACATTATCTCCCCCCCATTAATTGCAAGTGCTCCCTCAAGACTCCGAGCTTAGAGTTAAAGTCCCCTTTCAGATTTTGACTTCAGTCTACTGTAATTTGGTTTGCACTGTAATTTGCTGTAACTGTAATTCAATTTGTGGGATCTGGAATTTTCTAGGATCCCATAGAGAAATGGTCTTACCTTAATCAACTTAAACAGGTTTTTAGTATGACTCACATATTTGTTGTTTGTATGTTCTTTCTTTCCTTCTTTCGCTCTCTTTTTTTGTTCTTTCTTTATTTCTATCTCTCTTTCTTTCTTTCTTTCTTTCTATTTGTTGGCTTTCCTGTTTTTCTGTCTTCTGTCTTTATTTCTTGTCTTAATTTTCTGACACAAAGCAATGACACATTTTTAGGAAAACATACAGGCATGACATTTTGCACAACACCCCTGTCCTCTGTCTAAAATCCTCACAGAAAAACACAGAGCACTCCTGAATCTCTTTGACACTTGTTTCCTCTACCTTTTCATTTCTTTCCCTCTCCCCTTTTATGTCTACTTTCCTTTTATGTTTTTCCTTTCCAATCTTGTACTACTTTTCCCATCCCTCCTTCCACATCCATTTTCAGAACCACTCGGCATCGATGACGGAGGTCACATGACTAAGGGGGCAGCACCGGGTCACGTTTGCGTCTCCACAGCACTTCCAGACACAATGACAAGGACGCATGCCACGTGGCTCCGAATGCTTTACAAAAAACACTCCTGATATATCTGTTTAATTCACTGGGGGGACAAAATACACCATGTTTCAGGTGGTTCTCATTTAGTTGGGCTATGCTCAATTCAACCTGCCAAGGCACACAGATTGCATCAGTGGCAAAATATCCCAAGGCAAACTTAAGCACAGATTGTTTTTCCAGATATTTTCAACCATTTAGAGCATGAGGCATTTTTTCCCTCCAAGGTGTGCTGTTTGTAGTTAGAGGACGGTGTTTTGTACATTTTGTATGAGCGAGTGCTGTAGCCTATCCTGATGGTGTTAAACCTGCACACTTCCAGTCAGCTGACTCACTCTGTTTTCCATCACATCCTGTAAGGTGACTTGCCTCGTCCATCACATCCATCCCCCTCAGTCTAAAGAATCTGCTATTGGAAATTATTGATGTTGTTGTTCTGTGATGTTTGTCATTTGTACAGAAAAAAGACAAAATCCTTCTTTTTATTATCTCTCTCTGTACATTAATTGACCTTGTTAGGTCATATTTTGTAAAGATTTTTGTCAATCTGTAAGACTATTATGATCCATTTGGACCTGTTTGCCTGCTGTAAACCTGGATATGTTTGGTACCAGTTTATGTGTTTTGCAGAACAACCCCTCTCCCCTTTGGAGGAAGTGACAAGGAAGAGTCAGTGATATCCTCCGAGTCAGAAAATGGGGTTTGGCACTTACAGTGCCCTGTTATCAGCTAGAATAAAATTGAAATATGATTGGTTGAAATGTGAATATGAATGAGTATCACCCCAATTTCCTGATTCTCTGTGATGTCAATAGGAATTTTTTTATAAAGAGTCTAGTGGGGCTAGCCTGTGTCAGGTGTACCTTGAAGATGTCACTGGTATGGCTTTACAGTTAAATTTAAACTGCAATCCCAATAGAAAAAAATAAATCCTTACAAAATACATGGGAAAATGAAAAAAAAGAAACAGAAAATGTCTTTGGAGTGGAACTAACTGACTTACTTAAGGCTCGGCTAGCCCTTTTAATGGAATCCAGGCTATGACTCCTACTTCACTATTCCTCCCCCTCCTCGACCCACCAGTGGATTGTGATGCAATGTTGTGACTTCATTTCCCATTGGAAGATGCGCCCAGCATGACATGAGAAGTCAAGATGTTTTATACATATTCATGATTTGAATTACTCATTATCATCGTGGTTCTAAATGTATTTTACTTTAAAAACATAAAAGGCATTTCATTGGAGATGCTACATATATTTTTTCTTGGTTTGTTCACAAATTAAATAGTAAGTAGCAACTATGTGTTCTCCTGTGTTTTCTTCAGTATGTGTCAAATGCTCAAGTTCAGCTGATAACTTTGTTTTTGTATTTGTTATTAAAAAAACATGTAGCTCGGGACAATGAGGTCAAAAGATTTCCAGCAACACTTCTAGTACGAAGATCAGCCTTATAAACAAATTAGACCGATGCGTTTTGGCTTGTGGCCTTCAAGCCCGTCCCAAAGTGGTTAATGATTAAATATAAAGCATAATCAGCCTGTGAGACTGGGGTTTGGGTCTTTATCTCATAGTTGTATAATGAACTGGGTTATTGTAAACACTGATTATTATTATTATAATAACTTTGCTGACTGTGTTCACCAGCAAAGTGAAGGTTTCAAACGATTTAGCTCAGGTTTCAATTCCAGTGAAAGGGAATCAGAGAGAACATTTCAAGAGAAAGTAATAGTATTGTCACTGTTCTTTGAAATATTTGTTTGGCTCATGTAACAACCTCCGGTCTTGAAAAATAAAGCCAATGCAGAAGTGCAAAATCCTGCAGTTTGTTGAGTGTCCGCTTGAGGCTGGCTCCAGGAACCCCGGAAGTCACCTACACACAACAGGCAAACAAGCTGTTTTTACAGCATAAGTTAACATGTTTACAGCCTGGTTCAACAAAAAAAATAGGTCTGATTAGTTATTGTCATCACTGGCACACACTGTATGGTGGGTGATTTTTTTTTTTCAAACCGCTCCGTTTTGATTTTGAAAAAGATAAGCGTCATCTGTAGTTAGGCACGTATGACATGATTGACAGGTGGGCATGATATAACGGTTCGTCAAGAGGCTTAACTGCCACAGCTCCATCTCTAAGCTTGTCGTTAGCTTGACTAAAAGTTAGGCTGAGACAGGATTTCCAGCATGGTGGCTGCTGCCAATGAGCCTCCTGACGTCACTCACGCTTCGTCTTTTAATATTTGCGGTCTATGTGTAAAACAGGACAACAGCCAGAAGGTCTGCGCATCACATAAAGAGGTCCCAGGTTCAGTTCAGGAAAAAAAATAAAATAAACTTAATTTCCTGTGACTTGCCTTGTCTTTCACATCTAAAGAATCTGCTATTGTAAATATATTATTGTTCTGCAATGTTTTAAATCACAGCTTTCCTGCTTTAAATGTTTTGAAATAAGTACGCAAATATGATGAGTAAAAATAAATATATCTTTGTAGGACATTTTTGCTCAGAACGTACTGACTTTTTGCACTTCTTTTGGTTGTTATTGTACAAGAAATAGTTTAAATGTATTTCGTGAGCAACTAATACATGTTACATTGTGCTATCTGAAAAAAACAACTGACGCCTCAAAAATCAGGGAAAAGTGTGATTTTTTAGAAACCTTGGTTTAGAAAGGTCCACGAGTCAATATAAAATGAATGTATTCTTGTCTCGTGGACGGAGTGTCATAGTCTGACAGGCAGGCCTTTGCTCTTTCCATCACACCCTAAGCCAACCATGCTATGCAGAAAAATGATTGGAATGAGCATAGAAATGCTACACCCAGGCTCTTATTTATTTTTTCTGTTGATTCATCCTGTTACCATCGGCGCACCTTCAGTGATGTTTATGTCACCACTAAGCAAAGCATACACACACAAACACAAAAGAAAGCTGACGGCTAAGCCAGTGCACTTGCTCTTTTGCTCTGTCAGGTATTCATTTCAGCTGTGACAGCCTGCGCTTTCCCTGCGGACACACTGGCTAAATAGATAGGGACTGCTTGAGTGTGTTTGGCAGTATTTGACCATGCCATGTGGTTTTAAAATGTCATCCATGACTGTTCTTAGTACACCTCCCAGTCCAAATTGCTGTTCCCTAGCAGTGTGATTGAAGTAGTGCAGCAACCACATTGTTAGCAGCAGAACTCGGAGTGGGTTGGATATACTATATACAGCTAAAGGGTGTTTTTTAAAACATATATTGAAATATATGTAGATTAAAGGATACAGGTACCTACAGGTGAATTGCAATTGCCAACCCCTGATAATATTCTGGCAAGTATTCCCTCAGTGCACAGTTTGGTTGGTATGCAATGAAAGTAACCCATTGATCTGTTCCTTTCATGGGCTCTACTTTGTCTCTCTTACATAGATGGAAACATGTCACTCATCAATGAAAGCAAAAACCTTGAAAAAAGGTTCGGGAGTCTAACCGTTTGATCTGAGTCATCTGTCTGACTTTCTTGCTAAAGGATATTAGGGTTGCTTTTTTTGTTGAAGTACGCTCCTTTGGTTGCTAATGTGTACCAAAAATTGTGTTTAAACATGAACACCCAATGAAGAATGAAGGGCAAATAATTGTTAGTGAAGTGCAAAGAGAAGAGGTAAGTTTTTAATAACAGAAAACATTCAAACAGGAACAGAAAAGGTGCAAGAAAACAGATCTCATCACAGAAAGACTTATCAGTGTATTCAATTGTGAATGATCATCATATTCAAATAAGGTGTCAGGAGTTCAACAAGTTTAAGTACACCTTTACATTTACTCTAAAAGAATGGGAATTTACCAAAACTGAGATTACAAGAGCACCAGTGTGATCTTAAGAAGATTGGTATAAAGGTCCTGTTTTGGATCCCTGACTGGAAAAAATGACAACCATTAAGGGATCATTAATCTTGAGAGATTTCATGTACAACTTGTTGTATTAAAGCCTCAAAGCCGTTATGTATAAGTCATATTTGTAGATCATAAATTAAACTATGAAAAATTAATGGATGAATTCAATTAATTGATGAAATTAAGAAATTAGAATAAACATTACAAATTAGAATAATTATAATATATAGAACTCAAAGAATTTAAAAAACTAGAAGTGCATCTGTGAAGTACAGGACAACCTGACCAAGTAATCAGTAAAATTTGATTTCTATTGTCCTATAACCCACCACAAGATCTCAACGAGATGTTCTTGTTGAATATGGATGTGTCTTTCTGATGTATTGTGTCTTTTTGTGTTAAATACTGATAACAGTTTCTTCACCAAAGTCGCAACAGTATGTGGGAATTCTGTTTGGTGAGCTTGTGGACAAAAATTGAATAAAAATCAAGTTTACAAGTCAAGAACTATATTCCCGGAGGTCAGACCCTCTCGTTTTGCATAAGGCATAGCATCTGATGGTCAAAGCCTGAACACAGCAGGCTTTGACCATCAGATGGTCAAAGCCTTCCCATTCTGCAGCATACCTATATAATGGACAACACATGTCTGTTATGCCTCCCCTACTACTCCCCCTCATAGACAACGTGCATTTGTTAACAAGCAGAGGAATGCTGTTGTGAGAGGCCAAAGAATCATGTCGACAGACAAGTTACAGTAAAATTACCGCATGTTGCGCAAATATGTCTGTTTGTGTCTGTAGAGAAAACTTTTGGGATAAGATAGATTGATTGATTTATTTGTATTAAGCCTGAGACAAAACTTGGGTAAGATGACTTTCTGCACTCGGTAAAGCTGCTAAACATGAGACAACAACACCGATAACAATACAGCCTAACGTATGTCGCAATATGTTGTGAATAATATCTGCAGGGATGTCCACTTCTTGCACAGTCACTCTCTCTTTTTCACTTCATAGCTACAACGGTCACTGTATTCTTCCATCTCTTAGCTTAGTTATTAGCCTCATCCATTGTCTCAAACAGTACTGAGACAGGCTAACCCGCTAGTGCCTAAAGCCATTCACACTTCTCGCGAGAGAACTGCAGCCCCACTGCAAAACTTGCATAGTTCTTTGAGCATGCGACCAGTGGCGGTCTGTGGACATGGGAGAGACGCTATACTGCATGTGGAAAGTTGTTGAACGATTAGATCTACTTTGAAACTACGATTTTAAGATGGAAAAGTTATACATTGTTGCTTTAAGTCTCACAAGAATTGGGCCAAATTGTGTTGTTCATTAAGATCAGTGTTGTCAATGGTAACCGACCAATCACCACTAGATGTATTTATTTTCTTTCCCCCTTGAGCTGTACAATGTTTCTATCAGACATTAAGACATAAAGACCTAAGTGGCTTGGTTCAGGTCCAGGTCATTTACACTATAAACGAGTCCCAATATAAGACTCAGGTGAATTAACCTATTAAGTTTAAATACCAAATAGTGTTAATTTCTTTGTTCAAGCTTATCGTTATGGCTGGCAAATCTAAACCTGTGAAGAGAAAAGGCTTTGAGGAAAGTGACGCCAAGGTCCAGAGTAAGGAGTGGAGAGAAGTAGGAATGGTAAAAGGCAAGAATGAAGAGACCAGAACGAGGTAAAAAGGAGGTGAAGAACATGGAAGATATGCACAGCTCTTCAGTATAACAGCAACAGGCTAGTGAGAACAGACTTGATCAGAGTATCTGGTTCACCTTTGTCTAATGCCCCTCTTCAAACCAAATCTCACATTCCAGAAGTTGAAGAGCAGGATCTGATCCATGGAGAACATTTCAGTCCAGCTCTCTGGGTACCGCCTGCCACTTGTGAACCAACAGCAGGTTTTGGAAAAAAGTAGTTTCCTGTTTCCTTGGGCAGAACAAAGGCGAAAAGTGTCAGAACTCTGGGAGTGAGTTTGTGTGTTGGTTAGTCTGCTGGTGGGACTGGGAATACTGAACAAACTGGTTAGACTGGTGCATGGGAGGCTGACTGGGTGTAGTCTGGTTTGCTTGCTGGTTCTCTGATTGGTACTGTTCTAGTTCCCTCTTCCGCCTCATTGCTGTCTGCAGCTGCTGCTTGATTACAAGAATTTGCCCCTCCAGTTCAGACAACTCCTGAACCAACGGATTTCGACCTAAGCCCAGTCCAGGTCCGCAGTCACCCGCACCCAAACCCCGACACTGTCCCGATGTAATGCTCTGCCCCGAGCCCCCCTGTCCTGGCCCTAATCCTTGGCCCATCACTCGTCCTATCAGTTCTGAGCGACCATTAGAGCCGGTCACTATGGAAAGATGTTTCTCCAGAAGGGGAAGAGAATGGGGGTGAGGCAGGGGAGATGGGGGTGGTGGAGGAGGAAGATCCTGTGAGGTCTGGTGTTCCAGGTCATTCTGCATCTCTTGTGGAAGGACCCTACGCCTGTTGCAGTTGGAGGACTCTGCAGGATTCCAAGATGCTGACTGATTGTTTCCCTCATTGCATCTGAAGATAAGACAAATAGAGAAATTTCAGGTGGTATTCCTGTCTTATTTCTAATAATACCAATGTGAGAGACTGTGGATGATCTTACTGCATCTTCCCAAGTTTAATCTTTGAAATAGAGAAGAAGAAGAGAAGTGCAAGTGCATGCAAGTTGTGTGACAAACTGTCAAAATATTATTGAGGCTCACATCAAGGATTATGGAGGAATAAACCAACTAGTGTGGATTCTTGCCAAGGAATAGTACCAGAACAAGTGTTCTCCCTTAATGTCCTATTAAAAGAAAAATACTTGTTTGTTTTGAGCTTATCCCTGAGTTTGTATGATATATATTGTTTTTATTTTAACTAGACTAGCTTTGCTCTTTGGATGTCAGGGTGCTGCTTGGTCTGGGAGGCCAATACTGGAATATCATCTTTATTGTTGTGATTGCCATAGAATGTTAAACAGATAACCATTGGACCCAAAGGGAAATGCTAAATCTACTTGAGCTTGTTTAGCACTTTCCTATTCTTCTGACTACTCAGAGCCCTTTTACACTGCAGGTCACACCTACCCATTCACACTCTTTTACACACCGATGGCAGAGGCTGCTATGTAAAGTGGCTATCCGTTTTAGCTAATCCCGTTTATACACATACACAGGGAAAACCTAAACCCTGACTTTACTTACTTACATTGCTCTGTAATGAAATCGTGTTTCCCTCATGTTGATTTGTTATAAAGTTTATATATAAAACGTTATATTATTGTTTGTAATAATAACCCACATTACTGCTAGTGCTGTAGCGCACTAGCTTAAAGATGTAAGTAGACCTCAATATTGGATTGGATAAGTTTTTGGAGCAGTTTTGGTGCTTTGTTAAATTAATTGGATATAAATTTGATTCTATAGTCCCAGTGTTGTGACTCAGTATTGTAGTCCGTGTCCAGATACCTATGTCTGATTAGTTTGTTAATATTGACAGTTTTATTTCATACTATTATATAAGAACACCATTTTTATAGATGTTTTTTTTTTAAATTCAGAGAATAATATCATTAGGTTTATTTTTTGGTGAGTCATTGTACTGGAAGGAAACAGCTAGAGCAAACTTTTGATCAATCACAAGAGCAAATTTGAGACAAAATGTTAAATGTTTGAGTTGTAAAAAATATGAAAAATGTGAATAGAATCAATGTTAAATAAAGAAAACATTAAATTAAAAAACAATAATTAATCCACATAGAGATTTTGCTTGATAAAAAAATAAGAAAGCATTCAAAGTGTAAACTGCACCCTAAAATAATTCAGCCAGTATTTTTACAGGATAGCCTCGACATGTTGGAGACTTCCAAAAGAAATTGGTTTCCTCTTTCAAACAGAAAACTTATCACATTTACAGGACCAGATCTGCTAAGTGATAAATAAACATGATTTCATTAAAGGAGTATTGAAGAGGGATTCAGCTCATATGAACTAAACCCCGAATCAGAAAAAAGCTTTGTAAGTGATAAAAGAAATGAAAGGAAGACTTTAATGAGATACTCCTGACATCATGAAAAGATACCTCAAGCTAAAGGATGAGATGCCAGAATGTAAGAAGATAAAATAATTTCATCTTAAATTGACAAGAAGGCACCTGTGCTTACTTCATAATTACACTGAAAGGCAGAATAGTTTTTAATGTGGAACACATTACCAGATCTGTTAAGCCTAAAGACAAAAGATAATCACTCCAATTTCAGCATCATATTCAGTCAGTGTTTTGACTACAGCACAGATGTTCTCTAACTGATGCTATATCACTGCAGCCAGATAATCTCACGACAGACCCTGGTAGTTGTTACGCTGTCTAGACTGAAAACCATTTCTGGCTGAGCTTTTGTGCCATTAGTGGACGTGCAAACAATATGCTTAAAGTAATTGGCTCACCTTTGCATACTTGCTTTTGTGCTTTTAACTGCAACATTCTCCTGGTGACCCCCTTTATTCTTTTTTGCTTTGGTTTTTGTGCATTGTTTTTGCTTTTAATAAATTATCCTCTGTTGTTGTTCTTTTTTTTTTCATTTTGAAGGCACTTTGCAGCTGCTGTCCTGAAACTTGCTCTGCAGATAATGATTCTCGTTGTGTAGTGCCTTTAGTGGTTCCATATACTGGTAACTAAAAAATCCCCATCTCTACCCTGCTGCTGTTGTGCCCACACAATAGTCGCCTTGTTAGGTTGTGCAGAATTTTGTTTTTTTTGGGGGGAGACAGTAAATCATTCAATAAATGGTCCATAAATTGGTCATTTGTAAAATTCTAACAGATCCTCAATCAGCCCTTTGGCTACCAGATGGATGTTATAAATACACTTATTATATTTTTAAAACACATGAGGTGAAATGGCTTTGTATGGTCACATAGAAACATTACCAATGCTAATGAAATCAAATCCCTTCCTTTTTTTACTTGGTGGAGATTCCCACAAGAACTAATGATATCAAGGTCAGAAAGGGAACCATGCACCATGCAGTGTTAGCAAGTGTGATGTTGTGCATGGTGACTTTAAAAGATGTTTTTCTGCAATGTCAGGATGTCCTCGGCCATCATTATTAGTCATCATGATGGTTGTTGTTTAAATCCTTTTTCTTTTATTCTCTTTTGCTAAAAAGTGCATTTATACTCCATGCTGAGTGTCATCACTGTGCTTAGTGTAATAAAGAACACTATACAGATAACTATAAAATTAATATAAATAAAAAGGTAAGAGAAAAGTTTTGAAGCTCATTTTTGTTGTTGCTCTCTCTTACTATGTTGGTGGCGACTCAGTATCTTGCTCAAAAAATAATCAACCTGTTTGTTGACATATTCTGTACCTAGACGACTGGAGCTCACACAGTTTCAGGTCATACCATATTTTCACGACAATTTTAGGGAGATCTAATGTACCTTTTGCAACTGCTGAGGATAAGGTTTCTCTGATCCTTTTTTCCCCTGCAATGCCAGATCCCTCCTCCACACATCAGTTACTGTGCTCAGATTCCTCTACATAATTTCCAGAGATGTTTGCACCACCACATCTCAATCTTGAGGGTGACCAGATTCCTCTTGCTTATACGTTTTCTGTCCTTCCTTTCAATTTTCATAAAGATTGTTTTTCCTTGTATGCAGTGCTTTTACAAATGTCCTTGAACCTTACTGTTGAGCAACGGAAGTTAGTCACAAGTATGAAAAACAAAATCTAAGGCTTTAATAACTGATCTTCCTATATTCACAAATATTTGCTTTCTGAGGTCAACCCCTGCAGCTTTGAAAAGAGGACAGCTCATGTTTACCTGCAGTCATTTGTGACATCCTCAGAATTGAATTAGAAAAGGAATATTTCACCACTGACCACTATTTCCCAACCCATCTGTCAGTACAGATGTTGTTATCAGCAGTCACAACAAGACATATGCACAGCTTGTACCGCAGTGAATAGGTAGGCTGTCCTTCAACAAGCAGGACACAGGTCCACCAGAAGGACTTGCTCTGCTGTCCTTAAGTAAAGTATTGCATACCTACCAGATATGTCGCATTGCTCCGCAAAGCTTTGATTACCGCTCAAACACAAATTTTGTTTATTTTCTTGATTAAGAGTATTAAAGAGTAGCTCCTATCTTTTAAGATTAAACTCCCCTCAAATTGTCTTGATAGTATGTGCCTCGTAATAAATACGCAGCTGTACTGAAACAGGGCAGCAAAATACATGCTCAATTATTTTGCCACTGCAGAGTTGCTCTGGTTGCCAGAAAATGTAAATCTTGGGGGAAACTGTGTGCTCTTGAAAGTGAGGAATCAAACACAAAGTACAAGCTGATTCTGAACAGAAAATTTCAATTAACTTCATATTTTAGCTGACATGTTGAACATACAGCTTTAATGATGAGTAGACCAACTGAAAGAGGATCTTAAAAAACATCAAATTGTATAAATCCATGTATGACCAAACACAGCCAGGACATTTTAATTAGAATGAAAAGAACAGAAAAAATGTTGTTGAGGGGAACTCTGGTGTAAATGTGTACCTAAATTAGTTGTGACTGACTTTTTTAAGCGAAGGGAGGGGGAATGACGGTCCCATCCAATATAATTTCCTAATTAAGAAGAATATAGCAACTAATTTATAGCTAATATGTGGAGATATTATCAGGATGAGAAGTGACACCTAATATCATTTTAGCATGGATGATGATTAAGGTCTTTTTCCAGGCTACATGACCTTAACACTGCTTTTGATACTAAATCACAAGATCTTAATTGGACATCGGAGAGTGTTTAAAGGTCTAATACACTGTTCGTAATTCTCTCAGTCAGACACTTCTCTTATGCCTTTCAGCAACAACCTTATTAGCACACTTAAGATGGACCCATAATCGACTTCCTTTCCTAAGCAGTTATTTTGAGCCGATTGAGATTTTACCCATATTCTTGATTTGATTATGTACTACCTCACTGAAGACAGGTTTAAAGAAATTATTTTCTGATGCACTCTACTTAATTACAAATACACACACTTGGAATTTATTTTGTGTATATGCTTCCCACAAATGGGAGGATCATGCTTTCTCAGTGCAGGGCTTGCAAAACAGGCATTTCTGACACACAAGGTTTCTGCAGAACGCTGACAATGTGACAGTAATAATTCCTGACTCTTAGACAGCACGCAGGCACAGTGCAGAAGAGCCTGATTGAATGAGCGTAATTATGCAGGAGTAGGTAATCTATCCTCATTACCACAGGCATCCCTCACATGGCCTTGGCTCCATAATTATTACGTGTATTTAATCCCCACTTTGAGAGCTCCACCTGAGTGTCCCCTCTGCATGTGGTGCGCTAAGTAGGAAAGAGATGTGAAATACATTACAGCTGGAAATTTCAAATAGAGAGAGCTCAGCAAATGCTTTAAAAACCCGTTTTGATCTCCGCCTAGAAGCTTTCAAAAAAGAGAAATAGAACTCCCACTTTGCTCAGCTGACATCAGATATGCTTATCTCAAGCGCCAATGTGACATTAAACATGCAGTGTGAGCAGTGACCAATGTGAACAAGAAGAGGCTACACCAGGACACACACTGTAAGGGTGTCAAAATGACAGAGCAGGTTTATGTAACCAATGTGGACCACGCAACATTTGGACAGACACTGAAACCAACCAGAAAGGAGCTTTCATGCTTTACTAAATCTTGCTCTCTCCCACCAACTGAGCCATACAATACTCTGTGACGTTAGCACGAGATTATTTCCTCAATATCCCGAAGATATAATTAGCTTCCAACAGACTGACCATTCTGTTTGGTTTTCTGATTAAAAATAGGTCCATTAACTGCCACTTGAATTTTAATTGATGTCACCTATTCTCAGCCTGTTAATCCAACCAATGGGCTGTTGAGTTTTAGAAGACTGTCTCTGCTTTTTTCTTTAGAGGCTTTCAACATCTGGGATGATATGTGATATCTCAGCGATGTGATTTGTTGATACCTCTGAATCAAGCATGACATCTACTCCTTTCTAAGTAATTGTACGAGTTTATGTACTGTTTGTGATTAAGTAAGATTTATTTATTCAAAGAAAATGAATTGAATTTGGTGAGTGATGAAGTGCTTTGAAAGCACTCTCAGAGGAGTTTTTTAAGTCAGTTGGGTGCCCATTTCTGATGTGCCCTTGTGTGACAAGAGTTTTAATAAGCCTAAATCCACAGTCAAAACAAAATGGACTTAATGGTTCATAAGTAATTTAAACACAACTTGGATCAGTTTCTATTCAGTTTGGTCATTTAGGGATGAGATTTTACGCTGATCAGATTCTTAAAAACGTAACATTTAAAGTGAATATATTACAGTGATGTGCGTGTCTACTCGATTTAGTCGGTACCTCTTCTCAGGCTTGGTTACAGTTGGTAGTTTGTCATCATTGAAGACGGAGTTGAGCGCACGGTGTAATCTCTGGAAGACAAGGAACACATTTCTTGTTACATTCTTTACAGTTCATAATTTGTCAGTTTCACTATAACTTTTTTCAATGTTAAAATGGCTGTGTTGACTGCATGCACAAGTCAGAAAGACAGAGGAGGGAGTAAAGAAAAAGGGAGGGTAAACAGCAACCAAAAATGTGTCACAGTCTAAATACACAAAATAAGAACAGTGCTGGTAAGTATACTTTGTTGCAAAAAGACATGTGGCCTTTAGATTATTTAAAGTGTTTTGGGTTATTTATTATGTTGAAAACTCTTGATTAAAGAGAAGCTCCATTCTGTTGTATTTGTGTGTGTTTGCACGCGAGTTTCATACCTGGCTAGTGTGCAGCCAGTATTTGAAGCGTGGCTCCTTGACCCTTGGGATGACCAGCTTGTACACAATATGTTCTGCAATTGTGGTCAGTAGAGATAAGGCCACGCCCACACAGAGCATCACAAACAGACCGGAGAAATGCTTAATGCCCATCTGCAGCGTCTGGAGAGAACAGAATGAGAAATAGGAAGAAAGAAAGGAGACTCAGAGAATGAACAATTAAGTATACTGCACCAGGAAGTAGATAGGTAGGACAGGAAGTAAAATAGTGGAAACATAAAAGGTCCCACAGGTTTTGCTGCATGGTGTTAGAAAAGTCACAAACATTCACAACTGAGGTGTATTGAACATGCAAGCTTGATACAGTAGTTGGCACCATGACTAATGTACGCACTACGGTTATAAAACTGATGTTTTCTCATAAATATAGTGTTTTGATTATTTCCTAATGTCATCTTGCTATTTTCAATCTACTCTTTGTGTTATATATGTTTTTAAATAACAATTTAAAGGACAGAAACTCATTCTGCATGGGTTTCTGTTTCCTTATCTTAGTCAAGCATGCATATTTTTGGTTGTATGCTAACAGATTAGCTTTTTGACTGTATGCATTTTTCTCTCCAGCTAACACTTAAATGATAACTGTAATGCCTTTTTTCTTTTTTTCCCCTGACAAATCATGAATAACTTACAGTAATTCTGTGCAACATCAGGAGCCACCTATTCACATTTTTTGTTTTTGTAGAAACAGACATCTGCATTTACGATTTTAATGTATCGGGATATTTTTCCGCCCCTTGACTTTATAACACCACCATCCCTGTCTCTGCAGTTGTGAAAACTTACTTCTAGAAAACCAGTTTAAGGAGAATGTTGCCCAGGTTTGCTTTCACTCTGTAAATTACACTGTGAGCAAGGGATTATCTTCCCCAACCTGAATCATTTACAGGATAAAAGAATCCCCAAAGTAAAAAACAGCAATGAACGTAAAATTCTGAATCAGCATTGTGTTTTAATGAGGAACTAAAGACTTTCAGAGAATTTAACATCTGAAATACGATATAATTAGTATGGAAAATTAAAAAAAAATCTACTATTGCGCAATCATTCAGTTCCCAATTGAGCATCTGCTTTATTTATTGCAGATTTACATTTTCATATAAATCCTTTTACTGCTGAGTATGAGTACAGCAGCCGCTGCAATGATTGCATTATAAAGTCATGTTGGGAAAAAAATGCATGATGGATTAAACTCCTCATCGCAGTTGTGTGACTTGGTGAGCTGGCTGTAATGCAATTTTAGAGTGTGAGCTAGAAGTGGCATCTTACATCTGGGGAGGAAATTTAGGAATTAATTTGGATCGGAACAGATAAAACATACGGTGGTTTTATCCTTTAACAACAAGACATGCTTACTAAGGATACATGACAGTAATCTAATCTAATACTTAGCTCCAGTGCATAAGAAGCAGCGCAAGTTATTGTGTATCACGGCATCCTGACATTTCTCACAGTTATGGGCACTCCTTGGATCAGAACATTTAAGTACATACTATTACTAGTTTTGGCAATACACACACTTCCATATATGGACCCTATAGAAAAATACATTTTTAGTGATCTTGTAATTCACAACTCCACTTTCATGTTTTAACCATACTTTGTTCAATGCACTAATATCTCATTGCAAACAGTTTCTGCAAAGATTTTAACAAAACACATAATGTCCATCACTTTGATCACTATTTATCTCTTGGTGATGTTGAGATTGGCCCTTTCAGTGTTAGGTAATTGGATAATATGTCATTTATTGGTATTGATTGTATTGCTTTTAATGGGATCGTCTTCTTTGGGGTGACAGAGAGCTGGCTAAGTGCCAGAGAGTTTGGCTTCCTCAAAGAAGACAATCCATCAGATTTTCCTCTTTTCAGAATCCCAGGCTTGCTGCTGGTGCAGCAGTCATTCGGTGGAATAAAAAGATTGCTTAAAAAATGCTGAGCAGGGTTGAACTGAGCCAGCCTAGTCAGAAATTCATAATGCTAACATCACATGAATTTCCTGATGAGTTCATATTGACAGCCTATTCTGACTGAGCCAAAAGACAACAGATTTTTTATGTGAAGATGAAGCTGTACATGGAAGTTTAAAGACCAATGTAGGTTGCTTTGACCATGCAGAAGTGTGCACACAATTAGCATACTCTGGATTATGAATGATACACAAGTTATGTTGGTACATACAGTATAAAATCAAGGGATGAAAAATAATGGTTAAGCAGCTTTCACTGCTACCAGTGTAGGAAGGTGCTGGCATGACACTGCAGAATGAAATGTACCTGGAGCAATTTAAATGTCTGCACCTGTAGATAGCATCTATAACACATCTATCTATTACACAGTGGGAAATGATTTAGCTGCACTGAATCAGTTGCACTGCAATGTACTGCTTCTGCTACACAGATCAACAATGCGGATGTTTGTTTACATTTATGTGTCAGGTTTTTTTTTTTGGTTAAATCTGTCATTCCAATGTACACAATACGTGCTCCTCAATGAAACATCATAATGCACAGGCTGCTGTTAAATTATGTAAAAGGTCATAGAGTAGCTAAGTAAAATAAATAATGGAATAGAAAAGTATAAATATAGGAAGAAGCTGGGGCAGAGGAGGGACATGAATTCTTTTTGGAAGTAAGTTTTTAATTCATGTCTGACAACAGGGAGTCTGCAGTCTGCAGTGAGCAAAGGAGACACTTTTGGGAATTCCAGAGCCACAGCTGGGTTGAGAGACAGCCAGGCTGCTAGGAGAGCTAAGTGCTTAGTAATAGCTGCACAGAATGGACTGGACTGTTTAAGGCCGAAGTTATGGATGACATGGCTTGGTTGGCAGCTGGACGGTCTGGGGCCAGGGTGTGAAGTAGCAAGACATGACTAAACATGGAGGTAGTACAGGGAAAGTAAACAGCTTAAACAGTGGTTAGAGAGAAGCAGCATTCTTGTATTGGTGCTTTCAAGGGCTTTGCATACTTCTACAATGATGGGAAACTCAAATGAACATTTGAAACGTATTTTAAATGTAACAATACTGACTGTAACTTTACAGTGGCATGATTCTTTTACTCTGTAAAGCTTCGTAATACTGCAGAAATATATCATGTTTCTGTCTCTTGGGGGCCATGAAACAAGATGTAAATACAACAAAGATGTTCCTTGTAAAGTTGTTTTGACAGATGTGTAAAGATTAACACATCCCATAACAGCTTTAAAATAATTTACAGTTGTGTTTCCATTAAACAAACATGTTCAGTAGTCACTCTTACCTTTTCCTCTATAAACTCCTTGAGGAATTTCCTGCCTTTTTAGCGCTTAAGTGCTGCACAATGTAAAACAGGAAGAAACAAAACTAACTGAGCTCTGATGTGCTTGTAACTAACTGCTTTTTGGCTGGAAACAGCTGCCTGCTGCGACTGGAGAACAGGATGATGAAGGCAGTGAGATGAAACTAAAGGGTTGCAGACCGGAAACCAAAACAATGAGTTATTAAAACTTTAAATTAAGTGAAAAGTTTGGTGGGCTATTTTTCACAAAAGATAGGTTAGACAAGGTTTTGTATTGTTTGTAATAATAATTAGAGACAAAATGAACACAAGATGTATTGAATTGTGCAGCTTTAAACGTTTTTTTTTATCTTTGTATTATTTGCAAGCAGAAACTAAAAACACCAGTCATGCCTATGTTGAACCATAAAACTGATGATTCAGCATATGGTTAAAGCTATGGCTGGTGATAGATAAAAACGGTATGTCAAAATTCTATGTCATTTAATTTTCTATCACAATAAAATAAAAACAGTGTAACATGTGGTTCTGCTCCTACCTCAGTCACAGCGAAACTGCGCTTCCCGCAGGGCACAACCTTGTACCATTTGTCATGCAGCATGTCCATGAAGCCATCTGACTTGTACTGACTAACAAGCGCCGAGAAGTTTGAGGTGAGTGGAGAGTTCTGAGGGAGGCCAATCCCATAACCTGCCAGTGGAAATAGACAGAGTCATTATTCCTCTGTCAGAACAGCAAAATCATTTTCACTTCACCTCCACGAACTGCCATTATTTTCAATCACTGGTTTCTAGCTGTGCACAAGACACAAAAGTAAAACACCCACAGAAAAACAGGAAGCCTGGTTCATTTTTGCCAGTGCTTATTGGAAAGCAGCATTGTTGCTCTAAAACAGAGAGGGTTTTTGACATTGCAATTAAATCTCAGAATGTTTTATCATGCCAGGAAAGTGTGACAACATCAGTGAGAGCCAATTAAAGAAGAAGCATGCTTTGGTAGGAAATATACTGAATGATTTGTATCCTAAAGGCTCAAGTGTGCATTAAGTAATTAACAACAGCACTGGAATCTGAGACTATTGTGTCCTGTAATGGGAGCAACCGCCATGGGAATGTCTTCACAGAGGAAGGAAGAGACTTTCTAAATGGGCAAGAGATTAACAGACAATAGAGGCTCTAAAGCCGTTGAAAGCTTGAAGATTAAAAGTTGTTCAAAGTTGTGTGTTTGATATTGTTAAACTTAGGGTTGTCCTAAAATGCTAATGGTCAGCTACAATGCAGCCATGCAAACAGAACCCTTCAAATCTACTGATAATTAAAAAAGAAACATATGCTGTTGTGGTGCAAGAACTCAAATTACTTTTTATCTATTACTGACTGGTTACTACTTTGATTTAGAATATTCTTAACAACCACTACTCTTATTTATCAGTCAGCAAATCAGTGAGGAGAAAAGCCCCACATCTATGTTTAATAGGTTAAATGCAACCTCTGAATAATTAGTAATGAATAAACTAAAGGGCTGGAAGTGTGGTTTTATTAAAGAGTCTTAATTAGCAGATAGAAAAATTCTCATAAAAAACATATCCTAAGTATATTAGAAAACGTGGACATAATGAAATACATGCAGCTTTCTTCTACACTTTACTGCTTTGAGTGCTTTGTGTTTTATAGACAACATAATGTCCCATACACGTCGCTTTGTTCTTCATGTCTTAGTTTCTTGGTCTTCATTAAGCCTAAGAAGATGATTGGTAAATTTCCATTTACCAAGCCATACTGAAACCCCCCCTTGGCATTCTTTGAATCAATCTCCTGTAACTCATCAACAGCTGTAATGATTTTTGCTACAATAAATGGCAGCTCTACCAAGTACTGAGGCTTCATAAAGAATCTGGTGGAGCAGCTTTCCCCTAGTTTGTGCCCTGGTCATGAAATAACTCTCAGTACACACACAACAGTTTAATGATTTTGTCTGCCTGAGAGAGTTCAAAGCTCTGAACTAAAACTGTGTAACTAAAGATTTAAATTGTTATTCCGAAACTGAGTTTGTTCAATGTATCTGAGCTACTTGTTTTTGTTTTGAAGTCCTTTTTTATGCTGTCATGTCTGTTTTGGCATGATCTAATTGATGTTTTCTTTACTTTGAAGCATATTGCCATCATGGCCATTACTCTATTGAAAAGGAGATCTGTATCTCAAGGGACCTCTTTGTCAAATAAGGTTAAATATGATGAATTGTATTTTTAAATTGTCATGTTACCTTCAATTGCAAAGGGTTTTCCAACTGTTAGTGTCTTGCAGTCTGCATCGATGGAGACTTCATAATCCAGTAGAGCTTTGTCCATAATGAATGCATCCAGTTTCTGAGGGTCAGCCCTGTAAACACACAGAAGGTAGATATATTGGAATTGACTGAAAATGCAGATGTAACAAAAATAAGTGGCACCTTTGCTTCATGCACTCTATACAACAAGGTGTTTCTAAGTGTGTATATTAACTGAGGTTCTGGAGCAGGACCATGCCTAAACCATACCTCCAGTCTGCTGACAAGCCTACTTCTACCTAGCTATTCCACTCCACTCTGTTTGTCTCAGTTCTTCCTTTCCTCTCCGCTCAGCCATACAACCTTTTTTCCTCATCCCTTCATCTTGTTTGTCTAATCTTAGTTACAGTCTGGGCCAAGATAAGCTCGTGTAGAATTACGCCTGAGACAGAACCTGCATCCTGAGTCTCAATCTGCCTGGCCTTCAGTCCATTCTCTCATTGGTTAAACAACAAAATATACTCACAGTAGTTCATTTCAGACAAGGTGTGTGATGATAAGTGAATGATGTTAGAGCAGACTGTTGGCCTGAAATGTTCCTTAAGTGACCATCTGATGGATGACTGGACAGACAACATGATAGATGGACTGGATCTAATCCATAGTTACTCTCACAAATGCATTGTAGGGACAAATGTTACTGTAGCACTAACACAACAAATTCTTTATGCCTGCTGGGAACCAGCCCCAAAAACTTGCATTTTTAAAACAACCCTCTGAATTGCACATAAAAAATGTATCCTTAACACCTCCTGAGACAGACAGAATTTTACCTAACATGGTCCCCTCTATCGCGGTCTGCTACTCTGACCCTTTTCTTTTCTCAGTTTGTGTCCTCATGTCACGCCTCTGACCTTACAGTGCAAGTGGAAGTATAAGAACAGTTTGTGTTTTGTCAGGCTCAAAAGGTAAAGTTGAACAGATAAAAACACCAATAGTATTCTCTCTACCAGGGCATGAAAGAAAAACATTTCCTTCACATCTTTCTTGGTCTAATATGGGCACACAAAGTAACCTTCAGCTTCTGCATGAGAACAGCCATCATTCAACTGTAATCTTTATTTGCAGATTATACATAGAACTGTAGAATCAGTATACAGGGATCTGGTTTTTAAGACTGTAATGGTAAATGGTAATGGACTTTGTAATGGATGCTTTGTGTACTGACTACTAAAGCGCTTTTACACTGCATGTCACACCTACCCATTCACACCCATTCAGACACTGATGGCAGTGGTTGCTAGTGAGACCATCAGAAGTAACTAACCCCTTTTCTGGCCTGTGCTCACTGTAATTGTCTCTTGTGTTGTATCATTAGTGTATTGTCTCTTGTCATGCAATAAAAATAAAAAAAAGAAGTAACTAATCCCATTCATACACATTAATACCCCGCTGACAAAGCAGCGGGAACAATTCAAGGTGCCCAGGGAAACATCGGACATGTTGATGCAGGATATCAAACAATTGACCTTCCGGTTGAGAGATGACGACCAACTGAGCCACAGCCCACAGCCTGTGAAGTGTTCTTGTTTCCACCTTTTAGAAAATGTGTATTTTGAGCTGTATTGACCATTTACATATTGGCAGAAAATGCAGGAAAAAAAGTCTGTGTTGCACGATAAACCAGGCAAAACTTTTTTGACATACCAACTCCCATGGGCGGCATTCTACCGATAACTTATTTGTCTCTTAACATTTATCTTCTTAAAAGTGCAGCTAACAATCAATTCCAGATCAAACCTTTTACTTTTGTGACACAAATCTGTCTGACACTGCGTCACGAAAAAAACCATCAGCGATTAGATTTCCTGACTACCTCAAAAAAAAAAGTATCAAATTTTAGCGAATGTATTTTTTGTTAACAGTGAGTAAATTACAATTCCTTTTTCAGCTCATAATGCTGAAGTGAGCCAGAGTGAAGCTGAAGTGAGCCAGAGTGAAGCCTCTGTGTACCTTGTACTCTACTGTTGCACTGAGACTCAACAGATGAAACAGGCGTAACTCTGGGATATTATGGACCAAGAAATTCCTTCTTTTTTTTCCTGTGCAGACGGACATGCCACATGGAAAATGACGTCTTGCCTGGAAGTTGTTTAACGCTAACCACTGGCTTCACCAGAATTAATGAAAAATGTGCATCTGCTCCCAGAGGCATATAATATCAATCAGACAATGATGGACAATGAGCTGATTGGTTTTGAGATTTAAACAACTCTTATGTTGTTTGTAACTGTGATGTAGCTTTTCTGCTGAACCAAACAGATGGTGTGATGTTAACCATGCAGGAAGAGAGCTGACGCTATACCATTGTAATTGCTTTGGGCAAGAAAGGAGTTCGACAGGGCGTTGGTATTTGACAACCTGGAATGAGAAATTGTTGGTAGCACATTTGGGCCACTGCATGTTTAGTGTTTAAGACTTGAAACAAACAAAGTCCAATAACTGACAAAGAAACCAATCCAAAAATGCTGCAGGAACACAACGCGACAATGGAAGCTGTTGAGTTGGTTTGCTTTGTGCTTCTGAGTACTTTATAGAGCTTTTCAGAGTGCAATCACAGAAAATTGTAAAATCTCTCAACATTGCTTTGTCCGAAGCTGATTTTTTGCCAGTTGGTCTTACACATCATTTTCCAATACTTTAACTGGTCACATGCTGGTGAAATTACTGCCTGTTTCGGGCAATTTACTCACATCTCTTCTTCCAAGTCTCTTATACAGAGGAGACATATTAACTCACAACACTCTCAGCAAGGTTTTAACAAATCAACTCTGAATGTCTTTACTGACAACTAAAGCCTACCTGAATATAAATTCTTCAAAGCCTTTTTTAAGATAGTCTTTATTTGTCACCCCTTATCAAGGATAGTGTTTGAAACCCCACCACTATCTGCTGAGCACAACCTGGCTGTGCATTATAACGGGATGAATCAGACTGCAGCTTACTGTCCTCACGCTTTCCCACCAATGATATTATGTTTTAAAATGGGATTACTACCATGCCACCTACCAATTCCCCAACCAATATTATTACAGCACAAGGCCCCCTTTTCTGCATTGTCTCCATGCAGTTATGCTGGTAAAAGTAGTGGAATCATGTATTGCCAGCTCAATGGCACTTTAATACAATGCAGTGTAAGACACAGCAGTTCCAATGATGTTGAATCTCTGAGGTTGAACAGGAGAGAGTCTTTGCATCATGATGAAGGATCTGCTAGCAATCAGGTTTGAAATGCCCTTGGGGGAAAAAAAATGTTGTTCTGTGTTATGTGAAACTTATATCAAGGCATATACTAGAGTCTATTATTTTAATAGGCCAGACAAAATAGTACAAGAAATGTGTGATGGCTGATAATGCCAGGGAGCAGGGAGACTGCTGTTAGCTTTTGTTAGTACTAATTGCTGTGGTGAGAATGGGGCTATAGCAATATGGTTAAAACAGAATTGACAAAAATACACCCTAAAAAGTGGGGTTCAAATTTAAGTGATATTCTTTTACAAGTAAAATCCCTGTTGATTCAACATTCTTAATTAAATCAATCATAATAAAAAAAATATTGTCATGATGAAAATATGATCACGAAACAAATTAAAATCCCTTTGAAACAATTGAAGAAACTACTTGGAGTAAAACATAAAACGTCTCTGCTCTGAAACCATGCGATCACTTCAACCGTAAATTACCTTTAACATATTTTTCATTATGTGAGATTAAAGTATCCAGTCACTCATTCCTGGTCGCCTTGGGAAGTTAACCTTGAGCAAAGTTGCAATTCAGCACACTTGTACTTGTATGGCGTTGTAAAGTGTCATGTTCACCAGTTGTAATTTTCTAAAGATTACAATTCCCTTGAACCCTCTAATCATTTCACAAGCACAGTAAAAAAATCTTGTTTCGTCCGTTGAAATTGTGTTCTACCCAGCCTCGGCCTGCATTCCAGCTGCTTTTTTCTCCTATATTCTGCGAGGCTCCGTGGGGATGCCAGTAGAATGTTGAAGCAGCTTAGGCTGACAGCAATGGCAGGGTAAGGAGGAGTGTGAGATGTGAATGCAAACAGGAGAATGACAGCATTTTGTTTTTTTCAAATTCTGTCTTCTTTTGGACGTACACAACAACTTCACTTTTTTTCTAGAGATGATCTATTTTTGTATTGTTTTTTCAACTCTCTTTCGGCTAATGATGACAGCAAGAGATAACTTGTTGAATAGGAAGTAAATATAAGGGGACAGATGACAGTTGTTACAGGCTTAGTGACGACTACAGCGATGAACATACAAAGCAGGCCCTCTCATGCGTGTGTACCTGAATGCATAATGTCAGTGGCAATATGTATAGTATAAAATTGCCTTACTTGAGATTATGTATGCCATCTGGTGTTGCTGGGACATTGTATCTTCTCATGTACTCATGCATCTCAGGGAAACTCTTTTTGAGATAGTCCTCTGCACTGCTTTCTCTCACTGTGGCAAATCGAAATCCCTGAGAGGGATGGTGCAACTGCAAGAAAGAAGAATGAACCCAAATGTTACCTTTAGAATACTTTCAAAGCGCATGAATATTGATTACTATTGATACAAGTCATTTCTGTCTGTTGTTTCTATTCTCTTTTCTTTAGTTGGTGTTTTAAGTCTTTTCTTTTCTTTTTGGAAACATACTTTCATTATGTCTTGCGCCACACTTCTGATTTTGAGAATAGGTGAGTTGACAAACTACATAAATCACCCTGGCTCAATTGCTATGAAAACATTGATCAATTCAGGAATTAACGTGTTTAATTAAAGTTTAAAAGGTTAACAAAATTTGTAGCCTGCAGTTTAAAGTGATAATCATGGACCTCGCAAAAAGATTATCCAAAAAAATGTAAAAAAAAGCACTTGTCTGTCTGTCTGTCTGTCTGTCTGTCTGTCTGACTGTCTGTCTGTCTGTCTGTCTGTCTGTCTGTCTGCCTGTCTGTCTGTATGTTTGACTGTCTGCCTATCTGTCTGTCTGTCTGTCTGTCTGACTGTCTCTCTGTCTGACTGTCTGTCTGTCTGTCTGTTTGACTGTCTTTCTGTCTCTCTGTCTGACTGTCTGTCTGTCTGTCTGACTGTCTCTCTGTCTGTCTCTCTGTCTCTCTGTCTGACTGTCTGTCTGTCTGACTGTCTCTCTGTCTCTGTCTGTCTGACTGTCCGCCTGTCTGTCTGTCTGTCTGTCTGTCTGTCTGTCTGTCTGTATGTTTGACTGTCTGTCTGTCTGTCTGTCTGTCTGTCTGTCTGACTGTCCGCCTGTCTGACTGTCTGTCTGTCTGTCTGTCTGTCTGTCTGACTGTCTGTCTGTCTGTCTGTCTGTTTGAATGAAATGTAGAAATATCTTATTTCATAAAGATGTTTTTAGTAGAAAAGATTATTTAAATGAAGGAGTTCTATGCTGATTTAAAGGTGATTGAGACTATAAGTTTCTTATTTAATCCCTGTTATCAGCATGTCACTTTCATACCTTTGGGTCATGTATCCCCGACAGTTGCTCATAGGTTTTCTCCCCGACCATGACAGCAGCTAGATTTGCAGTATAGGTGGACAGACAGAACAGACAAAAGATGGCCCAGAGATTCATCAGCAAACGGCCTGTCCAGCACTTAGGTGGCTTGATAGCCACTGTTCTCCCAAAAAGAATAGCGTAGCACACATTGAGCGCTGATGAGAAGGAGAACACCCGGTCGCGGTTGCGTCCTCGTGGTGTCATACCAAATGGGCTGTGCCACTCATACAGGGTGAGGAAAACAGCTGTGACGTGGAGGGAGACAAAGATGCCGAGCCACATGGACCAGTGGAGAGGCCACATGAAGGCACCAATGGGGGCTGCTGTATCACGAGTCCGAACCTGGGCAAGAAGGAACACAGGATTGGAAAATAAATAAGGATATGATTTTGGTGACATTATCAGATTTCATAGAGTTGTCATAACCTCTTCCCCTGTTCTACCTGACCAGCCCTTTCTCTATTCACAAACCAATCCTCTGTTCCAACCACCACAATAGCTTCCTGTTTTACCTGAGTTTGTCTATCCTACCCTTTCTTGCCTGTGAGTCTTTTTATCCACAATTTATCAAAATAGTCTGCCGTAATCATCTGTGTGAGTGGAGAAAAAAAGACAATACAGGGGGGGTGTGAAAGGATTTAAAATTCTTATAAACTGACTATTACCTTTTTGTTGTTTATATGCTGCAGTATCAGTGTTGGGTTTAGGTGGTGATTGACAATTCCGTTAATGATCATACATTTATTTCAGTGAGGACATAAATCAGAATCAGGAGTTTAGATAGGATACTAAAATGATGGAAAAGTTATTGCAAAAACACGACACAAATCCAGTAGCCTCGCATTAATTAGACAACATTTGTTTTATGAGCCAACAGTGCACTGGTAGCAAATGCAAATCCAATGGCAGATGTGCACTTAGTATGATATCTTGGAGAGAGATACTTAAAGCAGAATTAGAAAAACAATCAAATAAAACAAACTAATGATATAAGAGTTCATTACTGTAAATAAAAAAGATCATTCTCCCCTATAGTGGCAGTTAAAGAGAGGAGAGTCATTTCCACTATCCTTTGGTTCATCAGTCAGGGAGAATGGATAAAGTAATTGTAGTGAGGCGGTCAACCCACAATCTGTACATTCACCCGTCCAAACCATACAGAGGAACTGCAATATAATGCAATAAGGTAGGGCCTGCAGTAATAAACCTCTGCCATATTGATACTGACCACCAGCATACCAAGAGAAGAGAGTTGAGGTGAGGTCAATGACAGAGAGCAGAAAAAGATGGCCAAAAAAGTTACAGAAGTGAGACATATAACACGTAGGAATAAAAAAGAGAAAAAGCAATATTAAAAGATGGGGGGAAAAAAATCGAAAGTGAGAAAACGAGCGGTACTGACCAGAATTCCAAGGCTGGTGGAGAAAAAGGGTGAGGTGAAGTCAATAACTTGGCTTCTGGCTGAATTAATGCTAAAAGAAGTCACTGCCAGGTGGGCAGCGCCACTGAGCAGATCACCCACCAATCCTGTCCAGCGACCATTCTTGAACCCCCCGTACTTCCCATCACCAACAATGTAAAGGTCAAAAGTGAATCCCATGTCCTCTGCCAGCTTCTCCAGCAGGTCAACGCAGTATCCATAACAGCACTTCTTATGCTCTGTTGGAACAGATACATTGCGCCCTGAAAGGTTCTTGAAAAGTCTGGCCAAAACTGAAGAGTCATTGGTCAGAGGGTCGAGGCACAACTGGCCTGCAGGACACAAGCCATCCCCATCCACCTCACGAGTAAATACAAACGGGTGCTCCACCAGAGTTACCACCCGCATGTGAAGCCGCGTGGATCGACGCCAGTCACCGCCGCCCCCAGAACCATGATGGATTGGCCAGGCTCCCTGGTCCATTAGAACATTCCCCCGTCTCCACCGTCCCAGGCGAGTCCAGGTTGGCTGGCCCAGGGGGTCCAGCTGAAGGGACCAGATGTAGTGATGCGACTCTGACATAACTTTCTGGCTGTTAGTGTTTTTGGATATAAACCCACTCTGGCCCTCGAATGATGTGTTGGACAGAAATCTAAATGAAGGGAAAGTGGGAGACAGGAGGAGGAGGGTGGAGGAAGGAAGATGAGAGGAAAGATGATAAAAGAGGTTTTGGAGAAGGAAGAAAAATGTTTAGTCTTTTCATTATTCAAGTTGACCTGGATACAGACAGCATATTAATTAAGTATTGCAGTAAACATTGCTGCATCCCTGGATCAAAACTACAATAAACTGTTTAGCTGATTAAGGAACTTCTCGTAAACAAAAAAATACATATCTTTAAAAAAAAAAAAATGGTCCCCAATATATTCAGATTTCAAAGTTGAAGCTGTGGTCAGGATTTGGGCATAAATTGTATGTATTTTCAATTGTGGGAGAAATGTAAAAATGCATTTCATTGAGGTTGAGAAATCATTCTGATTGATTTGTAAATAAGCATCAGTTTTCATCAAAAAACTTCTTCTGTAACTTGAACTATTAATTTTCAATTATCAACGGTGGAAGCTCTGCTGGATTTATTTGAAATCATGATTCCCAGATATTAAAAATGAAACATTTATGATACAAAAGTTGTAGTACCTTTAATTAAACCTTTCATTTTTGCAAATTACCAACAATTCCCAGAATGACAAAATGTTTGATGGAATTGTTTACCGATTTTCCAAAATAACATACATTTTGTAGCTGTATGAGTATGATAAATAGTTGAGATGATAAGTGCGATTCTAGCAAATACTTTGACCTCTAAGGCTTTTATCTATATTGACTTGAAGGCTGAGCTTGAAAATTAATTTCTTCAATCAGAAATCAAAATAAGCTAAAAACAAACACTGTGAACAAAAAAACAACAACCAGCTGTCCACCTTGTCGAAACACATGCTTTCCCTCTGCTCCCTGAGGAGGTTTCTGTGCTTTAACACAAGTTCTGGTCAAAGACTCTGGAACACTTCTTAAATTATCCTCTGCAAAAAAATATGTGGTGAATTTATATATATATAGATATATATATATATAGATATATATATATAGATATATATATATATGTATGTACGTATGTATGTGAGTGTTTGAGTGTGTGCATGTGCTTACGGGCATGGATAGGTGATGGTGTGTGTGTGTGTGTGTGTGTGTGTGTGTGTGTGTGTGTGTGTGTGTGTTTTTGTGTGTGTGCGTGTGCGTGTGCGTGTGTGTGTGTGTGTGTGTGTGTGTGTGTGTGTGTGTGTGCGTGTGTGTGGAAGGATAAGGCAAGTGATGGTCCAGTGATCACGCCATCTTTCTCACTGAGCCATGCTACTGGCTGTCTGAGAGTGTCAGATACCAAAGCAGATGTACACACTCACACACAGAAAAACACACACACTTGTCCATTGGAATGGATATGTTTGGACAGAGGAAGGAGTGCTGGCATCCATTCTGTGCGGGCAGACACTAATGTACCACTTCCACATGCCTCCAGGAGGTAATGATGTAAATGATGTGACCTTTTCAGTGAACATCTCTTTCTTGTCACCTTACTTACCAGGACATTTCTCTTTCCACCACCTTGTCTACTTTCCCAAATCTTTAACAGGAGTTAAGTCAACCTGACAGTTCAACTAGTGTGTCTGAAGGTCAGCGTCGTGACTGTTGCTTGTAAATGTTCAGCGACACCGTGTGCATTTTTCCCCTTTGAACACATTGGGAGTAAAATGCTTTTGACGTTCTTGACAGTGCAGACAGAAATTGGGTATTTACGGTGAAAAGTAAAGTTTTAGTAAAAGGTCATATTTTATATTTTGGTTAGTGTTGAGCACAGACAATAATACAAGCTGAGTGTGTTTCATTGTTGGAATCTGAAGTCACAGGTTAACTCTAGTAAAGAATGTCAGCAAAGTGGAGCTTGTCTTTTTTTCCAGGTTTTTCCATCTGTGAACAGTTGTTTCTTGCAAAGTCGCCCAATAAATTGTTCTAGCACAAAACAAAATAAATGCTACAACAAAATCCAAACATATCCTAGTTAAAATGGCAACTGTTGTAACTGGTGAACATCTGGATTATTCTGTGAAACTCTTTCAATAGAACATTTTCTCTGAACTGCATGCAATAAAAAACAGAGAGGTGGGACTTTACTGAGTGTGGAGGAGAACTTGCTTACACTCTCCTTTACATAATCACAACTCCAGGTTTCTCATAAGAACTGGACTGGATCCTGTTCTTAATAAACTATTGAATTCCTCTAATGGCCCAAATTGATAGAACAGACTAACTTACAGAACAGCAATTCTTGTGATGACCTTAATTGTTTTGGAACCCACATTTAGGGCCCTATCTATACACCCAGCTCATACTGTAGCATCTTGGCACAAAAGCTAAGGTAAATGGAAAACGATAAGTGGACTCTTCTAAGTTGACTGCTTTTTTACCCCATTCACACCACATTCACACACTGATGGCAGACTGCTCCCTAAAGTGTCCATCAGTATTAACTAATCCATTCAAAACCACAAGCTGCAGACGACAGCTGGAGCAACTTAGGGGTCAGTGTTTCTTGCTGCAAGGACACATCGACGTGGTTGCAGGAGCTTGGGCCTTCCAGTTGAGAGATTACTCTACTGCTGAGCCACGGCCGCCCCAAGGAGTTTCCAATCTGACGCAGCAACTCATTTTCACACCAATAGCCCGTGTTGTTTAAATAAGATACAGACATGGCAAATGAAATTGAAGCCGTGTTAGCGCCCATGGGAATTTCCGTGTTAATAAGATTTGGTCAGGAACTTTGAGGACGCATAAAGTGGCATCAGAAAATAAATTAGAAGACAATGTGCTTTTGTTTCTCCAGCTTTCTGACATCTTTAAATACCTTTCAGCATGAGGTTAATCTGGTGATTCCAGTAAACAAGGAAATGTTACCGCTAACTCACCTCTCGAGAAACTAGATTCCAGCAGTAGAACCAATTAGATATTTTTGCAGCCTTTCTTTGATGTTAGAGGGAGGGGTGTAAAGGTACACGTACTCGGACCGGACCATTTCGGTAAAGGGCCTTCGGTCCGGTCCGCATGCGGATCGATCCGAGTACGCGCGGAACAAAAACGTTTTAATCTGTGTTCCCACACAGACCACAAAGAGGAAGCACACCTCAGGGTGGAGGAAGGCTGCGGCCGCTGGTATGGGAAACAGCTTTTACTTAATAACTTGTTAAAAAGTTCAAACATAAACTGTGCAACCTGCAGATGATTAGTTCCTCGAGCCCTGTCGGTTTGAACAGTTGCATTTAACCGAGATTCTTTTTAAGGACTTACTCTTAAGTTTCGTTGTCATTTTCAGCAATGATCCCGCTCCAACAGCCCTGCGTCGCAAAAGGGGGAGGGGGAGGCGCGTCTGTGTGGGAGCACAACCTGCAGCATGGTAGAATGAACACCCTCCCTCCCCATTCCCACAATAATGGACAAAGAGACGTTGGCAAGACGAGAGCAGTGTGCCGTCGTTGTTCAGCGGCAGAAAGCAGAAAGGACTCAAGACCGATGCAGGGCTGGATAAAGTGTCTGCGACATGAATGGTAAAAGGTAAATGGACTTGAGCTTGTATAGTGCTTTTCTAGTCTTCTGAAGCGCCTTTACACCGCATTTCACACATTCACGGCAGAGGTTGCTATGTAGTCAGACCATCAGAAGTAACTAATCACATTCATACACATTCATACGCCGCCGACGAAGCAGCAGGAGCAATTTGGGGTTAAGTGTCTTGCCCCGTTGTTTTGAGATTGGACTGCAGTACCCATTTTAAACGTTAGGCGTCAGAGTTACATATTGGTCCTGAAAGCACACAAAATTTCAGCTAAATAGCCTCTCTATGTACTTTGAATGCACATGGGTTCAACATATTTCATACAGTGTTCTGCATGTTCAGTAGCACAATGAAAATAAATGATTTCAGAGCTAGTTAGAGCAACAGTGACAAATGTTTAATTTTTGACAATCTTAGCAACCAAAGCAGTGGCTCTTATCTCTTTGCTGATCATGTACCTAAGTAAGACATATTCTGACACAGAAAAGAAAAAACAAATATTCTGCTGTCTTGTCACTGTCTAACAGTATATCTTATGGCATCAGTTTAGTCAGGCTCATTATCAACTAAAACCCCACAGGAGCTTTATGCACCTGAATGCTGAAGATGTGATGCATTTTGTAGTTCACAGGTTTTCTACCTTGCCCTGAAGATAATAGCAGATATTTTGATGACAGAGTTTACACGAGTTTGCTCTTATCCTGTGAGTTAAACTCAGGGTATAATATCATATACACCGCACATCAATTACCCAGTTATCTTGCAACCTATGAACAACTCTATCCAGTTTGTGTTTAGTAAAAGTCAATACTGCCCCCTCAATATCAAATTCAAAAACGGAGTTGTAATCTGATTGAAAGTATGCTGTATGCTGGATCAAAGACTATCAAACAAGAACTTGACTTCCTCTATATTTGGAACAGAAGATTCTTCCAGACTTTCTTTCAAAATGACTGTGTAACCTTTTGTCCCTTAATACGCTCCATTTGCACCCCATGAATTGGACAACGTATAGCACCTGAAGCTGTGAAGCCTTGATGGACATCTGATGTCTCTTATATAACATTTACTCAAGGACATGCCCCTCCCCACGCTTGTGTTCTTTCCTTATATATGATAAAGGATTAGAATAATGTGGACATGGCAAGAGAAAAGAGGCCAAGTTGGGATGCCGGTGTTGCAAAAAGTGCTTGACATAAGTGGCATTATTGTAAGCATACGCTTTTGACAGCTCTGGTGCCTGTATGACCCCGCTGATCAGGGCCTCATTTCATACTGCATGTCTATTGGTTGGAAGTTGACGTAGCTCGTAGAAGCATTCACTTGTAAGATGATCTCGCAGGATATTTGGTCAATAACCACCGATATTGCCACGACTGATCATCTTACGACTAGGATTGCCTAATTCTTACCGTCTGTATCTGTCATAAGGGGGCTGTTAATTATAAAGCATGTTCTATCTTCAAAGCTCAGCTGGCTGGCCCATCAGGGTATTTGGTTTTGGTGGGCATTCATCACTATACAGTTTATCCAAAGGGGTTATCTCTGGTGGGAAAAAAAGGAAGGCTGTTGAAATTCTTTCTGGCTTTATCTTATCCGTAATTACAGGACTGGTGCCACCTGTAGTTTATCTGAATCGAATCTAATCTCCAGGGTATATTTACAGTATTTACTTGGGAATGTCTTTCTCTGTTTTTATCCCCTCTTTCTTTTCTGTTCCCCTGCTTTGTTATCACTTATTTTGCCACATACCTGGTAACTCTCTTCTCATTTTCAGTCTTAAGGGTAAACTATATCTGTTCCTTTTAAGAGGCTTTCAAACATGTATTCTGTCTTTCTATGAATTCTATTCCTAAGTACAAGAGGGAGTTGGTCATCAGTGACTTTTACCAGATCATACCTGATAGGTGACGAGTGTCAGGTTAGCATGTAGATATCAATTGATGTGGTGCATTGATCTAATTCTCAATTTGTTTTTCCTCACGGTAAATGGTAAATGGACTTGAGTTTGTATCGCGCTTTTCTAGTCTTCTGACGACTCAAAGTGCTTTTACACCGCATGTCACACCTACCCATTAACACCCATTCACACACTGATGGCAGAGGTTGCTGTGTAGTCAGACCATAAGAAGTAACTATTTTTTGAAATTATTTTTACTTTAAATTTATTTAACCAGGAGAACCTCATTGAGATTAAGAATCTCATTTGCAATCGTGTCCTGGCCAAGGGGGGCAGCAGCACAACAAAAAGTTAAAGACATAAAACACAGATGCCTTTCATACCCTGCCGACGAAGCAGCAGGAGCAATTTTGGGGTTAAGTGTCTTTCCCAAGGACTCATCGGACATGTTGCTGAAGGAAGCCTCAACCTTCCAGTTGAGAGACGACGACTCTATCAACTGAGCCACAGCCGCCCCCGATGTCTACACAGCAAATCATCTGTTTAGTGTATTTTTTTCAATAATACGACCTCATAAGTTTTAGTTTAAATGTCATGGCAATTTATATATTTTTTTTACAAATTGGGTTCAAAAATTTGTACATATATCTTTCCATATGTACCAAATGTGTTACATATCAAAACAGGGGAACATATGTGTCAAATTTGGTACATATGGAGAGTTCTTGTGTCAACTACAAAGAAATGGAGAGATATTGAGATTTCTGAGCTGCTGAGAAATATGTTAATTCTTGATAGGAATTTCCCAGGACCTGAAATATTTAATAATTTCTCTATTGGGGTTGGGTAAGTTAGAGTGCTAAGGGTTTTATTTAGTATTGATAAGGTTGTGGAATTTAACAGCATGTACTCCAGAAAGTGGTTGTTCCCAAGCTGAACTTCTGAATAAAAAAAAAAATCAAAGTGAATAATATGGAGGTGTTTAATTACTTTATCTTTTCAAGCTGTGAAAATGTATGATTTTTTTTTTAGTAAAGTGTGGGTAAGGAGCCGAGGATCAAACCCTAGACCATCAGGTTGAGAAATGACGACTCTTCCAACTGAGCCACAGCTCTGATAGTTCTGTCTGGAGTATGTGATACATAATAACTGCTCAGATTCAGTCCAATAATATCTGAAGAGGGCGAGCATTTTTCTGTATATATTATATATATAATTCATATGTATATATAAACCCTCCCTGTAATTTAGGCTTTAGAGTTAAGAGTTTCCAGTCATATTTTGATTAAGCCGAGTCAAGCAAGGCTTTTGGGAGAAATGAGGATCCAGGAGAAAAAAAAGATGACTGGTTGAGAATTTTTGAAGAATTTAAATTTGAACTGTTTCTTAATAGACATTGAAAAATGTAAGGTGGTCAAGCAGTTTAAGTCATGTTGTGTACATACCAGGTGCTCTTGAAGACTAAGGTTAACATGTGAACAGTAATAGAGTAGACTTTGATCATTTAAGTGAGTAGATGGAGGTTTCTGAGTTATTCCTGCAGAAATGGATGAGGGTCCTGAAGCAGTAAAAAAAATAATATTCTGCCATGGGAGAAATATCTGAAAGCCTTTAGAGAGTGTTGTTTTGGCTTACATCATTTCCAAATCTTTGAAAATGATAAATAAAGATGAAGAGAGAGAGAGAGAGAGAGAGAGAGAGAGAGAGAGAGAGCATCCTTACCATGACCATTCTGTGGAGTTAAATTTGGTTAAATCAACCCATTAGTTGTACTTGCCATTGATATAATGTGTATAAGTTCCCTTATCCAAATAATAAATGGTTTTTCTTAACCTAAGATTCCACAGAAACATTTCCAATTCAGCCTGTCAAATATGTTTTCTGCCTCAAGTGATAAAAGTGTTTTTGGTTGTTCTTTCTTTGATGAAACTTGTCTAATATATGAGATATATGCTTGGGTGGCACTTAAAATCGTTCTATCATTATTACTTAGAGACAGCAGGTGGTCATAATCTGGAAAAGTTGAATCTTTGTCTGGTCCCAAAAGTATAGGTTTACCATTGCTGGGTAGTTGGTAGCACTTTGTAAGAGGTTGTGAATCCATGCATTGTTCTTAAGAAATATATAAAGAAAACTGGTTCATGATGGTTTACAATGAACAAGTGAAATTTTGTTTCTGATACTAACAGCACACTTTTTCTGCAGTGTGCTTCAACAGTCAAAAAGTTTGCTTTTGCTTTTAGATTTTTTTTAGATTTAGATAGGACAGCTAAAGAGAGCAGGACATTGCTCGGAGGAGAGAGTGGGGACATAACATGTCGCAAAGGGACAAGGTCAGATTTGAAAACCCCAGCTGCTGCGACCTCTATACACAGGGCACGTGCTCTATCCGCTGAGCTAAACCAGTGCCCAAAATGTTTCTTTTGTTTGATAACTTGGTGTGAGAATCTGTCCTTAGCTAGATTGTGTTGAACCTGGAACTCCTGGAGCTCAATGCGAGAAAGCTTTGCATCCAGAGCAGACATTTTGTGATCGATGGAGAAGAGTGTGTCACAAACCTCACACAGGCTGATGTTTCTCATCATGATGTATACAAATAGGACAGACTTTTTTTAAACCTGGATATGTACGCTTGATTTGTGTTTTTTTTAAATATGTTCTGATACGAGATATTAGGTTGTAATGGACTTGATTGTTGAGAATCTTTTTGAGGTTTCAAAAGGAAAAGTTATATTATTATTGTTGTTGTTGTATTGTTGTTTTTGGAAGTGCATGCGACTTAGTCTGTGATTATAATGAACAATATGGAGACAGACCAAAACAGTCTATTTTACACATCAGGGAAATAAAATAAACTCATCTTGATTACAAGTTGTGGTGGCTATATAGTAAAGGTCCTACATTCATCTCTCAGTTGTGGAGAGACTTCCCTTGCCAAATTCTCCACGTAACTAATGGTTGCTTTTTTATTGTTTTGTTTCACTAAATCTGCCATTTTCAACTAGATTTGTTTTATATATTTTAAATTAACTTGATCTTTCTTGAATCAAAGCCAGGAAAAGCAAATGAAGGGAGATGGAAATTAAGGACACAAGATATTAAGTAATTTGTTATAGCCAGGGGTGACTGATTAACCTCATTTGAATTACAATGTGAATTAATAAAAAAAAAAAAAAAAAAAAAAAAACATCTTTTTTTTTTTTTAACCTAAATCCAAATCGAATCTCTCTGCTTTGATTCGGCCTGCTTGGAGCGTGTGCACTAACCACTAGGCTACTAGCACTTCCCTCAGTTTCAAGCTAAAGATCTGTCACAGCCTCTCTGTTTCTAATCCGTCAAACGTTTTCTGGTTTAATGCAGTCCAGTTCATCCACCAAATACTTGATACCACAGCTTGAACATCAAACCAAAGGCAATACATGCACTCTAAAAACACAAATGGAAAAGACAGAGGGTTTGGCACATGATGGGATTTTGAAAGCTTAAATTAGGGATTATTAATTTTTAACTTAAAGGACTGAGAACACTAAATAAGAATACATTAAAGTTTTTAACACTGCCTTATGTGAACGAGTGATTTCCAAACTATGAAAAGATTCCAATAAAAAGACGAATCAGTGAAAAAAAAGCTTGATTTTCAGGGGTCTATATAAAAAAAAGGAAAAAATAGTGGACCAACAAGTTTGTACCTGATAAAATAAACGTTTGTTATGACACCAACTGACTTGATTTCTTTCAAAATTAGTACTTTTAACAGAAACCTCTAAATGATGAATATCTGGCTTTAGTTGCCATTTAATGTTTGTGTCAGGCTTTGCTGTTTGATTTCCAAAAAAAGGCTACTAATAACAAGAGTGCTTTTATTTACTTTCTTCCACATTTTGAAAGCCTTTTAACAGTTGATTACTTTTAAATGAACACTTAATGAACTAAAACAAGCTCATCATCATCTCTGTTTGAAAAAGAGTAATTCTGTGACACTTTCAATTTATGCAAGTACAATGAGCATTATAAAAGTATCTAGATAAATGAAAGGTTGGATGAAGATATTCATACTGCATGTCAAATAATTTTTGTGATTTTTTTTTGTTCAAGCTCTACCATGCTGCTATTGCAAATTGCAAGTATCAAATGGAGGCTATTAGGCAATGTAGCCTATTATCACTCACTCAAGTCGTGCAGACTGCTGAATACGATCTTTCACCTGAGCACTTCTAAAGTGCCAGTTTGGCAGAACAAGACTCTGGGGCAGGACATAAGCTCTACTGAATAGATGTGACATTACTGCTTCCTTTGCTAGCTGCTGTTTAAAGGATGACACCTGTTATATGTCAGCTCCTTATACTCTTTAATACCTGCCTCTCTTTTCACAGAACCAAGGCCAAACAAACACTAAACAAATAAAATGCTGTTATATAAATTCTTGCTTAAGAGCAGATGTTGAATATATATTATTTTCAAAGTTAAAAACACTATAACCTGGGCCTACCCGTAGTTGTATCCTTCTCTAAAATGTCATGCTTTTCTTCTTGTTTTCTTTTTCACAATTCTTTGCACTGGCATCCCTAATCCTAGCTGAACTCAGACTTCATAAAATTAGCATTATTAAAGAATAATATCAAACTTTAATGTATATAAGTGCTTCTCCTGGGTCCATGCCCAACTACCTTGAAGCAAAATCATACAAAATTGCTTCCCAAATATACATACTCTGACTTTCAGCAAATTTCATGTGCAAATATTAGCTTCTTCCTCTGGAGAACTTGAGTAAGGTCAACTCCAACCTTTCGCCACACATTCAACTCTTTGATATTTTTCACACTCCCTCTGGCCATCCACAGCCCTTGAGCCCTCAGCCGAGTTGTGGAAAAAATTGCGACCTAATGTAACAGTCTGATTATTTAGCATTCTGTCTATAATGTGTGGGCACACATGTCATGTGTTGAGCATGAACAATGGAAAAAGTTTGGAGTCACTTAAAAGAAAAACATGGCTTAAGTAGTGATACAAAGGCAGGAAGACTACAGCTTAATGTTTATCAGCAAATGAAGAGTTGTCATCAAGATGTTTCTTAAGCAATGTAAGAAAGCTTTTACCTGGTTAAGAATCTTGGTTATCACCAAGGAACACTTCAAAAAAGCTTTGAAGCTTTAAGCGTCATGCACATTCAGGTGCTGCTGCGTTGAGTCATACTCTGTGTTGCAGTCGTTACAACCTACAAGTATTAGACAACCCCTCTGCAACTGAATCAGATCAAAGAAAAACTTAAGATTGCTCACACAAAAACATTGTTATACCATGTAGTAGAGATAAATTATCATCACAGCACAAATTTAATTTAAGGCCAATTTTTGTAATGTATAGAGACAAGCAGAAATTGGGAAAAGACTAATAAATCAACATCCATTAACCCCTTTAGCATGAATACATTTCCATAGCTTTGTAAAGACAGAACTACTGAGAAACAACAACCTTTCTTTATATTTGTGAAACAGATGCAAACACCCTTTTTTTCCAGCATCCTCAGCTGGTTATACAGTAATGTATCATATTGCTAACTTATTCCTCTGACCAGGATGTATGGCATTTCCATATCCCAGGAGTGTTACAGCTAGAGTAGACTCAGTATCCAACATGGAAAAACCACCTCTTCAGGTAATGTTCCCACTGCCTTCACAGTTCAACACCGCTCTTAAAAACCTGGTTTAGTTCTGGTGACACCTGATTCTTCTTCTATTAGACAAAAGTAAAAGACTGACTGACTAAAAGCACTCTTCTCATAGCGCTCAATACAAATATTAAAATTGTAAACACAATCAGTGGATAATCTGCTTTAGCCCTCCAAGCTCTCCATGTTCAAATATTTGTCTTTCTTGGCCAGTCATTCTGCTGATTCGGGTATTCTGAGGAGAATCTCAGCGAGAAAGGTCAAACTCAGATTGTAATGCAGCGGTGTGTGATCACACACTCTTCATTACTCATATCTCAGCAAAATAGAGTGGCTCGACTGTAGATTATGATGCTGCTGTTAAATGCCATTCATCACATGTTATCATTTCTCACACTGCTGCAGTTATTGAGTGTGTGCTCTTGAATGTGCTGCGTGCTTATGCATGCATGTGTGTTTCTCTTGCAAAAGAAAACCTGACACTGCAGCTTGTCTTTGAACATCTGCATTAAGTAAGAGAAGTTGTTTCCCCCAGAAGAGAACCATTTTTGAGAAGATGAAGTAGAAACAGAAGGAAGATTGACATATGTAAACAGCACAGGAGAGGAAAGCGGGTGTGGAGTGGGATTTACCATGATGTCTGTTGGCTGGAGATGAAACAGAGTCAATTCCCAAATTATTACAGTGAAATCTTAGGCTTGAAGTATTATACTGGTGTGTAAGTAGATAGCTCACAGCAAATTTACTTGTTGGTTTACTTTAACCACACTCAGCTTCAATGTTGCAAAACTAACGCATCAGATTTGAGTAAATAGCTCTCAAAACCCAGCCTACAGGCAGATGATTACATCACGTATTAAACCACAAATAATTAAAAACAAAGTAAATATTGGACATACATTTGGGAGGTTATCAGAAACAAAGCTCCAAATGTTTCCTAATGTTTCTCCATGTGTGCAAATAGGCACCTGCTGGCTAACAAGTGGCCGACACCATGGTCTTGTAGGTTCAGATTGTCTTGCAAATGGTTATAAAGAATGGATGTCCCTATCATTATTTTTTTGTCCCCAGTCCAATTCATTTAATCTGGAGCATCTTGTGACACTGACATCACAATCAGGTACCTCTTTTTTCAAATCGATAAGCAGCTGACGGTTGCATAATGTATATAATGTATTCTTGACCTTCAAATAGCCCTGGCTTTGCCAATATGGTTTCTATCCTAATTAGATCAGGAAGAGCTTAGTTAAATACCTATTTAACACAGCCTGAAACACAAAAAACTGAATTGTAAAAACACAACAGGATGTTGGGATCACAGCTGTGATCTAAAGTACCATGATTTTTTTAAATGTCGCTTAAAATGTGCAATTTGTTGCGCACTTACATTTTTATGTTATTTTACTGAAAGAATCGTTTTAACTTACAGAAACGTTATCATATTCATCATCATCATCAACATCATCATCATTATCATCAATCACTAGTATGAGAATATATGGGTGAAATGATCACTTAAGTATCCAAATGATTCCCTACCGTGCCAAGTATTCCCCTGAGCTGCCATTGCTTTGTTGTACATCCATACAGTTAGTGGTTCCAGGTATGAGTGCCAGGGCAGGATTCTCCTGGGCTGCACTGCCAACTGCCCGTGCAACCAGCTCCACGGAGTCGTGGACGTAGTGATCCAGAGAAGGGGACCCCATGACCCCATGTGCCAATAGCCCCAGGGGCAATCCCTCTGTTCTCAGCTCGGCCACATTCTGACTGTCCCCCAGAACCCAGTGAAAGTCTGGGAGCATTATCCGAGTAGCCAGAGTCCAAAGGCGACGTACTTCGCGAATCTCGCACCCAAAAGTAACCACTCCAGTTGTTGATGATGGTTCTCTTAGTGCTTCCAGCTGCCGCATGAGAGCCTGCTGCTGGTCTAATTTAGAGGATGAAGTGGCTGAGGAAGCAGAAGATGAGGCAGCAGGAGGCAAATAAGGTAAAGAAGACAAAGATGAGGACGCGTCTATTCCTGAAGTAACACCTGAAGCCACTCCTGTAAGAGATAATGAAGATGAGGAAGAAGTCGAGGCAGAGGCGGTACTTGTCAGATTGACAAGATTGCCCAAGTGGAAGCGTGTGTTGTTCTTGATGAGAAGGAGAAAGTCACTAATGTCCCATTCTTGACAGAGCAGAACACTGATGTCCCACCAGCCATTCATCATCAGCAGGGAATAAAGTAGACGAGATGGTGGGGCCTCTACGGTCTGCATCGCCATTTGGAAATGGAGTGGATTCTGTTAGAAGATCATAAACAGGAAACAGGTGTGATGGGAGATGAATTGGACAAGCGGGAGTTAGACGTTTAAACAAGGAAGATCAATAAGTTGTTTGGATGAAAGAGGGAGATAAAATAAACAGAGAGCAAGATGATTTGGGAAGATAAATAAGATATATTTAAGGAGAAAATAAGGAAGAGTTGAAAAAGATTTGATGGATAGTGGAACAAAATAAAGAGGTATGACGTAAAAGCGTAGGACATGGGATTGGAAAGGTGAAAATGAGTAGAGGGGGTTTGTAAAGCAAACAAGCAGGAGGAATTACAGGGAATGAAAATGTGAGATGACAAGAGTGATAAACAAGAATTGATGGGAGGACAACGGGTTGGCAAGGGTCAATTGTATTTCACAGAGGGCAGAGAGGACAAAACATCAGAGGGTGTTTTTGATTGCGGGGTGGTTGCAACAAAGTGGGAAGGGAGAAATCAGAAATTGGATAGAGGTTAGAGGTTAGAGGTTGGAAAGACGAAAAATGGGACAATGGAGATATTTGTGGGGGAGTCGAGGGGCAACAGGAAAGGGGAAATGGGTTAAAGGAGGATGGAGTAAGAAAATCAAGGAACAGAAGGAAGAAAAGATATAGTAAAGTGGAGAGGAGAAGAAGAGAATGACAGAAAGGTTATAAATCCAACAGTATAATTACTTTCTATCTTGGAATTCTATTTGTTCCTGGAGAACAAACACAGTCTGCTAGATATAATGGATTTTAGCCTCCACTTACTTGAACCCATGAATATCATTATTCACATCATAAGAAAAACGATTTGTATTTCTACTATGTATTTTAAGCAAAACTGAAGCCCTTACGAATCTTAAGTAGACCCTCAGAGGACTCTTAATTGTCCTCTGTCAATTCCAAGGGAATTATTTCACACATGTATTTCAAATTCATAAACTCATTCATTGACGAATGAGACCCGGACAGAACAATGGTTAGAGCACTGTAATGGTGTGTGATTTTCAACCTGGAGCAGGAATTCAAAAAACATGTGGTCTCAGTGCTTAGCCCTAGAGACATGTGGTCTCTAGGGCTTATTGTGGCCTACCAATCTCACCAGGTGATAGTCAGAGTTGTATCACAACTGTCCTAAGTACAGGAAACTAGGAAGGGCACCATGAGGTTTCAAAACTTCCAGATCGGCCCCTCAAGTTTAAGGCCATTTAGACCTACCTTCATAACATCTAGAATGGAATGATTTGGCCCAATAGCCATCATAGACAGGGATTAGATGAGGATTTATTTTTGATGTCCTTGTTGGATCAAGGCACCAACTTTTAAGGAGGCAGTATGAACTGCATGAAGCATTTGATACCAAGAAGCTGGCCTTCATGACCAGCTGGCAGCAGAACAGATTTGGTTCTGCTTCAATCCACCTGGTGCTTCGCACTTTGGTGGATAACAGGAAAAGGAAGTGTGATCTGTGATGACAGCCTTTCACACCATATCGTGAGCTCAGCTCGTCTCTGAAGAGTCACATAGGTCCATGTATTGGGCTATTTTTCCAAGGACACTGCAGACCTGGATCCTGTCATAACAAACTCATTGGAATTACTCAGTGTCTCAGCTTTTTTTTTACCCACAAGACGTTAGAAAATAAATATTTTTGTGGAACCGCCCTATAGAGATTATGATGTACAGCGTCAATCTCAGCCTTGGACTCTGAATCATTTCTCTTCAGCAATCTTAGCCAAGCATGGAAAGGTGGCATTTCCCTCAAATATTATTTACCACCTTCAGTAAAAATAATACAATGTTACTGTTAGAGAAACAGGTAACTACTTCAACCGCATTACAACTATTTATTTCTTTCTCACTTGTCCCTTTGTAACCTGTCACATTTTCACATTCAGTATAATGAAATGGTACCCAGTTGGCAGGCATATGTTCCTGTGTAAGGCCCTAAACCAGATCCACCTACCATACATTTCATTTTACAAAAAAATTGGAGACACAAAAAATTTGGTCATGTTGGTTTATCTTTTATCTTTTATAGTCAGAATTCATAAAATTCCCTTTGGGTTCCTTTATATATTCTTCAGGCAGTACAATGAAGACTCCATTAGATGTTCATATTTTTGGTCACATCTAATGTTATTTAGAGGTGACAAGTATCAAATTTGATGAAATACTCAAAATGCAGAATTTTGTAAAGTTTTTCAGCAACTCACTCACAAATATCACAGTGTATTAGAACTGTAACATTGCACTAGTTTGAACAAATTTTAGATTTTGGGATTAAATTTGATAATAATATTAAGATAATAGAATGGTTTGGCTCATGGTCACAAACAAAGTCAGAAGGAATTCTAACTCAAATTCCCACTCAATGTTTGACTTGATGTTTTGGTTTGATAATAACTTTACTCTTGTGGCTCACTCCTACTGCTAAATCAACTTCAATTTCAGCTGCAGTAGGGGATGAAAAAGACCTCAAACCACTTTGTACTGGCTAGACATGAACACCATAAAGGATTCAGTAGCTGTAGAGCAAGATAAGACCTTTCAGAAGTCAATAAGAAGTTTACTGGGGTAATATTGGACCAACATTTGTAAATGGGCCAGGAGCAAACCAATAAGTCCAGAAATCAATATTTGTGTAAGTATAAATATCAAGGGTGTTAAAATTCACCAATAGAAGTTGAGACTGATTTTAACATTAAAAGTATAACAACAACAGTCTGCTTTGGTCTGGTTGGAAAAGAATATAATATGAATCATTTGATAGCCTGATTCTAAAGCAATACACCTTTTACCGAGGTTTTGTTGCTTATTCTGTTCCAAAAGCGTGCCAAATCTCACGGGTTGAGACAGCATGATACAACCTATGCGATGGATGCAAGAATTAGCAAGCAGCAGCCCAAATATAACTTTACTACCCACAACTTAGCAAAGTGTATGATAATTACAAAATCTTTGGCCAGTTGTATTGCAAAGATTTACAACCCTAACGTGTAGTTGGGAGTGATTACTTTTGTTAAATGGTTAATACATTTGAGCAAAGTTACAAGATACTAAGATACTAAGATACTAATCAGGCATCATTTTGTTGATTGCATGCCAGAAAACATCAATTTCAATTTAAGAACTAAGTGTCAAATGAAGAGCGAGCGAGTAACAACCAATGCCTGACCACCATGTTTACATGTTTACATAGGTCAATCAGAGCAATAATACAAAAAAAAGAAATAAAATGCATTAAAATGTTGTTTTTCACTGTTCATTATTACTCTTTTAACACAACAGCATTCTAATTACTCTCTCATAAGAGAAGAGACACAGAACTTGGGAGAATTAAACTTTGTTTTAAATGTTTAAATGAGCTAAAGTTAACAATACCTTTTCATATTTCTCCCCCCAAACAACTGCCAACGAAAGACACCTGGGCATGGTTGTGTGACAAGACTTCAGCTTAAAAATATAGAGCAAAGATATTTGTTTCCACAATTGGCCTATTCTGCTTTCTCTCACCGACCACATTTGACAAATTTACCACCTATAGTGCTTGAGATAAAATTGTGTACTCCAAATCAGGCTGCATGAGTCGCCTGTTCTAGTTCAGTGTGCCTTGGCAAACTATACCCTGTGTTCATCATGCCAGCCATTCAAGCGATCAATTAGTCACACACTCTCTTGCATACACTAAAATACAAACCGAAATGACACACGCACACTGAAAAGGTGCTATTTAATAGGCTTTATAACTTTTTCATGAGATTTTCACTAAAAGTCCATTAGATTCATCTTTTGGTTAATTTCATCAATCCCATTAATAGAATTAATAGAATCATTATTCATCTGCTTAAGAAATAAAAAGGATGACTACTGAGACAAAACAACACCAAAAGCAAAACTACAAATGTTTCCCTGACAAATAAAATAAATGCTAATGCATTGCACTGGACATCAGACCTTTACCTCCTCTCGTCCCTAAGGAGGATTGGAGGATTTATTCTCAGCTGCAGCACTTCTGCATTGTGATCACCATAAATCTGTATCCTTTTCTTTGTTCTGCGTGTAAATAACCAGGAAATACACACATAGAGGTCTATTGCTTTTCGTTACACCTGAAATACCAGCTGTTATCACTAATATCTTCTAAAATCTTTTTATCTGGGATTTCCACAGCTAAAATATATTTACTGTGATTTTGAATTTGCAACCTTCTCTGTACAGTAACACAGCAGGGGCTGGTAGATTCATGGGCTGGTGGTCATATCAAATTAAATAAATGAATTGGCTATTGATCCACACCATAAGATCATTAATTATTGGGAAAATCTAAAAACTGATTTAAATGTTGTTTTTTTTGGTATATTAATTACTAGATTACAGAGTCTCCCATTCATAAACTATACATATAGAACACTGTCCTGTCCCTACGACCATGTCAACATTTTAGATAGAACTGTTGATTTTGCACACGTCATGTGAATCTTTTGAAATATTGAGGCGTCCTGGGGGTTCTCAATATTGCTCTGCTGTCACAGTAAGAAATCCCTACAGACTCAACTCCTAAGTCACAGTCCAATAGCTGTTGGCCTTACATCCCACTGACCTCCTTATGTCACTGCCAGCTTGATTTATGAAGGTACATAATTACACCAACTCTCCCCTTAGCAAGCAAAGTGCTAGTATCCATCTGTATCCATGGACGTATGTTTAGGACTCACAGTAACAAATCCAATATACTAATCAGCATTAATACTTTTCTAAGCATTTGGTGGAAAGATATTTAAAGGTCTTTATTCTGTGTCCTGGTGTGTACTAAAACAACAAGTTTTAGTACACACGACAGTGTAACACATTTATTGACATAATAATTAACAAAAAATACTTGTAAAGATTACCTCAAAATGGGGTTCATTTTAAATTTCTGCATGCATAATAGAGACATCAGTTACTCACACACTTTCTGTCAATCATATAATGAGTAAATAAAATAAACTTACAATAATTCTTCATTTTGATTGGTATTTTTTAACTTACAAATTAAGTTGTTGATTGTGAGTTTACTCTGAAAAAGTGTGCTTAGTAGTCTTCCTTATCACTCAATTATGAGACAGTTACAAAGTTGTGCGAAAGCCAAAGAAGAATTTATAATCTGCTGACTCCCTGTAAAGTTAATAGGTTATTTATATCCTCTTAAAAACATGTTAAGAGTCTCATATTGTATAGCTTTGGACAGCCTTGTTTACACGACCGCAATTGTGAGTTTCACCTCTACAAGCATTTGCAGGTCTGCCAGTTGTGGACTAATAAAAATGGCTCAAGCTGGACCCTAACCCCAACCCTTGTTGGGCACCCAAGAGGGCCCGCCATTCAGTTCCATCCTTTTAATGTTGGAACCGCCATTGGTTAAGATGTATTGAAGTCTGTTTTTCAATTGTGTGTAACTTTGTGTTAATGAAATATGAATGAATCAGCTGTGCATTGTCTGTGGTCAAAAAGTTGATTTTAGCGTTGGATGGAATAAAGAGTCTACAGCTCGCATTTACGTACAAATTGTGGTGTCGAATTATTAATAAATGACCTTGTCGCTTGAAAATCAATGCACTATAACGGGTGCATTTTATCCACTGGTGGTTTTAGTTTTGCGATTCTAGGGTTAAGGGTCACCCTAGAGGTCACAGTATGAGTTCCAGTCTGAAAAGGCAACCTGAAGGCATTTTCTCTGTTCACTACTGGAAAGGCCTTATCGAGTTCTGTCCACAGAAAGGACACACTGGAGGGGACTTCATCATGCTTCCTTGCACATTTGGCCACCAGAGGGGACCTTTTTGTGTGGTTTTTTTCTATAAAGGCACCCAAGAGGGCATTTTTGCAAGTTCATTTTTTTATTTTTCACATAGGGATAGATGACCAGTCAATCCAAAGCATCTATGCTAAGAAAACCACCTTAACTTTTAATCAGCAACTATTTGACATTTTTTGCAAAAGGTGAACAATTTGGCTAAAGATTTATTCCAAAGTGTTTACACATCAGCATATAATTCACAGCTGTATCAGATCAACATGGTGTATACAGTATCCCAGACCACAGTCTTCAATTTACATAACCCTTCCATTTTTAGGTCTGTACTCACGCCCTCCAACGTAAAGGGAATATCATAAACATGTTTTAATGCTAAGAGCATACATTCTTACATAATTGGATTAGGTAGCAAGAGTTATTTGCGTAGATGCCTCATCATCTCAGTATGATGCTATATCTTCATCTCTTACTCTCAAGTGTTGCGTGCCAGCATGATATCAATTTTCTTCAAATCAGAGACAACTGACCTTTCCAACGGGTTTCCTCTCTTCAGCTTGTCGCAGTTTCTAGCCCTTTGTTTGAAATATGCTAAAATCCTAAGATTTAAAGTCCCTCACTATCAAACTGATCCCACCTGGCATTTTCATCCTTCATCAAAGATCAGTGCCTGATTCAACATCACACCCTGTTAACGTTGTAGCACCTTAAATATAAATGTTGTTAGGGTGAAACAAGGCAAGGGTAGAAAAAAGGTCATCAACTTAATAATAATGAGATGGTGACAGCGCGCGTTCAAAAAGTTTTCACAGTTTGCAAACTGCACTGGAGAAAATGTTTCCAGCCTTCAGTTGGGATTTGCTGGCAAAACTAGTTTGAGTCAGAGGGGAGTTAAGCCCTAAAAGTCACAAATGAGAACTGCAAATTGTTTGTCGGGCTGTCGTTTTGCTATACTCATTTTTCTCTGCCAATTTTTCTATTCATCCTCCCGTCCATCAATCTTTGTCTAAGGGAAATCTGCTTACACCTGTTCTTACACTTTAGACACCTGCTTACTCTTTACAGCCAAATGCTCCCCTGTTTAAAGAGCAGGAAATTAGGTATTACTATGGACACACACACACACACACACACACACACACACACACACACACACACACACACACACACACACACACACATTACTATAGCTCAGTAGGTGGCAAGAGTCCCAGAGCCCTTCAGTCTAACTAATGGGTTTAGATGTGTGTGTCTCCTTTGTGTGCTGAAAAAAAAAACTCTGATGCACTTTGGCCCACCCAGGATGATTGTGTATGCAACGTCAAAAACACACACACTATAGCTGTTAGTAGGAACTAATTTATATGTGGTACTTGCCCTGTTTGAACCACCTTATTTAAGAGGTGTACAGTGCTTTGCTTCCCAAAATCATTGTGAGTAAATGTCTCTGTGTGTCTACTTTTACTAGTCGAAGACAATTATGCATGTTAGTTACACTCTTTCTCTCTCTATCTTTTTCTTCCTCACAAATTCTTTAAAACTCACAAATACTCTCAGCAGGTGTCTTTTCAGAGACCGGGTAATGACAATGCCTGTGATAAGTGTTTACTCTTTTAACTTGTTTTCTCACTCTCTTACTCCAGCTGCAAACTCTGCAGATAATCTTCGTTTGGTTTATTTGACACAAAAGCAGCTTTTCAGCTCTAAGCTGTTTGAATAGGCATCAGGTCAATCTTTACCTAACCTAAAAAATCTAGAGGTAGTTTTCTAACCTTGTCCATTCATTTATATGGCAGCTTGATCAGAAAATGATCAGCTTTAAACGATTATATGAGACTGTTTGGAAAGTATTGACACCTCTTGTCCAGAGTTTAACTGCATTTGTATCTCTCCAACTCCATCTTATGCTATTGCTATTGTCTTCAAAAAGAAGAAATGGGACAAACAAACCTCGGAGGGAAGAGGTTAGAGATTTCTTTACAAGCATTTGGCAAAAAACAGACAGGGCAATAACAATTCAGAGTCATTAGAATATGACCTGTGTATAACTTAGAAGAGCAAAATAGAGCAAAATAACAGAGAAAGAGCGGGGAAGAATACTTTTGGACAAACTGTTAAAGCAGTGAAATGCCAGAGAAATGCTCTGTATGACTTACATTCACCCCTGGAATAGGCAAAATGCTAAATGTGCTACTCAATATTTTAAGTAGCTCTGCATAGATAAGTCTTACTTGTACACAGATATAATAGTTGGCCAAAATTTGGACAAATCAATAATGTTGGGCTAGGTGTCAGCACAAATTGGGTTTATTGTGTGTGTGTGTGTGCGCAAGAGCCTGCTGTGCACTTCTATGTTTTTTTGCCAAAGTGCTTTTTTTCTACTTCAGGTACACAGAAGGGGATGCTGAGATACAAAGAAATAATGTCTTTATGCATCTGTATAGGTCATATTGTGCTGGGTGGACATAAGAGATACCCAAGCGTACTTTAGAGTTCAGCACCATGGACAGAGCCTTTTTCTAATATCCCTATTTGATGCTTTATGTGAACAACCAGCCGATAAAAAAAAGAAAAGAAAACGATGTCCTTCATCTCAAGGAATGCCTAATATACAGAGGAAAATGATCAACAAATCGGAACTCCCTCAGCTTACGTCTAAACGAGGGCCACTGCTGTGTGAATAGGGCCTTTTAAATGTTCTAAAACTGAGAACTATATGTTTTCGGTAAATAAACTGCTTTTGGGTTCTCTGCTGTTGGACACATTTTGATAAGTTTACCGGAAAGCCTTGTTTTTGTATTCCAACATCTGGTATTTATTTGCTGACACGATCCACTGCAGTTCTAAACAGTAGTTCAGATGCAATGAGAATTTTTTTTTTTTTTTACCTCACTTTGGCGCGTAAACTCCTTTTGCACAACGCTGACGACTGGCACCTGGAGAGCGAGCGACACGAACTCCAACTTGACGAACTCGTCCCGGTTCCGTGGAAATGCGATCATGGCAGAAACCCCCTGCACGACAACGGTGTGACACACGCTCTCCAAGAAGGACAGGGGGTCTTCCTCTGCGGGGCTGCCCGCAGATGAAGAGGAGAACGCGGGCAGTTCGCCGAGTCCGGACCCAACAGCCATTACAAGCTCCAGGGATAAATTGTATGGCAGCAATCCGGCCCGATTGAGAGCCTCGACCGCGAGGAGGGCCGAGTCGCGGGGTGCGAACACGCTGTTCTCCCTTGAGGTGTTCTCCTCCCGCTGCCGTGCCTGGTTCTTACTTCTGCTGCCCCCCCGCTGGCTATTAACGGTGCCCCTAGTCCTGAGACTTCCATATCCAGACGCACTGACACTTGTTTCAACCTGCTTTTCAAAACCCAACCCGCGCTCAGGGCTTCCTATCAAACCTCGATCTGTATCCCGATCTTCAGAACCACTTCCATTAGTGGCGGAGAGCAAGCGAGGCTGAACTTGCAGAGCCCCAACTCGAACCGTGTGGCCAATCCGTTTCAACACCTGGCACGGCTGTGGGTGCGAGTGAGCGCACGGCGGGAGAAAGACAAGAGCGCACAGAAATAAACAAACTGATGGCGAGATCCAAGTGCCAGCTCGAGCTGCCAGGCCACTCATCATCATCATCACCAGCGTCTTCACCTCCCGTGCTCCACAGCTGCGCCGGATGCCCCGTCCAACCACAGAAAGGACGAACACCGGGGCCGCCCCGTTGGTCCCCCTCCTCGTCCCCTGCGTGTGGCTCTGACGGTGCGCCACTCAGACAGGCTGCAGCCCCCGCTCCAGCTCCGGCTCCAGAACGCGGCAAAGTTATGCGTTCCTCCGCAGGCACAGACAACAGGCTGCTGAGGCGCGAAATTTGGCACGAGCCGCGCACTAGCAAAAAAATATCCTGAAAAGTGCTGTTTTTCATCTCAAAAGATTTTCATAATTCAAACCTCCTGGTTGCTAAATAGGTATTCGAAATCGAAACGTAAACAAAAAAAAAAAAAATCCTCATATTCCAGTGGTAGAAAAAAAATGAGGCAGAATGTGCAGGCAAGCCAAGAGGAGAGGCTGTCGGATAAAAGGGTTAATGCGCATCAAACACATTCCAAAAAAGGGAAATCCACCACTGGGAACATCTGATGGCTTCGAAGGAAAATTATTCCATTACCATCCAAAGCTGCAGGAGCCAAGTCAACATCACTACGTCCCGGTACACTGGATAAAAAAAAAAGAAGGAAGATTGTTTTCCCCACTTGTTAAACAAGCCGGGTAGAACCTTTCCAACGCGCGCGCGCTGCTAGACTCGAGTCCACCCGTGTAAATACACTTGTACCGGCGAGACCTCCAGCACAACAGTGCGGTCCTCTGCGCACGTTCCAAAGAGATTTAACCCTGTCCTCACTTTACCCCCTACCCCATCCCCTTCAGCAGTGTCAGGGGTAGAGGTTACAAATGAACAAGTTGCGTAACGTAAAAGAAACATTGGCACAACTAAATGATGATAGATAGATAGATGGATGGATAGATAGATAGATAGATAACATCATAGCACATCCATCTATTTTACAACTCAACAAGTTACACATTGTGTAAGGATTTATTTGACATGTTATTTTAGAGAGGACTTCATTCAGAAGTATGTTTTTTTTTTGCACCTGTACTTGTGGTTGCATAATCATGCAAGTTGTCTCTGCTGATGGAATTATGTTTGCATATAACACCTTAAAGCCTGTTAGTCTAATGCAATCCAATACAGCATCCTGGCCTAGAAAACTACCAAAGAGATAAATCAACACTTCTGTTACAGTCACAGCAAAAGCTTAGCAATTTTTGGCTTTTACAAAAGGGTCTTTATTTTCAGGCTGCAGAATTGCACTGATGATTTAACTAATGTTTGCACTCTCAGTACTTCTCAATGTTTTGGGCTTACTGTTTTTGAAAGAATACAAAGTATATAATACTACCTGCAACTGCTGTGCATTTTATAAAATGGTTTTCTTCAGGCATGAATGCTAAAAAATAAAATGAATCTCACATCTGCTACCATGCTCTTTTAAATGAAGCTTTGTAATGTAATTATTGTTATCGGGATAATCTAATATCCATGCATTGTAAATATGTCAAAAGAAACTTGCACGCATTCAATAATTTGATTTGATGTCATGAGAAAGGATTTGAATGTCGAGTGCCTGTGTGCATTGACTCGGCTAATTTAGACAAAACCAGACAGCACCCTGCTCTTAATGAGATTGTTTTATTTAATCATACCTAAGGACACCCGGTAAGATCGTTAACAGCTGCTGAAGGGGCCAATGTTTAACTGATGGGCCTCATGTTGCTGTGGTAACCCACAGGCCAGAGGTCACTATTGACCCAATCAGAAGCCTCAGTTGAAATAGCAGCCCAGATTAATGATTGGTTAATAGTCTGATCTAGATTAATGATTGGCTAATGGTCTGTCTTGGAATGAGGGGCTCAATGACCCTGATCGATCAGATATCGCATGACCTCAAACGAACATGGGCGAGATAGAGAGAAAGGGGGGGGAGGGGGGATTTGACAGGAGGCAGAGGAGAAGGAGGTGGTGACCGGAGGGGGACTGGTGGGGAAGATTTAGAGAGAAGCAGAGGTGATGAAGAGGTAAGAAGAGCTGAGGCTTAAGATGGGAATGGGGGAATTGAAGGGAGGAGAGAAGGATAGTGATGAAAGGAGAACGGGGAAGAGCAGATGTGTATGCCAAGGGAAGAGGCCCTGGAGAATTGAATGCTGTAAGGACAGGAGAAAAGCAGAATAGGTAAATGAGGACCAAATGTGTGGAGTGAGAGGTGATGCAAGAGCTGGTTGGGGTGAAGTGTATTTAAGGAATTGAGGGCGTTACAAATAAAAGAGAAAGACATTTTACTGGAGAAGATGAAACAAAAACAGAAAATTGCATTGAGCATAAAATTCAAGGTGAGATTTGAGAGTTGATCTTCGAAAGAGCCATCATAATTTTTGTTGCACCAAAAAAACAATTTCATTTTTTGTTGCTATTAAATTGTACCCTGTGCAGAAGAATGAGATATCAAGCAGTCATGTGCTGCATAGGGCTTTATAACAGCTTCATAGTCACAGTGTTCTAATTCCAGCTCTTGATATAAAAAGTTTAATAATACATTTTATTATAAAAATGTTGAAGATTACCTCTGCCACAGAAATTGAGCTTAGTTCAGTCAGTTCAAACTTGATATTTCCCCATTGGCATTTCATATGAAAATCTGTTTTTTTGTGTTTTTACTAAAAGAGGGCTAGTCAAAATGTAAACATTTTACATTTACATTTTGTATCCAGTACATTTTATTTGAGCCTTCGGTTTGACATTCTTGTAGATAGAAGTACATCAAGAAAGGCAGCTTCTGCACAGATCATAAATGCTACAAATGCAACAGGTCTGTTTCTATATTAGGGTCTTACAACCCTTATCACCATGTACTTGTACTGGCCAAAAGGGGTCTATCTTTTACTTATATTCTCTGTCATATTATGATTATTATGTGTTGAATGTAAATGTAGTGAAATTAAAGCTGCTCTCACAGACTTTACATGACTCCTCTCTTTTTTTTTTTTTTTACTGGGACCTATAAGTTAATTCCCTAATTTTGTTCCCTTCATCTGCCAACATGTTATGGAATGATAATAAAGGCCCCTCGACTGCAAGTGTTAAACATTTACCTTCATATATATATACACACTTACATAAATTGGTACATGGCTTTGTTGAATACTCCATGTCAGTTATGAGATTGAAAGGTCTGCCTCTTTTCCCCAGACTGAAGCAATGATGAAAAGCTGTCTCTAACTCAAAATTACACCAGGACCACATTAGATCATATCAATTGTCATGAGTCTTGGTGCAGTCCCTTATATGAATGCAATACTTTATGATGTGGTTAAGATGTGGTTAAAATGTTTTCCCAAAACATCTTTTCCTTCTAACTTTCTTTGCTGTCCATAGCTGGTTTTATTGTTTGTCCAACTTCAGTCTCTTTATCTAACTTCAGAGGTACCTGTCCGTGTTTCTATGTGTCAGTCGTCCACTTTTCTCCCTGGTTGCTTGCACATCCCATTTTGCATTCTTGTCCTCTTGCCACGGTGGAACACCTATAAGTCTACCCTCCCTTTTGTCCCTGTCTAAATATCTCTCTGACCCCTTGTCTTGTTGTATAACCATCCATGTCCCTGTATGTCTGCTTTGGTTGTCTGATTTGCTGATCATTTCCTTCACCTGTCCGCTTCCCTGCTGCTCTGCCCTCCTTTCTGTCCTCTTCCTGTGTCAGCATCATTGTGTAACTGTCTGCTAGTCTGCCGCTCTGCCTCCCTGCCTGGCTGCATGTCTCTCAGTTTGTCATCTTGCAGTATAGTGACCCTGCAGAGTCAATGACCCTTACACCTGCCAAGCAAATTCTTCCATGGTTCAATTCCCACACCAGCAGCAGGGATTATGAGCAGATGAAACCTGAAGAAAAAATATATATCAAGGTTAGTGCACCGGTTAGACACACCTGATCACATGGGTCTACAGTCATTAACTTGAAGAGTTGAATTGAGATGATTAACATAAATAAGCACATTCAATTTGACAAATTATGTCTTTTATAAAGCTGAAAATTTAAATATTTTGAATATAAGCTTGCAGGGAAAACAAGTATAGGGTTATTAATTAAATCCAAACTCATTCTCACTTAAATAATGTTTCCTTGTATTTAAATACATAGCTCTATGAAATTGTCTGTAATAGGTGTTAAGGACATTGTACAAGAAGACTGATGGAAAATTGGATCATTATTAGTATTCATGAGATGTGTTAACTTTGCAACTTTGGTACAAATGAACAGTACTGTTCTGTTCTACTCTGACTGAACAATAACACCTGATTTAGTCTTGTTTGCATGAAAGCCTTGTTACACTTGAACCAGCTAAGCAAACTTCAATTTTAATTATTTAATCCCCTCAGCAGTCTGCTGCCGCAGCTTCCAGCTGCTGCTTTAACTTTTAAAAGTGTCTTTTTTCTTTCTAATTGTTTTCAGCAACTACAGCTATTGTTCAGAGAAATAACAGTTGTGTTAAAATTGTGTTAACCAATATGATGTTATACACACATTGTTAAACATTATATACACAAACCTGCATACCTTTTTTCTCTGTTGTTCTCCTCCCTCGTAAGTCTCAGACAAAGGGATGTATCCATGCAAGGCAGGTGGTGAGAGATTACTGTTGTTTGTCAAAAATCTATAATTAGGGTTGCACTGAGCTATGAAGTTCATCCAGTAGAAATAAAAGTTGCACTGTGAATGGAAATATGCAATTTCAAGTTTTGGGGTTTCAAACCATCTCTTCAAAACAGCATTCACAGAAAAAAAGAAAGAAAGGAGAAAACAGAATGATGCGGTTAAATAAAAGACGGATATGTTGGCAATCAATCAACCCAACACGGTGTGACTTTAACTTTTACAGCACTGTTCTGCCAAGGTCAAGCAGCTAAGCCAAAAAAACAGGAATGACACTATTTTTCAGTGTCTCATACATACACAGTTTATTTCAACTCACATAATATAAAACAGAATGCGCTATGTTCAGTATGTACTGTATTACCTCTAATGTTGCACCTATAATGAATGAACATAAATATAAGCTATACACATAGGGGGAGCAGTTTCCCTCTGCATCTGAAAGCTTTTAATGCATGCTATCCCAAATGTGGAAGAAAACCACACAGTAACTAAAGAGTATAAATGCTAAAAAAATAAATTTCGGAAGTTTTCAATTATGAAGACAGGCATGGAATACAAAGAGCAAAAAAGCTTTCTCTTTGAATGTAAAAATACACATAATAGTTCATTGCAGTGTTGTAAATAAAGTGGAGCAGGGACAAGACAACATATCAAGACTTTCACATGAAATGGCAGGTTATAGTGGGGATTAAGTTTCATACAAACCCTTTTAGTCTGGAGTGGGTCATATATTTGGTTTAATGAGGAATACAGCAAGTTAAATTGGAAAAATAAAATGTTGGGATAGCAGAATTCACAGATTAGTTTCGAATACAGAGCAAGAGAGTAAACACAGCAGAAGTCTCCTCTTTAACTGTTTCTGATGTTTTCTTATCAGCATTCAACTACAACAGTCCTTCCCCCCCCAAAGCCCCCCTTTTTTTTTATCTCACAGACAGGCAGCCTGTGTCAATCTCTCTTTGGGCCATTACCCCAGATTACACAAAACAGATTTGGCAGAAGAGAACAATACCCTTGTTTTCAGACGGCCACCCAAAAGACAGCGGGTTGCCATGCAGACCAAGGCATGGGGAGGGATGAGTCCTGTAATGCTATGTCGTCAGCCTGGTCTTGTTTTGTTTTTTCGCTGTTGCCGACACTGTAACCCCCATCCCATCCCCCACTCCCTTGTCCTCAGAGTGTTTATTTTACGCAGTAAAACACATACTGCTATGGAGTCATACATGGAGTGGCAAATGATAACTGGTTCTCATGTATAAATAGATATTCAAATTCTTGAAAAGCAAAATGAAAATACACACAGCAACCAGAATATTTGTCTAAATTTGTTATTATTTCTTCTATTTTTTTGTCCAATTAAAGAATTATAGACTCAACAGATATGTACTGTTTTTTTTTTTTTTTACACATTTTCAAAGACATTAGTATCACTTCTCAGCAGGAAGAAGGTAAAGGAAAGTTAAAAGACTGCAGCTGGTTTAAAGCCCTTTGATTTGACTGCTGCAGAGGCAAAGTGGAAGATTTGGGCGCGACAGAAATGAGCCCAATGATTCAATTCCTCACATTCATTTACACCACAACGGATGTTTGAGAGCCTGAGCGGAGTCGAAGATTGTCTGTAAAAGTAGAATGAGTTTTGGGCAGGGCGATTATGCTGCGACCCATTTCTTGCCCTCTGCTTCTCCTCTGCCCTCTCAGATTTCACTACACCTGAGACACAAAACTTTGCTTTTGGAGGGAGCTGCTTAGCCCACGCCCGTCCCATTAAGAAGAAATGTCTTTGCAAAGCACTTCAGATGCTATAACGGAAGAACATCCAAGGGCGATGCTAAGTTGCTGTTCCTTTATTCACTTTTTTACATTTCGTTTTTTTTTTTTCTCAGTCTGACAGGAGCTCAATCAGCTTGCCTGATGTGCAGGTCTACATGACACATTTCTAAGGTCAAAGTGTTGTTAGCTTTGACTCCTTTGTAAGACTCTGCAATCTTGCACCCATAGAAACCTTTGTAAGAACTTTGTGAACTTTATAACGAAGAAGCATAAAAGACTTTTCATTAAGCGTGACTATTTATTGATTCATTTTACAAGATTAGAAGAATACAAAACTCTCCGTGCTTGAAATAAAGCTGAGATATATTTCTAGCATTTCAGCTAACTGCATCTACTTTTATAATGCTCAATTATTAAGATGGTGTATATCAACATTAAGTTAAATCAAATTAAGTACTGTACCATCTGCAACATGTGCTCAAAACAGCCACACACTTTGACTTGGAATATTTGACGCGAGTGCAGGAAATCTATCTATAATATTTTGTTACTAAGGGTGAGACCATTTTTTGATATAAAATATGAATTTGGGTTTGTTGAGTTAATATCTCTGAATATTATTTTTGTTAAGTCAAAATACTTATACAAGCTGTACTTTTAAGTGTGTGTAACAATTTGTAGTTTCTGTAAAACCTGCTTGTTTGTTAGACTGTGAGAAAGAAACTCTCGACTATAGTTTTCTTTGGTGTGTTTTCTATCAGCGTGTTTGGACCATGTTTTTTTGTTCATGAAGTGAGAAGAGCCAAATGATGGTTGGCCATTTTACTTCTTCATGACATTTGAGTCACTGCTTCGCTGCACAGATCCAAAAGAAGGGAGAAGACAATTTTTGTTGCTGCAACAGTTGACTGCTCCTTTGTTCGAGGGTGCTTTGTGTCCTGGTGTCCTTGTACCATGGTTAATCTGCCATTTTCAAACATCGTAATGGATTCAAGTAAAGCATTCACAATCTGCAGCCTCATCCTACATGTCACACTGTGATCCATGCTGTGTTAGGTAATTGCTTCTGCAAACATCAGCAATACATAATCAATACCTCTCACTCATTGCAATGAGATGCTTATTACAGCGGCTCATGTGCGTTTCCATTTATCCGGCAGACGACACCGGCAGAGACAAGAGAAGGCTAATATTGACACAGACCAGAAGCTATCATCTCTTTGATGCTAATCTCATGCTGACGTTACAAAAAGGCCAAAGCTCTTCATATCAATAGAATGCTAATATGCTCACAAGCTCAAATAATAACCTCATTGGAAGAATGCTGATGTGAAATGCTATATGGCAAGATAAAATCTGACTTTTAACAATGCCTCTGAGAAATTGTGTGACCTACTCTCATTCTTGCATTAGTTGTTTAAATAAGAACAACATTTTGTAATACAGTCCCGTCAAAAACATAGCGAACAAAGTGGTCGTACAGACAAATCCAACACAATACCCAGAAGGCAATATAAAAATGGAATACCAAACAGTAAGGTCAAACCAAACCAAAACGTATTAGGCGGTATTGTAAGTAAATACAAAGAGAACAAGTGAAGCGATGCAAAAGCAGTAAAAAAAAAGCATATTTGAAAATGTCTTTTACAAAGTGAGTAATAGGGTCTTTACTCCTCTGGCAGGTTCTTCCAAAGCTTAAGGGCCCTGATGGCACAAGCTCGGTCAGCTTTGAAACAGCCAGATAGGAGCTCAGGTAACAGACTTGTTCATAGGGGATCAACACTGTCAACCAAATCTTTGGACTAGATGTCATCTACACACTACTATGCAGGGAGGGCACCAGAGCATTTGGGGGTTCAATGCCTTGCTCAAGGGCACCAAAGGAGTACACAGGAATGGACCTGGCACCTCTACAGCGTCCAACTTTGATATTTAAGTCCGCATTGGGACTTCCCAAACCAAGTCCCTACAGACTGAGCTACTGCCACCTCCAAAGCCAATTAGTCAAATAGTAAAATGAATTCAAAGTCAAGCGGCCCTATGGGAAAGAAACATGGATTGGGGTGATGTCATGTTGTCTGTTCAAACAGTAGGAAGCATTCTGAACTAGCTGGAGGTGAGAAAAGGGCGTTTATAATACTTCCATGTGTCTGTAATGTCTGGAGAAAATACGTAGTTGAATTACTTTTTTTCTAGGTTAAAGTATTGAAAGAATAAAAGGCATTCAGTGTAATACAATGTTGTGAAGGTTGCAAAACATGAAAACTAGGCAGCAAGTTTCAAAGAGATCGTACACACCAGAGGCTTAGTGAGGGTTTCATAAAGTTAAAGAAGAACCAATATTGAAAATGATCTCACATACTGTCTAACACTTCAACTTGATATGTTCAATTATTAAATTGCTGTAGACTATCACCTGGTGGAAAAAAAAGTATATTAAAGCCTTTACATATTTTTCCTCAATTTAGAATGAAAGGTAAACACACCTTCTTCAAGGTGAAGTATCTCCACATCCCCTCACTCTAGCTCTAGTCTGCAGGAAAATTGCCAAGTATGAAAATCCGAGCACTTGAATGTTAATAGATTGGGTCTGAATGGAATGTAGAACAGGCAACACGTTTTGTAGCAATGGTGGGGATAAAAAAGCATATATCTGTGAATTATTTTGGAGGTAGATGCATTGAGAGGGGGATGATGAGTATCAGCCATGGTGAACCCCAGGTGATGTCTGGTGAAGATGATGGATTGCTTGTCATAAAAGACAGTTTTTCTGTAGAGGTGGGGTGGGGGTGGGGGGTGGGGGGTGGGGGGGGGGTAAACCAGCACAGTGCTTAGCTTGAAATCTCCAGTACTGTTTATAAAAGATTCATGGACATTTTCTTGCTTAATTTGAGTCTGCATTTGTTCTTTGTGTTTGCCGTCTGGCTGACTTTATCCCTAATTTGTCAAGTGGGCTCTGCAAAAAAGATGACATATTATTATTCTTTTTATAATGATAACAAAGTTACATACTTAAAAAAAAAGAGTAAGAGATGGCTAAATGCTTGGAGTTCAAGTAGAGCAGTTATTTAAGCAATGTAAAAATAAATACAAAATAGTATCCTAAATTCTTTAAAAGAGATTTTTTTTGCCTTAAAATTCCACAGACCAAAATGTGAAGGTCAGTACACCATGAGCATCTTTTCAGGAGAGGGGTCAAGCCTGTCGGAAATGTAAGAACTCAGAGCACGGGCCAATGTGTTTTGGACATTCGGCTGGGTATTATGGCACAGGCCACTGTCTTTAGATATGTAGGTTATGTATAAGCCAATGCCTTTGCAAAGGGGTCTAAGTGCAAAATTACACAGGAAATTGGACGGAGGTTGAAACTGAAACTGGCTGCAGAATTCTGTGTTTTGAGAGGAGCACAGACGCTGGATCATTACTGCTCAAACATGGAGCTGGGCAGGAATACCTCTTTTATATTTGATAAAGATTATACTTGCATTGTGAATGCCTGTGTTTTTCTATTAATGAAGCTCTTACATTCAGCTTAAACTGTGTATTTCTCTTTATTTGCCACCTAAAATTAAAACTCTCGATGAAACAATATGAAAAGTTGGCTTACATTAGTCACTATAGGTAGCAAAAAGCTCTTTAACAGATTGTTTCAAATCAAAAGTTATTTTTTTAGATATTATTCTCCATACAGAGTGGAGCTCAAAGCTAATGTTTTGTTCAGCAAGTTTCTCCAACAGTTTCAAACATCTTCTGTATTGTCAATATGTATGTTAATGTATTGGCTTTGGGGCCTCTGAAATGAGCTGCTGGTATCCACTGAGCTCCATTTCTTTCCACTCAGTATACACTGTGTATGCTATCATAACTTTGTGGCAATTTAATCAAAGAGAAATGTATCTTTGAATATTGATGTTAGCATAAGAAACCATAAGACTGCATTAGCTTAAAACAATATTTCTTTCAACCTAGATCTCAGCTGATATAACAAAATAATAATTCAGCGATTAATACAGCTACTAAACATTCAAGCTGAGCTTTTGGCCCTCCTCAGAGGCTGTGGCTTCAGGGCAGTTGACTGCTTTACCTAAGTGGTGACCCAACCTTTTTTTAAATAAAAAGGAAAAAGAAACAACATAGCAATTTAATTGAACGGTTATCTCAGGGCAAATTTTAAAGGAGGTGTGTTTTTCAAAGATAAGTATTTTATTCCTAGATGATTTTGTTGAAAGAGGGTCTGATTTGACAGATGTTATGGCATATGTGTCGGAGTTATTGGCACTTACATGTGCTCTATCAGCAGCATCAGTGTGTTCATGTGTAGTGTGTGTGTGTGTGCGCGCAAGAGAGCATTTTTCTCCTGCTGCATGTGACCAGCCCTGTACCTTATTGTTTCTAAGAGAGGATGTTTGTCTAGACAGATTTTCATTGGCAATAAACACTATCCCATCAGCTAAAACCAACACAGCTGTCTGAGATTATGTACCCATAACCAGAAATATTTAATTGCTGGGTAAACTCAGACTGCGCAAAACCGCATCGCTTCTCTTTGAGATTTATGAAAGAGGTTTAGACATATTTCATGCAATACCAGGGTTTATGTAGAAGTGTTCTCCCTGTAGAAACTGCACAAGAGCAATATGTAGAACATGTATTGGTATCTATAGAGCAACATAATATTGACCAATTTCCATCACAAGCTTGATCTGCAACAAAAAATGTTTCTTGCCAAAATGACTTTGCCCAGGAATGCAACTGCTTCCTCGCGTTTGAGCGAGGAAGGCAAAGTCGACATTTTATCGTATATTTCTTATCCTTAGCCTCCTTTTTTTTTTCTGGACGCAAACCACAAAGAGCAGACAACTATTCACACTGAATCACCTTCCCAGACAAACACAAACATATTTTATTAGACAAACTCCCCAATTAATATCTTTGACTGGTTAGAAATCTATGGTATCACTCAATTGTGTTAGCTTAGCCATGTGAATCTCCAGGGAGAATGACTCCCAGCTTAAAACATTAAATAAATAGATTGATTTTGTCCCACTGATGTGCTCTGATAAACTGCCAAACCATGAGGTAAACAACAGGAGGGGAGCTTTTTGGATGATAAACTGCATGTAATCTGGGCAAGCTGTCTGGGAGGCAACTAAATAACCTTATTCTAATGAAGCAGAAAGTGAGTGTAGCATGTCACATGGACATAATGTCAAACAAACCTGACAATGAATCATAGAGTGAAACTGTAACTTACAATCTAATTCACCCACAGATGTTCCTTGCAGGTTTCCATCCTGTCTACAGTCTAAGATGCTGTGGACACTGAGCGCAAAACATAATATCAAAGTAATCAACTGGAGAAGGTTTGGGCCACTAAAACATCACAACTCAATAACAGGCAGATTCATTTGCTTTATTGGATGTCATTTGTGTTATTATAATGTCAATAATTGCATGGATAAATGTCAAAACAAATGGTCAGACTAAATCCAGCTACATATTGGTGTAGGCTTATGGGTATACACATCATTTCAGCAGTAGTGACAAAGTATTACTTTAAAGAACACTTTACCAGCAATAGTTTATGATAATGATAACTAAGTGAAACTACATCAAAATTATGAGCTGCACCACTTAAACGTTTAAAATTCTGTTCAACACAAAAAGGAAAAGCAAGTGACATTTATAGATGAGTGAGCTGCTCCAGTGTCAGTCAGCAGGTGGGAGAGAGCGGTGCTAAGTGTAAACTCTTTATTCCACTTTAATATGCACTTAAGTAAATGAAGTATTCAAAACACCACACAGAAGGTAGCAATCCACTGAGCAATGAAAGCACTGTCAGATGAGTCATCCATCACTGTCATCTCGGTGGAGTTAAGGACTGCTCTGACAAAACAACTCAAAGTGTTTGTTTTACAATAGTGACTAAAAACACACTGAAATCATGGTGGAAACCTCTGATCCAGTTAGTGCCTTTTTAGGCCCCCCAAAAAAAGGTTTGCCTCCTTGAGAGAACTGAAAAAAATCAATTTCACAGCATCCTTTTCACCAAGTCCATGTATGCCTTTTGTCATTGTTTGTCCTCAAGGTTTGATTTTCAGATAACATAGCATTTGCATGGTCTTTTTCCACATGTGAATCAAATCTCAGGACATTGGAGTGTCCTCTGTGCTGAGCTTTCAGGCAAATCTCTGCATTATTTCAAACTAAAAACAAGACTAGAAAGATTCAAATTGTGATGGTTCAGTCAGCCAAACTCGATTCAAATGATGAGTGCGTCAGGTTCTCTGTTGAGCTTGTTTATTCATCAAGGTTGAATTCAGCGTGAAAACTATAACAAAGAAAATGCACAGATTAGCAAGGTGCTATAAACAACCTCACATAATTAATCAATTTCACTCGTAATACAACTATAACATTAATGCTAAGCTAATTATGCTAAGCTAAATGCTAAGCTATTGGCTAAACTAAGCTACATGCTAAGCTAAATGCTAAGCTAAGCTAAACTACATGCTACGATAAGCAAGTGCAAAATACAGATTCTACTACCACATTCTGTCAAAACAACTAAGGGCTAGCCAGCTTGCAATCATACATAATAAATGAGTCACAGCCGTTGCTGTCTTAAGCGACACAAGTCAATTCGTTGTTGAGCTTCTCCAGGAGTTGGCACATCTGTGCTCTGATGATGACAAATGGAAGACCCTCCAACTTCCTGTTCCTTTTATAGAGTGCACACTTCCTGTTTCCTTTGAAACAAGTGCACTTCCTATATGAGTTTTTTGGCAGGCCAACAGGTGGTGCCATTGCAACACATGACAGAACATTCTTTAAGTGGATGTTCATGATCTAATGAAACACAAGATTGTATTGGATAAAATCACATAACCCTTTATCTCCAAAAGGAATGTGTTGACAACAAACCAAACTACATAGGATATGAAGTCATCATAATCAGAAATATGTCCATTTCATTCACTTTTCTGAACATGGGGAGTGCATTCTTTGGCCTGAAAAAACCAACTGAAGTCCCTAGGGTAAGGATAAATGTCAAAAACTTTCAAGAAAAACATTAATTCTGCAGCATTGTCAATCAATTATCTGTCTCTTTTGAAAGTCTCCCTCATTGATCTTTGGTCTCATTAGATCTTTTTTTTCTTCTTTTCACAACTTTGTAATGTGGCATTTCGAGGTCAAGGTCAGCTTTTATATATCTTGATTTCAATGTGAAATCATTTCACAATGTGAATCGTGAAATTTATCCTGTTGGTGACTGAATAGCACTTAAGTCATTTCTTCATTTTTTGTTTATATCAAATGAACTAAATATCTTGATCTTGCGTTAAAAACAAAGAAGTCAGTTGAAACTGGATCACGCTGTGAAGAGATTCTGCTCTCAAAGACAAAGTGCTTTTTTAAAGTGACATTCCAAGCAGTGATCACAATGAATGCAAAAAGTGCTCGGGGCATCTGCTAATTCATTTAATAAGACCTTGAATCAGAGACACAGAAAACATTTTTGTTTGGACTCTAAATTGCACTTCAAACATGTCAGATAGAAAGCAGAGTGACACCCCATAACCCTTTTGAACTCAAAAGTGCTTCAAAACAATCTCTCTGGGCTCTAAAGAAAAATGCATATTCAAGGTTTTCTTGGCGATGGTTGACCTCTATCTCTGTTTAGTCTAAAACTCGTCGTCTTCACGTGATAGATGTCAAATTATTTCAATTACATCTCTCAAACTGTTCTATTGCTTTTCATTGTACTGTTCTTTTGGTTTTTATTGTACTGATAAAAAGAGGAAGCAGGAGACAGCAATAAGAGTAACTTTTATTCACAGAGTGAACATGATGTGGAAAAATGTCTCCTTTTATCATCGCTGTAAGTGATAAATGTAAGAATACTTCAGAGCAACCACACTGCACTTCCTAAACTTTCAGTGAGTCCTGATGGGGACAGCTTTGTGTTAAAAGGAGAAGTAATGAATGTGCTGGGCCATGATTCAGTCATGTTTTCCTGTTTTAATTCCTATAAGATATATTCTTTGAATTTAATATTATGATAATGATGTTGATGATTATGGTAAATGACAAATAGACATGAGCTTGTATAGTGCTTTTCTAGTCTTCTGACTACTCAAAGCGCTTTTACACCGCAGGTCACACCTACCCATTCACACACTGATGACAGAGGTTGCTTTGTAAAATGCCAACCAGAAGCAACTAATCCCATTCATACACACTCATACGCTGCTGACGAAGCAGGAGGGAGCAATTTGGGGTTCAGTGTCTTGCTCAAGAACACATCAGACATTTGGCTACAGGAGCTGGGGATCGAACCCCTAACATTCCAGTTGAGAGACTACAGACTCTACCAACTGAGCCACAGCTGCCCTTGATGATGATGATGATGATGATGTCGACAACGACCACGATGATGATGACGACGAAGGCGACGACAATGTTCATTATAATTTTTAGATTTCTTATCTAAATATTTAGAAGCTTTTTGGTTCCAGTTTTATTTGCAATTAGTTGCTTGGCATGTTATGAACAACAACACACTGGGGGAGACAGAACACAGCCTTCTTCAGACTCAACAAACATCAATACTACATGAGGATGTGCTGACAAGAAACTGATTTGGAGCAAACGTGTGTCATCCATGTAGACAGCAATCTCTTGTTGGCCCCCGAGCCACTTCAACCAAACCATTGAGTGGATTTTTCTTCTGCAATAACCTCTCCTTCACCTAACTGTAATTCTCAGGAAGAGAAGCAGACACTTTATGAATGACATTAAATATCCACAGGACATATAAAAGCAGACAGGAGGCCCTTTAGCTGCCTAATGTTACACTATAACAGTGATGGATTCCACCGAATGTACTGAGTTATGCAAATGCAGGATGAATTAATTAGGAAAAAAAGTAAAACCTTTGCCAAGTTGTCCTTACACTGTTCTTTTCTAAAACAATTAGCTGCTACAATAGTTTCTACAAATTTATTCAACTCTAATTAATATTTTACACTTTGTAATAAAGTGCTTCAGAATCTAATCAGGTCACAGACTGGGGGCCTGTGGTGTCAGTAATTAACTTTGTATACTTTTCTTTAGATATTGTGTTGAATACTAAGTTTATTCATTGAGTTAGCCAAAAGTACAAGACATATGAAATGGCTTAACTATAAAACAATAGACAGATGCTGGACATACTGTACGTGTGAGAACAGTAAATGCACAGTGCTGAGTAGATTGTTATACTGTACATGCAGCTTCCTTACATCTCTGGCAAGTGGTTTCTGCTGAAAATAGTCAAACAAAATCCCAGTAAGCAGGTCAGAGTGTACAATGTTCACTGAACAAAACCCTCAGTATCGACCTGTCTCTCTTTGAAATCTGCTAAATAATCCAATAATATTTTGGACTTTCTTATTTCCGAGAGGCACTGGAGTCAGCATTTAGTTCATTTCTAAAACTTTTCTCTATTTTCTGTTTTGTCGAGGCAAGGGATTAAAGGCTCTGCAGGGGGCCCCCCTCGCCGAGGTATTACACTACAAGCTGGCCTGAAATGATCTGCTACTCTCTTACTGCTGCTTTTTTGAATCCCCGTTCCCTATTTCTGTATGTCACTCTGGCTGTCTGTCTCTACACATCTGTAAAATGTATGCAGCCATTTCTCTTCTACAACCCATTACTATCTCTGACTGTGTCCCCTCCCCTCATCATAAATCTACCTCCCTTCATCCTCACATCATTTACACCTCCCTCTTTCCCTCTGCTAATCTCCTCTGATTTGGCTATTTGGTTTCAATCCATCCATCCATTTATCCATTTATCCATTTATCCATTTATCCATCCATCCATCATCCATCACCCATCCATCCATGTATTCATCAACAGTTTAGGCTAATCAATGAAGGAATAGAAAGAGGTGGAGTTTATTTTCTGCCTCCACTCTGTCACTCTTTGATTGCCTCACTGAGTCTTGTTCAGAAATAGACTCATCACAAACTTGCAGGGACTTAATAAGGCAGCAATTAACCATCAGCCAGGCTTCTGTCTGTGTGTGTGTGTGTGTGTGTGTGTGTGTGTGTGTGTGTGTGTGTGTGTGTGTGTGTGTGTGTGTGTGTGTGTGTGTTTTTGTGTGTCGTTTGTCTGTCCTAGTAAACTGATTTAAACTGTGCATATTTATGGACCTATGTGATTCCAAATAAATGTTTTTCTGCAGTGTGTCTTGACGTCTGTGTGTGTGTGTGTGTGTGTGTGTGTGTGTGTGTGTGTGTGTGTGTGTGTGTGTGTGTGCGTGTGTGTGCGTGTGTGTGCGTGTGTGTGCGTGTGTGTGTGTGTGTGTGTGTGTGTGTGTGTGTGTGTGTGAACCCAGCTTAAAATCCTAGCGATGGACCTCATCCATCATTTCAGCTGTTTAAATTATGAGGACACTTTGGCAGCATAATCCATTACAGATTTCAGTTCTTGTTATTTCTGTTCAATTATATGTATTAAAGGCTTGGTTGGTAATTTTTCGAAAAAACTGTCGTTTATTTTGAAAGCAGCTTTCCCTCAGCGTTCCGTCTACATCCATCCCCTCCACTCTGTGCTCCCTTTAAAGCCACGCCCCCTCACTTACATGCACGAGCGCCGTCTCCAGAAGTGGACCTCAGCTCATCCCTTGAATTGTGTTGAAGCTACGTCGCCTTGTGTCTCGTAGATGTAAAAAAAAAAAAAAAGTGACTATTTTACTACTCACAACGGCCAACGACAATCGGTGACGCACTTTGAGTGTGGGCTCGTGCACGCAAGGGCTAGAGAACGAGCAGGGAGACAGGGAGGCATGATTGGTTCATTAAAATTGGTACCTTGTGGCAGACAATGGTCGAAGTTTTTACAGGCTTACAACTGATACAGAAGACTGATTTTCTTCGTTCCTTTTTCTCAGAGCACATGAATTATTAATTTCTGTCAGGACCTAAAGACAATTTCTAACAAAATCTTAAAATGTTTATCTGGAGAAAATAAATGAAGTCCTTATAGCAGAAATTGCAGTTTGTAATACAGTAAATGTTATTTTTCTATTGACTAACTGTACTCAAGCAAAATATGATTTTGAAGTCAAAAACAACAATACAGCTTACGTTTCTATTTAGGTTAACTTTAAAATATTGTATTTAGTTGGGTTCCTGCTGAAGAGAAGTCATATTTTAAGACTTAATTAATAAATGGATGAATCTGTGTCCTTTAAGCATACGTTTTATTCTTTATTTTAGATGCTTTCATTTTCATGTCTTTGACTTCCTCTGGCATTGTTGACTCGATATGGCAGAATAATGCCCTTCTGTTAACACTCTATATGTAGAACTTAAGAAACTGTAAATGTGGACACTGTTTCTTTCACCACTGTAATTACTCTGTTCTTTCAGATTTCTCTCTGTCACATTTCCTCTTTTAATTCATTTACTTTGAAGGCCTGATGATCCATAAAATAGAAGACAACCCCAGAGAACTCAGGCAGTCATGAAATACATTTTGAAAAGCCCCAGCTCTTTCCCGGGTTTGAGAGACTGTATTCGGCTCTCACTTCTATGCTTAATGAACCTTGAAGTGGCCTTGATGCGGCATCAAGTGTTTTTCAGTTTTCTAAATTCACTGGTCCAGGAAGAAATCTGCCAACTAATGGCCAACTAGCGGGGCTGGTAGGTTTTCACTTTAATCAATGTGTGTGTGTTTTAAACGGTTTTACACCACATTTTATTTCGCTCTGTCGCGTGTGAATCTGTGAAATTACTGCGGGAATTCCTTTGTCTATGCACTCCCGTTGTCTGGATTTGCTCTCCGTGCACATCCACTGTCAGATTACCACTGATGGGAGGATTGCATTTGCCTTTTATGCTCTCTATAGGACTGTTTTTCAAAGCACATACTTTGAAAAACATGTACTTTGTTTTTCAAAGTACATCGAAGCCTGCTGCTAATTTGTTGGTGACTACCCAGACTACGACCCACACTTCTAATGGAACACAGAACACTTCTCGCGATATAGACTCAACATCATTTTGAATGCATAGAATTTATAAATAGAATTGATCATTTGATTATTCAACATCATATTATTTCAGTTCTACAGTGTTACAAATCAAAACAATGGTCACAGAAGTGAATAGGTGAAAATTCCCTTTAAAAATTGTTGACTCATCTTGGCTCACTTTTTCTATGGGGAAAAAACTGCTGTCAGCAACTACATTTATCTACAACTAAATCAACATATAATATACTGTTACATGCAACTGCCAATCAAGGTAAAATGACAAACTGACCACAACATATTTGCATTGTCGAACAACACTGGTGAAAATAGGCTGTTTTAGTAGGTTACCACTTCAAGATAAATAGATGTAAATCCAAAAGGATTTCCTAATAGTTGTATTTTCTGTCTCTGAAGTGCATGTCACTGATGCAGAGAGTGAGATAATACAGAATTGCTCACTTTGTTGATGGATTTTGTTGACTCGTGATCAGTCAATTAACCATGAACCATTTATTTTGTAAACGGTCAAAATGGAGATCCAGGATTTTCCATTGGTTCATTGATAAATTCACTTCAGCATTTTACAACCATATACTGGTGTTATAGGTAAGTGAAGGTGCATTTAAAAAATATATATTTTGTAACATTGTCATTTTTTTCCACATAGTTACTTGCAAGATTATTATGGTAATAGCTTGGACTTGTGTTGGTCTTCATGTCACAGTCACTACATTCTCACACTGATGGCAGAGACTGCGATTTAAAGTGCCCAACAGTACTAGTCCATTCCCACATTCCCACACTCAGGAGTGTGACACTTTTTGGTTGAGAGACGGCCTACTGAGCCACAGCGGCCCAACCTATGATGTAGATCTGAGTTTTTTTTGTTGTTTGTCTTTTACAAAAGAAACACACACAAAAAAAGAATCAGTCACATCTCAGATAAAGAGAATAAGGACAGGAAGGATAATTATACGCTGTTTGATTTTCTTACACACAAAGCGAAGACAAAGAGACAGAAGTGGAGGGTTTCTGCTCCTTTATATATGGATGTGTGGCCTGCCAGCAGGTCTTGGCGGTTGCCTCTTATTCAATGCAAATGAGGTTTCTAGCATGTTGTAGGACTACATTATATTTGCTGAGGCTGAAGCACACTGATAACACTCCAACACTCCCCCTGCTAACTTCTTCTTTCATCTTTTCTTTCCTCTCTGTCTTTTCTTTATGTCCTTTAACTTGTTCATCATCTATCAAGCATCTGTTGTGGACAGTGGACTGGATGCCATTCCTTTTAAAAAAGCATTTAAAAAAATAAAAATAAAATAAGGATCGTAACACATTTAGATTGTGCCCTTTTGAAGGGAATATTTTTGCTTAAGCCTCTTGTCCCTTTCTCACACTGATTGTTCCAGAAAGAGTTAAACCCTTATCATTGGCAGGTTTTCAATTTTCCTCGGGATCAATAAAGTCTATCTGTCTGTCTGTCTGTCTAGTTTAACCCTTTAATAATACTTCTGTTTTATATATCGTTGGAAAGCCTTATTAGTAAGCTTTACAACGAGGTATAATTTGATTGGATCGTATATTCCTGGTATGAGCAACACAGCTAAACGTGTGGGTAGCGCACAAAAAAATACCAACAGAGGAACATTGCAGGGGATTTTGGCACATTTTCTTTGGCCGCTACCCACACGTATAGCTGTGTTGCTCATTCCACAAATGCACGATCCTTACAAGTTATACCTCGTTGTAAAGGTGTCTAATCAGGCTTTCCAACAATATATAATACAACATCAATCAGTATTATTAAAGGGGCCAAATAATTGACCAAAATAACTTTTAGACTATCTATCTATCTATCTATATATATATCTATCTATCTGGCTGAAATAACAAACAAAAACAAAAAAGTCTCGGTTAACTAGGTTTGGAAGATTTCTTTAAATCCAAGTTAATAGCTGAAATTCAAACCTAACTTCATAAAAAATGTTAATTGCTTATAACATAAATGTGGTTTATTGCCTTGTTGTATCTTGAAATCCAGCCCAGTCCTTTCCTCCAGCATGCACTATATGTCAAACATTTACCTGCTGTTTTCAGCATTAAATGAATGTGTGAATGAGATTTGTAAGGAAAACAGTGATAATTATGAACTTAAAATTCAATGCTGACTTGATTCTATTTTATCAAAGAGAATTAAGACAATTAATGTTGCTGTTGCTAATTTGTTCAAATTATGACTATTTTTATGAGCTGTTATTGTTGGTCGGTGTACGTCTTCCTGTCTGGTTGTCTGAAGTTTTTCTTAAATCTGTATTTCTCTTTCTGCCTCTCCCTCTATCCCACTTTCTAAAAATGTTTTTTATTCAGCTGAACAAAGAGAACCATTTTAAGCAGCTCTTCCTGTTAGGTGTCATAAGATAACTTTTCTTTTGAGTCGGTGCCTAATAATAAGAAAGGAATCATCGCATTGATAGAACTTCTGTTCTGCATTTTAAAATGGCGAGTCTTCTCACTGAATTAGTAAGTCTGAGAGCTTAGCCTGCTGGAGGGTAATGACCAGAGTGAATGTCCCTGTACTATTGATTAAACCACAGAGTATTAAACACTAAGGCCACACACACACACACACACACACACACACACACACACACACACACACACACAGAGGCAGGCAGGCAGGCAGGCACGTACGCACATACTGTATGCACACACATACAGACTCTCTTAGTGTTAAAACTGTCCTTCATCTATATTTCAGTGTCTGTCCCCCTTAACAGAATAAACTGATGCTGAGTTGGTATGGGAGTTGACTATGCTGAAAGAAGAGACAGAGACACAGGGATAGATGAGGAGGCATGTTTGTTTTCTGGGCCCAAAAAGTTTCCACAAAACTCCCTGATATTTTCATAAAGTTTCATAAAGGTGTTTTTAAGGTCAGAACACAAGGCGATAGTATAAAGGATGAGATTTAAAGGCCAGGTGAAGACTCTTTGTGTCATGGATACAACATTTTAGTCAATCAGATGGAATTTTCATTAGGAAAGATGAAACCTGGACGGATGCAACCTTGACATTTTAATCTTTTACTTTTCATTTAGTCAAAACAAATTTGTTAATGAGCTGTCCTTCACAAAACAAAAAAACAGTTTTTCATTTCTTCACTGTTTTTCTTCTCCTATGCATGTAAAATTGAGTTTAACTTGGAGAGGGCTTTCTTTAGCGTGTATATTGTGTTGTATGTTTTGTATTTGTACTCGTTAAATCTGCATTTTCTTTTGATGTCCCAAATTCGTGGAATGCCCTCCAGCAAACTCTGAGGATCAGAGTTCTCCCCTCTCTTCAAGAGTTCCAATTTGATTTCGAACAACTTTGTTTCAAATTGTAACTGATTTAAATGATCTCAGTGGTTTTTGTCACAGATTCTGAGTGTTTGATGTGTTTTGGCTTGTTTTACTGTGCTTGTAATCTCGACGGCATTGGAAAAGAGGGAAGCCTCAGTGTCTTTTCGAGAATAAATAAAGGTTTGAAAAAGTATTTAAGGTTGGAGTTTATTGATGAATTGGAAAACATCCTGATTTTAAATATGTCTCCTCCTCTGAATAATCCAGTCAGTGTAAATATTGTGTTGATGGTGTTTGGATCTTTAATAAAGCAGAACATGCTGTCGAATAAGGTGGAGGTTATTCCATCAATATGTTAATGAATAAGACTGAATTGTTAAGGAATTCAAGCTCCTTAAATGACATCCCAATTTAACTTTAGGCATGCTGGCACTATGAGTACTGCTACACCAATATAAGGCAATTTCACACTCATTTTAACACCTTGACAGTGAACAGTCAGTCACTGCATAACAGAAGTAATGATGCAAACCTTTATCTATAATCACTTAATAAGCAAATGATCTGCACCTCAATCACAATGAGAACCTATTGCAGAATTATTGAATTTAACTCCAGGTTTAAGTATTAACCCCCAAAACAGGAGAGCAAAATGAACGACTCAATATACAAATCAATGATTCCTGTGGCTTTATATTCATTTACAGATATTATTCTGCCAAACAAGTAGAAGTAAATCAATTAAGCCAAGCTATAACTGTTAAAATAATCCATATAATGTTCCCACTACAAAACATACAGCTCTGTATTAAAGGTGGGACCAATGGACCTAAAGAAATGATGAATTAAAGTTGAAAAAATAACCTGAGGCTAACAAAGCATGGGGAAAATGTTTACACAATTACACATTCCATATCAACAGAGTACTGAATGTTTCCCTAAACTTGCATCACATTTAAACATGTCTGTTACGTTTGAATTTGTGCCAGAATTAGGCTTAATTTTAGAAAGTAAAGTAACTGATGCCCACTCAATGGAATACTATATGGACATAATGGACTTTTTTTAAGTTCCTGAGAAATGTGTCAATGGTATATGTACAAAAGTAGAACTCTGTTCATGTATGTTTACTGTGGAAGGTGGGAAAAAAGACCCTCAAGCCAAGGTTTTTGACATTATGTATAACATCAATATATATGTAATATACTCTAAGCTGCATTCTTCTTGTGCCAATAACATTAAAGAAACACATAAGAAGAATCAGGAAACTTCAGAGATCAACAATATTTCCAAAAAGTAAAAGACAACATGGAAAGCTATTAGATATTATTTGAATTCACAATTGCATCGGTCTACAACCAAAACTATATTTAAAGTTGGTTAACATAATATAAACTCATCTCATGAAGATTTAGCTCACAGCCAAACAATGAGCAAATCAATTCACACATCTCTTATTTTAGCAGATGGCTTTTTGGTCAATGCTAGCTGTCAGGATAAATTGGATTTCTAAATTACCAAACAGACAATGCTTTGCACTACAATGAATTGGAACAACCTGAAACCCTTGGCAGCATCTTTTACAGTAAATCAACAGCAAAACACACTGTAATGTTTTACAGAAGTCGATTGCTCTCAAGTGAAAGAGTTTAAGTATCTTGGGGTCTTGTTCACAAGTGAGGGTTGGATGGACCAGAGGGATTGGCTCAGCGTCGGCAGTAATGCAGGCGTTGGGCCAGACTGTTGTGAAGAGGGAGCTGAGGCTGAAGGCAAAGCTCTCGATTTACCGGTCGATCTTTGTTCCAGCCCTCACCTACGGTTATGAGCTATGAGTAGTGACTGAAAGAACAAGATTGTGGATACATGCAGCCGAAATGAGTTTCCTCTGAAAGGTTGGCTGGTCTCAGCCTTAGAGATAGGGTGAGGAGCTCAGACATTCGGGGGGAGCTCGGAGTAGAGACATTATGGTTTGGGCATCTGATTAGGATGCCTCCTGGACGACTCCCTTTGGAGGTTAACCGGGCACGCCCGACTAGGAGGAGACCCTGGGGTGGCCCCAGAGTTCACTGGAGGGATCATATATCCTGTCTGGAAGTCTTGGAATACCCCAGGAGGAGCGAGAATACTTAGATGGGGAGAGGGAAGTCTGGGTTGATTTACTGTGCTTGCACCATTACCCGACCTGGAAGGAAATGGATGGATGGATTTCCTTTATACCTCTTATGGATTTATTCTGCTCATTTCACTTCTGCTGATATGGATAAAAGAGAGGGAACATTTTTTAGTTTTACTTATTTTTTCAAGCACAATCTAGCTTACGCACCTATCCAAAATCCTTACTGAATTCTAAATTATTAATCAAATAAAGAAAAAAACGTAAGACCTTCAGATCCAACATCCCATTCTTAAGAGCTTGAATTGGTGTTTATTTTCTATTGTTATCAATTAAAAGAATAATTGTGTACATTTTGGTGCATTCTCATACACATACAGCTTATACATGTATGCAAGGTGCTCTCCTAATTTTCACAACAACATTCATTAAGTAATAGCAATAAATATATATAGATCGGATGTAGATTTTAAAAGAGCTTTTGTATTTTTTCTAAAATGTGCCAGGGATAGCTTGTTACCAAAGTACAGTTGTTCACTTCTACTTCATCTGCTTATTTGACGAACGTTCCCTAAGTGTTGAGACTTTAGGTTTCTGTGTGGATCCTCTGAAAGAGTTCAGGTAAGGAGCTGGCTTTAGACTTGGCCTGCAGCATATTTTACACCTGGCAGGACCAGCTCAGAGGTCCCTCTCTGCGATACTGACAGTAATTGATATTCACCCTACGCCTGTCCAGATGCCAGGACAGTGTGTAGTCTGAATGACCTTTATGAAATGGTTTCCGTATAATAATGACATCTTTTTTTCACAATTATAGGACCATTTCCTTTTAATTGGGCATGGATGGTGTTGAGATAATTCCAAACTGTTATGCCATCAATTCCTTGTCGCCCTACTCCCAAATGTGTTTTAGGTGTAACAAATTTTAGCATACTGGTGCCAAAAGAGAGTGTCCCTCTTCAAAGAAACAAGCCTGACATATCAGCAGCAATGGCACATGAGAGCTGTCCAGGGACACTAAACAGATCTGTTGCTGCTTCAAGGAGGATCTGCTTTTTTTTAAAGATTATTATTATTTTAAAATAAATGTGAACCCTCTGAAACGAAAAGCCTTATTGTTTCATAATTAGTTTATTATGGTTCTACCACACTAAATTGGAGATTCCTTAAATTCTGAATACCAAACCCGAATGCAAAGAAGCTTCAACTTCAGCTCTGGAAAGGCCAGCAGAGGATGAGGGTTGTTGAGGGTTATTGTCATACTTAAGTTAACATACTAAGAGCTTTTTTATTTGCAGTGCTTTGTGTGTTGTAATAATTCAGAGATAAAGACTGCAAATCAGTAAAGAACATCTTTGTATCAAAATGCAGCAGAGAATGTACTGCTCTGCAAAATTGATTTCCTTGAGGCCTGATATTCTGGCTTCATGGATCATGGTTGAATGCATGTACGGAATTACTATCAAAAAATCTGAATTTCAAACTGATAAAAGTATTTTTTTCCGGTTCTTATTGCTTATTTATTGCACTTGGATAAGACTTAATTTGTCACAGTCTTTGAGAATGACTTTGGGTCCATATAAGAAAGTAAGTGAGTTTCTATTGAGCGCTGAGCTTTTGTTGGGGATGTGAGGTAGTTTACTGTAGAGCTTCAAGTTGATGATTCATTTTATTTGAGCATCTATAAACTGCAGTATAACCGGCCATGAAAAAGGCCAGAAAAACAAGTTACAGCACATCAACGTGGCAAAAAGTAGATAAAAGAAGAGGTGGAGAGATTGCACAGGGAGAGAACTAAGGAGGGATGTTTATGGAGAGTGGCGCTTAAGATATAGCCTATGATTCCTCTTCTGATGAGGAGGAGGGCCAGAAAGATGGAGCGATAAAAGAAGACAGATGAGAGATGTAGAGATGAAAAGGAGATAAGCAGACAATGGAAGGATCAAAGAGAGATGTTGAAAGGAAAAGGAAAGGCTACTCATGTCATGCTGTCAAGTACAATGGGATTGAGAAACTTAACTTGAATGCTTCTTATTGAACATATATTTATTTATTTTTTAGGAGTTTTTATTTTACTAGTTAAGGACATTGATGAAAATGATATGTGTGAACCATGTCGGCATTTTATCCAAAATGTCTAAATAAAAAACAATCTATACTTTGGGCCAGTGAAGTCCACCACTCACACAACACTTTTACCCTAATACTTCAATGTAATATATTTGCTAGAAATGTTGTTGTTCTTATTTGAATATTGTGGAATGATTGATTGATTGATTGATTGATTGATTGATTGATTTATGTCTTATTAATTTGTGTCTTTTTCATGTAATGGTATTAACATTTTAAATAAACACAGTATTGTGTTTTTTTTATTGAGATTTTTGATTAAATGTATTATTTAGATATTTCAATACAGATCTCTTGATCACCTCAGTAAGGCCTATGGGCCCAGGGTGACAGTAGTTAACCAGTTCAAAGATAAGTCATGTGACTCACTGTGTGAACATAGGCTTATTTTATTCCATGCCACCGCTAAGCCAATTTACCATAACTGATCCACTTTTAAATTGTATTTTTAAATGTAAAAATAAATACATAAATCCACCAATGGCAGTCTTCCATTTTAATTGGAAGCTCAATCCCACCCTTCCATTTAGAGTTACAAATAGAAAGTTAAACATTTATATACCATACACATGGCCAGCATTCTGAAACTGAATTACTACCTTTCACTCAGTAGAAACAGCAGAGACCATCTTTTGAAGGTAACTGTGATACAAAGACATTGTTTCATCAGGCATGCATATTCCATCTTAAACCCCAAGGGTTTGGCAATGCAAGAACATACAAAGCCCTGAAAAGGATTACTATGGTATAGGCCTTGTCCGACATATTTTTTTAAAGTCCCAATAGCTGAGGTTTGCAAAATCAAAGACACATAAACAAATGTATTGTCATTTTAACATCTGCACAGTTGGAGACACTTTCGAACATCCCTGTTTTTGTGAAATGACATTCCAACACAAGGAATAAAATGTATGTTTTCAAGAAATGTTTATGTGGAGGAGGGGAATTGCAGATCGAAACAAACTCAACAGCCCTCACTTCTCCTGTCAGTGGATGAGAACAACTCCCTTTGTAGTTATAAAGAGCTTTCTTTAAGATGATTACACAATGATTAAATATATTAATAAAAATGAGTGTATGCTTATGTCCCTGCCAAAAAATAGCTGATGGTTTTCCACGATTGAGAAGACGCTGAATTTATCATTCTGATAATAGTAAAGCAGAACAGTGGTGCAATAAGTGATTTCAAGCTAGAAGCTGTAAGCACAGATAGTAAAAAAAAAAACAGCATTCTTTCTGTTACAACCAAAGACAGTGAGTGATTAAGCAGACGTTTCCATTCTCTATTTCACTTGGGGAAAAGTTGCACCTGGTGAAATTTCTGCTCCATGGGCTTTTCCTTCACTGCCAAGTGGATGAATGAATGTCAACTATATAAATGAAATGCATTGCATCAGGCTGTTGAAAGGGAAATGGAAGAATTGCCACCGTCCCTGCCCACCAAGCCAGCCATCTGTTCTGAATGCTTCCTTTTGGCACAGGGTGCCTGCATATTCAATTGGAGACAACTTGTTTCTAACCTCAAGGTGGTCACCTGTGAAACAGCCCACCAGCTCCTGTAAAGCCCTCAATGCCCTACTGTGACACTACAAAAATAACTGTTTTCCTCCCTACTATTTATAGGCAATATACTACTGCTTTAACCATATCAACAGAATTGTAGAGATGACACCACAATCCAATCTTGCACACAAGGTCTAAGAGATGTATTTTTCACTAAAGCTAGAAATGTGCTTCAAGCAACCAAATTTTCCAAGCAACTCTAACTGGACAATGCCAAATACATATTTTCTCTGAGTCATTTATCATTATGTAGTGTCCAGCAATGACTGAATAGCACATGCCTGCAGTATGAATACAGTATCAATATCACAGTCATTCACTACTTAAAGGACTCTCTTTACCAGGGGATTTGCCACAGCTCTTGTTTAAAATACACTTTTAACCCGTTATTATCAAAGGACATGATGTGTTGTAAGGATAAGGAGCCTGGAGGTTGCTTGGAGCAGAGTTAAAAGAAGCCAGGTGAGTCAGTTTGTGCATTTGATCAGAATGTCTCCAGGGTGCCTCCCTTTTGAAGTTTTCTGGGCACGTACAACTGTGAGGAGACCCCAGGGTAGACCCAGAAAACCCTGGAAGGATTGCAAATCTGGTCTGGCCTGGAAATGCTTGAGATCCCCATGGAGGATTTGAAATCCGGCTAGGAGAGGGAAATCTTCAAGCTGCAAAGTTCAGGTGGGACAGGTGGGAAATCAGGTTGCCATCCCTCAGGTTTTCCCCTGCCAAAAAGTAAGGCGTTTTGAGAAATACCTTAAGACTTATAAGTTCATGCGCTGGGAAATTGTCTGTGGAAACCTGAATTATTATTTGTATGATCATTCAAAATGTGCCACAACATTGTTATTATCCTTCTATGTTGTCAAACTCCTGGTAACATCGACCCTTGTACTCACATTACCAATGAGACAGTAACCCTTGTGTCTGCACTATCCTGTATAACAAAGATTACACGCCTCCACAGGTTTGTTCTTATTTGAGTTTCTAATCTTGCGGGCAAGCTATTAACCCATGTGTCAAAAAACCTTATCTACATAAATCCCAGGCAACAGCTTTGAACCAGAAGGATGAAGTGTTTTTCAGGAACAATACAATCAGAGGAAGACGATAATAAGGTTCACAATATAATGGCAAGAAGTTACTACATGAAAAGCTGACATCTATTCCAAATCATTGTCATCATTGGCATTTTGTTACCAAACGAACAAATGTGGATATTCTAATATTTCAAAGTCAGAGCACATTCTCCATGACGCTTTAAGTTGTCAAATATAATCTGAGCTGTACTGACATGACTTCCTCCCAGATAGCAAACTACTTCTCTGTATGTTTTAAAGACATGATGACATAGGGAAAGTGGTGATTACATCCTGGACTTGACTTTAAGTACAGCCAACAAATAAAGCCTTCAGCCTCAGCCTTTTGAGGAATTTAGGGTTAAGTGTCTTGCCCAAGGACACCCCTCTTCCTGTTGAACAGGGAGAGTCTCCCACTGTGAGGGGTGGTCTGAACAATTACCTACAAAATAAAAGTACAAGTATCGGTGTTACAATGTTACGATTTCATTTAGCCGGCACTTTTATCTAAAGTGACATAAACTGAGAGTTAGTACAACACAAGCAAAGATCTTATGTATCTAAATAAGTGAGTGTCTCACAATTACAATAATTACAATTATAACCTCTTATTCTCCCGACACAGACAGATCCTAATTCTTGACACTTTCTATTTTTTTTCTCTGTGTTTCACCATCTTAAGGGCGTTCCCCTTCTGCCATCATCATTCCACCCGGACGGTCCTCCACAAAAACAACACTTGCCTCTCTGTTAGCATGAACATGGCTGTCCGCCTACTTTTTTTCTGTCCTGGAGCATCTGTGTCTGTGCCTGTCCCTCTCTGTTGTCTTTCTCCGTCTGCATGATTTTGTATTGCTGTCTACTGGTCTGTTTTTTTTACTCCTCATGATTCAGCAGTCTTTCTTTGAGTCTATTCACAGTGAACTTAAGCTGGTTTAATTTTCATCATTGCTGCAACTAAGGACAAAAACACTGTTGATTGTAGTCTTCTGTTTCAGTTTTTTCTCTGAATCAGTTGTTGTACTGTTTCCTTGTCCCACCTTTCTTTTTCAGGAGCACTGAGGGCTTTTCATTTAGTCTCAAAGATAAATGATATCAGCCCTGTGAGCACAGTGCAGTTACACTGCTGGCTTTATGATGTGAATACAGCTCTATTTCTTCTCTTTAGCGCTATGGGAGGTTATGCAGGGACAGACCATAGATCTAAGAATGTGTCAAAGCTATCAGTGCTTGTGTGTAATTGTGTAGGTGTGTGTGTATGTGTACGTACTGTGGAGAAGGGCCAAGGTAGTTGGCAAGACTGTGTTCAGTGTCAGCTTTTATTGGAAATCACGCAGTGTGGAGAAAGCATTGCTTTTAGTAGCTCTTATTAATTGTGGATATAAAACACTATCTTGAGCGGCTGCTGTGTGTAGTATTTGATTCCCTGTTATATGGCAGTAGAAAGTGTAGCAGTAGTTTAGAGAAAGAGTTTGCTTAAGATCTGTGCATGTGTATTAAAGACAACCTGAGAGAATGGAAATGGTTGCTATATACGTATCTAAATAAAAAGGGAAAGCATATTTAATACAACTATTTAATGCTACCATTGTAGTACTAACAAAACAGTTAATATAGTCTACAGGGTAGGTGCAGAATAATTCAAGTACTTTTAATGTAATAACATACCAAATGAAAAGAGAATCCCAGAAAGTCACTCATCAATAGGCTTTCCAAATAAATCATTCTCACTGAATAACAATAGAGGGACAACCGTCAACATGCTAAAGACTTTCAATCTGGTGTGCGATGAGAAACTGCCACCTTCAGAACAAACAGTATTCGTTCATGATCAGGGAGCTTTGAAATAAAGGCCACCTTTGTTGAACTTCGACATGCAACTTTGTTCTGTTTACCAGCTCACTATCTGGATGATTCTGCTGCAGACGATTTTTGTTACCTTTGAATAATCAGTGCCAAAGCAGAGAGTCAATCATGGAGGTTGAGATGGCAGATGGTCATTTTTCATGATTTCTGCTCCTTTATTGTCCCTACAATAACAGTTTTTATTAACTCTTACCATCATCTTTCCTGTACTGTAACAACAGTTTCATCCTGTTCTTGGATTTTGCAAAGATTTCCAGTAGGCTATCTGTTGAAAGGGTTGGTGGACCAATAACAAAAGACAATTCTAGGAGGGGATGGAGAGGCAGCCTAAAAAATGAAGCAGAGCAACACTGTTGTTGTTCTTAAATATGTGGGTGTGGAAAAGTATGCTTGAGTCACCAGCAGTGCCCACTCTTACCCTGTCTTTTCTAAGTGACGCCCTTGTCGCCTAGCAACCTCAGCAGCTGCATTGAAACAAACTGATATAAAATACCAATTTAATTATTGCCAAACACTTCAATGAAAAAATTAGATTCATGAAGACCAGACCACTTAAATAATCTAACAAACTGACTTAACACTAAAATGTGTTCTTCTTGTATTTATTTTATTTGAATACCTCCATTTGTTATGTGTTTTCAGTATTTTATTAACTCTTGCTTAGTCTATAATTGTAGATGTCAATTTAGTTGCAGTTGCATTTAAGGGCCATAGGGTAGGTTATGTAACTTACCAGTAGAGCATAGGGGCATAATTGGGATGAGGGATGTCTTCACTGAGCACTTATCCTTTCATTAGGGCACATTGTGTTTATTTCAAATACCAAGTCAGTATTCTGATATTGGACTTCGATTATAAAAAAAAGTTTTACAAAAACAAAAGGCACACATTGAATCTTGGGATTTGTGTGGCCCCAAAGGATGCGCCGGGTGGATGCTTTGTTGAAGGATGCACAGGATGGATCCTTTGTTGGCTTGAGAAAGGACATTTGTCAGCCGCCGTTAAGGAGCCTTTGCAAATGAGACAGCCTTCTATGCACAGCTGTGACATAATTTCAGTCCTCAAATGTGCACTCCAAAGGCTGCAGCCTTCAAATTGGGACATAGCCCATGTCTTATCAGCCAGTGTAATTAAAAACACCTGGGTGGGTGTACATGGCTCTTAAATTTTGGGCATTGGTACATACAACTATTCTAGTGCTGTGCCGAGCATGAGTGTGAGATCAGTATTCGAAGACAAGATAATAATAGCAATAAAAAATAATAACAATGTAAGTAATTGAGCTTAGTTGTGCAGAGCAAACAATTCCACAAACACTAACATTAGAGACACACTTCTGAGTTTTCTCCATTCTGACAATTAAAAGTCCAGCTCTCTCTTTGATTCATTGGAAGCAGTCATTTCAATGCCACTAGATACCATTGGGATAAAAGCATCAAAATGCTGCATATTTCACAGTGGCATCTGCATATGTCCATAAATGACTGTAAATAATGCAATCAACCTGTTATTATCTTAATCAATACAAAGTATGCATGTATCAAAGAGCATATATTTTCTCCTAGTTGAAATAATACCTTGTCCGTTAATAAAGTTCTGTCAGCTCAACATTGCCTCTTGTGTTAAATTGTTTTGGGAATGCACATACAGCAGTGTTGAAGTTCTGACATATCGTATTAAAGCATGTTAATAAAGAATATTTATCTGCATCAAATACACATGAACTGAGATCAAATGTTACATGACATTTCATCAGTGTCATGTAGGATGTGTGTGGGTGAAAGTAATAGAGCAGCATAGACAGTTGTAGTGAGAAACATTTGCAGGGGAACTAGAGAACATGGAGGTACATGTGTAGTTAAAGGGGATAAGATTGTAATGTATTGGGAAATCTGTCTTAAAAAAAAAAAAGAATCTACTTCCTGTATGTGTGTATTTAGGTGCGCAGATTTTCAAGAATGTGTCAGTATGTGTGTTTGTGTTCAAGGGTGGTAGACTGTTGGGGACAGGGAGCCAGAGGGACATGAGAAGGCTGTTTGATGTCATCACCATGTGTCCTTTCTAGTTACCCTTGGCTCTAATCTATAGTGAGCTGCTGTCTAAGTCCCTCATTAGTTACTGGTAACTCTCTTTAGTGTTATGTCAACCTCCTGAGGCAAGGTTGACTTGTGGCCTGAATATCAAAGGGTACAGACGTGTGGTGAAGATAAATAGTAATGCATATTACCATTACATGAGTAAGAACATGATTTTTGTGGTGGTAATGTGGGTTTTTTGTTCCAGTGTGTTCCTTGAGTAAATACAAGTCTCAGCTATACTGTTTGTCCCGCATGCTCAAAATATGCAGACTATTTTCTTCCTCTATTACAGCTGAAAAAATAATGAATTGAATGTGTAAACTATCACAATATTCTTCAACCACAGTGAACCAGATTTCAAAGGCATTATTAATGATTCTCTTTGAAACCTTATTAAATTCTTGTGAGATGAAATGGGGGTTTTGGGTCTCTTTTCATTGAGTAATGCATACTAACTGAATGGTTGAGGCCCAACAACTGAGATTACTGAACCTCCATCTTATGAGGTCATAACCTACTCCTGTAAACCGGTGTTTCGGTGTACCAGAGGGCTGTGTAATCAAGCTCAAGTCAAGTGGGATTTGACCCCCCAACCTGCCAGATACAAGCTTTTCTATCAACAGAATGGAGGTGCACACTAAGGTCACATTTTTCACAATGTACACACAAACACTCTTTTATAGGAAAGAACAAATAGAAACAACGCGCCTGTATGTCGATAAGCTACTTTTTTTTGTTCAATATAAAAGAGAACCAGAAATAGCACTTGATTATCGTTCCCATCTTTGACGAACATTAAAACATATCCATCCAGTCATGTTTTTTTTAATGGCATGTGAGGATGCAGTGCAACTTCTGTTGGTTTTGTTTGAGACAGAATATATGGGTAGTATCAAAAAGGAAATATGTCAATTAAAAATAAATTGCTAACAAAAAAACATGATGTTTTATTATTATTTACTTCTTTGATATTTAAAGACTAAAAATATGACCATATAGATAATCAGAAAACATAATGTTTTGTATGTTATGGCTGACACTGTAACTGAAAACAGTTGCCCGAAATGTTACCAAAATGTACGAGGCACTGGATTTAACAGCTTTATTAGGCTTCAAGCATGCAAACATGATGTTATTGTAACAAAGATCTAATGTAAACATTACTTACTCTACATAAAAACTCCACAGGGCACCTTTAATGTGCTATTTGCAGCTGATTCCCTCATAGGGGAATCTGTGCTGGCCTCTCCTCTACATTACAAATCTGTTGGTCCAGCAAGGTGTGCACTGCATTTAAAAAGGGATGAAAGTATACTTGATCTGATTGGCCCTGATTGATGCCAGCTGCTATCACACGCACTGATAATTTAATCCTCCTAATCCGACCACTTTCACAACAGTGCTGCAGGTGCTGTGGTCATGGAAATCTGTTGGTCACACACAAGAGAGCTGGTGCCACCTCCTGCACTTTGAGTGATAAAACAGGGGCTGAGTTAATGCAGAGAGTATTTCATACAAGTGAAAAGGAGGGAAACACAGCCAGACCACAAGGGCACAAGGGAATGTCATTGAGAGAAAAGCTGGTATTAAAGAGGAGCAACATTTTTTCAACGTTAACCAAGTAAAGATTTCACCAGCTCAGAAGCTGATTGAGGACTTTGAACTTTACATACATTTTAGGATCATATATTTCACAGAAAATAAGGAAAAGCACAATAGGTCCCATATAATCCCAATAAAAGGTAAGGTGAGAGAGTTTACGTTGTCCTGTGTCAATGCAGCAGAGGACGAAAGTGCACTGGCCAGGGTCCTGCTGTTAAAAAATCCCCCAGATACAGACAGTATTAAAGTCCATGTCAAAGTTGGATATGAGCTTCTGAGAACATGGGGCTATATACAATTACAAGCTGTAGAAAAGTCAATAAAAAACAATCTAGCATGGTTCTTCGTCGACCCTGATTCTCTCTCCACTATCTTTTGGACCGAGCTTTCACTATTGCAGCATTCAGGCCTATGAAGGCTTGTTTCTACAAAGGGGTCAGATCTATGACTGGTTGTACTGAGTTTCATTTCCAGCTTTTCAGATAATCAAAGTCCAATTTTCACAATTAACAATCAAGCTTATTATTCCCCTTTCATTCCAAACAGGCAATTTCAAACGCATTTGCATTACTGACTACCTGCTCAAGATCTCGCCTTTGAATCTAAATTAACTACAAAGGTTATGCCTCATAAAGAGAAATAAAGCAAATCATTATTAGTTTGGAGATTTATAACATTTTAGGTTTTGATAGGCTTTTGAAAAGGGTTGTTTAGCAGGGATTGTAGAGTAAAGTAGTGGTGGGGAGCTCAGGGAGATGAGAGGGCAGATGCATCATTATACAGAAGAAAGAAAAGAAGAAATATGGCAGGAGGGGAGAAAAAGGTGAGGGGAAGAGAACAGAGCTAGTGGGGAGTAGATTGGTCAGATAATTGGGCTGCGAGTGCATGAGAAGCACGATGGAGATTAAGCCAGTTAAATGTTTTATGCATTAAACATTGATGAAAACATGAAATATGGATGTAGTATTCCATAAATGAGGTTGAACTTCAATGTCATTGACATAATGTCTCTTACACTTTTTTACTTTGGAGCACTGTTTTGTTCACACAACGAAAAGATGTTGAATTCTACCAAACAGATGTCTATTTTCTCTTACAGTTACACAAACTGACAAGATTTCTGAGCTGGAAGGAGACATCCTCAGGACCATCAGTGGTAACACGTAACGACATAAGGTGTCCACTTGCAAAGGAACAGTTTGCTCTCACTATTCGTCCTTGTTCCTGTCACTGCAATTACTGCAGACAATTTTCCTCCTTTCCGATATAGTAGAGTTGTCTGAAAAGAGAGGTGTATTACATTTAGATGAGAAATTAATATTCAAAAGATGACACAGCACTTCCAAAGATCCAAATAAAAGCGGATTGCCCGCCCTGCCCAATAAAAAATCTTCCTCCAGGTTAGTAAGACACAAGCCAAAGTACAACACTTTCAATGTGTTGTAGCAGAGAGCCAAAAAAACAACATATTGACTGCCTTTGGACAAATTACAAAACCACATGGAATTTTGTACCTCAAACCCCATGATGTTTGGTTCAGGCCTGCAAGGCTTCACATGGCATACAGAGACCCATTCTATTTCTATAACAACTAATGAAGCATGAAAACATAAAACAACATTATTTATAAAAACATGCATGCCTGCAGAGAGATGCATGCTGATCTCAGCACTGCTGTCTTTAAGCTAAAGCCAGATGGAGTTTTAAATATGTAAGAAGACACTGGAGACCCCTCCTCTCCATAAATTAAATATAGTCAATTTTTCCCCAGCAGCTTTGTTTTAACGATTGTAATCCTGCATGCGCAGAACAAGACATTGTCAAATGCGTGTCTGCATGATTAAAGATTATTTGATCATGAGTTAAATAACAATGACCCTAGCAAACAATAATTTATGAACATTGTGTTTTATACAAGATCAACGTTCTGGGGGAAAAAGGATAAACCAAATGTGTAATTGATTGTTAAGAAAGATGTTCAATATTTTGCAAATATATCAGTGTGTTTAGTATTATTTTTGTATTACTTGCTTTTCATGAAATGTTCTCGTGCAATTTGGTCAACGTTGTTTCTAGGAGACCGAGTTGATACATGTGGGTCTTTGCACAGCTCTTTTCTGTCCTTGTGGACTTGAATGTACTTGTTAAGAATTTTTCTCAAATTGAATCTCCTGAAACTAAAACTAACGTGGTATATTGACAATACAATTCTAAACATTAGAGGCAAAATTAGAAACCTCCTGCCCTTACCAGATACCTCCTGTAGCGCTGATACGGCAGAAACTGTTCCAAAACCTGATTTTAACCTCGACTGTTTTTCTCCAATTGAACTTTCAGAACTTAATTCAATTATTTCTGCGTCTAAACCGTCGACCTGTATCTTTGATCCAATCCCAACCAAGCTGTTCAAGGAAGTATTTCCCTTAGTTAGCAGCTCTACATTAGATAAGATAGATAGAGTAAGGTCTTTTACCTGCTTTTTGTAAAGTGTCTGGAGATAACACTTGTCAAGAATTGGTGCTATACAAATAAAGATTGATTAATTGATTGATTGATATATTTATTGGACATGGGTATCAGTACAACAAATAGAAGTTTGGAAGTATATAAAAATAAAATATTCTTACAATATTTCAGTGTTTCCTTACTCTGACTCTGTCCTTCCTGCTCTCGTCTGTGTCTCATTTTCTCCTAATGAATGCTTATTGCAAACTCCTCAAACCAGAGAGACCTGCAATATTTCACCACCATATACACCCACGCAGGCACGCACGCACACACACACACACACACACACACTCACATGCATAGAGTAAGTCAAGCATGGAGAAGAGGTCTTCTCTAACTGTGGTTAAATGAGTCACCTGGGAATAGACAACGTCAATCTTGCTATCAATACAGGACAGCTGAGCAATCTTTCCTGCCAACCTGTGAGGGGAGTGTGTCACTGCCCCTGAGTGCACATGCCAGAGAGAGTGTATTTATTTGTTTATAGGTGGTGGCTCATTGAAGAGATGGAAAAATAAAAATTCAAAATTTTGAAAACATTGTGGAAATCCCTCTTTTTGGGTAGAAAGATAACCATTGACTTTCTCTCATTCAGTCCCATCAAATTCCAGAAGTTTATCTTTTTTGAACATGGCATACATTTGGTAAATGATAACATGATGGTGTGAACAGTGTGTGTTTTTTTGTGATCCAGGTTGCTTTGGTCAGGTAGCGTTTGTTGGAAATGTCATGTATGGAGAGGAGTACCAATAATTATTGTGCAGGCTTTCCCCACTCTCTACAGGGCCGTCTGAGGCATTACAGTTCTCATACCAGATGGTGATGCAGCTGGTCAGTATGCTGTCCACAGTGCCCCTTTAGAATTGGTGAGGGTAGAAGTTGTGCTCTTCTCAGTTGTCGCAGGAAGTTCAGCCGCTGGTTAGCTCTCTTGGTCAGAGAGGATGAGTTCTGGGACCAGGTCTGGTCATTGGTTATGTGCACCCCCAGGTACTTGGTGCTCTGGATGATCCCCACAGCAGCACCGTCTATGAAGAGAGGAGTGTTGGTGGGCTGTGAACTCCTGAAATCAGCAATGATCTCCTTTGTTGTTTCAACATTCAGGTCCAGATTGTTAAGGTGACACCAGTATGCCAGATGTTTCACCTCCCCTCTATACACCAGCTCCTTATTGTCCCATGAGGCCCACCACTGTCGTGTCATCTGCATACTTTATGATGTGATTTTCATCAGACTTAAAAGCAGTCTTTATTAGGTAAAAAGGTGTGGGCCCAGCACGCAGCCCTTTTCGGGGAGCCGATGCTCAGCAGGATGGTGTTGGAAATGTTCCTACCATTGCGTACAGACTGGGGCCTGTTGGTGAGAAGGTCCAGTATTCAGTTGCACAGAAGAGGTCTTAGATCCAGTATGCCCAGTTTGCTCACCAAGTGGAATTATTATTGTATTTAAACATTTGCACATAAGTGTTGTGCTCCTCCAGATGTTTCAGGTTCATGCAGTGCACAGGGTATATGCTTATAAAACAGAGTTTAGAGCCTCTGGAAACCCAAATGCACATTAAGCTTCTAAGTATGTTATTAATGATCTTATAGTATCAAATTCTCTTAAAGCATTAGAAATTACCTTCCAACCATTTTGACATTTTGTTATGTACATTTTCGAAATGTTTCTGATTTTAGGTGTTAAGTGGCAGGTTTAGCTCTGAAATTTACTACCCAATAAATATCAAACCAATAATAAAAAAAAATACTAATGAAGAGCAACAAAACTACTCTGCTTCTGTTCATTCTGCCTTTTTGAGTCTGAGCCAACAACCCCTCACAAAACATTGCTTCGCCAATTTCGCAATTAACTAGCTAACTACTTACCGCTTGTAAAATATCTGCCTACTCCTATGTATCTACTTACATTTATCTAATCTATGGATCTGATCTCTTTCCCTCTCCATCTCTCTTTCTCTCTCTCTCTCTCCCCCGGCTCTTTGCTCCTCAATGCTTGTGTCTGCCGTTCCTGGCTGAACATCCACAAGTGAGGTTGACAGCTTGTCATGCGGTGGCTTTGGAGAAACAGTGGGCTGCATTTTGGTGAGCTGTGGTGGAGTCATGCATTCTCTGTTTGACCTTGGGTTGTTGAACTGATGTGCTTGTGAATGAGCAGAGCATGCTTTTTAATGTGTGTTCCCTCAACAGTTTTGTAATGCCTGAAGGCTTCATTGAAAAGAGATTTCACCGCTAAAATAAATCATCACCCCATTATCAGCCTTTTGCAGATTTCACACAGACACACACATACTCACACACACAAACACAAACACAAACATACATGCACACACACGCACGTGCACACACACACACACACACACACACGCACGCACGCACGCATGCACACACACACACACACACACACACACAGAGACAGACGCACACACACACACACACACACACAAACACATAACTAGGATATGAGTTTAAGATCTATGATATTGCTTCATAGATCTACTTTTTTCTCCCTGACTCTTTCTATCGCACCGTGTCACAGAGACAAGTCTCAGCTGTGGGTGATGCCCCCGGTCATGTTCTTTTCCGTCTGACTTTCTCTGGTTTTTCTTGTTTTTCAAACAAAGGCAGGTCATCCTGTAGGGCACAACTCATCTTCCCATGTGTCTCAGTCTCTATTCTCTCTGCCATCTTCATCTCCATTTCATGCCCCTGTCCTTTTCCATGCCCTTTACTCTCATCACTCTGGTCTTTTAGCCATGTGTGACTAATCCACTTTGATGACATTGGTGCTTTGTGTGTTTGTGTGCGGGTTTGTTTTGACTTCCACGCCTGTACTTACTTGCTTGTTAGGGCCACAAAAGCATTTGACAGTTTGTTTCTGGCATGTAACATGGAATGGTCAATTACATCTATGATGTGTATAATGAAGTGTCACCGCTTAACTTTTTATTTCAGAAACTATGTCATTTAATTTTTAAACAGCTGAGTGGCTCAGGAACTTGGTCAAGGAGAAAGCGACCCACAAGCTTTTTGGCTTAACTCACATCCCTATATGCTTTGTTAGCCATCTTCTACCCATGAGAATGTCCATCTTTTTATTTATTTTCTTGGTTGATCCAATACTTTGGTAAAAACTGACACAATCAACTTTTCTTTGTTTGAGTTGTGATTATTTCCTGTTCACTTCTTGACTTCTATGACTGCTACTGACCATCATCAAGCCTAAATAATCAAACAAGGGTAAGTGGTCAGTAGATTAAATTGGATCCTTACTGTACAGTATTTAATTGTAGTTGAACCATTATGATAAAGATATCTGTCACTGTGTTGCGCCAACCATCCCAAATTGGTTCTGCTCTTTTGTTGTTTGGTAAAGTGAAGAAAGCGCTGAACTATTTATGTTGCATATAGATTGCTTAAGAAGAGATATATCATCTACATCTGAAAATTAAAATTATGGAAAGCAGAAAAATACATCCAAAGAGCCACTCACATTAGGATGGCACATTAATTTAAAGAAATTGGACAGTTTTAACTATTTAACATCACTGCTATTTCAGAGTGATTGGTGTTTGAAGCTTTAAGAACTGAATGCCAATGAAAGAGCCAAAGAGCTTTTCCTAAGCTGTTTACTTGTTACATTACCACTCCAGAGACAAGAGGGAGCATTCAGAGTGTACGTTGAAAAGATGACAAACATTGAAAAAAGAAAATATAATGTAACGAGCAAAAACAAGTCCAAACAGCTGTCTTAATCATTGTCCTTAGTGCCACCGTGCCACAGTCCTATAATGTTGTGCATTTAGTGTGAGTAATGTGCTGCTTGACACAAAAATGAATGACAACAAAATGCAATGTCAATAGTGGGTGCTGGCCGGGAAGTGTTTTTTCATTGCCTGCTGTCATAACGAAAGTGTCTGGCCATGCATCTCTTTGACTCAATGTGGCATATCACTCAGGACTGTAAACATATGCACTGGAGAACTTACACACACCCACACACACACACACACACACACACACACACACACACACACACACACACACACACACACACACACACACACACACACACACACACACACACACACACACACAGGATGAGCATCCAGCTTTATGATGCAAGTAAACATGCACAGCATTTTTCAGTAAGTGAATGCATCATATTCAGTAACACTCATCACGTCAAAGAGTAAGTGTTGCATTGCATACAGAGCAGTCAACCAGACAAACAGAGGATCTTATGTCAGCAGACCAACACAGAGTGAGAGAGATTTATATAGGGCAACAAAGCAACAATTGGAGAAAAAGGAAAGTCACACAGAGCTATGTGGACATAACGAAATAGAATTAGATAAGGACTTAGGGGTGTAATTGTTGAACGGTTAGAATTAAAGTGTTGTGGCGCTGTCATCCAAGCCTGTCTGTTTGAAAAAAGAAACTTAGGATCCAACTTCTCCTTTTCAGTCAATTTCTAACCCCTACACACCATCTGACACCTACTCTACCATCTTTTCACTCTGTCCCCATTATCCTTTTTCTCTCACATTTCAACTCAGCAGCTGTACCTTTGTGGAATCCCATAAACTCAAAACTGCAAAAGTGAAAGGCTTCAAGACACAAACACACACACAAATCTACAGCTGAATGGAGACATTGTCTGTTGTAGACCTACTCCCAGATGTTTGTGTGACATACAGATGGTTGACTAACATTGCCAGTTTGAATGTGTATTTGAGTATGTGTGTAGCGGCTAAGCCTAAAACTTAAAGCCACTGAGGGGCTACAGAGACGGGCTAATCTAGCCTATTAATTGACGCGCTTGCCGGCTTCGCTCCTGAGCGTAAGAATTCTAAATAAGACAGTCCAATATCAATATGATATTTATTTCTCATTCCATCAATGTCTTGATTACTGTCACATGTGAACTGTTCAAACAATAATCCAGCCATGTCCATTTACAATCACTCCTGTTACCTCATAGCGTGACGTGCAGCGGTCAAAAAAGTGTATTTGCTCCCCGTCTAGTAACACCTGACACCCCAGTGATAGTTCCTACCTATATAGAGTTTCGCCTTAACCCAAAGGCAACACCTGCTGGAACAATTTGTGTTTGCACTTCACAAACATGGTTCCTACAATGTGCTTATTAAAACGTGAGGACAGCCGGTGGAATCTAAAACAACCCTCTCAGACAAACAAACAACACACACACACACACACACACACACACACACACACACACACACACACACACACACACACACACACACACACACACACACAGGATTACATACACACACAACACTGACTTTAAACAGACAGTAAGACCTTGAACAGTTGATTGATGATTGATTGAGATCTGCTTTTCAATATTTTCCAAACGTGAGTCGTCTCTCTGGATTAGTAAATCTGAGAGTTTAGACTGCTGGAGGCCAATGACCAGAGCAAATGTCCCTGTACTATTGATTACACCACACAGCATTAAACACTTAGCCGTCTTAGGAAGGACACACCAGCTCCACACACACACACACACACACACACACACACACACACACATTTAAACAGTCTTGTGTAAACATAAACATATAACAACAAATTGCATACATTTTTTTCAATTTCAATTTCATTTTTATGTAATAGAAAATATCTGTAATTGTGCTTTAATATTGACTTGATTTATTGTGTAAGTGAGGCAGTAGTTCGGTTTTAGAGTGTATGATAGGGTTTTTATTCTTTTTTTTTTAGCAAAGGTGGTTGTGAAATCATTTATCTGTGTACGCATGCGTTTTATAGCTGTAATAAAGTTTAGAGTTCTATTGATTTGGACTCAGTCCTGACTCACAGCTATCAGCTTCATCTCCACGCCGACCTGTATCGACCGGATTAATTCCAATGGACAATAAAACTTAAACTGTTCCACTGATCACCACTCCAAGACTCTAAACTGATTGTTCGGCACTTTTAGTATGGGGGAGGTGAGGGGGGAAAAGAGGGATGGTAGGGAAGAAAGGAGGAGAGGGAAGCAGTGGGGTGAAAATAATAGTGGACAAATCAGGTCTAAACTGAGAGAATAAATAGCAGGGAGCAAAAGAATGGACATTAGTCAGGAAAGGATGGATGGATGACAACAAGATGAAAAAGAGATTTAAAAGCTGATCGTGATGATTAATGCCCCAAATAGTTTAACCTAATTATCGTTCTCTTCTCTATGCAAAGTGAGCATGTGAGTGTAGAAGGCTGAAGGGTGATGAAGGGAGGGCGATAAAGGAGGAGATGAAAGTAAGGAAGCAAGGGCACTGTGATAAAAAATGAAACAGCCTCATCCCAGCTTCATAGCAGTTTAAACCAATGGCCTCCTGTGACAACTGAAAGATCACTGAATATTACGTGGCAAGAGAATGAGAAGCAGGTGTAGGAAAAGGAGCATTCCCATGGATATAGTAGAAAATCAAGCTGGAGACCTGGATTGAGGTAGGATTAGATGTTAAAGACACTGAAATGGGGCGCAATAAAACATTTAACATCCTTACACCATCAGCTAAAACTGTCAACTGACTATTAATGGGAGGGAAGATGGAAAGTAGGTGAAAGGGGATGAAGAGAAACCCACATAAAGTTGAAATAAGGTTATAAATGCTGATAACATTTTAAATAGACATATTTTTGAAGGAGAACGAGGAGAGAAAAAACAGATGGGTGAATAAATGTTATAAATTGGGTACAAGTTCCAAAAAATTAAGGAGAGCCAATTCATCCAGTCCAATCTACTAATACTTAACTCCCTCGATTTGTGGGTTCTTGGTTTTCCCACACTGACATTTACAACAGTCTTACATACATTATGATGATGGTGATTTGTCAATGGTACTGAGAGGTATTGTATGTTTTGCACTGTCTGTAATGTTCTACTGCACAGCACACGCACAGCACACCAACTTTCACAGACTGAGTTGACCTATCTACTGCTATGGGATAAGAGGTCCTTCATGTTTAAAGTTTAATACAACCTAACCATTCCAGACAAAACATTAATGTTGTCTTCTTTTCAACATCAACAAAAATGATTTCATTCAGTGCCATATTCATGTTTAAAGTTTGACTACCAAAATGCTTTTTCTAGAGAAAGGCACAGTAACGGTTAAAGACCTGTTTTGGGGCTTTTTGTGCCTTTATTGGAAAGAGAGGACAGAGGATAGAGTCGTAAATTGGAACGAGCGTGGGGAATGACATGCAGGAAAGAAGCCTCAGGTCGGATTTGAACCTGGGCCGCCACTTGGAGGTCTACAGCCTCTATACATAGGCCACGCAAACTAACCACTCGACCATCGACGCCACAATAAAGGTAAATAAACTTTTGATAACAACGGGGCTGGATAGCTAGTGGTGATACCGACTCTAAACCAGAGCAGTCTGGGTAGGACAGCAAACCCCAACACTTTGCTGCATGTAATGCCCCACTCCCACATCCCTGTTTCCCTAATCTATCCATTGTCCTACCTGTCAATAAACACATTAAAGCCCCTCACATGATCTTTAAAAGAAACTTCTGATAAGAATCATGTAATGATGGAAGCTCTACCAAACATTTTTTTACCAAACACACCAAGGGAGGCACCCCAACATTCAAACTGAACATGCATGATTCTTAGAAACTGCAGTGCACTCGTTCAAAGGTTGAATTTGTCATTTATCTCTTTTAACAGAATCCATTGGCGGGTCACACTGTTTTTGGTGTCAGAAGTGTTGTGTTCTCTGTTTGTAGACCAAGAAGTATTTACTGTGAGCTTCTGCCAAGAAAAAGAATGTGTGCAAAGAGCAAAAGAAGCTGACCTCATCGGCTGTGATGCAATTGAGCCATCGGCTATAATGTCTATAGACAGACATCTGAATGAAGCAATGCACTCGATGAGTTGCCTCCTAAACCAAATCAGCCCTCTTTTTCTAGAAACCAAACTGTTATCAATGTCAATACATAAAAAAAAAGCTTTGTCAGATGTCAAAAATGACTAACCACTGGCTAACCCTAGGCCCTGAGAGGGTTGTTGTTGCCATAGGTCAGTTGTTGTTGCCATTTGTCAGTCAGTATGTGACTAAAGAATCAGCAAGAGAAAACAGAAAGAAAAACAGAGACAGAGGAGAGAAAGGATAATGGCGAAATGTAGAGAGGCTTCACTTATCTTCCGTTGGTTTGAGCAGATTGGTGCTGGCAGATAAATGATATTAGAATCAAGGAACAGGGGATATGGTGGAAAAGAAAATTGAAAAGATCATAGAAAGAGATGGACCAGAGGGTAAAATAAAGATCCTACAACAAAGAAATTAAGTAGCCTTTTGAGAGAGAGGGTGGAGGTGGTGTAAGGGGAAGTACAAAAAAAGGAAGGTGAGTAGCATGTAAAGTTAAGAAAAATACTTTTGAAATGTTTTCACTTGCCAGGTCAGGAGGTTAAATGGTTCCCTGCTCTATTGCGTTGAAAAAGATGTAACAGAAGCGAGAACAAAGTGAGAATGAGACGTTTGAGGCAGTTTCTCAAAGGGAAAATGTTGTGCTTGTCTGGATTTTATAGCGACCTACCATGAACAAAATTATTTCAACAGCAAATTGAAGATGGCACTAAGAGGCATGGGAAATTGTAATGGGTATTTGCACAATTTCTTAAATGTTAAGACTGTTTGAGACAACCTACCAAAATCATATCAAGAGATAAACCAATGTTGCTAATAGTTATTATTAAAAGCCTTAAAGACTATATCGCCAAAGATTTCAAGATCTGAGGGTGCACAAATATGGATATCTTTTCTGGCAAAAGATGTATTATAGTAAAAAAAAAAAAAAAAATGAAAGAGGACATACAACAAATAAGAAGAAAGGGATGAATGTACTATATACGGGCTCACACTATAGTAACATAGTATGGGGGAGTTCTAGAGCATGAAATACTGTATTAAAATGTGTATTGAAATTTTACAGGCTACCTAGCTGGTGGGCTTTACTTGGCCCCTCTCATGACTTTTATTAGGTGTGCTCATAAATCTTCCTTGCGAAAATAAATGTATGAGGTGAGAAGATGAGACTCACAAAACGACTCTCGCTTGGCATTCTCATTCATGTGAAAAAGCATGTGCCATTTTTGTATTTGCATATCTAAGTTTTTATTTGTTTTTGCATGTGTGTGTGATACTGGACATATTTGGTGATATTCTGTTTACAGACATGCCTAATATTTGTGTTCAATCCAAAGACATCATTAAATCTACTAAATAAACAGTCTCAATTAAAGTGTCAGTTTTCCCTGAGGTTGATTATACAACCACTGATAATGATGCTTTACTACCTCCATACTGTGTAGTGACTCAGACTGATGGTATTTTGCAAGTCTTTGTAAGTGTTGTGTGTGTTGTATACTGTACTGTACTGTTTTGCCTTTACTTCTGCCTCACCAGCTTTCTTTCCTGTTATACTTTTGCAATATGTGTATGTATCAATTCAAGTAGACAGGCAGCCTTCACCCTGAGGACATTTGCCAAAGGTGAAGAGTATATTGAGGGAAAATCTGACACTGAAATAAAAAGAATGAAAGAGTCTTACATCCTCTGCAGAATTTCTACCAAGATAATGAATCTCTCTGGGTAGACGCATAAAAAGGTGGTTTCCTACTATTTTAAATCCCTATTTGTTCGTATCAATTTATTATGTCAGCATGGTGTATCTAGAATGTGTCTCTTTGTGTTATCTAATGGGGTTATTTGTTGGTGTTGTTATTTCTTTTGTAAAATGTGCCTTCAAACCTTTTGCTCTCTTGTGACTTTAAACTTACTGAAATGCTTTTGAGACTTTTTTTTTTTTTACATTCTGGTCTCAGCTATGATTTATTGCACTTCGCATATAATTGAAAATAATTTCAAGTTGATTAATGTAATTAGGAAGGAAAAACATTTTAATTACTTAAGTATAATTTGATTTCATTCAGAAAAGCTGAATTCATGAAAGCTGTCCCATATTATAGAATTATTTGAGTGTATTTATGGATGTAGTGAGATGCAGAGATTATTTTGAAGTCTATCTTATTCTCAAACTCTTATCCCCCACTCAAATCAATAATGAATATCAAGCCCTAAAGCAATATGGAGCCACCATAAACATCAAGAGTTGGATTATTGCTGCTTTAAATGGCTCCTCTCCAGTTTATTATAGTGAAGAGTATGCCAGAGATATTTTTCAGTCTTGCCAGTAGAGTGCAATTGTAGGGCAGGTCTCTAGATGTTGGATAGATCACACAGATGATATAAGAAGAAACAGTTTGGTGCACAGTGATAATGATAACACAGTTGTGTAAGAAATCAAAGCCAATGGATTCATTTGTATTATAACATTACAAAAGTGCATATTTTAATGGACAATCTCAAGGAAAACCAAGCTCAGAAACATCTTTCTTTGGTGATATCGGGGTGCTTTGTGCAGTTTTAGCGTTCAAGTCACATTTGACCTTTTGTCCTCTCTGTGTGAGTGAACTTGAATTTTTGTAAGGAAGCTAAAGGGTGATCTATAGGGAGAGAGAGTGAGACTGTCATGTGTATGTGTGTGTGTGTGTGTGTGTGTGTGTGTGTGTGTGTGTGTGTGTGTGTGCTGAGCCATGGGCATTACTCGAGGCTGGTCATCATGAAGGTTAACATCAGGAATACAAGCTATCCGCTATGACTGCATTCTAGAACCAGCCATTACTGTCCACTATCAACACTTTGTGTCTGTCATGGCCGCTCATCATGGCGGCTGCTGACAAGACATGGACCGTTACAGCTATGAAATTACGGATTTCTATGGTTTTGATAACTGTTGGAAATATTTGAGATAATGCAAGTATTCAACAATAAAATATATATAACATGGGTTTAGTACATTTTTTATTAATCTACATATTTTAATGTAAACATTAGCAACCAGATTCTACATATGCCTTTAAGTTATTTACTTTGTTAACTGTTTTGCATCAAAACACCTAGACAAATTCCTCGTATGTGTAAATGTACTTATAAAAATAATAAAAAACAATTCTGATTCTGAATAATTAGGCAGACATATCTGTTGTTGATCTGTTTTATGTCTGTAACTTCTTAAATGTGCTGCTTCATGTTTGGCCAGGAAACTCCTGTAAATGAGATTCCTAATGTTATTAGGTTTTCTCCATTAAATTCATTTTGAATAAATAAAATACATTAGGTATGTGAGGATCCTAGGGTGAGTCCGAATTGTCATTTTTGCTTAGGAAGGTTGCTAACTGAGTGAAATGACCCGAAAGCATTTAAGTGGCAGCCATGATAAGAGCCGTTTTAATTCTCTAAAAGTTAAAGAAAGGTGGGTCAATGCTTCCTTTATAACCTCCTTTAGCATAGGATACACTGGACCATCCTTTACCAAAGGAGATGAGATATGCTGCCCCACAATTCCTTGCGGCCGCAACATTTAAAGCGAGTCGTGCATCCGACCGTTCACGGAAATGAACGCTGATCGTAAAGGGACACAGATCATGTAGGCTAAGGGATAAAAGACATTTTTATCCAGATGATGTTTTATTCAACATATTTCATTCACTTAAGAATGCTTTGTGCAGTTGTACATTTGTGTGCTTAAGACATTATGTATATGTATATCTTGCATAAATGTTACAATTAATTTCATACAATCATACTTAAGCTATTTCGGACGAATGTTGATTTCTGAGTGGACAGGAAGGTGATGGTTTCACCTTTTGTTACTTGTAGCCTGGTAGCCTTTAAGCCTTTTATTTCAATTGCTTGTGGGTCCACCTGCGTTCATTATGACAAGGTATCAGGACTTGTTCGTTTAAAAAATAAATGATCAACATGAAAACTGTGATGAATAGTAAATAGTTATTTAATGATTTTAAAAGCATATCTTACATTTTCAAAAAAAAAAACTTTTATACCATTATTACGTGTTGGATTGTTCATGCAAAAAAAAAAAAAAAAGAGAAGAATCTTGTAGATGTCTAGAAAACAGTTGTGGTAAACAAATAATTGTAGAATTTTGTGAAAGGTGTCATTGTCTATTTGTGGAAGAAAATTCCCAAGTGGATTTGTTTATTTCATTTTTCTTTTTCATTTTTTTTTTTTGCTTCATGGAAGTACCTATCCAACAACATGACAGTCACAGAGTTCACTGTGAAATTTTGTGTGCACTGTTTTGGGTTTTATAACTCTAGCCTGTGCTGGAGGATTACAGTGAGACACTCACACAAGATAGCTCTAGAAAGGGCTGATGCAGTTTGGGAAACATGTACCCTCGTCATTCTCTGATTCAATTGTTGTTTGTAGTTACATAAACAGTCTGGTACAAAGACGCACTCTAGAGGTAGAGACACTGGAATCATTTGGTTGGTTGAGTGAAACATCAGTGGGCGGAGTCAAGTGAAAAATCCCTTTTTTAAACTAATACCTTGATAATCTAAATAAAGTCTGATGCTCATAAGAAAATCCTTCCTTTAAAATACCTAAAAGTCACCACCTACTGTTTTTTACCCAGCTGCGTAATCCTTTGGACTCTAAACAAACCTGATAAAACTCAGTGACCTAGTAATGTGACTTTGCCGCATCAAAGGTTGCTGATATATTTCTGGGTGGAAATTGCCAGGATGTTGTTCAAAGAAGAAGGTTGCATTTCTCTAAAATAGAATGTGGTATGGATATGAAATGGTTAAACATTGAAGGGACTGATATAACTGTTGCATGTTTACAGATGTTTAAAAAAACGACATAAAAAATATATGTAAAGGTGGTTTGTAGGTGATTTTTGTCCTCAATTGGATTGTAAAGCATTTCATAAAACAAAGCAATTTGTGTATCACCAAAAATGTCAACAACTACTCAAGACTACTTGCTCTTCTGCGGAGTATCATATTTTCTTCTACGGTTCAAACTCTATGTACCTGCTGATGAAAACAGCACACAAAGGAAGCAGAGCTGCAGAGCAGCAGAGCAGCAGAGCGGGACAGTCATCACTGCGCGTCTGTCTGTCGGTGTTTGTGCCTCTGTGAGATTATGTAAGGAGGAGATTATATAAGTCAGGAAATTCACATTAACACCTGACCTGTTGTGGTAAATCCTGCTGGTGCAGCAGGTAAGAGAGGCTGAGAGAAAGAACCAGACTCCTCACAGCGAGGATTGATCACAGAAAAAAGAGAAGCAGGGAAAACAAGAAAAGAGGGAGAGAGTAAAGAGAAATAAAGGATCAAACAATACACGTGTGTTGCTCGTGAACTTCAACAACACACGTTATTTTAAGAACAGGAGGCTCCCCTATCTGTTCTCCAAGCTGCATGTGCTGGTGGGTTTTTATCCCTTTTGTTCAAATTTAAATTAGCAAATATCAATAACATGTTGAGACTTGAAATGTGGAAGACACAGATTCATGATAAAACCTTCAGCGCAGTGTAAATCAAAACTGCCCTGAAAGTCTATTTTCTGGGGAGGCTGTCCATTGTCTTTTTTTTCTTGATAGCCAATAATATTTCATAACGTCAAACTGAAAGCCGGCTTTACATAATACGGTATTGGTAGTATGATACTTCTTTTTCAACTAAAGCCATTCTGAATGTGGCTAAAAATTGCCGGCAATCTCTCAAAAAAACCAACAACCTGCCTTTGATACCAATTAACAATTTTTTAAAAAACATATAAGGACCTCGGTGAGTCATAAACAGAGTAAACTCATCAACACTGCACTGTGAAAGATGGCTACAAAGAAAAATCAATGAAAACAGGACAAAACACATGCAAAAAGGTTGATAATCATATTGAAAACAGCCATTTTGTCCTGTTTTGTAAGCTAACTCTCGTGCAACAATTTACAAAGTGTCCTCACAGATCATCGTCATGGCCTGTCGTGGTCCGTGTATGGGGGGAGGTTTGAGCGGCTCTCATGTCAAGCCAGAGGGGCAGCAGACAGAATGACAGAAAAGAAGATAAGCTGCAGTGACCTCCCTTCCTTGCTGCCTGTTTAACCTTGCCGTCTGACCCATGGGACTGGTACTTACTATGCCATGCACTCTACAGTCAGAGTGTGATAACAAATTGGAGCTATATGTGCTGGAGGTTGAAAGTAGACTTACGGCGGTGTGTGCTGTGTGGTGACAGATGCGATGTTTTCTCACTAGTAATCACAGAAATCGATTCATAGAAATAGGAACACACATTTTAAATGAGTGTTTAACCAACAAAGTCAAACAAAATATTTTTGTATGTGTGTGTTGGTTCCCTTTTTCCAAAAAAAAAGCCAATGCCCTGCCTTTGAAAATATGTTTGGCTGTAGTAACATCTGCTTTAAATGCGTGCGTCAGATCCCATTTTAAGATTCAGGATTCAAGTCTGTATTGTCATAGTGTAAGACATCAATTCAATGAAGCATACTGCAAATAAATAAGAATAGTACATTTTGGATTAAAATAAAACATTATTAAAAAAAAACAAGATGAGAGATGAAAACAAATCTTAAGGTTGTATATCAGTATTTACAGGGAATGAAGCAGTATTAACAAGGTAAATAAGACAAAGATGAACATCACACTGAACTAAAATAAAAACAAAATGAATGGATATAAAAATTACAACAACAAACAAATTAAAACATGGGATAAGACAGAGCGTAAAATACATTGGGTGTATTGTATCTGTCCCAATGACCAGTAATAGGTCATAACCGAAAGGTCGGGGTTTGATCGCCAGCTCCTGCAGCTACATGTCCGATGTGTCCTTGGGCAAGACACTTAACCCCAAATTGCTCCCCCTGCTTCGTCTGTGGTGTATAAGTGTGTATGAATGGGATTAGTTAATTCTGATGGACTACTACATCGCAGCCTTTACCATCAGTGTGTGAATGGGTAGTTGTGACCTGCGGTGTTAAAGCACTTTGAGTAGTCAGAAGACTAGAAAAGTGCTATACAAGCTCAAGTCCATTTACCATTTACCATCTAGTTCATTGTCTTTTTGTCTCATTTGTTGTGTGATACTGATCTTACATTTACATAGAAATAATAAAAATAATCATTTTCAAACTGGTTTAGCAAAAAAAACAGTTTGCAGTTTGATTCCTTTATCCAGTTTAGATCTTAACTGATCTCACCTTAAACACTTTTGTCATCATCATAACATTATAATCATGCCACTTTGCCAGTATCTGCATGAAGATCAACTGTAGAAAACACTGGCACTTCAATTAAAGCTCCTTTGAGAAGTTTTATGAGCTTAAAAAGTAAGCCAGACAATTAGGACGAAGATTCACTATTTCAGTCGAGAAATGTTTAGATGTATGTTTGCCACGAGATCAATGTCAGAAGAGCAGATTAACAATAAGCTCTGATAACAGCCATTATTCAAAATGTTGCCACAAAAAAATTAACTGTAAGTGATATGTTGGACTGCTAAAAGACCGAAATACGATTCTTTTGTTACAGAATACACCTTAAACACGTACAGGACAGGATATGCAAAGAGATGATGAATACCAGTTTTGTCATAGGGTTTGCCAAGATCCATACAATATGTACGTTTTAAATAAGAAATAAATCCTTCATTTAATTTGGAAACAAATGGACATGGACATGCTGCTCTTACTGTTTGTTCCGTAATGGGAGATTGGGGATCGAAAGCTGTAAATTGCCGTTACCTTTCCATCTTGCAACTGCAGTATCAGGTGGGATGCTTTGGATCCAAGAAGCCAGCCAATCTTCCCTTCACCCACTCCGTTAAAACCCTATCGTCATTGCCATGAGGCAGACGCAGAGAGAGATTTTTGTGAATTGCCTGAAGCAAGATTTTTTTGAATTCTGTGAGAGTTCCTTTCTAAATGCTACAGTGCAGGATGAGGACTGAGGTCGATGTCGCTTTCTTCTCTCACTTTTCTCCTCCACTATAACTCACAATAGTGTAGTACATTATTTAGTAAACATCTATGTAATGTTGCATGTCTGAATTCATTTTAACATCATCATTCATTTACAACTGTTAGTTTCGCCCAAGTATCTTATTGGACAAAAGCCATTCCATCATGGATGATGCAAAATCACTGGATCTATCAACTATTTGTGTAACTGCACCTCAGCCAGGTGTTCTGAATACTGTTAGTTACTACAGCAAGAAGTCTTTGTTTAGAGTGCCAAAGCTGGTTTGTTCGAATCACAGCAACCAACAGAGCATTATCATGTTGTATAAAAGCAACATCGGACTCCAGCTTGTGATGTGGTACTGACTATCAGCACATTGTGATATTCTTTTGTACTGGGCCTACGGCTTTCTGCCTTTGATTGAATCTCTGCTGATATCCAGTACAGCATCCCCTCCCTCTTGTGTGATATCGCTTCAGTATTTTTTGTTCAAAAATGTGAAAGGAAAGGACATAATTCCTGATCAGATACAGCACAGACACCCTTACTGTTGCAGCAGCTTTTGTTCTGTGCATGTATGTCCTTACGCTTATTGAGCCACCAACTGTCTTGTAAAATGAAAGAAATTGGAACTTCGAGTCCGCCTCTTTCCCTCCCCAAAGTTTCTGGCCACCTGCTTTTCTTAGCTGCAACTCATGCTGAGCACTACTTTATGTGTATGCACAGAGTGTCCTGTCTCAAACAACTGTATTTCATTTAGCTGTGTATTGTGATATTTCTACATTTGTTGTAATTGCTTTTCCTTGTTTGTGTTAGTGTGTGTTGTTGTTGTTGTTGTTGTTGGTGGTGGTGTGTGTGTGTGTGTGTGTGTGTGTGTGTGTGTGTGTGTGTGTGTGTGTGTGTGTGCTCTAATTGACCATCAGACACAGTGGCAGAGAGAGAGGCAGCACACTCGTCAAGCAAAGGCAAGATACGACACATCGGACACATGGGGTTCACAGCAGGAGAAAAGTAATGGAGTTCAGTGCCCTGCACACTTACACACTCACACAAATACACATGCACGCACACAGACACTCGCACACAGGCCGAGGAAGAGGATTAGCTGGAGACACGTTCTGTGAAGAGTGAATCAGCTCTATTTGTGATTAATCAAACACCCCAAACGATACTTTGATTTTGCAATTAATACTGAAAGTTTTATCTACATCAAGTGAATAAATTATCGACGGATGTCGTTTCGCATGATTGATTTCATCACTAGATGCTGACGTGCAAAATCCTGCAGTTTGTCGAGTCTCCGCTTGAGGCTGATTCCAGGAAGACACATACAAACCACAGCCAAAAAAGCAATTTTTTTACAACATAAATTAACATGTTTACAGCCTGGTACAAAAAGAAAATAGGTCCGATTAGTTATTGGTATTAGGGGCACACACTGTACTGTACCGTTTTGATTTCATGGACAATACATGTTATCCATAGTTGGGCATGTAGCTGACATGATTGACAGGTGGGGACGACCCAGTCCGATGGTGGAGGCTATGATACGATAATATACCCAAATAATATTAAGTGTTTCAAACAGAATTTATTAATTAACCAAATAAATCATTTTTTTGTGTCCACTATAACAAATATATTAACAAATCAAACATCAACAAATCTGAAAACTTAAAAAAAAGTCAGTCTTATTTAATCAGGTATAGAGCATTGTTCAATATGGGAAATATTTATATCATCATGAAATATATAGAAATTACCTGGGTACATTTGCTTTATTAACATATATGGCCATGCACATTTTAATGACAATCTTCTGTGAACTGGTGATGCAAATGTCCTTATTTACATAATCCTCTGAACTCTGAATCCAGTGTTTGAGTCATCAGTTTCAATTTAAATGATCATCTCCTCTCACCCATATTCTCATGCAGAGTTAACGGATGGCGATGAATAACATATCTGTATGAAACACTCTTTGTGATTACTCGTATTTATATCACTTACCTCGTGCACTGAGGAGTCTTCATGCCCTGCATTTTAAGTCAGCTATATTTATAAAGCAATTTCGCTTCAAAGATGCAGTTTGAAGAAAAAAAATCAAGGGGCACAAAATAAAATGTATACACAAGACGTAGTTCAAGAACTTTCACCATGCGACTCTGCCTGCCTTTAAGATCCCTACACCTAATCTCCTCTCTGCCACTTCAGCAGGCTAAGTGCACTTGGCTAAGATTTAACCATGCATTTCATTAAATTGTTGACATGCTATTTAAACCTTGAATTGTGTTGTTTTAGTTTAACTTCATGTCTGATTCATGTTCTATACATTATTGATTAGCTCAGCAGGCAATGATTCAACAAGTCTCAATTATGTGTTTCTGTGCATGAGGAAATATTAAAGCATTAAATGTACCTCTCGGGAATAATTTTGCGATGTCAGAGAAACGGTCGACTTACTTTAAATACAAAAGTCTCATAAGTGCATGAAAGTAGCAATTGAGGTCCCATAAAATAACCTCCTTTGAGGAATAACTGAGAGCTAAAAATGTATTTTCTAACCACGTCTTTTTTTTCCCCAGTGATGTTCATGTGCTTTCATTTCTGTCTGTCAGCAAACAGAATTTTAAGTAACGTGTACAAACACACCTACACACACTGTCATATATCTGTCACTTTCTCTAAACCTGTATCTGCTGTCAACTCATAAACTACAGTCGTAACACCAGACATATACAGGTTGATTTAGTGCCCCAAGGTAAATAAAGGACACAAACACACATGAACGACTTACACACACACACATTATTGTAGATCCAATATGCATAACAAAGTATACGTGTCTTAACCTGCCAGCTGATTTCGGGAAATCTCTGTCATCTCTGATAGAGACAGACTTTAAAAACATGTTTCACATATTCAGTGGATTTGTGAGGAGAAACATACTCTAAATGTGTGCATAACATCTACTACATGTTTTTATTTTCTGAACAATTAGATGTTAGACCCCATGTCAATTATTGTGTGAGAACATAGTGATGAATGCAAATGTGACGGGTAATATTTAGTTTTCATTTTCCTTTTGTATGCTTTTTTCTGAGTGGTAAGACATTTATCAGTCCAACCTGGTGGTTAGCTGTGGATGGTTCAAATGCCAATTAAAGAAAAAGAGGACACCTGACATGCAATTTTATGTATGGTATAATAATCTGAATAAAGGCCTATTTTAAAGGCCTGGTTCTACGTTTAGCATTTCACAGATCAACCATCTATTTTTAATTGACAACCATTGTCTCTGAAAACCTCCCACAGACTAAGATACTGGTGCTGGACATACAGCATTAGCGTAATCTGTAAATGCTTTGTGCGCTCTATTAGGTAAAAAAATATACAATATATTTCCCTGCCACACATCAGTATGTTAAAGTTGTCACTTTCAAAGCGGTGTAGCCACAAACGTGTCTGTTTGTCCCTTTCTATCTCTCTTTATGCCTCCCACTTGATCCCAGTTTTCTTGACCAATCTAGTCGTAGCAAATGGCTGCTCACTTAAGAGCAAACTGCATGACAAAAGTGCGTTTTTCCATTTTTGGGATTAATGTTTGGTTGCTCACTTATCTATAAGAAAGACTTAGAATTGATCTCAAGTCTTTACTCTAAATTGTGTTGATGCATGATGATAGTCCGAAGAAATGTGCAATTAAAGCAAAGATGTGGACCTCATCTTACCTTGCACTTCTAAAAAGTCAATATCCTTTTATTTTGTTCCTCTTCTCAGTAATGCAACAGCGTGATTAAGATAATGCTGTTCCGGTATAAAGTTGAGTAATGTTTATTTTTGGTAACCGTATCAGATAAAGAAACGTTAACAAAAGCCTCTATGTCTACAACTGTCTGCAACTGTACTTTAAAACCCTGAACTGTATTGTTGAAGCTCTAATTACAGTGAGAAAGGCTACAATTAGGCATGACTTTAGCATTGCTGTGAGGTGTTGCTGTGTATTGCAAATTGTTAACGCGTCATTCTGAAATAAAGCTAAATGAACACAAATTACTGGGTTTTGTGATACAGGAGGTGGTGGGTGGAGCTGGAAAAGTCATTAGCTGCTGTTGGATCCAACAGAGCCTGACAGGGAGCTTTCAGCTATCTAAAAGCAAAGTTAGGGAGCACTCAGGATGTTATGAGTCACTATAATAGTTTTTTTTCTTTTTTGTGTTTAACCTTTAAGAAACATTGAAAGAAACATGTTCAGACTGAAGTTAACATACTAGCCCACTGGGACATGGTTTATTATACAACTTAAAATAAAGTTTTTTACTATTTTTTGTTCTTTGTCGTAGTTTTGACAAGTTACCATCATGCCAATTCAGACATTGAGAAGAGTAAAACTTCCCTTTCTTCTTATCACTCTATTCTGAATCGGTTACGCTCCTCTCATGCCAATAATTTCCTGTTTCACATCAATCCTCATGTCCATCACTTGGTAAATGTACAGCACTTTTCTAGCACTTACATTTGCGGGACACATTTACCCATACACACTACATTCACACAGCGGCTGCTTTCTAATGTCTGCATCAGTATTAACTAATCAATGCATACACACTCACATAACGCTGACGCAGCAGCGGGAGCATTGCCCAAGAACACTTTGACGTATGACTGCAGGAGCTGGGGATCAAACCCCTGACCTTCCTGGTGAGAAACGACCCACTGAACCCCTGAATCCACAGCTGCAACTTGCTTTGATATATTTCCCCTCTTCTGATTGCCCTCATCCGTCCTGAGCTTTCCATTCTCAATTTGCTTTTCTTTGCTCTCCTGATCATCCCTTACACATCCCACCCTCCCTTTCCCTCTCTTAGTTAATCACTTGGATTGAATCAATCAGTATCAGGAAGTAGGGTTGCACAACAAAGCATTTGGTTCTCTTCTTTGAGCTCACAACCCCTGCAAAAATGCCAGACACATCCATATTGATATTTTGTTATTGAAGACATTTCTCTGAGTATTTGCGGAGGATGAGAAAATGTATTAGTATAGATACAGGCAATCAACCATTTGGAGAAGAACAAATAAAAATCATTAGTAGAGTGGGATCCTGCAAGCTCATCAAATGTATGTTTGCAAAGTCAGCTACAGATATATACTCAAGGCTATTGGCTGCTGGATTTTATGTGTAACAGGCTACACATAATTAACATGGCTTCCATCGGAGCGATTGAAGTGATTATCCCCAGGAGTCTCTTGGGAATTTAAAATCCATAACTAGCGTCCTGTTTGCTGGCTCGTGTTAACCCTGTGGTTGGACGAGTTAAATTAGATGAACATGGCCAATATTTTATCAGCCCACATCTGGAAATTTAGATCAATAAGTTTACACGACATTGGTTAAAACTGTTGTTGGACTTTCTAAAATGAGCTAAATATCAGACCTGTCATAGAATACCTGTTGAAGTTGAACATGAGGCTTCATTAAAAGATGATGTTTGATGTTATATTAAACCATTTATAATACTCCCTTAAGTCAATTATACCCGATATAAAGAGCATGTATTTAGAGTTAAAAAGACTAACAGGCACTGGATTGTATTTTTTTAATATATATATATTTCCAATGCGAGCACACATTGGAAATATATTTTATTTCAGTGGATCTATGTTGAATATTCTTGGCAGGAAATTCAAAAATATATATAACTGGCTAATGGGAGCGCTGCTGTGCTCCCCTGTGTGATTAACAGACAGAGTGGAAGACGTTATAAAACAATTCATGTGTTCTTATCTTTTTAATATGCTCTCTGAATAGCATGATCGTACGGCACCACATGTTTTGCACTTGTGTTATTTAAACTTCTTCCTTTTTTATTCCAAGCAAGATGAAAAAAAAAAAAAAGCTTGTGAATGGCAGAATAAAAAACAAACAAACGGGTAATTTCTCGTATTTTATTCCAATTTTTTAATTTGGGGCGGCTGTGGCTCAGTGGTAGTCAGGCGTTTCTCAATCGGAAGGTTGGGAGTTCGATCTCCAGCTCCTGCGGTCACATGTCGAAGGGTCCATGTCCAATACACTGAAGCCCAAACTGTCGCTGCATCTGCAGTGTGTGAATGTGTGTGAATGGTTTAGTTAATACTGATGGACACATTACATATCAGCCTCTGACATCAGTGTGTGGATGTGATGTGAACGGGTTAGAGTGACCTGCGGTGTAAAAAGTGTTTTGAGTAGTCAGAAGACTAGAAAAGCTCAAGTCTATTTATTTTAAAATCATTTACTACCATTGAATCTATAGTATTATTAGCAGTGCAGAACAGTTCTCCAGGTTCCTCATGTCAGGACTGACCTGGGGAGAACTGCTTTAAGTGTTAGTGCTGCAAACTCCTGGAATATTTTACAACAGGACCTGAGTTTGAGCACTTTTATCCCTTATGGGCACTTTAGAAATATTATTTTTAATCGCCCAATACCTGACTGTAACTGTTTTATTTGATTTTAATTACTGACTTATCACTGTAGTAATTTCAAGCTTTTAAATTATTTTAGTGAATATATTTTATTGTTCTTATTGCTCTTTTTTTAATTGTATTTTCTGTAGTAGCATTATCTAATTTCTTGTTGTTTATAATTTATGTATGTTTTCTCGTCATCATTGTAAATGAGGGTCGCCCTCAATGATCTCTCCGAGAACTTAAATAAAGGTTGATGATGAAGATGATGAGTTCTGTTACATTTAGTCCAATCCTTCCTGACTTATCCACGTTTGCTTGTGCAGCCTCCAACTCGTTTGATCTCTATTATTCATACGTCATTGAACTCTGTTTTAATACGGGAGTGTTCCAGTGTCTTTTGATGTAAATCGTGCCTTTAGATGTGTTGACATTGTGTGACAAGGGAAGGAAAAGAAAACAAGGTGCTTCTCTTCCTCCTGTGTTTACTGTCTCATTATACCTTGGTGGAAAACCTTTCAAAACGTAAGAGGAAGGTTAAAAGGGGGGAGAGAGACACAGAGGAAAGAATGAGAATATAAATGGGAGGGTATGAGATTGAGTCACAAGAGGAAAAGAGAGTGAAGAGGAGTGAGATAGAGGGACAGAGGAAAGGGGGAGAGAGAGGAGGAAGCACTAAGTGAGGGAGGGTGCAGGTTGTTGGCTGAGCTCCAATGAGCTCATTGAAGAAGACCCTGCTGTCAACTTGCATCAATGTGACAGACAGCAGACCTGCTACTTGGGGGCCTGCTTAGATGTAAACACAGATGCAGAGGTCGAGACGCACCAGCAAGGAAACACATGAAGACACACACACACACACACACACACACACACACACACACATACCTACAAATAGAGATAGACACACATCACTGAATGCTTATTAAAAAAGTGAGGACCACATACAATGCAGTTCTTTGAGAATCAAAGAGTTCTCAAGAAGTAAAAAGGAAACAAATAGATTAACACTCATCACCATTTATATGTCAATACAAATTGTTAGTTTAAAAGCAGTGTGCTCCAGCTCACCCCTCGATGCACGTTATTTCTTGCTCCCTTTCCGCGTTCCTTTTTCAGTAATGATGACACCTCTGACCTCCCACATTCCAGTGTGCCCTCCAGGACCCCCTTACCAATCATAGCTAGAGTTCCACTGTGGGGGAAATCCTGTTAAAACCCTTATCAAGTGATTACAAAGCCCGGTGGGAACCCTGGTGGAGTAAGATGGGATCCTCTACAGAGCATCTGAGACAGAAATAATTTGTTTCTGTCTGTGACCGTGTGTGTTTCAGAGGGTCTGTGTGGTCCTTTTGTGTGTATGTGTATGTGTGTGCGTCTATCACGGACTGGAAGGTTAAATAGAGACAACAGGCTGCACTGTTACTGAGCATCTGCTTTTTCAAACTAGTTATCAGTCATCAACCTTTCTGTCACTTCTTAGACTCTTAAGCACACACAAAATAAATGATTTAATATCTCACTACCCAGACTGTAGACGCATTTCAGCTCAGGTATAAACATACATTTATGTGCTGTCACATCTATTATTTCTTTTGTTGCACTAAAGAAAAATCTGTGTTTCTTAATGTACAGGAGGGCATGATCTACACGTCAACAACGTTGTTATTTTGTTGTGTCTGAATTATTGCTTAGTTTCACTCTTATGATGTTGTTCTGACAGTTCGCTTTATGATTGCTAGAAAGCTATAGTGTTTTTTTTTAGAACTGAACTGTGGACATTTTTTTCTTTCTCTATTTTTACCTGTGAACATTTCTGATATATACGATAGGTTTTGAAATGTGCTAAACTGATATCTGTGTACCTGGTTAGGCTACAACATAGCTGACTCATTCATGTTATTTGATACCTACCCAACAAAAAATCCAGAAATGTAGGGAAGATATTAACGCAGTTTTACAGGTTCTATGTTAATGTACATAAATACGACACTCTTAAAATAACATTGTTAATCTCAATGAGGTTCTCCTGGTTAAATAAATAAATCAAAAATGAATACTCTTAAATTTTCCTTTCATTGAGTCTCACTGCTTCTGGTAGTTACTTTGTCTTTGGCAGACCTGGCAATGATAGGATAGAAACATTAGTCACAAAACTGTCTATTTAAATATTTCTTATGGCACCCATAGTATTGTGAGGATTTTTTTATGTACACTGGGCAACCCCCATTCTTATATTTTATTTTTGATATTTTGTATACTGTAAGTAAGAGAAACAGACTTTTGTTACTACAAAGAAGTTATGTCATGTCAAAGTTTTGCGTTTTAATGGATAGTCTTTCAAGTGTCTCAGTGACGTGTAGAAGACAGTGGAAGACCTGTAGCCTGCTTTAATATATAACATGCTCAGTGTGCAGAATGTGTTCAGTGATTTCAATCAGTGCAACGCAGTGTAAGCACACATTTATTGCATCGTGTTTGAGTGAGCAAGAGTGTTAGGCACATGCATCATGCGGAAGACCAAGATGTGCGATAATATGTAGCAATGCTGAGATTATGGTCTTGCATATTATAGATTATAGATTTAGATTATAGTCCCTTTTTGTGTCCAAGTGAATAATTAAAAAATACTTCATTGTAAAACAACGTTTGATTTTTTTTTTCTTGCATCACAGCAGCTCCATTAGCAACACTCAAATGAAAGACTTCATAGAAAACAAATGCATATGCTATCATGAAGATATGTCAACTATGTAATGAAATCCATTGAAGAAACGTTACTCATATCAGCGGAACAATGTTTTCTTTGAATTTTATGCTCTTTATTTTGCTTAATTCAGTGGAAATATTTTGTTTTGTTTGTGGACTGTTGGCTGGATAAAATAAATTAGCTAAATACATCACATTTGGCTTAAGAGAAATGTGACAGCACTTTTAACTTTAGTCTGTAAGCACATTTCGAAAGAATTAGACTTTCACAACAGAATGATGTTGGTGACATATTCATTACATTTAATTTCAAATGATTTATATTTTTGTAGCTTATTGATACGTTTTTCTTACTGTGAGGACAAAGTATTTAGAAAATGAAAAATCGAGGAAAGATTGACAGAAAAGTAAAAGATGCAGTTTAAAAAGTAGATTGTGAGTGGGCAGGGATTTAGAGAAACTCACTTTAACCGTATTCTTTTGTTGCTCCAGAGGCCACATGGCTAATGACTAGCCAACTCGGGCTGTGCATTGTTTTTTAGATGGAACATCTGCTCCAAACAATAATTGGGCTGTTTTACCAATAGTTGAGTTCCCCTGTGTCTAATTGGAATTCCAGCCTGTCAGAAAAATCAACTTTGGTAGACTGAACACAATAGGTGTATGTGTCCTCTGACAAATCTCTCTCTCTCGCCTTGTCTCTTATTCATACTTTCACTTCCCTTTGTTTTGTTCTTTCTTTCTTACATATTTGATTATTCACACACACACACACGCACATGCACACACACACACACACACACACACACACACACACACACACACACACACACACACACACACACACACACACACACACACATAGGGACAACATCTTTATCCTCTGGACTCTGCTGGGCTGTGAAACCACAACAGTAGCTTTCTTTAACAGGGTTATAATAATAGCTGTCAGGCGAGGAGGAGATGACATCTTCTCTTTGGTGTAGCAGTGCTGAGCTCCACTAAGCTGTTCAGCAGCCTCTGTGGAAGACTCAACGTATAATATAGGAATCACTCCTTTTAAGGTTTTTTGCTTTCTTTAGCTGATAAGGTTGTTTGGACATAATGATGATATGCTCAATTTATGCTTTATTAGGAAATGACATCTCAAGAAACTATCGTATATTTCCAGGTTAAAGTCGAGCAAAGAGAACCATTTCGTTTCCACCATCATTAAGCAAGGCTTTGTATTATCAAATGCCCCAGCAACCAACGGAAATGTCAACTGTTCCACCAGTTAGTCAACCAACATTCAGTATATATTTTGAGTGGAATAAAAAGTATTCACTCAGATTTGTCCTCAGACTTTTTTTTTTTTCGGACTAAGTTATTTTCATATTGAAAAATTAGACAGCAACAAGCACAAACAGATATTAAAACAGGACTTGCACTGTGCTACTGTTTTTTCTCCTCCCTCCATTCCTTCCTCTTCATACCCAAACTAATCACTCTGACAGCCACCCACCACGAGTATGGTTTTTCACAGAGTATATGCTTATTAAAATGATTTTTGTTTTGTTTTACACCCAGTCCTTTCTCGTTTTGTAAATGTTGGGTTTCTAAAAAAAAAACTAATATTGTCAAGGGTCAGTCTAGACCTGCTACATGTCAAGTCAGCCCTTAAAAGCTTTTGTTAAGATTTTGCACATATTAATAAATTGACCCGCCTATTATGTCAGTTTTTACAAAACATGAAGCTCATATAAGACTTGACCTTCACCTGGCTTTTAAGTGTCCCCACACAATGCATGACATGTTACTAAATCTGCAAGAGTACAAATTATAAATACTATAGTAATTGCTCTGCCCTGTAATATTGCAATCACGACAGACAAGGAAATAAAGTGAGATTATTTATTACAACAGATGAAATGGCAATGTTTCTTGAGGGTTTCGGCACTATAGGGTGCTTTTGTGATCCAACAATGTCTGTTTTGAGTGGCAGCAGGATAAATAACAGCCCCAGACGATGAGTAAGCATGTGTGAGGGGATGAATAAGAAATATTTTACGACCATAAAGGGACATAAAGTCTTTCTAACTTAACTTATTCTAGAGCTTTATTGAAAGAAACCTGGTATTTTATAGAGAGAAAGAGACGTATGTGTTAAATAAGATTTTTTTACTCTTCAAAATAATATAATAATTATTTTATAATAATAATAATAATAATAACTTTATTTGTATAGCACCTTTTAAAAACACAGGTTTACAAAGTGCTTTGACAAACAGCAAAAACAAGAACAAACTAAAGCAAACGCAGAAGAACATAAACAACAGCAAGAACAAACAAATGCAAAATACTAAACATAATTAAATACAATTCAACAGAAAAGAACCCATAGTGCACGATACCCAACAGACATATATAACCCGACCATCACAAGAACCATTATAAGAACCCAGGCAACACAAGAACCCAACAACACGAGCTGAGACCAAGAGGACCAAAGATTTAAAAAGATGTAAGAAACTAAAAGAGATAAAAGCAAATAAAAAGATAACAGCAATAAGAAGGTAAGAGCAGTAAAAGAAATAGAAACAAGTGGTTAAAGGATCAAAAAACCCAAAACTATAATATTAATAAAAATACAAAGTAAATATAAATATGAAACATAAATAGAACAAAGTAAGTAAGATAAGAAATTACCAAGTTAAAACACAAGAGGAGATTAAGATATGAGCATAAATACGAGATAAGACCATAAATAAAAGGACAGTAAGAAGTAAAAGAAGATAAAAATAATAAAAGAAGACGACATCACATAAAAGCAAGTCTGTAAAAGTATGTTTTAAGAAGGGGTTTAAAAGAATTGAGGGAATCTGCAAGTCTTCTCCTCAGGGAGGTCGTTCCAAAGTTTCCAAAATTTTAAACAATTGCCCAATTGCAGAAATGGTCATGATATCTAACTTTGATCATGGTGGTTGTGGTGGGACATTGGGGAATTAGAATGCCTCAGAGTATTAATGAATTACTGCTAACCGACATGATGAGACTGATATGAAGTGTAGTGGACCTTAGTGACTGTTCATGCAGACATTCATATATCAGATGCTCGTAATATGTTCTAAACATGTTTCCCTGAAATGTAGCTTTGTTCATATTTTTAAGTAAGATATTTAAAATAAAAATGGCATTGATGTAAAAACTAAATGCAGATGAGAAATATGCATCCCGTGACCTTTTGTTGTGCCAGCATGTATTTCTCCATATAGTTATTGAATCTCTCTCTGCTTTCCAGTTAATATAAGCTAAAAGCCTAAATCACCCAAAAAGCCCAAAAGCTTTTTACTGATGAGTGTCTTCACTCTTCACTCCTCATCTGCAAAGTAATGCAGCAGTTCTTGTTTTTCAAGCTTTTGCTCCACAATCTCCTCCTTCATGTAAGCCCACAGGGTTAAACTTGCGAATTTTTCTTTTGCACCCAGCACGTCAACTCTACTTCACACTTAACATCTGCACAGTGCGGTTCCCCCAACCCCCTCCTCATGTCCCATCCCTTTCTCCAGCTCAGCTGGCATCAAAGGCTGAGCAAGAGAGGGAGAGAGAGAGGGAGAGAGAGAGAGAGAGCGCACTGCCCTAAGTGCCAAGGCAGTTGGGTAGTGATGAGTGATACACGATGTGTTCAGCATACTAAACACTAAAACAGGGAATTTTAATTCTACATCTGGCCCTTGTTCAGAAGCTGTAAATCTTTCTTTATTATTCCTGATTTCGACTTCTTCATCCACCTTTATTGTTGCATTTTCTTTTTCAGTTTTCTCTTTTTACCTTATATTTCTGTTTTGTATATCAGCATTGTCCCATTCCTATTGTTTGCCATAATATATAAGAGTACTTCTTTTCTATACAAAGCACTTTTAAGACTCTGAATATATTCCCAAAGTGCTGTAGATACAAGATATACAGTTGAAACAGGTAGAGAAGACAGGATAACACAGAATATCAATATGATATTACAAACCTAGTAATGCAACTCAAAGGAAATACAACAAGAGAATGTTTTCTTTAGAAGGTTGTGATGTAAGAATTACATTTTAAGGATTGGTAAGAAAAAGAAGAATAACGTGCACTAAAAAAGACTTTTAGCTCAGGCTATATCAAAGTTGACCATGACAAGTCCAAATAAGTTATCAGTATCGAGAACTGAAAAAATTACAAACATCACTCGTTCACAGAGAAATCTTAAACTTGACCCGTAAAATTTGATGTTAAATTGTAGGAGATGAACAGGTCCAAGACGATTTTAAGCTTGGAACATTGTTTCTGATTCAACTAATTCATGGTTGTCATCTCTATTGGTTTGGGTATGACTCTTTCAGAAATATTTTATATAGATTATGTCCTGAACTGAGTGTGTATTTCGGCGATTTTTCTTTTTTGACATAAAATATCTGTTCTTTTGTAATATTGAAATGCACTGATGAAAAAAAGCTTTAACAACATCTTTAAGTTTTAGGACAATCTTCCTAAAGTAAGTGCAGATGTTTTCTTTTATATTGATTTCCCAAAAGCTGCTAGACACTGTTGCCCATGTTGGTATGATCTTGTTTTTGAAAATAAGTGCTGTTGAAATTGGACACAAAAAAGTACTGCATGCTTGAGAAGGGCACACAAGTAATATGAGCGGAGTCTGGTTTGTCTGGATGTTAGTGTCTGTGTTTGTTTGTGTGTGTATGTGTTTAAAGAGCTTTTTTGCTGATTGCAGTGGTGATGCATGTGAGCAGCAGAACATGGCTTCAGCATCCCCCCCGTAGGAAAAAAAAAAAGCAGATTTACGATGTGGTAATTTACTACTGCAGTCTTAGCAATAACAGCTGTTCTGCTCAGAGTATTTGGGAGAGCATGGGAGAAGAAGAGAGAGAGGTGAGGTTATTTACAGTAAAATCAAATTTGTCTTTATTTTGCAGCACTCACGTTATCTATCGTCTGATGAGTCTGCCTCACAGCACAAATCAGCTTGGGTGTTAAAGGTGGACAGATGTTTCTGTTTTCCTAAGATGAAACATAAATGTATCCATTCATTTAGAACATGTAACTAAAATAAAATTATTGGCTTTGTACCAATTTGTCCATTACCTACAGCATAATAAGAAGATCAAGAAAATGAAGCAAGATCTGTACGTTTTCCACAATGCACTTATAATTTTATGAAGCAAGACAACTCACCACAAAGCTACAGCTGGTATACTGGAAGGCCAAAAAAGTAGTGTTTATTTTGGAGGTAAGTATTGGAAAAACATATCTTAAATTTAGAAATATTTTCATATTATTTTGAACCATTTCTGTACTTTAGATTGCTGATATGAAACAAGCCAAATGACCCATAATTACATGATTGTGTGTGTGTGTGTGTGTGTGTGTGTGTGTGTGTGTATGTGTGTGTGTGTGTTACAGTTACAGTTACAGTTACAGTTACAGTTACAAAGTCAAGTCCAGCTCTGAATTTCTTTGGATTCCATCAATGATTATTGAACATTCAATTCACTATTCACTCCTTCACCTGAGTGCCATAAATAAACATAAACTGCCCTTTATTTTTTTTTTATATATTATATTTTATATATTATATATTTTTTAACAGTGGATATAGTAGGAATTCGGGAGAAAGAGTGGGGAATGACACAGTTTTGACACCAACACGGGCCCCAGGCTGCCCCTTGGAGTACTAATGCCTCCATATGTGGGGCACTACCCTGACACTACCCTGTTTGTGAAAATCTGACAACAATGATGTGGCCTTCTAGATCGTTAATCTTGTTGATTACAGTTCAATCAAATTGCAATTCCTTTATGACATCAGTACACTGTTTCATTTACTCTGCATCTTGTTTGCATACCATAAACCAGGGCTATTCCACTATATTGTTCAGGGGCCAAATTTTCAGAAAGCTAAGGAACCGGGGGCCAGACAAGAAAACCTACCACAGCAGCAGTGTTTTTTCCATCAACAACACAAGCTTGTGATAGGATGTGAGTACAGGACCAAAGATGTTCTATTTAACGGGAGCGCTGTGCTGTTTTTAAGACTTAACTGTGGCAGCAATGACAGTCTTTCACCAGTTTCCCCCCCTGTTTATTAGTTATGATCCGCCGGCCAGTCCGATGTCATACGAGGGCCTGGGTTTGCCCAATGGGCCGCTAGTTGAATAGGCCTATGATAAACGCTTGGGCTAAAAGCATTAACCTATGCTGCAGACTAGAAATATCTCCAGTTGACAAGTCGTAGTTGAGATCTGTTTTTTTGTCTGCTGAATAACATTTAGGCCTACATTGAATTTGAACCTGATTTGAATTATTTGTAATGCCCCTGATTTGTCCATAATCAGATAGTTCTGGACTCAATGTCTTCCATAAAAGCCAGAATGTGGACTTTCTCTTGAGTCACTTAACAGGGATGCATTTCGAAGGAGAAACAAGTGAATGAGTAAGCACATTTCCACAGATGTGTTTCAGTGCCCTTCTAACCTCTCTACAGGAAGAGATGGTAATGATATGGACTTGAGCTTGTATAGCGCTTTTCTAGTCTTCTGACTACTCAAAGAACTTTTACACCACAGGTCACAACTACCCCTTCACACACTGATGGCAGAGGTTGCTATGTAAAGTAACCATCAGAAGTAACTTATCGAATTCACACACATTCATACGTCGCCGCTGACGAAGCAGAGAGAGCAACTTGGGGTTAAGTATCTTTTCCAAGGACACATCGGACATGTTACTGCAGGAGCAGGGGTTCGAACCCCCTAACCTTCTGGTGAAGAGACTCTACCAACTGAGCCACAGCCGCCCAATGGTGATTGAAGGGTGTCTGCCCTGAGCAAAAGCAAAATCTGCCCCCTGTGTAGTCTGGACCCTTGAGGTGGTCGATGACGTCATCTGAGGCTGGTAATACAATGACCCTGATGAAACTGAGTTGACCGGATGGTGGATGGTTGCACGTTTACTATCGGGTGAATTAATTTAGGAAAATGAACGCAATATTTAAGAGACATCCATATGATAGGGTATGAGGTATCAGAGCAGTGCTATTAGATAGATGTGACCAGGTGAAAAGAACAACTGATCGAGACTGGGAAATGAGTGAGAAAGCGTGGGACAGCAACTACTCAGTATTATAATTATATAAAATAAACACAGCATGAGAAATTAATTATAAAAGCAGCATGCAGAATATAAATTGAGTTTTTTCTTGACTAAACCTTTGCTAGAGCTAGATTGACTTTCTTGATGGGTTTTAAAAGCTTTGGGGCAGGTTAAGAAGTGAGATACAATAAATGCGTCAGTAAAACGAGAACAAAGGGATTAACTTAACCTTGTGCAGCATGAGCACATTTAATGTTGTGTGTTTTATTCAATGGTTAATAAAAGTTACATAAATAATACATCAAACATCCACTTAATGCATTATGTATGTCTTACACCGCATTTCATGTTACATACATCAGGTTCTCATGTCTCCCGGAAAACCCCAGCGAAGCCCACTCCCTCTGAAGCACTGTAGACAAGCTGTTCCTTGTATTTAACCAAGGATTAGTCAACTGACAAATATAGCGATGTATTGCCTCTCTGACAGCAGTCTCTGACATTTCTTTTAATGCTTTAATCGTTCAGTTATTAATGTAAGCTCCATCAAAGTATAAATGTAAGCCATTTGGAATCTATTCTTTTTTGTGTCAGGTTCTCTTGTGTCCACTAACTCTTTTTCGCACTGGCAATCTCAACTTTAGAGCCTCCTAGTGCCTCAAAGAACTAGTCTGTGCTGGTGGCACCCCATGTTTGGAGGCAATGGTCCTCCAAGCTGGCGGCCCACTTCAAATCCCATCTGTGGCTCCTTTCCCGCATGTCATACCCTACTCTCTCTCCCTGATTTCCAACTCTATCCACTGTCCTACCTCTCCATTAAAGGCACAAAAAGCCCCCCCCATAAAATAAAATAAATAGTCTTTGCATACCATGAAAGTGATCATTAAGTCTAAATTGCTCTGTATCTATAGTAGTTGCTTAAAAAATAATTTTAAAAAGAAAACTTAAAAAATGGAAATGAATACTGTCCTGGCATGTGCAGCAGCTCTAGACCTGGACTTTTTTACACACGAGTGCATAGGCCATTTATTTCTCCTCCACCGTTGGGGTTGACAAAATTGACCTTGGAAGTCTCGCCCCCTGTTGATATAATTAGTCAGTAAGGGAGAAATGACAGTAATGACTGCAGCAGCATTCAAACGTTTTTTTTTTTTCAACTGAGAGTGCTGTGAGAGCAGCAAACAGAAAACAGCTGATACTGAGGACATTTTTGCGCTTGAACCACTGAACTGTTTTGTTTTCTGTTTGCCCCTATCCTTCTTCCTGCATCTCCCCCATCCCATTTTTCAAACCCGGTGCACTTTCGGCAGATGGCTGTTCACCATGAGCCTGGTTTTGCACAAGATTTCTTGCCAATTTAAATTTTGCTAAATGTTGCTTAGTGCTGTGCTCATGGTGGATTAACGTTGGGTCTTTGTATTAAAGCAATGAGTTAGGTCTTTACCTGCTCTTTGTAAAGTGTATGTTGTAAATAGACACAGGCCCTTAAACCCCTGTGTTGAACTAAATACAACCTTAAGAATGTTCAGAATTATGAGAGACCAAGACCAAATGAATATTCCAAATAATGAAGAGAAGCAAACAGAACTGAATCTCCTGGTTTAATCACCTTTCTTCTGTTATTTATATTAAAGTACAACATCTTTATAGAGAGTAATCAAAAGAAAGAGAATCATTTCAGGTCCCTCGTTGTCCCACTTACTATGTTGCAGTTTCAAAACCATGTTCCATAGTGCTCAACTTTGAATATTTCAGCACCATGGACAGGGACATGATTCAGGTGTTTTGTGTTTGCTGATGTTGTTATTTTGTCTTACGACTTTAGCAGTCAACACATTTGATGAAATTATTAATTATTTTTACATTTGTTGGCCTTTCTTTAAGGTTGTTGTATTCTTACTTTGGCACTGTGGTGCCTCTTTTGTCTCTCCCTTTTAACTCCGCACTTACTCTCGCTGGTACCACACCCGAAGTCTCCCTTTGCCCCTTGTTTTTGACCTCCAGATTTCTTTCCTTTGCTTGCTGAGATTCCCAAGTGACCCTTCTTGACAGGATACTGGCCCATGGGTCTTCCCAAGAAAGATGTCTTTGTCATTTTCCCCTTTGAACTCCTTGACTTTTCTTTCCTTTTCCTTGACTTTCTGTCCTGTCATGAATCCAGTGTCAGAGGTATATTTCCTCCTTTGCCTTTAAATGCTTCTCTTCATTTGTGTTTTTGCAAAACAGGTACAGCTATGCAGAAAAACAGGCATATGGGACAAGAAAATGTTGTGTGCTGTGAACACACACATACACTCAAAGAGGAGCTGAAGGGACAGATACACAGGCAGAAAGAGAGAGAACTTAACCTTTCATAGATGTTGTCATCTATAAAATTAATAAAATATAGATCTAACATGGTTTCATACATTCAAACTGATAAAAGGTTCTCTAGTATTAAGTGCTTTTTCCAGGAGAGAGTCTTCTGATTCTGCCATCTTTAAACCCTGCCTAGTCATCAAACTGACATCTCACTTGGTTCAGGAGAGCTGAGCAATGCTCAAGGGGGGGATCAAAAAGTAATTTTTGCCATTTCAAATTTTAGCATTTTTGTTGATGGAGCACACAGTGCAGCATCAGCTGAGCTACCCATGTTTTCAAAAGCTCTTCCTGTCTGTCACAGTCATTTGTAGACATTTTGGTCGTACTGCCTCATGGCAGGGTTTAAACAAGGTATGTTTAAACAAGTTTGCTGATAGCATTCCTACAATTTTGCTTTGCTTAATCCCGATTCCATCCGCCAACTATTATGCCGATTTCATCTGGATGGATGGATGAATGGATGGATGGACGGATGGTTGGATGGTAAATGTATTTCAGCTTGTATAGCGCTCCTCTTTTGACTACTTAAAGTGCTTTTTCACTGCAGGTCACACTTACCCATTCACACACTGGTGGCAGAGGCTGCTATGTAAAGTGTCCATCATTAACTAAACATTAACTTAACCATTTGAAGTGTCTTGCCTGATGAACCCTGAACCTTCTAGTAAAGAAGTGCAACTCTACCAATGAGCCAAAGATGCCAGATGGATAGACTTGTAACTATAAAGAAAATAGCTTTGTGCTTGGTAACAGTCACCCTGACATAAAATGTATTTAGGATCAACCAAACAAGCTTTTAATATCGCAAATGTTAAGATATAAGTGTATTTAAACTCACTTTTGGCTACCAGGGATAGGTGGCGATTATATTATACATGATCAATGAGAGACAGTGCTGGGATGATTACTTAAAGGGTCAGGGTAAGAGGATAAGAAAGTGCCAAGACAGCCAAAACATTGACCCATGACCTACTAATCATGGTTAATAATAAAGCAGTGCATTAAGGATCCGAGAAGCAGAATTGACAAGTACAATATTGCCTTGTTTGTCGCTGTCAACCGACTGTAGTCTTACATAAAGGCTCCTGCTATCTTATGTTGGAAAACTGACGATGAGAGACTGCTGGTGAATGATGGAGAGGAGCTGACCACTGGCAGGAAATCGCTGGAAAAAAAAGGGTATTGAACCTTCATTTGGGGTTCGGGAGGAGTAGAGTCGGAATATGCTTGTGTGTGCAGTCACCACTTTCTCAAAGGTAAGTTACATTATTATATGTGATGTGCTGGCCCTGCACATTACATTCACACACTGATGGCAGAGGATGCTATGTTAAGTGTCCATACATACTAACTAATCCCATTCATGCACGTTCAGATGCCGCTGACGCAGCGCAGTTTGGAGCAGGAGCAATTAGGGGTGAAGTGTCTTGCCCAAGGACACTTCAACATCTGACTGCGGGAGCTGCGTATGGAACCCCTCGACCTTCCAAATGGCAGCGTCTTTTTAGAGGGACTTGTCTGCGTGGATAAACACAGAACTACCTGACACTGAATGTCCTGACACCCCACCCCCATTCCCTGCCTGTTCCTGTCACGGCCCCTGTCCCCACAAGCGCTGTGCAAAAGCAGTTCAGGGTTTGCAGTGACAGGAACATGATTGCTCACCAGTTACCGAGTCGTCGACACTGCCACTGTTTAATGAGGCACCGACTTGATGGACCAAGTCATTTTATCTTAAATAGCTGAACCTTTTTTGTTCAAATTAAGATTAATTCAAGAAGAAATTTGTGTCAAAAAGTGTGAAATGTCATCAATCAGTCAATAAATCATTATCTGTGTACCGCCCATTCATAACAAGTGTTATCACGAGATGCTTTACAAAAGAGAATATGGGATAATATGCAGGCCGGATTTCTCCTTTGTATTCCTTGCGTTCCTGTTGTCCACACTTCCTTGCCGCTGAGGTGGAGGTCGGAGCAGGCCTTGCATGAATGAGGACAGTGCTCGTCAGGACACCACAGTCCGAAGTGTGAAGTTTTGATGATAATTAAAGCACACAGAGTGCAAAGAGACCTGCAGTGGCTGCTTTACACACTTTGTCACTCATTGTCTTCAACACCTGCACGTATTTATTGATTAAATGAGCAAAGTGTGTAAATTAGGTCTGAACAGCCCTCACACAATACTGCCACTGGACCTGCTGCTCACTGAACCACATCACCTGCTTGTCCAACTACAGAACTGTAGCCACTCTGTGAACCGTTGCAGGAGACTATTCAGGCTTGAAGCCTGAACATTGAACTGGATTGTATTTATTCTTTTTTATGTATTGCTGTACCTGCTGGAACTAAGACTTTAATTCCTGCAATGGGGATTTTAACATGAGAAGGACTTGCCTTTGGAGTCAAAAATGGGTTTGCTTAATTTTTTAACCTCAAGGTTTACTGCTGTCCACAGAGATAATCAGGGAATCTGAAGTTTTTAGGGTGCGCATGGGATTTAGATTGTTTAGGTAAATAGACAGAAATGGATTTCTAATAGAATACACAGCTTTTAAGGAACCTGAGGCTGCGTCATAAGAAAATTGAAGATCATCATCTATGCAAACTAAGTCATAAATATAAATTAGGATGTAAGAGCAGTACAGATCAAGCTCAAAACATTACATGACAAAGAAATGAAATGATAGTGAAAGAAAATGTTGTTATACATTTTCCTGAGCTTTGCTATTAACAGTACACAAAAGCAAATAGCGAAGAATAATTCAGTATTTGTTTCAACTTAAATCAACAAGGTTACTGCTCATATATTGAATTTTGAATCCCACAGTTTACAGGCAGCCGATGCTTACACCGGTTTTTATCTTTTGCTGTTTTGGCTCTCTCCCAATGGTTTACTGTCAGTGGATAAATGAGGGAGAAAAACAAGTCCGTACAGTAGAAAGTCACAGACCTGCTTCAAATTTTGCAATTTTTTTATTCTTGTCTCCTGTCTCCTGCTGTTAATTCAGCTTTTTTCCACTCCCCCCATGAGATTTGAATCCATGAAACAGCAGGTGACATCACAGCACAGCAGGACTTTGTATTCATAACATTGCGTATTTAAACATGACTAATTTTGTGGAAAGTTCAGCCCTGGTGCATCCAAGATTTCCCTGAAGTCCTAAATGTTACAGCAGTCTGTAAGACATGACTGTAGGGACGTTTAAAGCTATTTTTGGGGCATAAATGCGCAAGCTTGAATATGGAGTATTAACCACTGCAGTCTCCTTTTAGGGCAGTAAATCAAAAGTATTGATCCTTTTTATCCTCAATTTAAAGAATAAGGCTGTAATAAAAGTAATTATGTTATCACCATTGGTGAGTAAGAAATAGAGTAAGATAACACATTTGCTTTGGACTTTTTCTGTTGTAAAAGTTAAAACGCTCCAGTTTTTTCCAAATATAACATTTGCATGTTCTTTTTAATAAGCCTTTGCAATGACATATAGCTGTGGTCAGAGGACAATATTTCCTGGAGCCATTTTTATAAATGACTTATTTTGCTGTGTCAAAAGAGTTACAGTACTGAGGAATACAAATAGATAGGAAGTATTTATTGCATATGATGATTAAGACATTTTTTTTAAACCAAATATATAGCCTAAATGTTCTTCTCTATTTATTTTGCTACTTTTACATTTTTAAGTTCATATTTGTGGTAGATAAGATTATATGATTCCATAACAGTTATCGAAATGAGTATCAGGTTGCAGAGGGAGAGAATGAATGACAGAGAAAGAGGGAGAGAGTGTGTGAATGTGTGTGTGCATATGTTTGTGTATCAGTGCAGGTGTGTGTCCCTGACAAGTACGTATAAATCTGTGCAATTTAACTGTGCTGACACAACATTAGAGCTCCTGCCCACACACAGGCATATGAAGGAACACACACACACACACACACACACACACACACACACACACACACACACACACACACACACACACACACACACACACACACACACACACACACACACACAGTGTGGACACATGTGACCTCACCCCTAACATCAAGCACACATACAGTACAGCAGCAATCAATCCTATACACAGTCAGTCTACTACTGGACCCCTTTTAAGCTAATTGGTTCTATAGTGGCGATGCAGGCAAAGCTCATTACAGGGCGTCTGACATAGTCACTTCTGGAAACAGGCCCCTCTGCTCATCAATATGGCACAAAAACCTTTCTTTCTTTTTTTTTTTTTTTTAAAGAAAACCTTTTTAACAGCTCCTTAAATCTTTAGGTTCCATAGATTGTCTTTCAAGCAGATACATTTGTGTGAGTTTCATTTCTAAATAGTGCTGGATTAAACTAAATAATTAAAGAGAAATAGATGCAGAGTTCTGCTATGTTTTAAAATGTTGTCTTATTTAATGTGTGTATCAAATGCATTCAGTGTGGGTGACCTGCACATGCAGTAAACTGTGCTAAATCTGCTTCTAGTCAATAGAAAATTATTCTGAAGCTATTAACCCAAATGATTAACTCCTTCACCCCAGTATTTTTTATACATAATGTTGAAATAGGACGTTCTCAGGATTAAATCACTGTCTTATATGTGCCAATATGTGCTGTTATAGTAAAAAGTACTATTACGGCCCAGCTCTTCCTGTTATTCCCGTCAGATAACATTACAGTCTCTGCAACACTTTCATCATGTCTGGCTGATATCTCTTAATGGAGGAAGGAATGCCCTCTTAAACTCTTTTACAAAATTAATTTACAAATAATAAAATATGTTTATTGAAATTGTTATTATGTCCCATTTTAAGTAGAAAGAAAACTCCATTTTTTTTCCTCATTGATATCATAATGCGTACCATAGTGGGTTTGTCCTCTCAGTGATTGAAGCCCTAAACAAGCTTCCACACTGACTGGCCCCTTCATTGATATGTGTTTCTAACCTGTGTTATATGTTTTTTTTATGTGTACCAATCGTGCAAAGCTGCAAAGCTGAGAGAACAAATTTCCCCCTGGGGGACAATGAAGTATTGTAATGTATTGTAATGTATTGTATTGTAGTAACTGCTTCATTGTTCCCACTGCTGCAAAAAAAAATCATTGAAAAATATAACAAGCAAAGGCAGTATTTAATGCACTTCTTAAAGTTGTTATTTTTCGGGGGGGGCGGGGGGAGCCTGAAAGCTCCCTGTCTGCAACTGCTCTCTTGGACTGGCATCAAGTCTTTTACTGCAATTGATTTTCATTGATTTTCTTATCATTGCCTTCATTACCCCATGCTTTGCAGAGGACTGAAGAATCACTGGTCAGGTCCCCTTACTATAAATTACTCTGATATATTGAGTGTGATGATGACGCTATATCAGCACTCTTTATTTGAGATACTTCAGTGTCTCCTCCTTTCTTCTTAAAGTTTCTTCTACCTATTATCACAGCTATCCTAATCTTTAAAATCTTCTTTATTTGCCGGAATTATTTGAAGTCGATTTAGCTCTTATAGAAAGAAAGTGTTGAATATATTACATTATGACTCTCTGTCTCTTAGATCACCATTCACGAAGTCAACAGTTTTATATCAATATTTCTAACTTTCTGACTAATTATTTTTAAGATCCCCAGAACAAAGCAGCTCATCATTATTTGAACCAAACATTGTTTTTTATAGAACAGACTAATATTGTTAGAGCCATCTTATCTTATTAGCATAGACATGATTGCTAACGGCTTGTATTCAGAGAAAAGTAAAAAAAAAACCCAATGAGGGGAGTTCAATTAAAACTGTAAGTATTGCAAAACTGCTTATATTTCCTTGCAGTCTTGTATGTCTGTCTGCAAATATGTAGGCTATACAGAATCGGTTTTTTTTGCCAAGTTGATTTACACATACACCAAGACAAAGTCCTTGTATGTGCAGGCGCGTCTCACACGTGGGTGTTGTGGGTGTTGCGATACCCACACTTTCACTGAAATGTATTTTCATCCCCCACACTTTTTACCAGTGGAGTCATTGATAAAAACTTATGGGTCAAGTAAAATGTATTAAGTGACAATTAAGCCAATCGTAGCTGTTCGGTTACAGTTGAAGCACGGTAAAGTTACATGCTTTTAATCCTCCTGTCACTCTTCACTGAGTCAGAGCTCAGAGCGAACAAATGGAAAACATTCTGCATGTAGCATCCTCCTGAAAGAGAGTTAGTCACCCAAACAGATGTTTTTAAGATAAATCCACCTCACAAAACAATGTAAGTGTAACATTTTCTCCTCTTGGTTGTTCTTTTAGCTGTATTTATTTACTCCCGTAACTTTACGATGTAGCGGAAGTCCCCTTTGCAGTTTTTCAAAAATAAAAGCACATTTTATATTAAGACTGGAAATAAAGAGACTGAGGTCATAAGGCAATAAGAAAAGCAAAATAAAAGCATCACTCTTCGTGTTTTGCTAGTGGGTGGTAATATACTAGCATTAGAACACCCGCACTTTTAAAATTCGCTGCTCCACCCCTGTGTATGTGTAAATGTACTTGGCAAGAAAAACCTATTCTGATTCAGATTTTTGGAAGAGTCATTAGATACTACAATATGTCTACCTGTTGGAAAGTCGGCATCAGTAAAATCCACTTACATGATGGCTACAAAATTTGGCATGAAGAGAGGGATGGAGGGAATAGGAGAGCATGGTCCTTAACATGGCATGTCTGCCCCTATCTGAATCTCTCAACTAAATATTCCACAAGCCTTAACAGAATTTTTTTTAAATTTGTAATCACACTGTGCAGCCTGTTCTCACTCCTGTGATTGGTTGGGAGACAGAACAGGCCTTATGATTCAAAATATCCTAATCTAGTGTTTTTTTTTTAATTCTGTTAAAGTTAAGTGATGTAGTAAGGTGCATGAAAAGTGTTTAGTTTGGCAGGTTTGCTACATGCCATGCACTCTCTTAAAATCTTTAGTATGATAGATAAATAAATAACTCTGGCCTACTACCAATTTCAATACAATCTGACAGTTGTAAACTTTGTTAAATAAATGTAACATGAGCAGGGAATGAACATTTTTACGACAACACCACCTGGGGGAGTTTCGCAAAATATTTAATTAGCAAGGTCACACAGGTTCATAAAACCTGGCCGATAAGCCAAACCATGAACCAGAGCCTCAATCTGTGAGGACAAAGCGACAACCTCCAGTCTTGAAAGATGAAGCCAAGTGCTAAATCCTGCAGTTTGTCGAGTGTCCGCTTGATGCTGGCTCCAGGAACACCGGAAGTCACATATACACAACAGGCAAAAAGCCATTTTTTACAGCATAATTTAACATGTTAACAGTCTGGTACAAAAAAAATTGCTCTTAGTTATTGTCAACACTGGCACACTCTGTACGAGGGGTGACTTTTTTTTCAACAGCTAGATTTTGAAAAATGTTATCCATAGTGAGGCAAGTAGCTGACATGATTGACAGGTGGTAACGTCAAAAGGCTTATCAACTCACTTTGTAGGCTAATAAATTCACATTTTGTGTAGACTGATGCTTTGATGATTTGTCTTTTGCTCCTCGCTGCCATCCTCTCTTCCAAATATGCTCACTTCTGGCTTCAGAAAACCAACATGTAGACAGCAAAAAAAAGCCGCAAACCCAAGGCTTCCAAAGGAAGTCGTCTTATAAAGGGGGTGGCATATCTGTGGCTTTTTCCACTGTGACATGTCCATTCTATGTGAAATCAAATAATCAGTGTTGACATCTTTTAAGCAGATGCCTGTTCCCTGACACCTCCTACTCACCTATCAGACCAGCTTATAGTGGGCACCTGGGAGCAATGCTGGTAGCATTGATTTATTTGTAGGTATGTAACTCAGTTTATTCTTTTCCACCACCCTCTACTCACACATCACTACAAAAAGTAGGTAGGTACACGTGGTACAGTTACATACTGCCTTCAAACGTGACATGGATTTATCATTGTATCAAACCTTGTCAGTGTTAAAGGGCTGAGAAAGCTTTCTTTCTAACTTTGCTCCTACCGCTTTGTAATTGATTTTAATTAACGTCAACATCAAGTCCTGATGGGGAAACATGGAACACCATAGAGATAACAATTATCAAACCATCATTAAATTATAAGAGGTTGGGAGGTTGGATTTGTTTAGGGATGGGAAATAAAATTAGCAGCCACTTATCTGTAAAACCTCTCAATTAAGAGTGCCCATTGCTGTCATTATTTATTACACAAACAAAATATGTAGATAATTAATTCATAAGGAACAATCTAGGAAAGTTATCAATAGGTTATGTGACCTTTTGCAACCACCATGGTTGATGTTTCTTAGTTTGTTATTCTTTTTATCTGTATTGAATTGTGGTGGATGTCCAGGTTTTCCAAGGTTTATGTTTACATTAATAGAAACATGTAGATGTAGTCGATGTTCATCTAAGCTGTCCAAAAATGGATTCTCCTGTCTTCTGACATATGGAGATAACCATTAAATCCTTATTCAGCCTTAAATGTCTATTACATACCTGTCATCCCTTCAAAAGTCAATATTTCAGTTTGAGGTTTGAAGTTCCATAAAGCCATACAGATGCCTACATGCTTTTTTTTAAGCATCATGATGAAGGAAATGGTTTAGCCCAAAGGTATGAGTGTTCATGATTGTACAAATGCTCATTGAAGTGATTTTCCTTTCCTTAAACTGTATCTCTAAAAGTTCTGATTTAACTGAATTGAATTGAATTGAATTGAATTGAATTGAATTGAATTGAATTTGCATAAACAAACTTGATTAAGATTAAAGAATGTTATTTGCTCATTAGTTTTGTACCTCTGTCTGGCACAATGCAGCTGTAGTGTTATCCCTAAATGGTCATCGTTTCTTTGGCCAAGAGCAATTCCATTTCGAAACCCCCGTTTTAACAAACACTTGCACCACAGTAAGAGACTGTGTAGTATAATGATCATAAAACAGACTGCAAGGTCTTTTACTCAGTTCCTGACACTCGTCATTTTAAATTGGCATCTAGTGAAACCTTGAGGCCAGTTATCTAAACGTTAACATAATACCAAAAAGAGCTTGGAATTCAGTACATAGGTTTAACACAGAACAAAATGGGTTAGACGATCCTGATCCATGTGGAACTTTAAGATCAGAAATGGGTTGTAAAAAAAAGCAAACTATGTGTGACCTTGTGCTTAAAACCGAAGCTGGCTTCTTTAGATGCCGAAATAGCTTCTTTAGATGCCGAAAAAGCATTGACCGCGTAAACTGGACATTTTTACTTGCCACACTTCATAAATTTGGATTGGGAATGTAATTTATCACCTGGGTCAAAACACTATACAACTCACCAAGAGCAACAGTCACAGTCAACGGTCTAACGTCATCAAGCTTCACACTGCACAGAGGAACAAGACAAGGATGCCCACTCTCTCCCTCTCTATTTGCAATATACATCGAACCACTTGCTGCAGCAATCCGCCAGAATAATCTCATTAAAGGTATACAATCACCCAACGTAACCCACAAAATAAGTTTATATGCTGACGACATCATACTCTACCTACAAAATCCACAAATCTCGCTACAAGAAAGAATGAATCTTTTTTTAAATACTCCAAAAACTGCTTCCTATCTCTGTAAAGAGGTGGAACCCGGCAGCCCTACCACTACCCATTCCCTCCACCACTGAAACTATAAGATACCTAGGCATCAATATCTCCCCCAAATTGTCAGAACTTATACCATTGAATTTCAACCCACTTATCAGAAATATAGAAGACAACACGACCAGATGGATGAATCTACTGGTATCACTCATAGGAAGAATAGTAATCACAAAAATGACCATACTTCCCAAAATAAATTATCTTTTCTTTATGATCCCAGCATGTCCACCCCCCACATGGTTCAGTTCCTTAAACTCAACAATAACCAAATTTTACTGGAAAACTAAAAACCTAGAATAAAATTAACCACACTTCAAACACCAAAAAATACCAGAGGACTAGATGCACTTTTATAAAATTATTAAAACTTTTATAACTACTTCCTGGCAAACCAGTTACAAATCATAACAAAATGGATACACCCCACCGAACAATCCCACCCATGGCTAGACATAGAACAGGAACAATGCAAAAACATACCCATATCAACCCTACCATTTATCAGCACTTCAATTAAACGTCATAACTCCTTCTACAGCCCTAACAGCATGGTGAAAAGCCCACAAAATAATGAACACAACACCCACACCCTGTAAGAACACACCAATATGGAACAACCCAGACTTTCTTCAAAACAAAACACCACTGAATCTCACCACCTGGAAGGACAAAGGCATCACCCAGCTTCAACACATAATTCAAAACAAAACCTTCATCCCCTTCAATGAAATAACTCAAAAGTACAATATAAACAATAAATCTCACTTCCAATATCTCCAAATCCAATCTATCATAACACATAAATTCAACCTCAAACAAGACTACATCGAAAATTCAACACTAGCAGACACAATACTAAAACTCTCAACACCCACTAAAACTCTATCTAAACTATACAAACTCATAAACATTGACCATACAATATCTCTCCCCACAACAAAATGGGAAAAAGATTTATCAACAACAATAGACCATGACACCTGGAACATAATCTGCAACAATACCTTCTCAATGACAAATAAACCTAACCTCCAACTACTTCAGTATAAGATTAACCACAAAACTCATATCACACTTAAGAAAAAACATCATATGGGACTTTCTGATACAAATAACTGCTCAGTATGCCCCCCTAACACCCTGGATGACTACATGCATGCAATCTGGCACTGCCCACCCATACAGCAATTCTGGAAACAAATCACAACTAAACTCTCTTCAATACTGAACTGCCAGGTTCCACTCTCCCCTTCACTATGCATCCTAGGAAACACTCTTTCAATCACACTTCCCAGCAACCAAAAAAACACAATAATCATTGGGCTCACTGTCGCCAAGAAAGCAATCCTCCTCAACTGGAAAAGCAGAAAAAAACTAAACACCTCAGTATGGATAGACCTCTTTGTCGAACATATCACTATGGAAAAACTTACAGCATCCATCCACAATAAAACACACCAATTTCTGACAACTTGGGAGCCAATCCTCACCATAGTTCAAACCCCTGATATTCACTACCACAAATATAGACTCATACAAATACATACACACACACACACATAAAGACACACACACACTTACACAAATACACACACATAAATACACACACACACACACACACACATAAAGACACATACACAAAGACACACAACCTTTTTTTTTTGTTTCCTTTCTGTATAACTATCACAATTTGTCTTGTATTGTTCTGCATCACCTAATAAAAAAAAATATATATATACTGTATATATATATTTTAAAAAAACCAAGCTGGGGATACAGACTTTGGAGAATGAGGATGTAGACTGGTGTCCTTGGCAGATAGTGCATGATTTATTATTTACATGCGCAAATGTGTTTTTTGGACACCTCAGGAGGACTGAACTGGCATTTTACTGTCTCTGAGTTGCTCTGTGCCATTACGCAGAATGTCACATACTGAAAACTTGGTTATGTGTGTCTTAAATAAAGCATCTGTAGCAATCTGAGTCTGTCATGCACCAATAAAGCAGGAATGGTGTAAAAATTTAGTTTCCTTTTAGAAGAAGGTCCAGGGATACAGAATCTGATCCAATCTAACGACAGGTTCATGTAATTTGTAATTTGTAAAGTATAAACTTTGTATCTCTGCTTCAGAATTGCTGAGATAAAGAGACTGCTTTAAAACATGTTTGACTCCACTGTGGAAAAATAGCATGAGAAAAATGATTGAACAGTACAAACAAAATGCATGAGGGGGATTTGAGCTCAAGACCTCCACTTTTCTACAAAACTTTTTTAATGCCCTGACTTTTAGTTTATTGATTTAAACAGGTGTTTTGTATTGTATGCATAATGCCAGATGTATGTGAGTGATCTAATGACAGAGACAGATGAGGCAGATCTCTTCCTCACAGCCTGTCTCATACCAGCACAGCCTATTTGCTCTGAATCAATGTTTTCAATCTGGTCATTACTTTTTACCATAAGTAGCAATATAATCAATAACTCTTCATTTGGCTATAAGGTTTCCCTACATATACCCACAAAAAGGCTTTCCTCACACACACACACACACACACACACACACTATTTAACTTGTTCTATTGAATCTTGCCTTTTCCTGCCCTTTGATGTGACCTTCACTAATCCTTATAATTTATGGCTCTTGCTTAATGGGATTATTCTATTCCCAGTGATTTGGGTTAACATTTATATTCATTCCTGTTTGTGTATACTATACCACTTAGCTAGATGATTAAGAATGATTAGAGATAATTATTATTCAATTGTGCTGACCTAGGGCAAAAATTAAATAGAATTTATAGATTAATTATATTGGCATGTGTCCGGTGTAATGGGTTCTGTACATAGATATACATATATACATATATATATATATATATATATATATATATATATATATATATGAGATACATATATATATATATATATATATATATATATATATATGTATATATATGTATCTCATATATAAATACATTCAAAGTTTTTGATATCGCTCATCCATACTGTTTTTGCTGGTGTGAAAGTCTGGATTGTTTTTATACAATGACAAAGGGACAGAGTTTTTGCACAGGGGTATAACTTTAAGAGAGAAACAACTTTCCACTAAAGGCTTAACACAAGTAATATCCACTAAAATGAGGCAAACATTTGTTTAGATTTTCCTTTATTTTGGTGAGGTAAATGGGGTGCTATGGAAAATAGGTTTTGCTCGTTGTTTTGGCATTTACTCTTCCTTAAATGAAATAAAATGGGGACTGAGAATATATTTGTTGAGTCTCCCTTATGAGTTGTGAAAGGAAAGCATCACTTGTATGCTTAGTTTCCCCTAGGCTGGACGTAACAATGTTTTGTGTACAACAATCTTTCACAAACCTTGAATCTAAGAGCAGGCCCAGAGGGCAAACTGGAGGCCTACACTAAAGCAAAGCAGGATATGTGGGTAGCAGGGTACTTCTGGGTTATCCATAGGTTTTCAGTATTTTAAAATGGGTCACTTCTTTCATGGGTACTGGGTTAAGTCTACTATATTAGTCGTAAATATGATACATATTTGCTGCCAGTAGACTTTCCACTTTATTTGTCATATCATGCCAACACCTCCTCTTTTTAACCATGAATACTGCAATGCACTCATGGTTATATCATGCCCTCTGGTTTGAATTAAAGCCACTAAACCAGACGGATGCTTTTGGTGGTTTGATTTCCATTCTAACAGGATCCTTCTCCTGGTTTTCTTGCTTCTACAAGTAAAAATGAAATAAGTTAAATTGGTACAGCCAGTGTGGCAAACAAAGACAGCTCAAGATTTAATTCACAAAAACTAGCATAACAGATGGAAAGCAGCTGGATAAGGCAGGCTAGAGATCCCTCAAGGATCTGAATGCTAGGGCTGAATCTGCATCTGTCTTGCAGTTGAGTCTTCCCAACACAGACCAACTATGTTTGCTTTTGCTGCTCCAGTTAATACTTTTGCACATTTGCACTGTTATGGATTGCATGAAGAGTTCATTGAAAACCTGACTTGCAAAGTGCATAGTGGATCAGGAGAAATGTGCACAAAAGGAAACAAGATAGGAGTGTACAAGACTGCATTAAACAGCTACACATTTTAAAACAAATAGACTGTGGTGGCCAGTTGTGATGCACTCTGTCTACAAAACACAACTTTGAAAGATCTAGCCCTTGAATTGGGACCGAGAAAAAGATTAATTAGATGACCTAGAGGCAGAGGAGATGGAGCACCTGTCACCATGACACATGGTTTGCTGCCTTTGTCCACACGTGTTACATCATTCGGGATTGAAGCTCTAAACCTGGAATTATAGCCAACCATTTTCAATCTGGAATAATAAATATAATAGTAAATCACGTTTTCCTGAGCTGTTCATATTTTTATTTTTATTTGACAGTATTCCAAGTAAAATATAATTTTATTTCTGAGGTTATCCAAAAAGATTTTAAAAAATCATCAAATTTCTTGGTTGTTGCATTGTTTTGTTATTCTGACTGAACTTGAAGTAAATTGAAAGATAATCCTGCAGAAGTGCAGTACACTGTTACTGTGTGTGTGTTGTACTATTGCAGTGCAATATATCATTGCATGTATGTGAGTGTTTGGCATTTGTTTCTATATTCACCTATCAGTGTGCTATCTGCCTGTGTAGAACAGGATGATTGACAAATGACAAATCATTGACAATGCTGAGTGAGAAGAGAGTGGAGAGACAGTATTGAGAGGTGGAGTGAAATCTGGAGTATGGAGAGAAATAAAAACACAGCATGAATTATATATTAGGGTCAAATTGGGTTTAAAAAAGCATGGAGAGAAATGCTGTCTGTAGCGTCTATTGAGAAAAAATATTGTAACCTGGCAGATGTACTGGAAACAGCAGATGCCCAAGCTCTTCAAGGGAGTTTCAAGTCAGAAATCTCCAGTCTATGCTCCTCTGAAACCCACATTTCTTCTGGCCAACTGGTGTTTATATCACACTATAAGGTGAGAAGAAATGGTAGAGGATGATAGATGAAAAGGTGAAGGGAAGGGTAGACTCAAAAAAGTTTAGATACAGAAAAGAGGTGAAAGTGAAAGAGGGAGTAGATGTGGGAATATGAGGAGAGAGGGAACGTGTGGGGCGAGATAAGAAAGGGAAAAAAAAACAGAAGAGGGGAGTGCGAAGGGAAAACACTGCAGAAAGGAAGATTGGAGAAAGGGAGGGTGACAGATTGGAAAAGGGTAGAAGAGAGTATGAGAATGGAAAAAGGGTTTGGGCAAAAGGGGGAAACAGATGTCAGGAGAAAGGAAAAGGTTGGAGGAACAGTCCCAGAGGAAATACAAGCTAGGATAAAATCCCCATCTCCCATTAACTACTGATACAATTTTTCTTCTCTATCTTTCTCTCTCTCTAACTCTTACACACACACAACACGCACACACATACACGCACACACACATTCAGATAATAAACATATGAACCAGACTGTAGATAATTGCCTCCTGGGAGAAAAGTCTGGATTGACAGGTGGACTGGTGTGCAGAGCAGCCGAAGGACAATGAGCACAAATACACAAACACATTTACACTGTCACAAACACGTTGATAAAAAAAAATACATTGAAGCCCATTATTTACTCTATGTTCTCACGTGTACACAGCTACACAAACCACTGATGCATGTACTGTTTGCTGCATGAACAATATCTTGAAGCAAAGCAGACATAATTGTCCCTTATGGGAGATGGATATCTGGAGTGGATGGGTTGGTGTGCAGCCTGAGAGAGTTAAAATGATTAGCTAACACACACACACACACACACACACACACACACACACACACACACACACACACACACACACACACACACACACACACACACACACACACACACACACACACACACACACACACTCTAACACACACACAAGCACACTTACACATTCACACAGAAACAGCTAAATGAATGTTGACTGGAAATCTAGCAACCTTTTATGTCAACATGAATAGGTATTCACACTTTGCAAGCATAAATAAACACATACACAGACATGCACATCAAAAACACACACCGGTGTTCAGTCACTTGATTCTCAGTTCTAACAATCTGTGGCTCAGTGAGCAGACACACAGCTCATCAAAGACTAATTTAAAGGCTCTGTGAGTTTTATGCTGAGGTAAATATTCGACTCGTGGCAGGGTCAGACTGCCCTCTTATGATTTCACCCAAGTCACACTGACTCAATGCTAACTGATGAGCAGTTCTAATCTCCTTATTAAGATTTTGGTCTGTATTTTTTCCCACAGTTGAATATTTTTTACCTTTTTTAACTCACCTAGACCATATCTTTGAAATGGGATTAACCGCTTGTTAGAGAATTTCACCATCTATCATTCTCTTTGCATTCCATTGTCTAGAGGATGTTTTGTGTTTTTTGATCAGAATCTAAATACAAACATGTCTTAAGATGTGTAGGTCACTTTAACATACAGGAACTGTGTATTCTTCCTGTGCAGCAGACAGCTCATTAATAAATAATAGAATAGGAGAGTCATTGCAACTCTATTTAGATCTCATTTGTTATTTAAAAAAAAGACATGCAGATTGACCAGCTCAAAAAAGACACCTATTTTACTGTTATGTTACATTTTATTTGTATTAGAATTGTGAATGAGTAAACATTTTACCATCATTACCAAACTAACTTGGAAGTGGTTTGCTACAAAATTCATATTACGTTCATGAAATCCTGAGGTCGATATTTTTCGCTTTCACATCGCAGACAGACTGCCCTTAAGTTCACACAAGTAACATCAACATCACAGAATAAAGTAGCTGTCCAGATCCTATTTATAAGGATCTAATTTATATGCCTTGAATTCTAATCCTCTGAATAGAACAACCAATGTGTCCAAGGAAATATGCTTGCATAGAACTTAACTGATTTCCTAATAACCTAATAACAGCAGCTGAAGCAACAGAAGGGAGGTTGGGGTGGATGATGAGTGTAAAACACTTTGACTGCCACACCAGTGCCCTGAGTTTTTTTAACAAATGTGACAATGTTTAAGCATTAACAACACTTTAGATGAAAAAAATAATAATGGTTTCAATTAGATTAAAAAAAAAAAAAAAAAAAAGCCTTTGTCGTAAGTCACTGCTGGCTTTGTATCAAATGTATTTCTAAAATATTGGAATAATGTTGTTGAAAATTAAGTGTGCAGTGTATCGTAAGATTGCCTAGATTGTCAGAAAACAAAAGAAAATGTTGACATTAAACATAGTACAGACACTGCTGCGTCGATATTTTGGCAACTTGACAGGTATTTTGATTTTAAAAAAATCTTCTTCATGCTGATAGGATATTAATGTTCTCTGCATTAGGTTTCCTTGAGAATTATGTTCTCAATAACCCTTTTAACACATATGGAAATCTCCTGAAAAACTCTCCTGATTAGTCTTCCCAGAGGGGCTTTAGGCATTATGTGAACACGAACAGATGAATTTTTCACCCAGAGTTTCTCCGGCCAGACCCCTTGTATTTTTTCTGCAGCAAGTCTGAGTGGGATGATGTGAGAACGCAGCAGGATATTCTCCCGGAGAATTCACCTCGAGCCAATAGAAAGAGAATGATGTTTATATTCTGTGTCTGCTACATGGTGTTAAGAGTTGTCTGATCGCAAACACTACGATCTCCGTGCATGCATTAAACGGCTGCATTATGTTTTCTGTTGGTCAGTATGTTGTTCTCCTCTCTTTTGTGGATGTTGTCATTCCATTGGACTACACATAGCATTGATATAAAGGCAAATATTCTCATTATAACGTCGTGTAGCGGACTCTGTTGCTACGGCCGCTACTTCCACGTTGTTTATTTACGTCACGTCTTACCTCAGGAAATCCCCCGACCTCCCCTCCCCTCTGACAGGGAAAGTCCCCCGCTGTGAGGAGCATATGTGAACGGCTAGGTCAGGAGACTCTCCAGAGCGGCCCTCCTGTAATTATCTAGATATTATCCGGAGTGCAGATGTGAAAACGGCTAATGACACATTTGTTACAAATAAGCTGTACCATGTTTTTTGGAGACAAACTTATCTGCTTTTCTATTGGTTGGTAAATCTTACCAGCCTATCAACTCATCATGTCTAAATTACTCAGAGTCAAACTTTTGACATGAACCACAAGGATACCTGATTCCTCTACTGATACTTCAAAAGTTTAAAACAGTTTAACCCTTTTCATCCTCTTTTAAAAACTCTATTAAGGCTTGTGTTTTGAAGTGGTTTCCAATAGCTCATAAGCATTATGTTCTCATTTCTAACAAAGCACTTTGATGCTGTTGAGACAGTTCTCTTTCAGTGCCATGTTACTCCCATCAAATGCTGTTATTCTCAATCGGTCAAACAAACTGATCAAAAGAAGGAACAGTAAAGAGTTCAAAAAATGTTTGTCAATGTGAACTCTAAAGGTCATCAGGGAGATTAACTGTGACAGCTCGTCAGACTTTTAGTGACATTATTACGGACATAAATGATTAAAATAATTGGGAAAACAGGGTGGGAGTGGGGTTGGTGGGCAGGGGATGGATGAAAAATAACTTCAAAAATCTTCTGAGACACGGACAGAGTCACAAAGAATACAAGGGCAAAATCATCAGAGACAGAAAGAAGCAGACAGACACATGCAAACAGAAAAAGAGAAAAAACAACAGGAGAAAAATTTAGAAGAACTCCGACAGACATTTTTAAAAAAAGTTGGAGTGAAGTAGATGACAAGGAACCTGAGATAGACAAAGTTGTTGTTAAGTACTGCTAGTGGAGTGGAGTCAATTTATAAAAGATTGTTTGCTTACAGTACATACAAACACTTTCATGTGATTGAAAACAGTAAAAAGCACATGTACTGTATGAACATAATTACATTTCCAGTTGCTTCATCTTCAGCAAGGCCTGTTTCAACATTCTGAGAGGACTGCAGATGGAAATTAGCGTTGGTTAAACTGAAGTACATTTACATTTGTATTAATGTTGACGAATGTTCTTGAGAAACAAAATTATTCAAACAAGCATTAGCCTACCTAAAGAGAAATTAGAATGACTTCATTCGTGTTTATTCTGGTTATAATGACATCATTTAAAGCGCAGGAAAACACACTCCATACCTCCATAAGGTTGATGTACAACAAGAAATTGATTTTTTTATTTATTCTGCAGCTCACCAGCATACCTGATGTGAATTCTAAACATTTATTTAGTCACTTCTCTGTACAGATGCATATCTTTAAATGTCACTCCTACATGCACTGTGCTGCATGTCTAATTATAGGTGAAGTACAGCTGTCACATCGAACTATGGCCCAATAGCCTGAAGACGGACGGGAACACACTTGAGTCCTTGTATGCTTTTGCTTGAACACACAAAAACTTTGGTTGTTTTCAATAGTAGTTCATTTTAAAACTTCAATGTCACACATTTTACCCTACTGCCATTTGTCAAGTTACACTAGTCATAGTCATTGTCTTTGAAAGTAATGGACTGCTTACCGTTGTTTGCTATGTCTCAAAATGATTCAAACAAAAGAAAAACTAATTAAAGGTATATGATTTGTAATATGAAGGCTGTCTTTATTTCTACTTTTACTTTTAATTTCAGATTATCCATCACCCTTTTATTGAATTATACAAAATCCTTAAAACATGGTTGGAATGCTGATGTTTATTTTGCTGTGTATTTTGCAACTTGCCTGGTCTAACAGGGTCTGTTACATTTAGGAAATCAGGGTTGAATTGAAAATGTAAAAAAAAAAAAAAAAAAAGAAAAATAGAAATGGGAAGACAGGATTTGAAGTGTTTTTTTCTGTCCTTGCAAACAGAAGTTTACAGGATGTAAATATATGAGATAGCTAAAGTGTAATTTGGTCTGTTACTTCCCTTGACAGTTACACACATGAACACCTGCACACACATTTTATGAACGGTTCAATAATCTCTCCCCCTCTATCACTCTATCCCTCACCCTCACAGACACACATGCAGTCATAATATCTGTCTCATAATTCACTGTGGTGGAGTTAATCCTGACCACAGGAGGTAGCATCCCCTCAGCGAGACACTTACGCTGTGTTTTCAATGTTTGGAAATTTGAAATATTGAAACTGCTAACTCAGCTGACATGTTCATGTTGAGATGTTCAGGAAGTGTTGCGACAGGAACAGAGCACTCTTTAAATATGAATTTGTCATCATAAATATGATTAAAAGTCACTGAAAACTCTGCATGCACACATTTGTATCCCAGTGGTGTTGCTGTGTGTTTATGTTTGAGTTCCTCTGTTACCATCTCTCAGTAAATATTCATAACAGCTGTTTGTAACACTTAGCTGAGCTTAATTCCCTTTCTGTTTGCCTCCTGAGCACTGATACATGTCTGGTACATGCTGGTGAAATCAACCTTTAAAGCTTTGATTTACAGGTAAGAATGTGTTTGAAATGCTGTTTTTAATTCACAGTTTCACAGTAAGGAAGTCAAGATTGGTTACATTGTGATCTCTCTTTCTCTCTGTGTTCCTTTGAGTGTGAGTTGTTTGAAAACTTGCTGTCCCTGGTGTTCCAAAGATTCTTCTGAGTCACTGATCAAACTGAAACTCTGCGTGTTTACTTCAGGGTCTCATAGTTGTCACGGGTACAACATCCCTGTCAACCCCCCGAGCTTGCCATCTTGTTTTTCTTCTCCAATGGCGGGAGAAAAGTTGAACTTGTATGACCTGTCATGCTATGCGTGTGTTTTCTTGTGAACTACTTAAAATACTGCAAAAATTTGAGATTGTAGTGCAACTTTTGTGAGTCATTTGTTTGCTGTACATTATATATAAATAAATTCCTAAGGATAGTAGGTTATTAAATAAAATAATTTAATGAAATAAATTAAATACAGTTATAAATGGTAAAACATTTGCATTTCTAAGTCACAGAGAATGTATGACTTGCATTCAAGTTATGTGTGCTGACTACACAACAGTTCTGGGACTTGTCAGGAACAATGATAAATCAGCATATGGAGCTGGGGTAATTAACGTCATGGTGCAATCTTTAGAATCTAGCTCTCAGTGTAGATAAGACCAAGGAAATGGTTATTGATTACAGACAGACTGGCAGGCACAATCATACGCCCCTGATTATCGATGGTGAAGCTGTAGAGAGGGTCAGCGACATCACGTTTCTGGCATGCACCTTGCAGACAACCTGACCTCCTCTGTCAACACCTCAATCGTAGTAAAACAAAACGCTTAACAGCAGCTCCAGCCAATCCGCAGACTAAAGAGGGCATGTCTCCCCATCCCAGCCCTTGTGCACCTTCTACAGAGGCACCATTGAAACCATCTTAACATTCTCACTCACTTCCTGGTTTGGCAACTGTATAGCTGTCGAACAACAGCAGCTTATCAGGATAGTGAAAAAAGCAAGCATCTACTGGTGCCCAGCTCCCCTTCCTGGTGGAGACTTACAATCAGCGCTGTGCTCGCAAGGCTTCCAGCATCATAAAGAACCCCAACTATCCTTCTCATAAACTGTTCATCCTCCTACCATCAGGAAAGACGTATCAGAGCATTCCTGATAAATCCAGCAAAATGCTCAACAGTTTTTTTTCCACAGGATGTCAGGATCATTAACAGATGGACCTGTGCTGCACAAACACACAAATTGAATGACTGAGGTGTTAATGCTTTCTGTTTCTTTTCTTTTCTGTGTTTTTATTTGAGCTATTTTTATCAAAACTCTTTTACTTTACTTTAAGAATTGATTTTGTTTCTATATGTTACATGTTTTTATCTGTCACACTGCTTAGGACTGCAAGAACAACATTTTGTTTTTTTATGCAGAAACTTGAGAAAAAAAATACAAACAAACAGAATCTTGAATCTTATTATCGCTCAATCTTTTAAAATAACAACCCATCAAAAGCATGATACTCAAATGTGAAACAAACCATTGTGATGAGGAATACTTGTCAAAACAGAAATAAGATATATGCATTTCAAAAAGCATAAGGAGCCTACTACACTATCTCTTTAATATTCTGTATATACAGTTCTTACAGTGATTTAGAAGTGAGTACTTTGCCTTCTGCAGCTGTTGACTGACGGATGCACCTTACATGGTGTTGAATGAGAATTGACTGTATTTGAGGAATCATTACCCTGAGGTAGCTGAATGTCTTTGTTGTTGATCTTGTGGTTGTTGATCTTGTGGTTGTTGATCTTGTAAATCTGTAATTCTTTAAATGACTTCTTTTTTGGTGGATATAACATGAAGGAACAAAAAAATGGCAAACATCTTCAATACAACCAAAAGTGCAATTGATTTCTATATCTCAATACCAACACTTTCAAAATGCTGCACCGTATTATTCAAGTTGTGCTGACTTACAGAAAGGGAGGCATGCAAATACGATGCACAATAGTTCATCCTATAATTTCCTAGTAGGTTTGTCAGAGAAGCGAAAAAATAAAAATAAGAATAAATTAAACCTTATCAAATCAATGTTGGGGGACCTTTAAGGTATAGCTGCCAAATGAACTGCAGCATCTGTTCCTTACAGTATCAAGTAGACTAAACTCTGTAAGACCTGTTTGAGCTTTGTAATTAAAGCACAAGTCTAACAGGAACATCCAGTTATGAGGGATTTGACATCCAACCTATTATGTTCAGTTCAGGTCAATCTGAACCTTTATGAAGTTTGAGAAGGAAATGGTTGATACAGATGGCATTCTGACATTTTACAAGATGAGCCCCATGTAATAGTCACAACCTTCTATCCCTTTAAAACTGAAAAGAAATCTTTAAAACCCTATTCTTTTCAGTAACAGAATGAATGCATTTGTGGTTGCATCATTGTAAATGAGGGTCGCCCTCAATGATCTCTCCGAGAACTTAAATAAAGGTTGATGATGATGATGTTTAGACAGTAGGTCTGGTTTTAACCAGCCAAACATGTTTAGAGGCACAGATAACAGTGGTGGTTATCCTTACACCTGACACTTTTTCTCATTCTAGTTGAAATTAGCATTAACCATTTTTTGGTGATTTAATACAAAACCTTGGCTAATATAATTTAGGATCTAAATGACAGTTCCAGGACATATAGTGTTGTGGCTGACAAATGCTCTTTTGTTCTCCTTCTGTTATTTTTCTGCTTTACCTTCCTATATTAAGATCACTGGAACGTATTTGATTCTATTTGCTCACCTTACCTGCCTTTTTTTTCTTCTCTCCATGATGCTCCTGGTGATGGACCTCAGCTTTTACAGTTTCCACAGGCCCACATGTGCTATACTGGATGAATGCCAAACATAATCCCTTACAGGTGGAACCCTCAAGATTTAATCCCTCGGGGGGTGATCTCTTCAGTGCATGCTAATGAAGAATGTGCCTTTGCACGTTGTGTAATCAAAACCACATTGTGTGTTTTGTGCAAAGCAAGCAAACTTGCCTTTAGAAATTAACATAAATACATTCCAAATAGGATGGAATCAGTGAATTGATTTCTTGCAGGGAATTGGGTGTCATGAATAATGACTTAGCCCAGGCTAGCCCTTGAAGTCCCTGATGGAAACCAGGCCAACATATGGGCTGCCCTGCATTTTTTATATATGAGGTGGTTCTGACATCTAGTGGTGAAATAAGCAGTTACATTGAGATATCTGATTAATTGAAAGGGGTAGGACAGAATACAAATTATTTAATTTTGGATGGGTTATTGATAACTCAAAGATTATCACAGTAAAAAAAATTGCCACAATGAAAAATAAAATGTAGGAAAAACACATATTGGCTTCCCTCTAACAGTGATCCACCAAAGCCAAATGCAAGTCAACAGTTTTACTTCCTACTGTAATAAATAAGTGTTTGATTAAAAAACAAAAAAAGGTGGAATTCATAAAGTAATAGTTCTACAAAAACTCTTCATGTGAAAACATCTTGAATTACTCGTGTTTGTCCTGGACCTAACCTAATGCACTTTAAGAAAATGGTTCAGATGTTGAAGTGGTCTGGGCTTATGATTCTGAAGAAACCATTGCAGAGTAACAAACACATTTCTGGGACTTTGTTTACTCCACATGTCATTAGAGCAACAGAGAAACCCCCCAGGAGGAAAGGAGAATGGGACTAGAAAGAAACATGGCTTAATTAACTAGAAAAGTCTACCTCTGTTAGTGACAAGAAAAATAATAGATTGATTAAAGTACATCACAATAAACCCTTTAGGACTAGTTTAGCAAAGTTCCTTGAACCTACATATATTGACCTTTAATTGCTTTCCAATGAATTTTACCCTTAATCAGGTCATTCTTCCCACGTTCACAAGGAGCTCATTCAGTGTCTTCTTGTTATGCAGCAGGGGAAGCAGTTAATTACATCAGAAGTTCTTGGGACTTCTTGTTAGTTGGATAATGTCTCTACACTGAAGTCCCCTTCTCGATAAATATTTAAAAACTCCCCTGGGCTTCAGATAAAAAAAGAGAGTCAATTATATATTAACCAATTTAAATACGCTTCCATAGAAGCGTTCTCCGTGAAAATAGAATAAGTAAGTTAGCATTATCATTAATGGATATATTTAAAGCTCGGCTAGCCTATGTGTTGTATGAAGTAAGGCTTTAATGTTTTGTTAATCTATAGTGAAGATTAAAATAGGTTTGATCACATTTAACATATATCTGCTAAAAATCTTAAACATCCGAAAGTTAACCTGAATAAAAGCATTTAAATACTTAGAAGCATATTTGAAATAACTTTCTAAGCCTTAATCAGTCTTGTCAAATTGAGCACTGGAAGATTAGTAAAATGATTTTAAAAAATCACCTCGTATCCTCAACATTCTCTTGCTCTATAAAAAGGCTAGCTGCAAGTTCAGACTACAGAAAACTCTAAAAGATTTGCTGCACTATGATTATGACAGAATGAGAATATGTTTAGATGTGAGTTACTAAAGATAGATCATCTAGTTGAGCAATTCCCAAACGTCCCTGAACAAATAGTTCAGTCACATATCAATGAATCAATCAATTAATCAATCTTTATTTGTATAGCGCCAATTCATAACAAATGTTATCTTTACAAAAGAACAGCTAAAAAACTTTATTCTTTGTTATATTATCTACAAAGACATTCTGTAACATTCATCCATCATGAGCACAGCATGAATCAACATTTAGTAAAGTTACAGTGGTAAGGAAACACTTCCTTAAAGAGGCAGAAAACTCAAACAGTACCAGACTCATCTAAAAGACCTAAAGGGTGCACCGTGCACAGCCTAAACACATTCTCACATGCAAACGGCACACTGAAAATAACTTTACTATATTTTATTGTGTGCGAACAACGTGTAGCTTCCTAGGGTTTACCCAGCACAATCACAGGGCATACACAGGTTCATTAAATACAAATGGTCACATGACCAAGTACCAGACTCACGTTGAGCAGCCATCTGCAGAACTGTGGGCTAGGAAAGCTGGATAAAGGGAGATGTAGATCATTTCCCATTGAAAATACAGAGTATTCAGATGGATTTGTCTCTGCTATAGGCTTAGACTACAGGGGGAACTGGCACCTTGAGCTCATATCGTTCCCTCTCTGTCTCTCTCTCTTTGTGCATTCACAAAGTGTCTCAAGAAACAACTTTTACAAATTGGCGCTACAAATGAAGAGTGATTGATTGATGAATTGATTGATCTGTGACACTAAGAGGAAACCAAACATACCAGCACAAGCTACTCAGGTTACATTTTGGCTTTACATTTGAATCTGTTTTTGAATGGCATTTCATTCAACATCATTTAAACAGTAATATGTGGTTTCCTACCAAAAAGGGGGGCTAGTTGCATTTTCTTCCAAACCCATAATCATTGATCTGCCCTTTTTGTGGGGATGATATGTTGACTTTCTGAAAAGTCAGAAATCAGATTCATGGGTAGCATAACAAATTGTGGCATAAACCATTCATTATTAGGTCCAATATGAAACAGTCATCCAGTTAGAGGGGAAATGTGTTTCCACATTACATTGTAATTTGATATAACACTAATGAATTTCACTTGTCACACTGCCTCATTACAATTAGCCTTTCATATGAGAATAACCCCTGTGTAATGTACACTGACCTGAAATGAGACCTACCCCATTACACATATAATCCAACATGATAGATGAAAGATTTTCATGGCCATGAATCTCACTGGACTGGGTTAATTAAGGGATCTAATTAGTGTTTTATGGTTAAAAGCAGTTCAGTGGCTTATTCTTAACAACTGGTGGACAATGATCACTGTGTTAAGCTCTCAAGGTAGCTGGTCTTTGTTGGCCCTGCAATCTCATTTTCAAAGTATGTATAAATGATTCTATTATAATTATGTCCCAAGAACGTTGAATACAAATATTTGATTATTTAAGGGGGAACAGTTTTGTTGGAGAATCTTTCAACGAGCTCCAGGGGTTTGGCTAAATGTTTTATTTATGCTTCTCTTACTGAATGTTTAAATGCTCCTCCAACAGCTTATAGCTGTCATAAGCTGATGTTATAGCTGATGTTATAATTGTAAATTTTGTTCAAACCTTCTCTCAAAAATTTGCAGGTTACCAGTTTTATTTTTTACTCTGAAATTAAAGTATCCATGGCAGCGGAAAAAAAATCGAAACATTTGAATTCCGACTGAAAATAACAACTCTGTTCCAGCTTTTTATAAAACTGAACAACAAAGATAGCAACTACCAAACCTTACCAATCTTTCACAATGTTATTGAACAAAAGACACTAGAGTCCTGTATCTGTCCTGTCAGGAAATTATTTTAATGCATACTAATAACTTAGAATTGGGGTTAATAAAGTACCTGCCTTAAGACTCTATACACACAAAATAGACCTTATTGTTATTTTTATTTATTTTAGAATATTTTAGGACTGCATTAATATGTACAGAGTACACCACACAATTCCGCCAGCTCCCTCACTCTGTTGTTGCCTCTGTTAAAAAAGGAAAACTAGTATTTATATTTCATATTTATTACTAATTTTAATAGTACATAAAGGTGGGAAGGCTTATGTCATTTCTAGCACAGCATACTCCAGCCAACTTCAACCTGGGCAAAGGTCTAATTAGCCATAGCTGAATACACCTGTGTGGGCTTGAAGGTCATTGAAAAGATAAACCTATGAATTAGTCTGCATTTCCATCAGTTTTCTGATAACATAACCCACTGCAAATTGTGATCTTCAGCAATGTCAGTCATTGCTTTGACATACATTTGCAGGCCTGTGTAATGATTGTTGTTTCAAGATGGTTTTGCACATTTTTACAGCCTTTTTTTTTTTACAGCTGGATGAGTGATACTGAAATACTGACAATAGTAATTAGCCAACACTTATAAAGAAAATTCAAGTGTACTCCCAAGACTATTGATATGGAAATATGGTCCTTGGCTGTCATTGATGATGTGAGTGAGTGTGCCCATGTGTTTTATGGTTTGGAATCACAGTTAAAAGGGGCCGTGAAGAGCTCCATCTGGATAAATGACATATGAGCCAATATTTCCATCTCTTATTGTGTGTAAATGTAATTAAACAGGCCAATTATCGCCTGATTAACAAAGTGTTTTACACACCAAGACATGTTGCAAACTGGAAATTATAGTAAATTATAATTTAGACACACATCTCCCTTCTCTTTACGACATATTCTTAATATCCAATGCCGGGGGTGGGGGGGAGGGGGGGGCAATAAAATAAAACAGGGCATTCATCATGAGCCTGGAGACATGGGATATAGGACTGACACATATGAGCTCTTGAGACAGGGATATAGAATAAATGAAGAAAACCTGTTAAAATGTCTACCTATTAAATTACCTTGGATATAAATTGTTCCTACCTGTTCATAAGTCCGAAGATCCTGAGGGGTTAGAAGATAATTAGGCCTTTACTGATGGACAATGTGACTGGGAGTGAGGTATCCCACAGTGGCTGAAAATGGGAAAACAGTCACAGAAAGAAAATCAAGCCCATTGGGTATCAGGACATTAACGACTACTGGGGCCACTACAAGCTTCATCCCTCTCTATAATATATTATATTCTACCTGGACATGAATGCACTAATCAGACCATGGTCTTATCATAAGTTGATGAGCCTGTCAGCCTGAACTCGAAATGGAGTTGACCCAAAAATTAAGAATTATTTGTAGAATATTTTTAGTAGTTGATTACCAAAGGTTTCTTATCAGAAGTTTAGTTCAGTTTGACACCTTTAGTTCTCAGTTAGTTTTCTGAGGAGTGACTGAAATTTAAAATGACTGCTCTTTGCTTAACACTTAAAGGAAATGTAGCAGAAATCAAGTATATCCTCTGAAAATGACTCTGTGAGTCATGACTGTCTACAATGAGTGTGACACCCGCTGTCTGTGATGCTTTCCAAACTTTATCTACTGCATGTTTACATCGATGGGACGGCCGGCCGGCTAATCGCCTATGGTATAAAAGTTGTTTAATTGAGTGACTAGAGAAAAGAAGAATAACATACTATACTCACTGCTTATTTGAATGTCACGTAAGCGTTTTTAGATCACGGTCATTTCGTGTAAGTGTGTGTTTACATGCAGTGTGAAACTACGAGCAAAATACAGAGCAATAGCATTAGCATGCTAACACAACAATGAGTTGTTTTGGTTTCATGCTGGTGCTCAAGGGCGACATCTACTGGATAAAAAAGCCGCATATTCTTCCTTTAAGGACATAATTCTGCACACTGGTGTACTGTTATTTCAGTGAAAAGCTATTAGATTCCTGAATTCAAAACATGTATGTTATACATAACATACTTTGGACCAAGCTTCGAATATGGTATAGAAAAAATATATATATTTTTTAAGATTTATTTTTGGGCTTTTTGTGCCTTTAATTGAGAGACAGGACAGTGGAGGAGCAAAGCCTCCATACATGGGGCGCGCACTAACTACTGCCCCACCAGCGCCCCTTGATTCATTATTTTATTTGTCTATATGATCTTATACATGTTTACATATCGTTTTATTTGTGTTACAAATATTATTGAAAAAACATATAGAGTTGACAACAACCCTGCAGCAGGACAACCAGCAGACCACTTTTCTTCCATTTCATTTGAGTAACACACCATACGGAAGAGGTCGATGACACATGGAAGTCCAACAGGGAGTATCATGTGGCCTTGTGTCACATCACAGAAAGGAACTGCTTTTGAGACATATGATATAAAATAAAAACTGAAGGGAAAAATAAATGTTCAATTTCAATAGTGTTGGATGTGTGTGATGGTTAATTTTCAATAGCCTTACTGGGGAGAACATGTCAAAAGCAAAAAATCTTCTTTTTAATTGTTTCTGTGTGATTAAGATACAATTATGTTGCTACAGCATACATTGTTTTAATACAAGACAACAATAAGAATACATTGTAAAGTAAAGACATTTTGGACCTCTTCAGTCCTTTAGAGATAGCATCCTTTGAAGAGAAAAGTTACGTGGGAAAACATTTAAAAAATGTCTACCCTATAAGTGAGCATCTGCTATAGTGAATAACAGCCAATTTAATGAAGACTGATCAGTGTCCAGAAGCAATTAACAAGTTTACAGAGAGAGACAGAAAGAGGAGCCTTACAAAGGAAAGGAAGGGAGAGCTCATACAGGCAACTGCCAAGACCACAGAAGGAGACAGAACTCACCTGAGACCAGGCATAACATACTGTGGAGGAAATTCACAGTTCACACTTTTCTCAGATGACAGGAAATGAGGGAATGAGAAGTGAAAAAACTGAGGAAGTTAGGGGATGAAACAAAAAAGCTGAAAGAGAGACAGCCGATAAGGAGAACACAAGGATGTAACAAAGGAGAAACGTCCCCAGATGGTGGGGCATACGGTGAGATGTGTAGTAGACAAAGCTGGCAGGCTGCTGTGACTCAAAGAGGGAATAAAGGGACAGGGTGTGTGTGTGTGTGTGTGTGTGTGTGTGTGTGTGTGTGTGTGTGTGTGTGTGTGTGTGTGTGTGTGTACGCGTGCATTCTTATGTGAGTGAGTGTGTGTGCCGGGGGGTTGTGAAGCCCCTTTGATCACTTCTCAGAGAGGCATCACTCTCCATTTCCTGATCTGTAACAAAGACCTTTAAAAAGTTAAATTATACATAGTAATGTAATGTCTGGTGGTAGGGAGTTGTGTATATGAGGACTACACTATTCTGTATTCTATTGTTTGTTGATTTTAAAGTTAAAAAGATCTCCTTGGTAATTTTTCTTTTATTGGCCTGCAGAGGGCAATGAAACCCTTGCGTCTTAACACAGATTGTCTAAACTATATATTTCTCTGGAGCTCTCAATACTTATCAGCTTGGTCTCATTGTCTGCCATCTGTAAGAACAGAACCTTTGATTGATCTCACACTGATTACACTTCTAACTATTATAAAATAAAATAAAGTTGCTCATAGCTGCGCTTGTGTGTCTGACTGGAATCAGATTGTTGAACCTGAGTCTAGATGGAAGTCTGTTTAATCCCCAGACCTCTTAAGGCAATTAAAAGTTGATTGATATTGCCGGTTATGTTACACCAGCTACATTTTGTACATAGTCTTGTAAATGTCCAGTATATAATGCCCCATAGGTGTTTTTAGAAAAGTAAGATGAAAAATTGAATTCCAAAATAATGTATTCCATATTGTATTATGTTACTTAAAAAATCACCTATCAGAAAAAAATAATTGGTGAAATAATTTTTCTTGGCATTTTACACCATCAAATTCAATCATCTTAAAATTCCACAATACTTCCTTTTTTTTTTCTTTACATACAGGAAAACACAATGTGAGTGGTTTTACCAGCAGTCAGCTTAAAGTTATGTTAAGGACAGTAAAACATGTTTTGATGACAAAACACAAACCGAGCACCATGTTGAGAACATGATAACTCAATTCAGATAGGTCCATGCTGTGAGGCGACAGCGCAACTATCACCAAGCCATTTTTAGTGACCACACTAAAATTCTCCACACAACCAAAACCAACAAAGATGATTCCTTATAATTAAGTTAGTCATTTTGATAAACAGCACAATATTTCAAACAACTTTGAAGTTATACTAGAAGTTGAATAACTCAATAGAAGCCTTACAGCCTCCTGCTAATGCACCAAACACATCCCAGAGTATCGTCTCCCGTACAGACACTAACCTCAACTGGATATCAGCCCTGCATCACACTCCTGGTTGAACTAAAAAATCTTAAGTAATATAGATTACGGAGAGGAGAAAATTTTTCTGTATTAAATTTCCATTTCACACTAGTTATCGTATAAAGAATGGCAAAATTTAAAAAAAAGGATTTCTGTGTGTTTGAGAGAGTGTGTGTTGAACATAGACTGTAAATATTAATGGACGAAGCCTGAGTGACGTCAGCCATTTGTCACGGGAGGGGGTTCTGGAGGCTCATCGGCAGCCACAGCCATAATGGAAATCCTGTCTCAGCCTAACTTTCAGTTGTCCTAACAGCCGAAGCTGAGGTGGGTTTTAAGCTGAACCATTATATCGCACCCACCTGTCAATCATTTCAGCTATGAGCCTAACTATGAATAACACATATCGTTTTCAAAATCAAAACGGAGCTGTTTGTAAAAAATTAACCCCCCGTACAGTCTGTGCCAGTGATGACAATCACTAATCAGACCTATTTTGTTTTTTGTACTAGGCTTTAAACATGTTCATTTATGCTGTAAAAACTGCTTTTTTTTTTACCTGGACTCAATCCCGACATCCCAAACAACTACGGGCCCATCTCCAACCTCCCCTTTCTCTCAAAACTACTGGAACGTGCTGTTGCTTCTCAACTCAAAACCCACCTCTCTGCCATTAACCTTTATGAAACATTTCAATCTGGTTTTTGTTCCCACCACAGCAACGAAACAGCTCTCCTAAAAATCACCAACTACCTTCTCCTCTCCTCTGATCCCGGAAAGCTCAACATCCTCATCCTACTGGACCTAAGCGCAGCATTTGACACCATCAACCATTCCATGCTTCTCTCCCACCTTGAAACCACCTTCAACATCACCGGCACTGCTCTCTCCTGGTTCAAATCATACCTCTCTGACAGATCATCAGCATAAACCACTGCAAATCCCCGACTGCTCCTCTCTCCCAAGGTGTTCCCCAAGGTTCAGTACTAGGTCCCCTCTTCTTCATCATGTTCATGCTCCCCCTTGGTCACATCATCCACCGCCATGGACTCCAGTTTCACTGCTTTGCCGACGACATCCAGCTCCACATCACCAGCAATGCCATCACTCCTGCCACTCACTGACTGCATCACAGAAATAAAATCCTGGCTTCAAACCAATTTTCTCAAACTTAACTTCGACAAATCAGAAGTCATCATCATCGGCCCCAAATCCAGTATGAAATCCATCAACAACTTCTCCCTAACCATCGATGGCTCCACAGCGCTCCCTTCCCCTCACATCAGTAACCTTGGTGTCATCTTCAACCAAACCCTCTCCTTTGACAAACACATCACCAAAACAGCCTTTTTCCACCTCAGAAACATCGCCCGCCTCCGCCCATCCCTCTCATTTTCAGCTGCTGAGACCCTCATCCACACATCCATCACCTCCCAACTAGATAACTGCAACAGTCTCCTCTACGGTTCACCATCCAAAACACTCAAGAAACTTCAATACATCCAAAACTCCGCTGCTCGACTTCTCACACACTCCCGTACCAGAGACCACATCACCCCTGTCCTTCCTAGCTCCCCATCCCCCAGCATATCCACTTCAAACTCTCATCCTCACCTACAAAGCCCTCCACAACCTGGCTTTTATTGTTCTCTTTTATTGTTCTCCCTCTTGTATTGTTCCCATAGTTTTTTCTTTGTTTTTGTTGTTTCTTGTCAAAGCATCTTGGAGTATTTAGAAAAGCGCTATATAAGTCTAATTTAGTTTTATTTATTTTTTGCCTGTTGTGTATGTGACTTCCGGTGTTCCTAAAGCCAGCCTCAAGCGGGCACTCAACGAACTGCACTTCTGCATTGGCTTCATTTTTCAAGACTTTTTTCAAGGTTGCCACTTGGCGTGTACACCCTCCCAGGCACTGTTTTGCTCTTTAGTATGCTTATGCAAAATTGCTGCCACTTGTGCCTGCATCTGTTTGGGGCACAGTCAGAAGATGCAGTATGCACATGAACAGTAGGGGCAATGATGGGGCCAATAGTAGCAAGAAAAACATATTAGACAGGCTGACAAACCAAGTCCACATTATCCATACCTATTTGATGGGTAATTTCTACTGCACTTAAATCCCAATGCATCTGTGGCTACATTTGTATTTTTTGAATTTTTCACATCTCGTGAGAACATTTTGACATTTTGATGAAAAACTACACAAAGAGGCATTCAAGAGGACTCTTACAATTGTCAACAGCTGCTGTAACAATAGCATCTACACACACATTTGGCTAAAAGTCAAAAGTTAACAACTTGTTTACTGGAATTACCGGGACTGTTACATCATGCATAGAGTGCTGATGGTGCTGACAGTGTGCTCTGTCCACCAGTCATCAGTTGCCTGAGCTGATCGGATCTTCCTTTTGATTATTGAGTTACTATTATCTTAAATCTGACTTCATACTTTACTAAATAGTTACCTCCTGGAGTATCTCCATGTCTATTGTTAAAATCCTGCCCATCAGTCAGCTGCATACCGCCTGAGCTCTCTGGTGTGCCCTCTAGAGGTTCCCTCAATTAACCCCTGTAATGCATAGATATAATTTGTGCATGATGCAGTATGCAAGCGCAAGATAAAACAACCAGTACATAACAACTGATGATATCGCCTCATCATCCATACAATGAATATTTTTGATTTGTATGATTTGATTTGTTATTAAACACAGCAGCAAGCAGATGTCTGTATCATAACTGCAACTTGACATATGTTTACTCCATACCAGAAAATCAACATTCAATGATGCATCTTTGCAATTACTGCATGTGCAGACATATAAATACACATACACAGACAGTCCAGTCTCACTCTTAACCATGTTGGAAATGAGCCAAGGAAATTAGACATTTCCACATACAATTTCCACGTTAATTTCTTCTAAGTAGGCGAATTCAGCTTGTAAGTTTTATGAATGCTAAATAAAAGATGTAAAGATAATATTTTTTGAACAACCCAGATGGTTTCACATCTTACTCTGCAAGCATACCAGCTTGAAACACATTTACCACATGAATAGTGTTCTTAACAGTAAACAAGACAAAGTGCAAGATACTATCTGTAAAATGACAAATTAAGACTCTGTAGCCTGTAGAGCACATGCAAATGTAAGATGACACATTAAAACAAGTTATACTACAGATATGGTATTGTAAGAGACTTGTATTTCAAAATGTTTCAATAGGCAGAAAATTGAGGTGTGATGCCAAATTTAACAGCTGTGAGCATCATGCGAACCATGCAACAACATTTAGGAATCATGAAGAGGATCACTATGTGAACAAACATGTGGGCGACGGAGTTTGTGGGTGTGCTTGTGTGTTTCTGTCAAATTCATGAGACATCTGGCATCCCTGAACCCCCTGCCCTCATATTTCAACATAAACATATACAATCACACACCCACCAACCACACAAGCAGGAGCACACGCACACACACACACACACACACACACACACACACACACACACAGAGACACACACACACACACACACACACACACAGACTCACACACACCAAGACCTGAATAATGAGGTGTCATGTCTCTCTCACACCCTGGGACCTCCATTCATGCCTCATCCATTCATGTCATCTTCCAAATCAATCTCTTGCGCTGTAGCCCTCCTGTGACTCTTTCTCTCCCTTACACACATACAATGACACACACACAAACACACACAGATTCTAGTTGGAGGTCAGGGCATGGTTCTAAGAGATGAGGCTCTTATTGTGAAAAATTATTGTTGAGGACTGGCTGCCTTCTCTCTTTAGCATTAATGTATCCTATTGGTCAGGCAGGCTAGTGTCTGGCCTCCCAGCTGCCATGTTTGTCTCTTGTGGTAGAGGCGATTATTGTGATTAATGAAGATATTATTTATCATTGCAGATAATTTGACAGCAGAGCTAGCTCAAGCTGTTTTGCCACAACGGCAACCATTGTTAATTTTATTTTGACTTGCCCGCTGTACATCTGTCCTTTAATAGAAATTACAAAATACTAAAAATTAAAAGTGTCATCAGTTGCCTGAGCTGATTGGATCTTTTTTTTTTTTTTGATTATTGATCTTTCTATTATCTTAAATCCGATCTCATAATTTTGTTTAATTTAAGCACATAAGGAAGACTGTGAAAAAAACTGTGCATTGTTATCCAATTAAAATTGCCCCCTCCGGTTTTAGGTGATGAATGAGGTCTTGATTAATGCCTAAATGGCAGCTCCCAGATTATTATACTGCTAAACATAAAAGGTTGTGGGGATAATACCCTGAATATTTACATCTCTGAATTCCAGAAGACACAGATAAGACGTACGAGTGCATTCTTCTTCCTTGACTGGTCAAACCACTAAACACGTTTAACTGAGATAGAGTTTTAAGATTCTTTGGAGGGATTTTGGTTTTGTCAGCAAGGGATTTCACATGCAAGCAAATAAACATGTGAAACTGGTCTGATCAATTAGACCTTACATTCATCAAGAAAAGGAAGTGTAACTATTTCTCAGTCTTCTTCTTTACAATTTCTTTGGTGATCATCATTGCTTGCTTATTGGACTCCGGGCGATTCATAGTCAAAGTCAAAGTCAACTTTATTGTCAATTTCGAAATATGCCAGACATACAGTGGAATCGAAATTGCGTTTGTTACCGTCCCATGGTGCAATACAACCAAAATAAGATAAAATAAGATAAGGTAAAATAAATGAAATAAAATGAGGTAAAATAAGATAAATAATATTTACAGTAATAGTAATAAATTAAATAATTAAATAATTCTAAATTGTGCAATAAAATAAAATACAATTTAAAGAAAAAGTAAACTTGTGCAACATGTGCAATGTGCAGTAAACTGAGTGTACTTTTAAATAGTTAGCTTCAGAGTTATTAGTCCAGAGTTCTTGGTGGCAAACGGGAGGGGGTTTCAACGTCCAGTGTTCGTGGGGGCAGAGGGGAGGGAAGGAAGAGAGGAGAGAGAGTTAAGCTTCCTGACAGCTTGGTGGAAGAAGCTGTTTCCCAGTCTGGTGGAGCCGGCCCGCAGACTGCGGTACCGTCTCCCCAATGGTAGGAGGCTGAAGAGGCTGTGTGAGGGGTGGGTGGGGTCACGCACAATGCTGGTTGCTTTGCGGGTGAGGCGGGTACCGTAGAGGTCCAGAAGAGAGGGGAGTGGGACACCGATAATCTGTTCAGCAGCCTTCACTGTGCGCTGCAGGGTCTTGCGGTTGGCAGCAGTGCAGCTCCCAAACCACACAGTGATGCAGCTAGTCAGGATGCTCTCGATGACGCCTCTGTAGAAGGAGCACATGATGGATGGGGGGGCTCGTGCTCTCTTCAGCTTGCGGAGGAAGTAGAGGCACTGCTGGGACTTCTTGGCCAGTGATGTGGTGTTGGTTGTCCAGGAGAGATCCTCACTGATGTGAAGCCCCAGGAAATTGGTACTGCTCACTCTTTCCACAGCAGCAACGTCGATAGTCAGTGGGGGTTTAGGAGTAGGGACTCTCCGGAAGTCGACAACAACCTCCTTGGTCCAGTCGACGTTCAGGAAGAGATTGTTGATTCCACGTGGCCAGTTGGCTGACCTCCATCCTGTAGTGCGTCTCATCGTTGTTGGAGATGAGACCAACCATCGTCCGCGAACTTCACAATGTGGTTGCTGCTGAAGGATGCTGCACAGTCATGGGTCAGCAGCGTGAAGAGCAGGGGGCTGAGCACACAACCTTGGGGGGCCCCAGTGCTCAGGACGGTGGTTTTTGATGTGTTGCCGCCAACCCGCACTGTCTGAGGCCTCTCCCTCAGGAAGTCCAGCAGCCAGTTGCACAGGGAAGTGCTGAGCCCCAGCTGGTCCAGTTTGCCGATCAGCTACTGAGGGATGATGGTGTTGAATGCTGAACTGAAGTCTATGAACAGCATTCTGACGTATGAGTTTTTGGTGTCCAGGTGGGTGAGGGCTGGGTGAAGAGCAGAACAGATGGCATCCTCAGTGGATCTGTTACCTCAGTATGCAAACTGGTAGGGGTCCAGGGTGGCGGGGAGGGTGGATTTGATGATTTGACTAACCTTTCAAAGCACTTCATGACGATGGGGGTCAGTGCAACGGGTCGATAGTCATTGAAAGTGGATGGTGAGGGCTTCTTTGGAATGGATATGATGGTGGTGGCTTTGAAGCACGACGGAACAACAGCCTGACTCAGAGAAGTGTTGAAAATGTCCATGAAGACATCTTTAAGCTCCTCTGCACAGTCCTTCAGCACACGGGCAAGAATGTTGTCTAGACCTGCAGCCTTGTGGGTGTTGATTCAGGGGTAAAGTTGCAACATTGTTGCATATTTCATTTGGTTCGGTTTGCTTTGAGACTGCACTTTGTCAAGAGCACCAAAGCCTGTCAAATGTTGTGTACAACAGGACAATGGAAGAATGGCATCCTGTAGTGCGGCACAGTTTGACAGTATTTTGATCAATACAATGGAGGTAAAGTCATATAGGCTGTGTCAGGTTGAACTGGCTTATCCACGGGAGCAATGTGTAATCACATTTAGCATAGGTATGTGCACTTCAACCTGCAAGGAGGTGATGTGGATTTCCTTGTTGTTGATATGTTTGATGATGAAGAAATTTGCCGTTGAGACTGACTTGCTTTCAAAGAGTATAATTTTATTTAAGCAAGAAACAGAGTCACTGGTCACGTCTGACCAGGAAGATCAAGAAGCCAATAATGATCTCTCTCGAACACACAGAGACAATCGCCTATATGCATCTAAACATCTGCTTTTCGTCATGGGTCATAAAAACATCAAGTAACACATCCATATATGGCAATACTCCTACACAACACCTCAATGTAAACATTCCACTTGAGGGGACTCCTAAATCTCCTTCAGATACTATCTCCAGATGCGCACGTTGTAAACTTAAAGGAGCAGTATATTATCTCTGTCCTGGTTACGTCAGACACTTCATAGGACTGAATGCTGGTGTTGTTAGCAATGCTAATGTTGGCCACGTTTTGCAAACCTATTTGACATTGTTTACAGATGGCCAAATTCAACCCATAATGAACTGCATTTTGGTTCACTTCCCTTGTTTGGACAAGAATTTGTTTGTTCGAGCATTCAAACCAGCCCAAACAAACAAAATATCCAACAAAGTGCATCAGAGGTCGATAAAAATGGACCAAACGGCATAGGTGTCAATGTACCCAAGTTGTAGCTCATTTGAAGGGTCATACAATCAGTAAGTAGCTAGTGGTGAGTTTAAGTACAACTGCCCTCAGGATCAAATGTTGAAATGAATGAACAAATTCATGTTGTTAAGATTATTGCGAATGGGAAAGAGTAAAGAAGTTGTGATAAACAAAGGAATGGACAGAAGAATATATATATATATATATATGTATATATATATATATATATATATATATATATATATATATATATACTGTATATATATAAATCTGGTACATATTTGAGAAAGGAGGTAGAAGGAAACGTGAAGTTTTACCTTAGAGGATGGGAGCAGGACAATAATTTATTCAGCCAGTATGTAAATAATGTGAAGTATAATGCTATTATCTCTGATTATATTAAGTAGCTATTTCAGGAGAGAATCGGCACCCAGCTGCTATCACAGATGTTGAGAGGAGAGGAGAGGAGGACATTTATTTAACTTCCAATGCATGCAACGAAGTGAAATATTAACCTCGAGAAAACCTTACTGTAAATGTGAGATAAAAAAGTTATTAATTGGGTCTACATTCTTAATTTAAATGTCTCTGAAAACATGATATCCCTGGATGTTAGAACCCCTGATAATGTGTGTTTATGAGGCTGCATGTCTTGCAAAAGAAAATCTTGGGGAAAGTATTAAGACACAGGCTTGCAAATCAAGCTTCTTTGTGTAAGAGTGTGTGTCTTTCTGTGTGTGCACCTTTGCCACTTCCGATTACCCCCTCCCCCCTCCTGAGGTATCCTTGTTCTCTGTATTGTGATGTTTTTATCTGTGTGTGATTGCTACAGTTCCCCTCAGCCAAAACACACAGCTCTCTGAAGGCACACACAGTGCCAGCTTTAGCCGCCCTCTGAGGAGTGTACGTCAATAAAATATGAGCTGCAGCATACACACAGTCTAACAAACACTCATGCTAGCCCCCACATAAACACACATACTGAGGCCTGCCTCAGCCTGTGAGTTTACACTGCTGTGAACATGCACACTAAGTGGAAGTTTGCACGCAAACATGGCGGCCACAGGAGTTACATCAGGCCAGCTGCTCTGTCATCCACTGAATCAAGCATACCCTTGTGTTCTATGCCCATCATAACTGATTTAGATTTGACTGTGGGGTATGTAAAATTAATGAGCACCGTTTGTCCTTTTCTATCTTGGCTTGATCCTTCAAGACCTTCACATCACTCCTACCCCCAACAACGAAAGCAAGGGGAGGATTGAGGAAGACTGACAAGTGAAAGAAAGTGATAAAGAGATTGCTTCCCACATGGGAATGTGTGCGTGCTGGTTCATGGGAATTGTTGGTGCAGCAAGCTTGTTTGTTGGTGCACCGAGTGACAGCAACAAACTTAATGTGAGAGTTCTTCAGGCTGAAAGGCTTTAAGTGAGCATTTCAGTGCAGCAGAGGATCAGAGAAATGAGAGGGCACACAGGGCATGCAGAAACACACACAGTGCACATTCACACATATAATGTAGAGACTAACTAGAGCTTGTAAATAATGATTATCCCAACATAAATAGGGCAGGTTGAATAAAAAAAGACATCAAAAAATGTAATGATTGTAATCAGCTTGAGTTTGCTATTGTATTGTCGGTTGTGCATGAATGTGGTAAAAAAAAAAAAAGTAAAGTATGTGATCATGCAATAAATGCTTATCCCGAAATCAATTTTTTGACCTATATGGCATTGGTATTTGAAGAAATGTGATGTGATGAATCAAAGCTCAATAGGAAATCATGTGTTCTATAAATAGTAAATACATCTTTGATGTATTTGGTTTATTTTTAATATATATTTCTTTTAACAAAAATGATTATTTTGTTTCTTTCAGTTTTGCATCCTACAACGGAGGATTAGGGCCACGTTAAAAAAACAAATTCAATTTTGAGATTAAAGTCGTAAATTTACAAGAATAAAGTCGTACATTTACAAGAATAAACTCGTAAATTTGCAAGATTAAACTCTTAAACTCGAGTTTAATCTCGTAAATTAACCAGATCGAGACCAGCTGCGCGAAAATGATGAAAGTAGAACTCTTAAAGTCTTTAAAGAATAAAAGAATACAGTCGTTATTTTAGTCTATATCAGAAGAGCAGCAGCATCCTGTTCTCAAATTACAAACACGGAGCATTTTGTCCTAAAGCTTTCACTAATAAGGAAATAGGCTACTTCCTTGTGTAGTCGGTAAAAACAGTTAGTTCAAGAGAAGTTTTCATTTCAACTTGCAAGACCTTGTTTATCTGTAAAATGATGAACAGGACACAAACTGGTTCTGCACATGAGACACTTTAACAAGGCAGACTGATAACAGACAAATAGTTGTGTTGGGGCTTTTTTTTAACTAAATGTAACCCTATCTGTTGTGTAGGATGGGTGTAATAAATACAACAAAAAAATGCAGTAAAAACATGACTGCTTATAATAGCAGTAAAAGCAGTTTGATCTCGTAAATTTACAACTTTAATCTCGAAATGTAAAAAAAAAAAAAGAAAATTACGTGGCCCTAAGCCTCCGTCGTAGCATCCTGATAAAAGAGCAGCAAACACGTAAATGACTTTGTTAAGTCCAGTTTGTACTCTTACAACCTGAGCTTACAGTGCCTACCCCCTTGGACCAATCCACTGCAGAACTTCATGATAGAAATACTCTTCAAGTGTCATCAAATATTTTAGCATGGAACTTTTCACTGTCGCTGAGAGTGAAACTGTATCTAATGTCCTTCACTGATTTCATTCCTTCATTGAATGAGCCAAGAGACAGATCCTATAGGTTGCTTTACAAGAAGAAATCTAGGGCAAAGAGTACAGTCGAGACCTGCTCTTTTTGTAAAGTGTCTTGAGATAAGATTTGTTATGAATTGGCACTATAAAAATATAGATTGAGATAGGGCCCCCAGGTTCATTTTTCTCATTTTACTAAATGCTTTAATAAGCAACATACCGTATAAAGACTATTCTATCATCTATTAACCTAGGGTAGCAGTTAACCCTACTTGTGTGTGTTTGTTTCCTGGTTATTATAAGGTTTCTGAAACCTTATCAACATAGACAGTTAGTCATAACAGTACACTCTGTGTCCAGCAGTCATGTTTTTACTGCATTTTCTTTTTTTGTATTTATTACACCCACCCTACACAACACATAGGGTTACATTTAGTTAATTACAGCCATGAAAGCTTTCACTTGTTCCTACAGACCCTGGAGGATTCATCTTTGTAGTGTGAGCTCTTTGAGTGTGTATTAGTATGATGAACAGCTACAAGAGTGTGTGTGTGAACCAAACACACAGTCCTGGACCACATAAATACTTTGCCTTATTGAAGTTTGGAGCTCTGTGCCCTGTTACAGTTCTGTCCAACTTTACTAATTAGTATTGACAATGAGGATTGGATTTATATTAATGAGTGTGTTATCACTTTAGATCCAGACTATTGGGGTATTTCATGGTCTGGCTGGAAGGACATCAAGCGTGGATTGACGTTCGCAGACCATTATGAGCTTGATAGTCAGACATAAATTAAGCCAGCATTAAGTTTAGGGACAGTTCTCAAGTCATAAGTAAAACTTTGTCTGATACTGAACATTGTAATTCTTAAAATGATTGTCAGTTTTTTGATAGTTTATGAATACCTATCTGGATTGCTGAAATATGACTCGTAAAACTTCTCTCTAGACTCAAAACTATCAGCTCTTTTCTCTTTTTCCAGGCTCTTCTATCCTGGTTTTCTCTTTCTTAACTCTCAGAAGCAAAAGGGCTCTGTTGAGCTATTTAAGGTTATTTTGCATGTCTCCAAAGGAGAACCCTATTTTGATTACAGGTAATCAAAATAGGGGCAAATTTGGGCAATGTCCTACCTGGAACCATTTCAAGCAGCTCCATCGAGAATCCAACACAAACGGTTATGCCTAAAATAATCTACTTAGCAAACCTGGAGCTTGCATTAATGTAGCTTGTCTGTTCAAGTTGTCAATACTGTTTAGGTAATTTAAGAGTGCGCAATATAGACAATACAATCTTCAAAAACCTGCATTCCCCATCACAGGCTGCCTTGATGGCAGACAACACACCTTCATCCAAGCTGGCTGAGTCTCTATCAATGGTGGGATGGGAACCAGGGCTTTCATTAATAAAAGTGTGTAGAATCAATACTAAATGGGTTCATACACCAAAAACTGGAAAATGCACACTTGCAGGCAATGTCCCTTTATAAATCACAATTCACCTGAATATAGGCGCATGTGACTCAGCCTCATATTTGCTCCCCAGACGCCCATATTTAACCATTAATGGTTAATGCAAAGCACCTTTTGAATGGAAAATCATTCAAATGAGCCAGCAGATCAACAGATGTTATGACCTTTAAATAAACTTTACATTCTATGTGTTATCATTAATGTCATCGCCTATAGAGCTCAACAGTGACACTTTTTCGGTCACTCTGGTTCCGGAAGTAAATTTACCCATTCAAATCCTCCTTTGACGCCTGAAACCGAGACAATAAGCTACCCCGGTACTTGGGACTATATTACATTTAGTTCTGCACCAAAACGACATTGAAAAATGGAAAGAAAGGCAAAGGTAAGATTGTGTACATCATTTTCGGCCGGATTCAAGGAATTACCCATCCCACAATCCATTGCGAATGATATTGTTTCTTCTTAAAAAGTAACTTTTGTCGTTGTTAAAGTGTTTATACTGTTAATGCAATTGTTGTACGATCTTGTAGTTTGTGTTGTGGAAATTATAAACTACATTCACATCGGCAGAACAAAGTTATTTGCACTTTTCTTGTGAGCTAACTAACAAGCTAGCATGCTAGCGAAACTTCTCTGTTCGCATACAGCGCCGAGGGGCTGGAAAAATTGCCATGGTAACAGCAAGCTCAACCAATCAGAGATGTTGAGGTGACACTCTAGGATCATGGGTAGTGAAGTTTTTTTCAAAGAGATTGCGAATAAAGCCTCTTTTTCTTGAAACAAGGTCGATTTTACACGAACGTGTGCCTTCTACAGGAGCATATACCATCATTTCATACTGGGGTAGATCGAGGTGAGTATATCTTGGATGGTTATTATATTACAGCCAAAAATCTAATCCGCTTTGGAGAAAATTAATGGGATTTTTATTTCTGGCACAACTGTTGAGCTTTATTGATTCTGGAAAGGGGCTTTTTTTCCTTTGTGCCTCCAATTTTTTCAGAAAATATACCGGGGGATTAATGGTAAGACTCCTGGTAGTGGGCAGGAGTTTGACCAGGCTATTCTCCCTCTTGCAGTGGGCAACTGCTGTGGCATGTTTCGTCTTCAGCCAGGATGTTGTAAGGAGAGCCTGAAGGGGGCTTTGGAAGTCCATCAATGGCCGTCACCATTTTGGAAATGCTGTCTCAAACAAACTTTCGGTCAACCTATAGACAGGCAAAGAGAAGAGATGACCTGAGTGTAAGGCCTTCTGAAAAACAACTACATCCTGCCCGTCAGTCAGATCTGCCAGACGCCTTATATATAACACTCACCGGCAAGTTCTACATTGTTTATGCACTTCGTGTTCACGATGGAACCAATTGCTCTCACTCTCGACAACCATGTGTTTCCACCAAGTGGCAACCTCCAGTGTTGAAATATGAAGCGTCCGTATCGGAAGTGTAAAATCCTGCAGTCCCAGGCACACCCAAAAAAGCCAGTTTCTATTGCAGAAATGAACATGTTTAAAGTCTGGTTCAAAGAACGAAATTAGTCTGATTAGGTCATGTCTCCCCCCAGCCCAAACTGTAAGGGGGGTTTCTTTTCATAACTCATTCGTTTGATTTTATGAGGATAAGCGTTATTCACAATAAGGCACGTAGCTAACCTGATTGACAGGTGGGGGCAGTGTAGCTGTTCGTCAAGAAACTTAAAACCTGCCTCAGCTCCAGCTATCAGCCTGTTGTTAGTTTGACTGAAAGGGTGAGACGGCAGCCCCCCTGCAGTAACAGTGTGTGTGTGACTTCCAGAGCTTTTGAAGCCAGCCTCAAGTTGACAGTCAAGGACTGCAGGTTTTTGCAATTCCACATTGGCTTCATTTTTCAACACCGGATGCCACTTGGTCAATATATGCAAAATTTAATTTGACAACCTCAGAGCAGACACAGCCCCCCAGGTAGCGAACCAATGCCTTATAAGGTGTGTTAAATAATGAGAAAGCAGAGTGTGTGAAGCAGCCTGTATTAACATCACACTGTGATATAAACATAATATCAGAAGTTAATAAAAACTACTGGCACTATTGTCCGCAGTTGATTGATCCTTTTGGTGATGGTATTCTTGTATATGTCTCTGTCAACTAATGTACAGTTTATGTTGTTGTTTGGTCATTGCTTGCTGTTTGCTTTTTGCTTGTCATTGTGGTTATGTAAATTCAATGTAAATTTGCATGAATCACAAACCTGCCAACGTTATGGAAATAAGCGTATGATTACAATCTGGCATATTTACATGTTTATGTTCATTAACGTGCACTGTTCCGATTTTTTATATATAAGTGATACTTTGAATATCTTAATTACAAGTGAGAAACATATATTAGGCTAAATATGAAGTATTGAGGTTAAGGTTAATGATCCACTGATAAGTGAGACTGGGCAGCAGAGAACCCTTTTGTTGGTCAGCAAGGACTTTCTGGGCAAGGACGCGTCTGATGACAAAAGATGGCAACAGGTCACTGGATCCAGTCTGCCATATATATTATGCCTGTATATATTGCCATAGCAGTATACAGTAGCTGGGCAGAGAGATGGTCTCAATACCAATAGAGAAACTCAACCCTTCAGGAAGAGAGCGCTTGAAAACTTGATTTCTTAAAATGTACATTTGGTCTTCTGCACTGTTTTCATCAGGTCCTCCTTTCTTTCTTTCTTTTTAACATCCATATGAATGTGCAGTGGTGCTCATTAAAGCCATTCTTTATCATTTAATGAAGCCATTGGATTATAGGTGATGCACTGACCAGCCAATGGGGAAAAGTAAGGGGAGAGCAAGGAGGAGTCAAGGAAATCTGCTGAAAGCACAAATTGAATCGAAGTGTTGGACAATCTTGTCAAAGTTATTTTAGACTAGACTAAAATTCTAAATTATTTTCTTATCAAAATAAAATATTTGTTAGGTTCAAATGTCAAAATTAAAACTAATTGTTTGGTGCATTACTGTTAAGAATTAAAAATGTATTCAGCTAACCAAATTTGTGTGAATAGTTTTCCAAAAAGATTACGTTAATTCCATTTTATTCATAGGCGTCTTTCTAAATACTCAAGCCACCTTACCAAGCAGTTATAAAAAAAATGAACAAAGTATCTATAATTTATTTAAAAAAATAAAAAAAAAACATTAAATAGAGAAGCTTACAGGGTATGAAATTACTTTGAAGAGGGTTTGTAAGACAAGGTGCAATGATCAAACTGAATTAGCTTGTTTAAAAAGATGTGTCGTGAGACAAGATTTGAAAATAGAGGGAGTCAGTGGGGCTCAGGACCCCATGGTGGTCTGGTGGGCAGGTGGTGTAATGAATAAGGGAATAAGGGAGTAGAGAGAGGGTAAGAATGTTTTTACCAGGACAGTAGGAAGGGGGTCTAACAGACGGGTAGATGGCTTTGATTTCCAATTGAGGTAATATGTTTCAACAACAAAGGGAAGTTTAAAACTCGAAAGTGAGTGGTATCTGCGTTTTCACATCAACACTACCTGGGTCTGCTGAAGCTAGCAATGCTGTTTTGTTTGTGGTGGCAACTAAGAACCAGATGGGGGGGTAATGTAATTTATCAGTAAGGAAAAGGGGCATTATTGGGATCAGGGATGTCTTCACTGAGCACTGATGCTTTCATAAGGCCACCGAATCAATATAATTAACTTCACCCTTTGAAACAACTAACATTAACACTATTCATTCATTCCTAGCAAGAGAAAATTCCCCCTCGGAATCAACCTTGTTCATATAGAATCTGCCAACATCCAATTAAGTTTTAGAACAACCCATGAAGCCACGTGTTAGTTCGTTGTATGCCAGAGCAATTTAATTAGTAGCGAGCTCATGCCAGCTGCACAAACATGCTACCAAAATTCCTTCGATTAGCATACAAAAAGTAAGAGGTGGCCAACAAAAAAACAATCGCACTACTGTATGCAAAACATGCAGGATCAAGAACTAAAGAGGGATGCAACAACGTCAAAAATGTGTTTAACATTTGAAGTTGAACACTTAAAGCTGGAGTATGCAATTTCTATGAGACTCCCCCCTCCCCTCCCTGTTTCTGTACCCAAGCTCACCCCTCCCTTCATCTGCTTCCTTGTGAACGCACGCTGCCGCTGTTAGCTAATTTCTGTAAGTAGCAGTTAAGAACTTTGCTGGTGCTGGTGCAAGTGGCGGTATCATCTATAACGGCCGAATCACAGGGAAGAAAGAACTTTGTTTCTGACTACAATAATCTAGCATGAACGACTTGAACGTATGACCGAACAACAAACAGTATTTATTCGCCATGTAAAATTGTTATTAGAATCGACAAAAACAATGTCTTTCCAACACAAAACTGTGTTGCTAACATTAGTGTCTTTGCTCAGTGTAGATACAGAGAAAAGAAAAGAAACATCTTACAAAGTTTTTCATAAGGACAACATGTGTTACTTTACGCTATGTTATATTTCATATTACTGACAGTGTTCCACGGACTCTGACACAAGTATGTACTGGAACAGTCGGCAAGGAGAGGACTGGGCAGAGCGAGGGGCCGAGGCCGAGCAAGTCACTGTGGACGCAGCAGTGGCCGTGGTCGCAACAGTGACTGAGGCAGAGGGTCTCGATGGAGTAGAGGGACCACCTGGGTGAAGACGACCTCTCCCGTATCTAAGAAGAAGAAGAAGCTCGCATGATTGCCGTTATACAGGTATCTCAATATAGACATTAGTCAATTTCCAAATAATAAAGTAAGTAAAGAATGTTTATTCATAACTATTTTTTCTCTGACATTCTGTCTTTCAGACCAGGATACAATCTCTAAGTCACCAACGGTGTCAGGAGATTCTGGCTATGTGTCTTGCGAGGGAACCCAGCCTCATTTTTGATGTTAAGGCCAATTCACCACCACCCTCTCCTGATCGTATCCTCAACCAACCTGACTGGTGCATTCGCAGGAAGTACAGGTCAATGAACAGGGTAGTGGAAAATAAGTGTTGTGGTCAGCCTCCACAAGACTGCATTTCCCTGATACCCCATCTAGAGCTCTATGTCCTCAATGAGGGTGTCCTTCGCCTTGCCTGGAGGGTCTGGAACGATATCCGGACTCGGGAAGACCCTCCACATCCAGGAAAATATAATAAACAGTTTGGTCATGCTGCTTAACGACAGTTTGCTGTGTGGCAACATGGCCTGCTGGGTCATGGCAATCGAATTGTCATACCAAGCTGTGTTGTGTGGAGGGTACGGGACCGATTTCCTGACCCCAACCAGCATTATGTGGGCTTTATTCCATAGATTGTGACAACAGTACACAATTCTACTTTCTTAGTAAGAAATATTGATGTAGTCTATTTATGGTTATTGTAGCTAAATTGTTATGTCTGCTTTATTTTTATTTTTTTAAGTTTTTCAATAAAATCACTGAAAGATGAACACTTGTATTTATTCCAATCAAATATTAATAATAAGCAATCATAGAAACACATTTAAGTTGGTTTACATTTGATTTTATATTTCGCGAGTTAAATAGGTGAGGCTGGAAACTATGACGCTAGAGTTAAGTTAGCTGGAGTGAAGGGGAAAGTAAAGGGAAATGTAAATAAAGTAAGCCTGTATGGTAACCCCCCCCTCCCCCTTTTATGTAAATACAAAATAAAAGAAAAAATATACTACTATGAATATATGTTTTAACAAGCTTTGTGGAAAAATTATTTTAGATCACAATTCCAAACTTCATGAGCGGAATTGCTCAAACATAGTAGTGCAGAGAGTCAGACTTTTGCAACCACACATATTTTTGTGACTTTGGTTAGCTCCAAAGAGCAGAGGTAAAAAGCTGATATCTGATCTTATATTAATATTCAAACCACATAAGAAAAACTTTTGATACTCGGTTTGAAAAAGAGCAGGACTTAAAGCTTTGTCCTGATGTGAATCCTTTAGGGGATAGAAACATCAATGAGGTGTTGAAGCTTTTAAGTGTGGATGCAGGCTGTGCTTGTATCCTCTTGACTCCAACCAAGGAGAATGTACTGTGTGCAGCTAGCTGTGTCAATATTGAAATATCTCAGCTTGAAGAGACAAGAGAGCAGGCTCTCTCATTTCTCTCATATACTTTTCCAAAGCTTTTGTCGTCCTTTCTCTCTCTTTCCTCTTGTCTTTCTTTCTTACTGCTTTTTGCATCATTTACAGTCACTCACTGTCATTACTCTCCATCCCTCCCTCTTTAATTATACACCTAAGTCTATCCCTAGCTGTTTCTATTCTCAGTCTCTTGTTTTGACTTGTCCATGTCTTTCTCATTTAACCCCATCAGGATGGACACCCCACTCTTTAGTGGTACTCAAAAATACCACTCGAGTAAATTTTCCAGTCTGCCAATACATGTGAGTGTCTAAACGTTCATTTATTAAAAGGAGTTTAGCTTTCAGCTGAATGAAGCAATGAATGATACAATCTTAGTCTCAAAACAGTAAGATACTAATCATTTTTAAAGAGTTGAATATTTCTACACACAATTAAAGGTTTAACTGGGATGGTAAATGGTCTTGGACAGCACTTTCTTCTAACTCAATGCTGCTATTATTCTACATGTCATATTCATACCACATGCATCTACTGATGGCAGAGGCTGCTACATAAAACACCCAATTTCCCATTCACATGTCTCATTAGCATGTGGCTTCAGGAGCTCGGGATGGTAAATGGTAAATGGACTTGAGCTTATATAGTGCTTTTCTAGTCTTCTGACTACTCAAAGTGCTTTTACACTGCATGTCACACCTACCCATTCACACACTGATGGTAGAAGTCACTATGTAGTATCATCCATCAGAAGTAACTAATCCCATTCATACACCACCACGAAGCAGCGGGAGCAATTCAGCTTGTGACTTGCCCAAGGACACATTGGACATGTTGCCCAACTTGGGATAGGACCCCTGACCTTCCGGTTGAGAAATGACCGACTCTGTAACTGAACCACTGTGAGGAATAAGTCGACTAGATGGTTAAACATCATTACCCTCACTAGTCAGAACCAGAATCACTAGTCTGCCGAATAAAACATCAATGTTTTATATATTGGCCCTCAATGCTGGTCGAATGATATGCTTTAACTGCAACACAGCCACCCACCACTCATAGTAGCAAAACAGTTTTGTTGCTGGCACAAATGGTAAATCAAGGCTGGAGCAGAAGTGTGTCCTCTGAAGCAAACCAAAACATTGATAGACACTAAATGTTAATAGATTAGAAAATAAATGAAAGTCAGGATTTCCTGATTTCCCAATTCATTTTCAATTAGTGTTGCTTTACTGTGGGTGAACATGGTAAAATCTAAACCTAATAAACAAACTAATATACGTAAGATAAGAGCATTATTATGAGGATATTACTTATTGACTGTTTACATTTTAAATGATCTTTCTTTTCCCTGTTAGTCAAGTTTCCTCTCTCAATTCTCTAACTTTTCTTCCCTGTTCTCTTACTGAGGCTTCGTTCTTCCTCCTCCTGTTTTTCTCTCCATCCCTGAGTCTTTTCTCTCTCTTTCTGCATTCTCTTCCTCTCACCACCCCACCCCCACCCCCACCCCACCCTATAGGGATAGAGACTCGGTAGAATTACCATCCTCTTGATCTATAATTACCACACAACTCTCTCTACCCCTGGCTCTCTTTCTCCATGCTTTCTTGCCAGCCTATCTCAGAGTGTGTACACAGGGTACATACATACCAGTTTTAACATGTGATCCCTTGAACGGTCTTATTCTGTTTGTGTGAAGAAAAATAAGATCTTGATTTAAATGTTAAATGAAATAGGTTGATCACATATCTTATTATATTGTGTAATTTCACGATGGCCTGATCTTCGCATTGGATGAGCCATTAATTTAAATGTTTATATCTGACACCAAGTCATCTAACATTGACACCAGGGGAGATGGTGTGCAAAAGGCAATGCTGAGTCACAGACATTATACAACAGCACCTGTTAACAGGAATGCTAATTGCATATCTGTCTCAGATGTCTTTTTTCTCAAATGTCTTCTCGGGTTCTTTTTTATAACAGCAAATAAGACAGGTATAATCGATTGGTCATTTCTCTTGTTATTTTATCATCTCATCATTCTTTAGTTGACTAATGATTTCTTCAATTGCAGTATGTAAGATTTGGGTATCTATTGGCCAAAATAGCAAATAGTAGTCATGATAACGTTTTAAGAAGGTGTAATGTCATCAGAAAATTAACCTGTTTTACTACCTAAACATTACTTTTTTTACATCTACAGAGAGACTCATGTCCAAGGATCAGACAATGTCTCTAAGTGACCTCACAGATTTGTTGTGGTTCTAATTAGGGATGTACGTTACACAGTGCATCCAGCCAGTATTCATACCCCTTTACTTTTTTCACATTTTGTTATGTTGCACCCTTATGGTAAAATCAATTAAATGTTTTTTTTTACCTCATTAATCTGGACTCAATACACTCAATACTACATTTTGCTCAGGTGCCTCCCATTGATCTTGATCATCTTTGAGCTGTTACTCCGCCTTTACTGGAGTCCATCTGTGGTATGATTCAATTCTTTGGACATGATTAGAAATACAAAGATTTCCCGTCTCAGGGGAAAATGAGGGCGGGATGCACAACCATTCAAAAATACTACCTTTCTAATGATACAAAGCTTAATGCAAATGGTATCCCTTTAAACACACACGTTTGGTTGTAGGGCCACCACAAGGCAGGTAAATAAAAGTAGTGTTCAATAGTGATTTGTGACAACGGCTCAGAGTCAGACCCCTGTCTTCTGCATGTTTCACTCTGACACTCAGAGCAGAGTCAGTTGTCTCACAGGCTCACTGCCCAAGGGCAGACCCTCATCCTGGTGTCAGAGTGGAAGCGCTGTAAGACTACTGACAATATTGGTGCAAATCTCAGCTTAATGTAGCTCGATTATAGCTTTAAAGATAAAGAAATTCTATTTCCATCAAATCTTTCATAATAAGAGTCCCCATTTTTCAAGCTTTTAGTCATATAAGGAAATGTGGTGTTTTCATCAGTGGATTGTTACAACTGTGCAGGAGAGGAATAATACTTAGAACCACATATTTAGTGTGAATCTACTGAGATCTTAACACAGAGGGTTGTAAAAACATCATTTTTGATATTGCATCAAACAGTCTTCTTTGAGGGGGAGGGGGAGGTCTTTGTGTGTGAATATGTGTTCATATGCTCAATCCCTTTTAATGCTGTTTTACCGCCATATAACACCGTTACCGGAAAAAGCAAAAAAGTTATCTTGGTATGAATCTGAGTGTACAAAAAATGATAACAAGTCAGAGATTTAGGTATTCTGCATTTAAGGTATGGTGAACCTAACAGCAAACATCGCTTGTGATCAAGAAAAAGTTTAGTTTATTATCTATGACTGTTTTTCACAATCACTATAATTCAATGTCTGAGGTCATAGGGGAAGAGATTTGTTTTAGAAATTTTTTTCCCGATGTATCGTATATCTTTAAACTGACTTGACGATGGTAACAAGCTTGTAACTACAATCAGTATTTTATATGATGAAATCAATACAGTAGTATTCGGAAGTGTACACCTTGTACTTACAATACATGACAGATTTGAGATCACACAGGCTACCTCTTCTTAACTAGTGGTTGCTTAATAAAATGAGTCAGTCAGTAAGTTGTTTAACTATGATGAAATTAATAAGGCAGTAGATGAGGCAGCGAGGGTAAACACAGTTTGTAACCTACACTTCTATTCTCCTTAGCATCTATTATTCATTGGCCAAGATGATTCTTTCATGAGGCAAGCTAGTTGCACATAATTCATAACGCAGGCTGTGGAAACTAGGACAGAGTGAGATACAGGCAGAGAGGGGGAAGGGGAAGAGGAGGAGGAAGGATGAGAGGGCTGAGTGAGAAAGAGGGTGACGAAAAGGATGAAGACAGAGAGGATGTCGGGATGAGGAGGTGAGAGGGATAAAAGAGGAAACACGATTTGGGTTTATAGAAATGGAATTGAATGATGAGGAACATGCGACAGAGTTTTTAAGTTCACCACAGAGGAAAGAAATGAGGTTAATTCTGTGATTAAAGGCATAAGAGAGTTGAACAGATAGATATAAAAACACTGGAAGGACAGAAGAGAAAGAGGAAGATGGATTAGGAAGACAACTGGAGCTCAAAGCAGAGAAGGAGGTCTTGACGCTATGGCAGACATCTCTGTCAGACGATGGGGGCTTGAGTCTGCATTACAGAGTGAAGTTCATCATTGGCCCTTTGTTTTACCAAAGCAAGTAGAGACAACATTTGATCAAGCTTAACTGTATTGCATGGTTGGGAGCGTCTATGCCTTCTCTGCATATTCTTCCCATGGAATCTATTGGGTTAGGGATAAGATCCAACTTCATACTAAATTGCAATGAAATGCAATACCTTATCACAGACTGGACTGTAAATCATCTCTCACCAGGGATGATAGACTGTTTTTGTTTGTTGGTTTGTTTGTTTACAGGTTTCCAATGCATCTGACGTCTTCCTACAACCAGGACAGAGTATCAAAGACAAAATGACCATCAAAGATTGTGTATATTAAAATTATTCTAATTGAAAATACAATTTAACAGACTCTACATTGATTTCCATTGCTTTCCTTAAATAAAAACCTCGTGTAAGCATTATAACCTGCTGTTTTGCTCGTCAACCTTGATAACTAACTGATTTAAAGTTATTATGTGAGTATTTTAATATTTATTTCACTGTTGAAAGACATTAAAAACTGGTAATCAAACGAAAAGGTAAAAAATGAAAAGGTAATAATGATTTAGCACTGAGTAACTACCTATTATGATTACTGAATTCAGGGTAAACAAAAGAAGTAACTAATAGTAATGTAATGATTCAACCATTATGATGCCTCACTTTACTAAAGGGGAAAAAATAAGTAGGTCTAACTAATAATTAGGTAATGATTCAGTACTGAGTAACTACCCCAGTATAATGCGCAACTTCGTTCTCCATTTTCTAATAGTTAGTTCCTTATTTGCTCCCTAGTAACTTTGCAAAATGTGTGTACCGTATTTACCTGTTAACAGATCGTTAACTAGTAGTACGTTCCTCATTGGTTCCCCAGTAAATATGCAAATATGCAAAATGTGTGGACTTTATTGTAAAGTGTTACCGTTCAAGCATATTTTTTTTATTTGTTCCCAAATTGTTGCTTGCAGACTGTCTGCCTGGTGTGAAATACTTAAGTCACTCAAAAATATGCTTACTTAAGGGTGGGTTTGAGGAGAAGGGTCAGGCCAAAGAAAAAGAGAGACAGAGGGAGATCACAGAGAGTGTGCACTCTCTCCCTGCTATATAGCTCTGGGCCATGTACACAGCAGAAAGTCACGACCCCAAAGTAAGGTACATGGTGTGAATTCCAATGACTCTGAGATTGAGTATCTACAGTATGAGCATGCAAGTGTGCATCTAACTCTGTGTGCTAAAGCCTGTCTAGGAGTGGGGCTGTAGGGATGGGGGTTATGAGGATCAGTGGTTGTTTGCCTATATGGACAGTATTTCTTAAGGAGCTGAGACCTGAAAAGATGGAATGCTGAATTGCGACAATGACTCACTACCCTGGAAAACACACACACACACACACACACACACACACACACACACACACACACACACACACACACACACACACACACACACAGACCAACATGCACACACAGCAAACACCCTTGGAGAAGGTGCAAGTGTAGGGCAGTACAAGGTGACCACAAACAAAAAGGAACACGGCTAAGCATCTTTGAACTTGCTTTTGTATATACATGCCACTGTGTTGACTAAGTCCATGAAATGGGCTAAAAAGCAGATTAAACTGACAGATATGTCTGTTAATGTTTCAAATCTATCCACCTTGGGCTGAAGTTAAAGAAACACTGCAGCCATTAGAGTGAGAGATTAGCAACAGAAAAGCTGTGTTTAGAATCCATACTACATCATGAGTCTAGGCAAAACAGCATTAGAAAGGTGACTGAATAAAAAAAACATGGATTCAATCATGCATTACAATGATAGATTTTTTTAAATGGTAAATGGACTTGAGCTTGTACAGCACTTTTCTAGTCTTCTGAATACTCAAAGCACTTTTACACCACTGGTCACACCTACACATTCACACACTGATGGCAGAGGCTGCTGTATGAAGTTTCCATCAGTTTTAACTAATCCCATTTATACACATTCATACAAAGCTGCAGGATCAATTTAGGGTTAAATTAATCTCTAAATTCAGTCAGGAGGACTATTTGTCTTAATGATCGGGTCTTTCTCATTCAACTCCTTTTGCACGCTCACTGTCAATCTCAAGCTGTCATTCTTGAACTGTCATTGGATAATCAGCTGTCTTGTCAGCGGTACTCATCTAACTAATAGCATGGCGTCCCTCCCTCATCTTCATCCTATCATCGTTCTGCTCCCCTTTTAACCCTTCTAATGTGTTAGGGTCATTTTTGACCCATTTTCAACTTCAGATATGTAAAAAATGCCTTTAATATTTTTTTATTGGCACAAGATTTTATGATATCCTCAGATAAAGCTTTATAAACACACAAAAAAATGTTTTACCGTTTAAGTCAATTCTGAAGGTCTCTTAACAAAAAAGTGACATCTATGGTGCTACGGGTCAAATATGACCCGGCAGAAAAAAGTGGCTGTTGCATGCATCCTTTAAGTTGTGGGTAGCTCTATGGATCAAATCTGGCTCAAAGAAGATTCATATTTGACTCTGCACACCTCCTCCACCCCTCCCTTCTTTGGTGGGAACAATTATTTTCCCATAGTATGGACTTGTACTCTCAATCCACCTGGCACCCCCCCCCCCCCCCCCATCACAATGAATTCATTCTAGAAAGTTTGTTCTAGTATTAGTCTATTACAGTCAGATAACATAAATACCTATTTACTTATATTCAATAAAATACAATGCATGAACTTATATATTTTGTTGAATACATTAAATTGAAAACGAGTGGTATATTGCAAGTTTAAAGACCCGCTAACACAAAAGGTGTGTGCAATTTTCTAACACATTAGAGGGGTTAAATATGATTCTTTCTCTGCCATAGTTCCTTCATGCTGATATTTTGTGCGCCCCTCCATTTAACCGTCAGTGCCCATCTTTGCAGAATCATCAGCCATCAATTCTTTACCCATCCGGTCTCATTAAGTCATCAGCTTCACCACCACCGGTGTCTGGACTCCATGGGGGGGATTTATTCTGTTGAAAGTCAGAATTGTCCTTCTCCAAACACATCAACCACCCCATATAGAGTCCAAGCTTCAGAGTATTTTTGTCAAGTCACATCTCCATGTTATTCATTGTAATAGCTGGGGATCAAATTCCCGACCTTCTGGTTAAGAGAAAACCAACTCTACCAACTGAGCCACAGCCGCCCACTACTGATTAACTGTATTGATTAACATTGTCCTATTCATTAACATTTTGGACAATGCAGAGCACATTGTTAGACAGCAACAAGGTTCCAGTTAAAGCTAAATGTTCAATACCAGAATAGTTGGACATCTATCAGCTCACCTTATTCCAAAGTAAAGTGGTACTTTGACTATGCTTTATTTGGATTTAAATTGTACATACTTTATTAATCACTGAGGGGGAATTCTGGTTTACACTATGTTGAGAGACATGCTTCTCATACACAAGGGATCTGTTCATCTCTGAAGGTATAACTTTCCAAACTGGTTTGTTGTTCACTTATTGCATTCTTCTTTTATGGTATTATTGGAGGATGCATACCTCAAGGGGGCTATATCTTGTATCATTAATTGTTAGAAAGAACACATGGAGAGACACAGGGCACCTAAGGTCACAAGTAAAACTCCAACCATTCGTTTATTTCTCTCATGCTATTTTAGAAGTGCAGTTTCTACCATTGTGAACTTAAAACCCTCAAAATTGCACTCAGCTGAAACTTAAGAGGATCCTTTACCTAAAGGTAAACCCATTCAAAATCAATAGATGGAGACATTGCCCCTTAGGAATCAATAGTGGCACTTAATGGCCATTTTTGGTCAGCTCTTCTTTTAGGTTTGGCTATCAGCCCAGTTGTATTTTGTCAGGATTGTGCAGAAAGGGCATTTTACAGGAATTGTCATTGTTTGACGTGCATCCATTGCCAGTGGCAGAGAAAACAATTAAAGCCCTATGAGAGACGAATCATTTTCTGGGTGACAGATAGTCCAGCGCACATCCCATGTACAGAGGCTCTGTATGCTACAGTCGCAACCGCTGTGGGTTCGAACTCGATCTGTCCCTTACTGCATGTTATGTCCCTCTCTCTCCTCCCAACAGTTCCTGTCTCTCTTCAGCTAGCCTATCTAATGAAGGAAAAAAGGCCCAAAAAATATCTTTTTCAAAAAAGAAAGAGACAAACCCTCTTGGAACATAAATAGAAATCTACATTTTATGCGGTTTTGGTGTTTGGTATCTTGAGTGCCAATCACTTCATGAAATGTATTTATAATTAATAATATAATTTATAATTTGAATAAATTGATTTCATTGGAAGAAAATCAAACGAGAGCTATCCTAAGTAGAAAATAAAATGAATTCTATGACTTATAAAAGTCACCTACAGTTGCCTTCAGTATTCCCAACTGTCTCATATTATGCCTCCAGCTTTTCTGATGGTTAAGAATTCATCTGACAGGTTGGATTTTTTTTCTGGGTACATTATCTGTTGGTCTCTCTGTATATGTTATCTCTTTCTCTCTGTTCCAAGTTTTGTTTCTCTCCCTTATGCCTGTGTAGAAGTAGGTTGACTCCCCATAAGAGAAAACAACATGTAGAATATCAAATGATGACTCTGTCATCAGAAATACCTCGCTGTCTTTTAGAGTGTTTCAATGAAGCATGTGCAGGCAGTAAGAATGTATCACTGAGCATGAATTGATGTGTGTTGTTGCTTTTACTCTCATAGTTAAAAGATGTTTCCTGCATCAGGCTTTTTCAATTTGTAGCATTGGCTCTGACAAACACTCAGGGGTGTGTTATATGCAGATATGTGGACATATGTGTCTGTGACTCTGGTGGTTCTTTGTCTTTGTTTTTGTTTGTATTGGGGTCATTTGACACTTCCTGTGCTCCAAATTATGTGTGTGTGTGGTGTGTGTGTGTGTGTGTGTGTGTGTGTGTGTGTGTGTGTGTGTGTGTGTGTGTGTGTGTGTGTGTGTGTGTGTGTGTGTGTGTGTGTGTGTGAAGAACAGTTACAGTGAGAGTATGCAGACAGAGCCCTGACCCTTATTAATGTTGTCAACAAATCCATGACATTTTTGTTCTTCTCCATGTCTCTTGCACGATGTCACTGTATAATGCATTTATGTCATCTCTTTTTTTAAATGAGAAGACAATTTAATTATATTCCTTTCCTCTTTCATAGCTATACATGTCTTACTCACTAAGCATGGTCACAAATCTTTGCCCCCATCTATTTCTCCCATTTATGAGCCAACAACTATACTGTTCCATTGTCTATTAGTCTTCATATCACCACTCATCCCTCGTTTCCTTTAGTCCTCACTTTATCTTTCCAGAACCCCCCCCCCCCCTCTGTGTGTGTGTGTGTGTGTGTGTGTGTGTGTGTGTGTGTGTGTGTGTGTGTGTGTGTGTGTGTGTGTGTGTGTGTGTGTCAGCTCACTCTGTCTGCTGCTCTGTCTGTCACCCTCTCCTCCGTTTAGGAATGGAGGGATTATAGAGATCCTGTGATCCTTTGGTAAAAGAAGTCTCAGGGCCCTCATATGAGGAAAACTGCATCATAGGGATAAACAATGGCTGTCAAACACAAACAAACACACTATGTCTCATTGTACACTAAAATATAGGCGCTAAAATTGTATGTATCGATATAGCTATAATGTATAAAACCTACAAACAAACACTGGAACAACTAAGACTATTCTTAAATAGTAAATTATTAGTAAGTAAATTATTTTCTTCATCAGACAGCGTGCAATAACATTGATGATTTATGCAAAGAAAAATGAAAAGATGGTTGCATCAGATTTTTTGATCCGCTTATTTCCAACTGTAGTCCTTTATAAAAATGATGCAAGACATAGATTAAAACTCATGATAAATGGATATTAACACTTTAGAAAACAATAAGTATATCCTGCTTGGTACAATGTATTTAAAATTTGTTTATAGAATATACAAAAAATATGTTTTTAAAATGATCAGTTGCATATAAGGAGGCCTTACACAATAAATTACAGGAGGACAATAATACAAACTGCATGATATGAGGGACAATATACACAATAGCTACATTATAAAGTGACCAAGATATGGTACTACAATGTGACCATGATACTATTGGAGGTTCCTTACTCATTAAAAAAAAAACAGGCTTTCTTGCACCATGCCCAGATGTTTATAGTGATAGGGCAGACTAGCTGTGGGAGTGTCATCCACCTGGCAGTTATAAAGGGTTACTGCCCTTTGTGATGTCACAAAAATCTCCAACAGGCCTTTTTGAGCACACCTATTCTGAAAAGTGGAGCAGGCAGGGGACGGAGAGGAAGGACTTTTCTTATAATTGGGGGGTTTGAAGACAGGCTAGGGTCACATTAGTGTTCGAAAAACATTGTTCAATGTATTTTGCGTAATATGTGACCTTTTTGTGCATATAGCAAAGTAGAAGGTGCAATATGAGAAACACAGTAATTATGTTTAAAAGTAACGAAGATGCTAGTGCAGGTACTTCATAAAAACCATAATCATACACTGCTAAAATAGAAGGTGCCATATAAAAGATTCAAGAACTGTATTAAGAGTGGCCAAAGTACCCAGAACACCTATACAGGATCAGTGCTTGACAAGATTGCTCAAAATCTGTGGAAGAACTGTAGTAGTTTGTATGACTGTTTAGATCGTGAGAGATGTTATTCAATTCTTTTGAAAAGGCTGACTGAGAGAGGAAAGAACTTTGTGTTACGGTGTTGCAGTCACCTCTAGAGGTGATGAGGTTGTCACAGCTTAACATTTTGTGTTTTGTGAGTAGATTACAGTGATGGTACTGTCGTGGTTTCTTATCTAAGACCTTAAGAGCTTGGTTATAGAGTGATCTTATTGGGTTTAGAGCCGTCTTGTTAGTCTGGGAGAGTTGAACAGTGAGGACATGATTTTGTTGCAAAATTAAGCAGTTATTTTATTCATTGGGACAATAGGTAACTAGACTTTTTTTGGGGGGGGGGCTTCCAAGTTCTTGTACAGAATCGATAAAGTAATTATAAAAATATGTGCGATACTGAGCTGTCCCTCTCTGTGATATTTGTTTCTCTGGTGTCTGATGAGACATGATCATGAGGTGAGCCCACAGTATATGTAGTTGTTGCTACAGAGAGGTGTAATTTTAGCTGAACCAGTCTGTGTTGATTTCAGTCAGCAAACCCAGGTTCCAGCCTTTGCCTGCCATCTGGCTTTCACTGCAGAGGACCCCATTGCCAGAGCCAGTTTCTGTCTAAGAGCTGGCTCTCCGAGGGAGCCCAGGTATTCATTTAAGCAAGGTGCTGCAGCCCCTACTTGACTGATTCATTAAAAATCAATTAATGAATCTTGTTCTTGACCCTACCCTTGGAAAATAAATTATCATAGGAACCCATGCCTACAATAGCATAGCTCACATTGTCAAAGGCACTCCATCAATCCACCACGAAGGTTTAAGGTTGAGAAAGGGTTGCAAAGTGTGAATGCTATAAAAAAAAACAGACAACTAGAACATATCTAATGTTGAATCTAATGTTTATCAGCAAAGGTCTGATGGACAAGCCTTTTTAGACTGACTGTAAGAGGATCAGTCGTCATCACTCATTCAGTACGAGAGACGACACAATGTATTTTACAATCATGATCATCCTTTCAAATGCAGCTAGTTTTAATTTGTATCAGAAACAAAAGGTCCAAACTGAAGAGAGCTGGCTGCATAAGCAGCAAGTGGTAGTTAGACTCACACCAACTGTCAGGCTGCTTTGAATGTATCAAAATACCATTAAGTAATGGGAGTATTGAATTAAGGCATGAAAGTAGGTACATAGACCTTTTTTAGAAACTGACTACAAGTATGACTTGTATGTCAATGGTTCATAACAAGCCAATAAACATTTAGACAAAAACAGCTTTTTTTAACTGGCATCGTTCATCTTTGTGCTTTATGTTTTTTATTAAATTCACTTTCTTTTTAACAACTTTGCATCACCAGATCAGCCGTATGAAAGGTTTCCAAAACAAGTCACTAGAATGATCTTTACATTTGTAGTTGCAGTGCAGATTGCTATTATTATGGAAGAAACATCAGATGGCTCAATCTATTGTATGAATTGTTAATGTGGGATTTAAGCTTATTAAATACTATTTTCCACTGGTTTACCTGATGGTCTATAATGGAGTGGTTATGCTCCTCATCTGCCAAATCCAATAAAGACACTTGCAATTTTGTATAGTTGAGCAATTCTTCCTTTTTTCTAAACTACATATCCTGTTCAGGACCGACACATAACCACACAATGACAAAAATCCTGTGTATGTCCTTCTTATTATTTGGTGTTTGTTTTGTTTTTCATTAAGAATGTTGCATTATAATATGCTTAGTCTTGTTTGTAGCCTTTTTTAAGTTCCTGGGAGGAAAAATAAGCTACCTTTCCAAAAAAAAAAAAATGTTTTAACTTGACACGTCTTATTTAAAGCACAAATAATCTCATCTTGATGCATGAAGGTTTATTTGGTGAAATTGATGGTTTCAGCATTTTTGGCCGCAGTGTCTCCCAGCCCATGAAAGAAACATTAAGCCATACGGTATTTTATATCTCTTTTCATTGCTGTCCTATATGTCTGGAAGCAAGCTGTTCTTCCAGCAGCACTGCAGTTCGCCAGCTGTGCCACTGCTCCCTTGGCAGGTAAATGATGAGCCCTGATTAGACGTGATAGCATAATAAAGTCAGCTTTTTAAGCAAGAATTTGTTTTGCATCCCAAGAAGCAGCAACTTAAATTAAATATGGACAATGTAATGTGTCATGGCATATGGCAAATAGTCAACAACTGAATCATAAATGTATTCTATTCTCTCCTTCAGGAATCCTTAAATGGGCAATAAAGATGTCTGTAAAAGCTGTGTTCTGTTCAATTCCACCTTAAAATAGAGAAACTCCTTGACCACAGTTTAAATTTGCCCCTGACATTTTTTGTAGTCAATAAAGCAGCTGAAGGCCAAAAGATATATAAATATAAAATAAATGAATTAAGGTTAAATTTTTCAGTGAAACAGTATGAGCATCCAGTGAGCCCATATACAAGCTGTTATTAGTGAGCCTCTGCAGTGTCTCCCAGCTTTAACAACTCTACTGGCAGCTAGCACACAGTTATAAAACCATCTGTGTCTGTGGGCATGAGGCGGCGACACCAGCGTAGAATATATGTCCTCCTTCAAACTGGCATTGTACCACCACCTCCTCCTCAGCTACAGAGAGCAAATGCTTTTTCTATGCTGCTCAGGAAATCAGAGAGTGATAAAGTGGCAAAAAAGTTTCAGTGTGATGTCAGAGTGAAAATCTGGTGAAAAGATGATAGCCTATGACCTAGCTTTATTGGACTTAATTACTGGTACATTTTTGCCACACAATAGCATGATTAATTGCTTTTGCAAGGTATAGAAAACATTGGTCCCTTGTGGAAATGACAGACATTCACCAAAGTTGTTTCAGTCAGAGAACTCACGTTGTACTTGTTTAAAAATATATATTGCAGCAGAAGGACATCGTTTGTGTTTGGCGTCTAGACTCCGACCTAAACACTCCTTACAGTTTTCTTTTACATGCCGAAATCGAAATTTGAGGAGCGAAGGGGTGATATCTTAAACTGCCTCGTTTTAGCCTACAGGTTGATGCTGGGTGGGGTGGGGGTGTGCGGGGTGCGGGGTGCAGTTTAGAGCTGGTGATGAAAGGGCAGAGGAGAGACCAGAAATCTTAATGGCAGCTTAAATAGACAGACAGACAGACAGACAGATTAAACATGGTAAGAGTATCAATTCAAACATATCTCCAGTAATATTGGGTATCTGCTAAATGAATATTGGGGAGCTGTTAAGATATCTTTGGGTGAATGTACATTGGTGGGGCTTAGATATGAAGTAATAAGTATTATATGATAAATGTCACTGAATTGACACGTTGAATTTGCAACATCGAACTCAACCAGCAGGGGCAGCTGTTCAACTCTACCATGTGTATGTGTGACCACACATTCATAAGAAATCCTTCCATGAACCAAAATTTGAAAAAATGTAATGTGCATCATTTATGTGTTAACGGAATGGAAACTATGATATATGATTATTCCCAAGGGAACCATCCACAGTGAACCCCCCTTTAATCCATCCACACACACACACACACACACACACACACACACACACACACACACACACACACACACACACCCTCTGTTCTGTTAATGCTCTATAGGGACCCATTTATTTTCATGTGTAACATTCAAATCAAGCAGCATGTGCAATTAGGAGGAAGGAGGTAAATACAGAATATCTGTGAATCTTAGGTTTGAAAATTAAAACACTACATAAGTCATATGCTAAAGGGCTTACATTGATTTTTCTAGTAAACCATCATCAGAGTATTGACTTCTGATTTATCAATGAATCCACTGTATCCTAATAAGAAAATCTGTCAATGCATGCTCATTTGCTGTCAGATAAAAGCATGCAGAGATAAATATACAAATTGCTCAAATGAAACAGTTTCAAAAGAATCCAAGCCTTTCCTTTTTGGTATAGTTATTGTACACCTTCAGAGTTTGATTAACACAAGAACACCGTCATTTTCTTACAATTGTCTTGTATCAATCAAGTCAATCATAGCGTTAATTAAGCAAAATCTTTTTGTTATTTGTGTCTTTGTCTCTCTGCCTTTATGCTTCCAACATAGAAAGAATGTTATGGTTGTAAATGACATTAATATTAACCATGAATGTATATTCATCCTTATTCCTGTAACAGATTACTGCTATTTAACTGTTGTGCTGTTGTCATGTTTTTTTTTTTGTTGCTTAAAATTAAAATTGTTGATTTAATTGTGCATAGTGTGATGTCCACATGTCTGAATGTACTACAATATACAAATCTGATTATTATATATTGGGTGAAAGTAGCTTGTTTTTCATTGTTTTTGACCTAAGAGGAAATGACACTGATAACGGACGGACATAGAAAAAAAGGAAGAGAGATGCCAGCATTAAGCTAACACCATTGACCTGAACAAATAATCAATTGGATTGCCCTGGACCCCTGGGGTGTTTGCGTGCATGCGTGTGTGTGTGTGTGTGTGTGTGTGTGTGTGTGTGTGTGTGTGTGTGTGTATGTGTGTGTGTTTGTGTGCAACCATCATGAGTGGAAGTTGTAGGTTAAAAGGAAGAGGAAATACAGAGATCTATGGATGGGTGTGGCTGTACTGTTGTGTGTGTGTGTGCGTGTGTGTGTGTGTGTGTGTGTGTGTGTGTGTGTGTGTGTGTGTGTATTGATAAGTGCATTTTAAAAGTAAATGTCCTCAAAAGGCTAAAACCCTGTTGGCCACTTTGAGCCATTAGTCACATCAAGTAGTTCTTGCAGGGACACAGGGGTATGGTGATACTACTGGACGGAGATGTTAAGGAAGTGAGAACAGAAAAAAAAAGGTTCATATTAGAATAAAGAACGAGTTATAAAAGGAAGAATGATACTGTATGTCTGTATGAAAAAGCTGAAGGAGAGAAAAGCAAAGTGACTGACATGAAAAGAAGAAGAGGAAGACTGGATGAGTAGGGGGGGAATGGGGGGGGGGGTTGTTGGAGAACAAAAAAAGGATGAAACAGATAAAAAGGATGGGGGAGCAGGGCTTGCCTGTGGGAAATGAAGTCAATCGATTGAAAAAGATGCCAAAGTGTTTGGGGGTAAAAGAGAGAGGAGGGGGTTGTTATATAACTCTAAAATGGCAGCTTGGTATTATGGGGTAGTCTGAATTCAGGAACATGCTCATCTCTCCTCCGAGTTGACTTGTGCTTTATCAAGCCACAAACACTGTTTCCCTTTGAACTGCATGAACCTGACGGTATGTCATAGCATTGTTTATGTATCCCAAAATGTCAGGATGCATGGTTGGCAAGTCAACATTTCACAAAGAGGAATTTTTGAATGGTAAATATAAGTGATGAAGGATCATCTCATTTACTCTATTAAGATCACTTTGGTCCCACTTGTCTTTCAGCGAAGGGATAAATTACATGTTTTGTCTTGTTGGCTCAGGAGATGACTGTTTAAATCACTGTATCAAGAAATCAGCATATCTTGAATGTTGATTGGTCCAACAAATACACATGTAGGTTGTTTCCATCAAATGTAATGACATATCAGCATAAAGTCAATGTTTCTCTCATATTGTAGAGCTGATCAGAGCACTTTGTTTTGACTATTTATTCTACCGCTAATCTTGGATCCTCTGGTATTTTTTTCTCCAAGGGTTGTACTAAGAATAAGTTATCCCTCAGCCCCTACACACACTTCATTATATGAAGTATATATTCTGTAGGCCCTGAGTTGGGAGATAAAATGTGTGAAAAGAGAGCAGTAGGATTTGGAGCAGCATGCAGAGGGGAGCAGCCAAAATAGAGAGAGAATATCAGCAGCGCTGCCTGCCAGCCTCACTGAGCTGCTAAGCAGGGCTTAACGATGCCCACGGGGATGTGTGTGTGTGTGTGTATGTGCATGTCGGTGTAAGTGTGTATGTGTTTTTTGCGCGCTTTCCTTCTTTTTAAGCCCAAAACAAGTGCTTCATGTTTCGGGGTCAAACGGAGGCCATAGACTTATTAATGTAGAAGTTTTTTTGAGAGTTGATAACTTGTCAGGAATAAGTTAACCATCAGATTGTATACAGAGTATTTGAACAACAACACGCTGATTAAAGAACACTTATATGGTTCTTATTTACCTCTACCTGCATAGGATCCACTTGAGGTAGTATCAGGTGATGAAACAGATGTGTCTTCTAAAAACGAAATGATGAACAAATGATTTCCTTCTGACTTCTTATCTGTGATGCTTATTACATTTTTTTCATGCTGTTAATTTGACTAATGCTGAAACCGTTTGTAACATGATTTTTATAACACTCCAGGAGCAGAGCCGTGGCACTAGGACATCTAAAAGATGTTCAGTTGTGATTCATGTCAATACAGTTATTAGAAAGATCCTTTCCCTGCTATGACATGGCAAATTTCCTGCTATTAAAAATATAATCATCCTTTATGGAATACCCAAAGTCAGTTTTGTCTTTTTTTGCTTTGCAAACGTGAATAATTCAACTCAAAGGGAAAAAGCAGTTTTGCATTTAACTGCTTACATATAAAATAAAATGATGTATATGTTCTACTTAAATGTAAACTTTCCAGGAACACTAAGAGCTGATAAAAATGAAAAGATATAATTTCGACCATGAAGAAGTATTGGGAGGGACGGCCCACCAAATGAACTGCACTTAATCATTTTAAATACCTCATGTTGAAGGGTTTGAGAGTTTTGGTGGAAAGAGAATCTAAACATCAGAGTTAGTGTAATAAAGCAGACGTTTCTTTGGAGATCAAGTGTGTTGCAATGTCTCAACATATTGCCACGACATTCTGGAAAATCCCAGAGTTCTTTACAACACAGGCCAGCTGGTCAAGCACGAAAGCTGATTATTTTGGAGAATGGGGGTGTAGTTTGGTGTGTGTCTGTCAGGGAATGGGTGAGCGGGGAGGGGGGGGGGGCGAGTGTCCATAATGCCCATTTTTGCCAAGGGGATGTATTGTCTGGACACTGTATAAAAAATATCTGATCACCATCAAACATTAACAATTCATAGATCGTTAGCTTTAAACTTGAGATAAAGTTTGTTTTTGTCGGGAAAAAAAACCTGTGCACGCTTTTATTTTGTAAACTCATGAATATGCTTCATGCATTGTAGAATAAGGCATTTTTTCATTATAACAGTAAAGCTGTATTACACTCGTTTAACAATTTGTGTGTGTGTGTGTGTGTGTGTGTGTGTGTGTGTGTGTGTGTGTGTGTGTGTGTGTGTGTGTGTGTGTGTCTGTGTTCTAGTGACCTAGTCTGACCTTCCTCTCCCATTCTCCCCCCTGCTGTCACCAGTGGGCACACACAAAATGACAGCTGAATGTTCAGCCTCAAGGTATACCATCACATCTGATTGCACCAAACCACTGGGTTTGAAAAATGATTAAATATAGTGCTCTCTGCGTTAGTACAAAATATATCCTGTGGAAATGTTTGCAACCTGAGAAAAGAAGATAAACGGTTCAAAGTATACCTTCAAAGGGCATTCCTATTTTCACATTTAATATCAATTAATTGTAATATGATGGAGATCTGGGGAATATTTGGAGCACAATAATTTCCTCTAAATTCTAAACCAGCCTTACTCTTTTTCTAAAAACCAAACTGTCAATAGTCATGTTCTTTTTTTTCCAATTAATTAAAATGGATACTGATTATCACATGTGGAGACAAAATCTGAGAAGCATTACAGGAAGTTGGAGTTTCCTCAGCTCTTAAGAACTTCATATCCTCTTTTGGTATTCCGACCCACAACGTTTCTAATTTGGCTCCCATTTGCTTCACCTCAGCTGGCTGCAACAGACACGCAACAATGTTAAACATTCAGATACCAAATGCATGCTATGATTTCTACTTATCTGCTGGATATGTATTTATGCAACTGTCCTCCTTAAGGTGATAAAATGTCACTGTTCACAGCCAAAAACATTTAAAGGTTTAACCAAGGAGTTCATATTTTGATAGGACTTTTTTTTTTTTTCTTCTGATGTGCCACTTTTCAGCCACTTTCCCACATCCAGCACTATCTTCTACTTAGAGAGTTACTTTAATCCTAATTCTTACACTGTCAAATCCAATTGAAGAAGATTTTAGAAAAGTCTAAAACCAACATCACAACATTCACTCATTACCAAAACCAACAAAGAAAAAAAAAAGCATACATGCCCCAAAAAAACAAAATAAAAACATAGATCATCAGAGTGTAAGCAGGCGGTTTAAGGCTTCTTTCTCTTTTTTTTTCGCACCATCCTTCAAAGACATTTTATAGAATTAATCCGACGACACCTCCAGGAGACAACAACAGTTTCTGGCATTCCAGAACCACCTCCACACCCGCTGTCACTGCTGATCAGACCCCTACATGTCTACAATACACAACCACAACTCTGGCACAACACCCAAAGTCCTGGCTGTGCTTGGAAAACAATGTTTAACATACTGTAAAAGAAGGGCAACGTTTTAAATCAACGGGGAAAAAAATATTGCAATGAGGATGGTAGATGTTTTGTGCACTTGTCTGGGTAGAAAGGAAGATCACAGTGAGGTCACCGAGGATATCAAGGTGTGCGTCTTCCTTTGCTGTGTGAAGGCTGTGTGTATGAATTCCTTTGCATATGCATGTTTCTGTGTGCACACACAAGGTGAGTGGGAGGTGTCAGCAGGGCAATCCACAGGAATATCACAAAGAATACCTCAGTGATCAAAGAATATAATTGCCTCAAGGAGAGTGAAAAGGAGGCAGAAATATAGAAACCGATAAACTGTGAGGATGAGAGACAGACAAATAGAGATGGCGATGGAAAAGGGAAAGAAAAGAGAGTTGGAATAGAAATAGGCCTGGAGTAGAAGAAAGAGAAAGTATAGTTGACAACACAAATGTAACCAGAAAGCAGACAAAGAACATGTTGCCATTTACAGACAGAGTGTGAAGATTGGAGAGAGGGTGTATGTGTGTGTGCTGAGGGTGGAAGATTTTACAATTCATATTACACTTCAGAGAGACATGCACCTATTGTTTTCAGATAAACATCACGAGGAGCCTTACTTGAGCTCTGGTACATGTAAGTAAATTTCTGTGTTTCACACTCAAATCATTAAACCAAACTTTTGCTTTGAAAAATGTTGAAAAGATATATATTTTTTAATTACTATCGCTTTGTCTCAAGTTTAGAGTTCCACTGCTCTCAGAGACTTTTAACCATGGGGAAGACTGAAATATCGTGTGTAAGCAAGTATTTCTGGGGCACTTGTTTAAAAACCAGGATGAGGTGGTTCACCTTTACAACAACAACAACAAATTAATTATTGGTACATCGTGCACAATGTATTCTTCCCATGTGATGTAACATTCTCTGCACTATTTGATTACCTTTTTATTTTCATTCATTAATCATGTGTAAAGACACTAAGCATAACATCACACGTTTTCTACAAAACAAGATTTAAAAAAAAAGAGAAAGTTTGTCATATATTTGAAACGTCAATGGTTATCATAAAAAGAAGAAAGGAAAAATGCCGCAACAAGGCAAGATGCTCCAGTTGTCATGTTGCCTAAGGACGTCCAATAAATCCCACAATGTATGGACAGCTTTAGGCAACTGCAGTGAGTGGGAAAGGGAGATCTTGCTCACCACAATATGACAATGAATGACTTATGCTTGATTGTGTCATTGGGTTCCACTTCAGTTGTGTTTCATGTCTCTTTCTTAGTGCTGGTGTGCAGCTTTATGACCACGACACAGCACACATGATCATTAACATTGAGCCTTATCTATCTTATGGTCCTCTCTCTATAAACTTTTTATAGCCCCTAACTTAAAGTATCATTGCTCACTGGAGGAGGATAGCTTTGTCGTTTGCAGTGTCATGAGGAAAATGGTGAAACTTTTTTTCATGCTACTGAGTAAACTTTCCATGCTCGAGTTACTATCTCCAATGTTAACGCAGTTTGGACACTGCATTGGTTTGTAATCTGGTTTCTTGATAACACAATCTTTAATCTCTAACATGAATTGGGCTGCGCGGTAGGAGGTCAGCAGTTGAACATGTCTTTTAACAGTGCTGGCGTAATGTAAAAAGGACTTCATAATAAGAGAGTGCTGTGAAGAAATGCTGCTCAAGAAAAAGTAAGAGGCACTACAAAGTGATACAATGACATTAGGAAATGGTACCGGGTGCAGTAATTATTTGTCATGTGAAGAAACGAGTCCCGCAGCACTCACTGGGGTTTACCTGTTGGAGGATCTTCAGTGATTGGAGAGACTTGTGCTTCACTCCGCCCCTCAGCGCGCTGTCCGCCTCTCCAAATTCAGAGCGCACACAGATCCTCAATATCTTCATCTACCCCGCCGCCTAGTATGAGCTCCCTTCTCTTAAAGCGGAGGCGTGACGAAACAAATGGTTTCTTTACGGTATCCCGCTTTATGCTGACTGAAGTTGCTGTCGTTTAGGACAAATCTCTCCCCCCCCCCCAACCCCCTGTTACCGGTTGTGTTTTCTGGACGCGCCATGCAATCTCGCTGGTGGAGTTTTGGGATTCGTCTGGTGGCGTGGACGTGGATTTGGAGTCTGGCATTGCCTGGAGCGTGGTGCATTCCCGCAAATGAAGGTAAAACACGCATAGACAAGCCTGTGGGTCAATGACAGCGTTGCTTGGTTCACGATTATGTTTTTTTTTTTTTTTTTTTTTTGGGGGGGCACTGACAAGTCTGACCGGTTAAAGGTCTGTCTTTTGCCTCTGGTGCCCCCAGACCGTGGCTCTCCTTTAGACATGCCACACGGCTCCGACAACCTTTGACTGAAAAAAATAGGTCGCCTGTAAAATAGATTTGAGGATAATATACACATGATAGCTGTCTTCACCGACGCTTTATTAGTGTGAGTTCTGAAAGCTGAACTAAAAAAAAATAAAAAAAAAAGGACCTTTGGACGGAACGCGAGTGTCTCCAGATATGTGGTCCTTTGAGGACTTAACAGCGCAGACAGACGCACAGCTCGCTGCTAAAAACACTGTAGGTTAGTCTGAAACGTTTTCTGTGCAGCGTGGGGGGGCTCAAGTATTGAGTTGACATTCACCTCAAAGCATTTAATGGAATTTTAAAATATGGGGATAAAAGTGAGCCATTGAGATGTTTTCGTTCCATACCTTCACATATAGACAATAGAAACGTTGCTGTGATATTTCTATTCATCCCTCTTTAGTGTGATTACAGATGTAGTCTGACATTCTGTCTCTAAATGATCATTTTAACATTAACCGGTGAAGCCAGTTAAAGTGCCTGTTAACAATGCGTTAGGCTATATGGTAGAGTGATGTAACTTGGATCGATAAGAGTTTTATTTGGCAAACCTTTTGGGGTTGCACATTGTTAACTAGCCTCATCATTGTTAGTCTCAACTGAACTGGTGCAATTATTGTTCCCACGGTATTGTCCGCAGACGGCGCAACATTTTAATAGCATGGGATGAATGCCATTGTTTGAGGCTATTAGAAAGCATTATCCGAGGGAGGCAGCGCATTCATCACCTGCTTAGTCTTCACATGACAGATTTATTCGTACAACGTCAAGAGTCACAACAGTGGCTCTGAAAGTGTGACCACGGGACATTGAGGGGTCCTGAGTGGTTTGCATTGTTTTGCATTGTGGTTTTTTTTTAAGCCAAGTTACCTTTTATATTTGGTCCCCCCCCCGCCATGAATTTAACGATCTAAGAGTTTGTGTAAAATGGAATAAAATAAAACTTACTCTGCAGCAAACATGGTTCGCAGAAGAGTGAAACATTTTCACAAAGCAGCTTGAAATGATATTTAACAGTCCGATTCAATTGAAACAAGTTAATATATGTATACATTTACATTTTGTTTCTCACAGTCTTGTTAAAAGCAAAATGAAGGCTTAAAGAATTATACCTCAATGGCAGTCTGCATCATGAGTTTGTGCGCTGGATTGTACAGTGAATGACAAGAGGCTTTATAGAAAGAAAAAGAAAACACAAGGTAAATGTATTGCTCACATCAGGTTCATATTTGTAAGAGAGTTGTTTTTTATGCTGTCCTGAAAAAACACAATCTTTTGTTTTGCATTGGCACAGCACATGCAAATCTGTTTGTTCTTTCAAAAGTGTCAATGTGACGGGAAATCCAAAAACTTTATTCAACAGCACATCATATCTGTTAAACAACTTGAGAAGCTTTGCCAGGGGCTGCCACTCAACATATTTTTGATTATTTGGCACATTTGCGTTGCAGGGATAATCATGCATTGCATGCTTAATTTGAAAGGATGGTGAACCAGTTAAAATAACAATTCTCTCATTCACAGTAATTTAAAAAAGTCATATTAGACAAAATGTCAACTTCTTCTGATGCCTTTGAGTTATTTGGGACTTTCGGCTCTTTCAGATTTGTGTCTCAATTTAAGAGTAACAATATGCTGATATCCTGCAGTGGATTTACCTCATACTCATTCTTTCAAGTTAAAGTTTGCCTTGCATTCATCTTTTGCAAGTTTGTGAGCTGAACTGAGAAAAGTTCTGATGCACCCTTGTTACATCTCTCTGATAGAGAGGAAATGAATCCTGAAGTGGAGCTAATGAATGATAACAAAGAAAACTGTACCATTTTGCTACCTTGATCATTATCCTTTCTTGAAGCTAACACATTTTTATTTAGATCTAATCCTGAGAGCATCTTGATCAAGGCCAGACACAGACTCATCCGTTTAAGACGTTGTTATCGTGTACGATTGAAAATGTCCGACTAAATAAGAGTATGTAGATCGTGGGAGCCTACATTTTAGACTTTGCTTTTATGTTTGTAATTTGTTGATCTAACAAATGAGTAAAGTATAGCAAATGGCTCAGACGTGCATGGTTACTGGCCTTCCTGTGTCTTGCAGGCCACTCAGCCTTGAGCTACCCAAACTAACATGTAAATGCAACAATACATCACATGGCAGGGACACGTTAAAGTAGAGTTAGAGTCAAATGTGTTTGTGTGTAAATTACAAGTTTTCATAATTAGGATGAAAGACATGGTTTCAAAAAGGGATCAGGGCTCATCAGGGTGATATTGGCACCCATAACCTGCTAGGGTGCTATAATGTGCAGTGAAAAAACAAATACTCAGTTAGCCTTGTGGCTGCCAGATCTAACATTCAGTCATCAATGAAATTATTTTTTCACATTTACCATCCTGAAAATACACCTACTCTTTAACTTGTTTTATAAAACTTACAAACAAAATCACCTCTTTCATGCTCTGGGGATCACTTAAAGAATACTTTCTGATCATAGGGACTGCTGAGTGCGTTCCTGTTCGGAGGTTTCATCCTTAGAGAGAGCGGGTGAGAGAGAGAGAAAGTGGTAACATACCCCTTATGATCTAGTTCAGCATCACTTATCTCTTCTTTATGGCCTAATTAGTTGTCTTATCGCCTCCTAAGGACATCTTTTATTATTCTCAGCAGAGCAGTGGAGAGGTTAAGACTAGTTTTGTGTGTGTGTGTGTGTGTGTGTGTGTGTATGGTGTGTGTGTATGGTGTGTGCATAGTGAGGAAAATTGCAGAGCAAGTGTGTCTCTGTGACTGAACTCACCTCTCTTGTTCTGCTTTTCTGAGGATGTCAGTTCTTTTGTTGACATTTGGGAAGGCTTGATAAGAGGAACGGCTGTTTTATGACATACAGGACTGGACGTGTGTTTGGATATATTGAAGTGAACAGCTGGCTAAGGACAGGGAGAGGACATAAAACTTGTCAATGACTGATTGAATCTTGGAGTATTCGAGTTTGAACTTCATTGTGTTGAGAGTTAAGAAAATGTTTTTGAGGAAACATCTTTTGCTGCTTCTGCATAAAACAGTAGCAAAAAGGTATTGTCATTTTTATAGTGTCAGTGCCCAGATACCTCACTGAAAAGGGGTTAGGCAAAATACAGAGCAGAGCTTGCTGATGTGTGATGCTTTACTAGCGATAAGGAGGAAAGTGCAAAACATTTTAAAGCCCAGTTTTTACTCCTCCGCATGAATGTCTCACATCACCAGTCCCTGTAGCAAGAACAAACATGCTAAATCCCCAACGTTATATCCAGTAAATAGGTTCAAATCAAGACCAGTAGGCTCAGACCAGACAAAGACAAAACTAGTAATTGGCATGTATTTGAATAACGATTTTATGAGAAAATAACTATCACACATAGGAAAAACTTTCCTTGTTTTGTTTTTTTGTGAGTCTGTTTACAGTTTCATCCAAGTATTTGTCGGTTTAGTGCAACAAGTTTGAAAGATGTTAATATAATCATCATTTTTATTAGTGAAAAGAATGGATGAACGCAGCCTATCAATCTTATTTTTAGAATGTAGCGTAAAAAAGTGAATTTACAAGTGAACACCTCATGAGGCTGGGTGATGAAACACACAGGAGAGAGTTGTATAAAGAGATTTTAAAACATGTACTGATACAATTTAACTTTAATATGTGGCTTTTACTAATTTCTAAAACTTAATCTGCTCCCATTTACTGAAGTCATAAACCTTGAAAGTGTCATTAAATGATTCTTTCTACTTCATTTCTCGAGTATACACTTTGTAGGACACAAAACAAGCCACATGTTATGAATGATAAGACAAAGAACTATTGGAACTATGGCTTGACAAAAATTGAATTGTATTCATGAAGTGCATGTTATGTCAGGCCAAACTCAGAAGAGTTTTGAAGCTTTTGGAAGACGGCATGTAATAACAAAAAACGTATTCTCATTGTGATGTACTGTAGACTGTAGAAATGCTGTTGAGGATTCTTCACAAAATGTTTGTGTTGAAGAAAACTGAAATGAATTTACAACTACAAGTTTAGATTATAAACAAACCTCAAGCTGAATTGGGTTCAGCAGAGCTCTATGTTGATAACCCATTTGTGACTAAGCATCATGTGTGCTGCTTTAATTTTCCTTCCAAATAAATCAAAAAGCTTCACCCTTGGATGCACTTTTGACAAGAATCTGTTCAAGTATTTGGGAATCAAGAGACTGTCTCTAGTGTTGTACATGAAAAGGTGAAAACATGCTTTGAGGAGTGCGATGGTCAGGTAATTGCTCTCGACAGCTTTCATCTGAGAGTCTGAGAAAGGAGAATTTTAATGGCTCAATATGAGCTGAGAGGAGTGTTGGAGAGTTAAAACAAGCTACAGTTTTTGGTCAACAAGATGCACAAATGTGCTGTTCTACAAAAGTATTAGAAGAAGGGTAACAGAATGAGAAATAATCAGTTATGTCCTGTTTTGTTTCAATGTCTTGATCGGTTGTTTGTCTATGCTAAGGACTGCCCCTTGTTTTCATCCTTTAACAGTGAACCTGCTGGATTCTCGCTCTGTGATGGGAGACCTTGGATGGGTGGCCTATCCTAAGAATGGGGTGAGTTACGATCAATCCTTAAATGTTGAATTGGAAGATAACTTAATCTTTAGATTGTCAATGATGACAGTGACATTGTTTCTTGATTGGTTGTCTTTTTGGAGACATATGGTTGAGGAAGGTTATTTAAATATGTAGATTTAGTTTTTTGAATGCACTTGATAAGAAAAGATGAGGAATAATTCATTCTTGTGTTAACCTAAGTGTATTAAAACAAATGATGAACTACATCTAAAAGAAACTTGTGTCCATCTAAAAGTGACCCTGATAGCACAGTGAAGAAGTTGGGGTGGTGACTTCTGTGTATGACAAAGAACACCAATAACTTGATGAATTTTGCGCTTAAGACTCATAATTTTTTAACCCAGGATAAAGGTCATTTTATTTCCAGGAATTCTCAGTTCATTATCAGAATAAATTAAATTCATGAATAAGATACTGAAAGTCACCATGGAATACATTATCCTCAAGCCAGCAATCCAGTTTCCTCTTCCAAGCATTCCCAAGGGGAGGACCGATTAGAAGAGGATTTCCTGGAATTGAAAAGTAGTTTTCAGTAGTGTTGAACAGTATATTGTAATTGATTATTAAAAAAAAAAAAGAAGTTGTGTATTCTGAAGTTTTAGCATTACATTAACTCATAGCTGAATCTTTCTAGGGAATACAAATAAATCCCATCCTCCAGGGGATTGATGGTGCTGTAGTTTGATTAAAAAGGAATTCATTTGTCTATTTGATCCACATGTAAAATCTCTACTATCATCATCACTCCTGTTGGCAAATATGCTGCTATACACGACGGACCAAATAGTGCTGACCGTAAAGTATTTCTCTGCGCTGGGTATTCAAATCACGACACATTCTGTGGCGGTATGTAGATGGGAGAGATAGTGCTGACAAAAGCAGCCGTATGCACAATCATATTAATGAAGATGTGATTATGGTGTGTGGTTTCTACAATGCAACTGCATAAATAACTGAATTTGTGGTAGAGGGTGGGAGAAAAAAACTAAAGATTTGATAGGCATAGGATTAATGTGACTAGATTGTCCTTTTTTCCCCCTAATGAACGAATTGTCTGGTGAAATGACGAACATGTTTCACTAAACAATGTTCTCCATGTTTGGCATTTTAACTGACAGGCGTTTTTGTTGTTGCCTATTCTAATTATTCTCCAATTCAATATTTATATGACAGAGCCCTATCTGAAGGGGTACTCTTGCATATTTTCCACACAAACAATCACACACACATAGTAACAGCAGTATTTGTTGGCTAAATAAGATGTTTAGGCAACAGTAGAGTTTCCTTTTTTTTCATGTTCCAGATGGTTCGTTACATCCCTCGTATCCCTCCTCCACCCACCTTCACCCCCTTCATTACTTCCCCTCTCGTTCTTCTTTTTTTCTGGCTTAGTTCTAATCAGTTAAACAGTGCCCCCCCCCCCCATCCTTTCTTTACCCAGCATTTACTTATCTCCCCCTCTCCTTGTCCTCTTATTTTCTGTCATCTTTTTGTCTCACCTCACCATCTACTGTGCACTGCTTTCCTCTCCCAATGTGTGCTTTGAATGTTCTTCATACATACATTCAAGCAACACAGGAAATTGATTTAAATAAAGAATTTGAGAATGATTAAGAATTGTATAGATGACCTTGAAATGATGTCCTGGAAACTACAGTACACATATCAATGAACAGTATGACACTGACGTATTGGCTTGAAATGAAGACAAGGAAAGGGAAATGCTTTTAAACAGCTTGACTAGTATTTGCTTAGTGTCACAGGTTGGAGATTAAACAAAAAGGTAGAGGCCCCAATTGCAGACTAATAGGAATTTCACACTCGCAGAAAACTCCTGAAAATGAAAAAAGTGAGAACGCAGCAGGATATTCTCCGGAGAATTCACCTCCAGCCAATGGGAGGGGGCGTGACATTTATATACCGTGACTGCTGCACAGTGTAAGGAGTGTATGCGTGCGACCACTACGATCTCCGTGCATAATTAAACGGCTGCATTATGTTTTCTGTTAACCAGTATGTTGTTCTCCGCTCTTTTGTTGACATTCAGGAAAATACACAAGAACACATGAACACATACACATGAACACAGGAAGGATTGATGACAAACTGACACAAGATAGAAGGTACAAGGACACAAGTAAACAATGGGAAATCGAAGTGGAGGGAAACTATAGGCAGAAATGTGTGTATTGTTAATTGAATTGCTGAACTTGAATTATTTAATAAAATGTTAGAATTTAAATCACATAGTTTGACTTGCCCTCAATTCACACATTCCGCGCATTACCTTGTAATTAGCTGCCACTCTAGTCAATCATTGTGTTCACAACTACGCTGCGGCCCGTCTCCGGTGCGTGCCACCAACGGCACTGCGCTCTGCTCCGTTTCAAATACGCAGCGAGTCTATTTTCGCTGGAGTACGCTGCAGTCTCGCATCAAGCTGGACAGAATATGACAGCCCGGACAGGAAGTCAGACAAGGAAACGCACAGAGCATCCGGTCAATTTCAAAATAAAACACAATATACGGACTTGCGATCGTATTTTTCGTCACTTTATCAACATTACGTCAAAACAGGAACTGAATTAACAACAATGCATCCTCAGAAAGACAAAGCAACATGTTGTTTGCATGTTTTTCTCTTTATTCCCGCGGGATCTTGTAGTTCTCCTGTGACATGTCATGGGTGCGCTGACGTCCCAGAAACGGATCCAGTGTGAATGGGCGCGAAACCGCGGCATGCAAGGAGTATGTGTGAATTAGGGGTTAGTGTGAAAACTGATTCTAAAATAGCAGAATTTGAAATGGAATTATTTTGTTTAAAACTGAATTAAAATATACTTGAAACTATACATTACATTGAAGAGCAAAAAATACGAAACACTTATGAGCAGGAAGTAAAACTAAACCAGAAACACAAGAGGAACAAAAACTACAAAATAAAACAGGAAACACTCAAGACTAGTCTTTGGAATATAAAATACACAAAGGGAATTATATGTGAAACATGAGGGAAGGAAAAGACGAAGTAAAAAGGAAAATATATCTGAATAATTCAATTAACAAAGAACAACTCATACTTAGATGTTTGTGGTGCTGCAGCTCATGCTATTCAGCAGATACATTTTTCTCCCGATACAACAGAACTGTACAATGTAGGTGATTAAATTGACAGAAAGAAGAGATTATGGTGAGAATAAGAAAGGTGCAACAGTAGAGAAAATAGGGTAGGGAAGCAAGATATTGGGGACAAGAAGATGACAGTAAGTCAAGCTTTGAGTGAAGACAGATATAGGGGGGGATGTGGTTGAACGGTGTTTCTGGGTTAGACATAAAATTGGATAACTAAAGAAAGAATAGAGGACATACATGATCGGAAATGTATTATAGACATGGCAGTAAAATTAGGCACAAGAAGGGGGATGTTAGAGATTGAGATGGATGAAGAAAAGATGGGAAAATGACTTAGAAGGAAACCTTATTAAGTGACAGTAAAGTGTTAAAGGGCAGGAAGTGAAGTGAAGAACATGCGGATATTAAAGAGGTGCTAGGGCTTTACAGTATGAGAAGATCTGGAAGGATTGACAGTAAAAATATATTATTATTGGAACTTTGTACCATCTGTAATCCAGAATTAAACTAGATTCTTAACCATGTTTGAGTTTTGCATTTTACAACATTCTTGCAAGTGAGCAAAGCAAAACTAGCCATTCCAACCATGTAATTCAAAATGAGATATTTACTATAGGCTACGTGTACAGTCTACAGCTATCCAGCTTCAGCTTCTTCAGTGATTCAATGTTTTGGAAACAGAGGTTCATAAATGTCTTAATTATGTTTAAAGGTGTCAACATCATTTCACATTTCCTTTCCCTCACGTTGAGGCTTCATTTATTTGAAAGAGAAAAAGTGTCAGGAGGAGGGAGAGGGGGGGTTCTGCTTTTTCTCTGATGCAAATCACATCCCTGTTTCTTGGTATTTGAGAGAAGAATAGGTTGTGTGAACTGCATTAAAGAAGGTAAATGAAGTCAAGATATTACTGTTCAATTTTTTTTTTTAATTAAAAAGATGGTGACTAACTTTACAGAGTCACTGAGAGATGAAAAGGCAAAGAAGAAATAAATGGTAGTGTTAAATAAAAAAGGTAACAAAGCGTTGTTTCTGTTAAAGTTACCATTTTGCCAATTCACTCTAACATGGGTGGTCTTGACCCTGTAGCGTTAGTATGTAGCTTAAAGCTTAACATTTAACCTTAGGGGGCCCTAATGCCTAACACCATGTACAGTATCCTTTAAGAACTCTTTCAGACAGGCACTTGAACTCCTTTAAGAGCAGCTCCTTCTAAGAAAACTATTCCTTTCTCCAGAATCAGCCTTCTTAAATAAGAGTCCTTCACTTAAGAATTCAGAATTCTTGCTCCAGAATCGTATTTTAATCTATAATTAATTTACTGGAACATGCAAAGCAAAGACTAGCATTGCATTATTTGAAGTGTTCCTTTTACTGCTCATATCATGCGGGTATTTACATTTCATATGGCATCAACATCAGTTAATCAAACCCTGTTAGAGCTGCAGAGTTGTAAACCACATCTTAAAACAAATGAACCCACTTTGTTCCAGGGAATACTAGAGAGGACCGTCTATTGAACTCCTTGCTGTGCTACCAATAATGGTTTGGGTGTGTATGTGTTTTTTTGTGCGTGTGTATATGCATATATGTGTGATTGATTGTGTTTGTGTTAAGCTGTGTAAAGCTCAGAACAGGCTGGTGGATCTGTGTGATCTAACCAGTAAGAGGCTTAATGTCTGTACTGGGACTGACTGAAGTCTGGGAAGACAGAGACTCGGCTAAAACAGGCACACAAAGATCAGATATGAAGAACTTTTATTACCGGTTACCTTTGTTCTTAAACTGTCAGCTCTAAAACAGCCACTTTTGTTTTCAAACTTCAGTCTGTCTTGTAAAAGACACAAATAAACACACTTAAAGAAGCGAAGGAACACTGAACAATGTGCATTTATAATACAACACACAATGTCTAATGAACCTTTTAAAATGTCTTCATTCATTTACAATTCTGAGCTGGATAATGATAAAAAATGAAAAGGCAGAGAAAAAACACAGTTTGAGAACAAGACAGGGAGAAGAAAGGAAAAAGACAGAAGGTTGTTCACAACTGCTACAGAAAGCATTGACTAATACGGGCTATTAAGCTATAACACCAGATCATAGTCTGGTCCCTCTGGCCATATTATGGTGACATGATGAAGCGCCTGTATTAGCCACGGGAGAGTGCTAGTGATGCAGATAATAGCCACGTCCCTGGAGACCTGCAGAGGGAATTAATGCAGCTGTCTGACACTCACATAGGCATGGATGCAGACACACACACACACACACACACACACACACACACACACACACACACACACACACACACACACACACACACACACACACACACACACACACTAGGCCTACGTACAAGAACCCACCTTAATGTGTATGTTAATTCTTTTTTCTGCTGACAAGAACTCCTGCCCATTTTCAGGAAGGCATATATATGTACCCCCTAACACTATCTAGTCTTTCTGTCTGTTGCTAAAGGAGACAATGAGGTGGAAGGGATGGGGATTATACACACACACACACACACACACACACACACACACACACACACACACACACACACACACACACACACACACACACACACACACACACACACACACACACACACACAATTTGACACCATACTCATCCAGAAAGCTAGGGATGTCAAACTTACAACCCGCCCTCCAAAACCGGCCCAACAGCAGGTTTCATCCGGCTCGTTTGAAGTTTTGGGAAGAAAGAGGACATTTTAGAAACCATTTTTGAGATTTTCACTAGTTAGTTATTTTCAATACATATTTTCACTCGATTGTTTCATAAGCAATGTAAAAAAAAAAAAAGAAACACTGAATGCAGGGTTGACAAGACAGATAGAAGGAGCAGTATTTCTTTGCTCACAGCTCCACTGTGCACTCATCCTGACAGTCTTCACTTCTCCTTACCAGTTTGTTACTGTCTTGACTGATGTGAAACAATGCAATGCTTTCACTTCTTATTGTACTAATATCTGTCTCGCTTCTTTTTTTTTTTACATTATGATTTAATATGAATGTTACATAATCACAATAAATGATGCTAGCAGTTCTATCTTTTGTTATATCTCAACTTTGTTGTTTGTTTTGCTGCCTCATTAATCATTTTTTGATCGCTCTTATTACCTCTAGGTTGGGAACCACCTTCCTAATAGCTTCTGTTTAACAGTGAAAAGATGCTACCACATTGGTATATCAGTGCTTTTAATCCAGTGTCACACATAATCAGGCCAACTACTACTATTTTTTTCAAAAGCCTTTATGAAAAAATGCTTTTTGATTTGAATGCTTACTGTAATAAAAGCTGAGAACTTTGACATGAGTAATGGAAGTGCATCATATTTAATCCACCACTGTCCAATCCAGCTCTTCTTACCTGTTATCAAAGGTCAGCAATTGTTTCTGTTGTTTTTCCCATTTTTTTTTTATTCATCTTCCTCTTTTCCTGTCTCAGTGGGAGGAGATCGGGGAGGTAGACGAGGACTATGCCCCCATCCACACCTACCAAGTGTGCCGGGTCATGGAGCAGAACCAGAACAACTGGCTCCACACCAACTGGATCCTGACTGAGGGAGCTCAGAGGGTCTTCATCGAGCTTAAGTTCACTCTAAGAGACTGCAACAGCCTCCCTGGCGGCGTGGGGACCTGCAAAGAGACGTTCAATATGTACTACTACGAAACAGACGGCGATGAGGATGAAATGGAGTATGGAGAAATGAGAGATGGAACAGGGATGACCGAAGAGGAGGACCGGGCAATGAAGGAGAGTAGATATATTAAAGTGGACACAATAGCAGCTGACGAGAGCTTTACTGAGCTGGACCTGGGGGATCGTGTGATGAAGCTCAACACTGAAGTCCGGGATTTAGGTCCCTTGATCCGGAAAGGTTTCTACCTGGCGTTTCAGGATCTTGGGGCCTGCATCGCTTTAGTCTCAGTACGTGTTTTCTACAAACGCTGCCCCTTTCTGGTGAAGAGTTTGGCCGAGTTTCCAGACACCATCCCAGGTTCAGAGGCCTCGCAGCTGGTGGAAGTGGTGGGACACTGTGTCAATAACTCCCTGCCTTTATATGAGCCTCCAAGGATGCATTGCAGCACTGAGGGAGAATGGCTGGTGCCTATTGGGAAGTGCGTGTGCCAGCCCGGATTTGAGGAAATTAACGGATCATGTCAAGGTAAGAGGAGAAAGTAGATGATTGGAATAACGCTTAATCAATATCTTTTGATGAATGCGTGCATATTAGAAAGCTACATTCATTAAGCAAGAAAACCAAATGTATTCTTTATTGTGAGAATTTGCGCATCCTAAATCTAGCGTTCACATTTCGGGGTTTGTGCTTGTGTTTCCCGTCGGTTGCTATCTTCACCCTGTTTGTTTATTTTTATATCCATGCCTGTGTTTGTTTTTAGTATTGTGTGTGTGTGTGCTTGGGTCTGTTTAGTCTTTGAGTGTTTCTGACTGTGTGTGTGTGTGTGTGTGTGTGTTTCTCCCTTCCTTTAGTGGAGGGTATTCCCCCGAGCCCTGCAGCACTTTGCTGCTCTACAGACTCTGCTCTTCTCTGACTCAAGCCCAAACATTCCCCACCAACATTTGCCGACCTTAACTGCCTTTTCTACAGGCACACAGTCCTCCCCTGTTTTTTTTCGCTCCTTCAATCTTCTCCAATCTTCCCCTGTGCTGTCCTTACATTTCTCAATTTTAAGATTGCACTGTGGAGTCTATCAAAGGGGAAATATGTAACTCTGACACATAGCATTGGAGAGCTGATCCCACTCAGCGTCTACAGCCTGGGCTGTGGGTAAATGGCTATATTGTATAAGTTGAATTATTATGCTAGTTGAGTTTGATTAGTGAAAAGGTTTTTAAGGTTCCAAGTATAAATCTAACTTGAAGATCGACAAGGAAAGAGACATCTTTTTGATACATTCCTTTTGCAAACTTGAGACGTAACTTGGGCTAGATGACTTTTCTGGACATCAGTAAAGCTGCTTAACATGAGAACTATGGCAACGATAACAATTCTTGCCCGGTCACTCTCTCTTTGTCTCTTCTTCGCTTCCTCTGTCACCATCCTCTTCTTCAGCAGTTACATCAAACAATTTGAGAGACAGCCTCTAAATGACCTATTTTCATAACTGAGGGTAGCTGTGTGTCAGCTAGTGCCGTAAAGTCGACAGCACATGCAAGATGACCTGGGCCCGCTGCCAAAGTTACATATACTGCAGTAAACATCTTTCAGGCTGTGCTGTGCAGACGGGAGAGAAACCATTCTCCCTGTTGACAGTTATTGTGCTATTAAACCGACCTTTGAAACTACTGTTTTAAATTGGAAAAGTTACTTCTTGTTGCTTTAAATGGTACATGCAGTGATATCTTTTTTTCTAATTTACTCATGTTTATGAGTGACTGTGAAATTGCGGTAATAACCTGGATTTATGTTAACCCTATGAATAGCATGAAATATTCCTCCCCTCTGCAGCTTCAGCTTTCCCAAAAACAATTACCGTAGTTTAGTTCTTTTAAATCTCGGATACAAACACAACAACATTTTGAGATCTTTAGAGCATACATTGGACTATGTTTGAGTGTAAGAGGAGGAGAAAAAAGGTTTTGGTTTCTTTCTTACATTATTTTCAATTAGTATACCTTGGAGAGATGAATCATTAAATCCTGGCCTTTAAGAAACAAGATGTCATTGTTTCTTTATAATGAAATTGTTAAACGTATAATCTTTGTAACAAACTGTGCATTAACTCAAGGTTAACCTTGTCAAGGATTGAGTCTCTGTGGGGAGATCATTAAGAAGTAGCTGTCAGTATGCCACTGGCCTGCCTGGAGTCGTACTGCCACAGACTGTAGAGTCACACTGCGTTTGATCTGTTGCTGACAGTACAGGATGTTATTACTGCCAGAATGATTTTTTTTAGCCCTGTGTGTTAACTGTACACCTGTACTGTGTAACAACAGGTTATCCTGCAGAGTTTAAAAGGACAAACTGCATTGTATTGCTTTATTATGGAAGGTGTTGAGCACTATACATAGGATCACTGCATGAGAATCGTGTTCGAAACAGATGTGTAAAAATAACCATGTGTTAAGAATTTCACCATACATACAATGGTTTTATAAAAAGTAATGTCATCATGTATTCATGTTTTTGGAGTAAAGAAACATGGTTTCCTGGATTCCTGCATCTTCATGCATGAATTTGCAGATCCCTCTTAGTTGAATTGTTCCTCAGTTGGTATCAAGCTATTGCTATTAAGAAACATAAAACTGAGTTTATACTTTCTTGTTGAATATGTCAAGGCTAAACCCTTTCATTCTTTACAAAAAAGGGTGTGAGTTAAACAGTGCTGATAAAAATCTTTCCCAGCCCCCATGTCTTGCATTATGCTGACAGTAAGCCTTTAGGCATGTTTTTACTGTCCTTTTCCAAACAAACAAAATTTTAAGGTTAAAGAAGGTTGAACACATTTTCATTTTAATGAGTTTCTGTGTGTTTTGCTTTCCAGGAAGATGTGTTTGTTTGATATGCAAATCTTTTTCATGTGGTTAAATGTTGTAGAATAAAAAAAATAACCAGTGCTCATGGGAAAAACATTTTTTAATCATAGCCCATATGCGAAATGAAGTGGAAAAAAAAAATAACTGTAAGCTGTCAGAGTAAACACATTCCCTGCAATTATATGAAACTAAGAAAGTAAATCAGTTTTAGCTTCAGTGACTATCAGATTGAAATGAGCCTTTTGAAACTGTCTACAGAGGAAAACATGGCAGGGTGTCCTCTATTTCAGCTTAGTAAAGCACATGTTTTAGCTGCTTTGGAGAACTCTTTTTCATGTGCATTTCAGTCACTTATTTCTGAGAAGTGTTAGATCCTGAGAGCCTGGGATCCATACTGTGAGCGGTTATGTATTAAGTCTCTTTTCTTTTTCGGGGGGGTGGTCTTTTCTGATCTGGAAGTTCTGAACACCTGCTGATTTGGTTATGAGAAACTCCACTCAGTGTAGTTACTTAATTTCAACTCTTTGTGCCTATTTTGCCCACTCAGTGAATGTCAGTGTGCTAAAAACTGTAGAGCTTGGGGGGGAAAAAAACATGCAGCATTCTTAATGCACCAACTTAAAAGGCTCAAATGAAATTGGGTTATTGAGCATCCTATTCATATAGACTGTGAATAAGTGGGTTGCAGGTACAATGTGTGTGTGACAGAGAAATGTTTTAATGTGTGTTGGTTGCTGGCTGTAGTGCTGCCTAGTCAAGCATGATTTAACACAGCCTCTGTGAATGTAGGACAGAACTTCTTATCACTTTTTCTTGCTTTTACTGTCCAATAATGACTGCTGTCCCATCCATTCCTCTTTCAGTTTCATATGGTCTTCACAGTTCCACAATTCTCTTCTTCTGTGTTAAAATATGAAGATACATTTATGTTTTTTTTATCTCAATATAAGACTTTAAGTCCCCTCTCTCCAGGTTTTCTAAATCTCTAGAAAAAGCACGACTTTGTCAGAAGTAGAGTCGTTTTTCTATTTTGCCTAGAGTTCTTCTGTCCTTTAGACAGGGCTGCACTACCAGAGGTTATATAGTGTCCGATAACATCTAAATAAAATGGATATTGTTGTGTAAAATGTATAGATGTAGTAGGCTCTATACTTTAGCGAGGATAATTGGTAGAAGCCCGCAGCACTGTCACCTCGGCAAGACAGAAAAGACAGAATAGTCGAGGATGGGGAGTAAAGCACTGGGTAGATGGATGGATGGAATGATGTGTGGGGGGTGGATAACAGTGAGACATGGTGGCAAATCAAGGGGACAAAGATAAATTAGAGGATTTCTCCCCACAGGGTGTGAGGTCAGAGAGACAGAGATGGATGGGTGTTGTTTCAGTGGTGATAGCGACAGATGAAGGATAACTGAGGAGGGAAGTAGGCAGATGGATGAAGAGACAGAATTCAGAGGTGGGGCACTGTAGATTGAGTGTGGCCTCAAAAAAGTACTTTACTTGAATGATGACTGAAAAGGCTGTAAGGAAAATGACTTCATACAATATAGGAATGATCGTTTTATTGAATGTGGATTCATGGAACTAAAGTTAGTCAGATCACTTATAGGTTTACATCAATCAAGCCATAACTTAACTGAGCAGTTAATTTAGACACGTGTACTGTGTAGTCAGTATTAAACCTTCTGCTGGATTTGTTGCATCCATCAGATCATCAGTTGTAAAAGATAAGAACAGCAATAATACAACAAACTTTAATTTTATATCAACATATAACCATACTTTTTTTATAATATATATGATCTGAAAATGTTATATTCATATCACAATTTACCTTTAACTTTTTAACTTGTTTACTTCATTTTTTTAATAAAATTATATCAATATTATAAATGTTAAAAAAAAAAAAGTAAATCTGAGAAAGACAGACAACAAAGCTTTGAATGATGGAATTTTAGAGCTAAATATAGAGTTGAAATGATATAATGATATACCCAGGGTTGATTGTGAGCGGGTTGCTTTTATGATGTAATAATTAGGTTACATTTTTATTTCATGATAGTGAAAAAGCCAAACTACCTCCCAGAATAATGAATTCACTTTTCGGGATTCCTTGCTGAATATTGGAATATGAAATGTCTAACTTTAAACTTTGAAAAAAGGGAATAAGGGCTTTCGAAAATATTGCAATAATGGGATTGAAGCTGAATGCCACATTGGTCAGAATAATGAAATGCTGAATAGATCCTGGGAATGACAGTTGTGTAAAGATGGGCACTTTTGTGGGGGTTGGGTGGTAGGGGTATGCAGAAAAGAGGAAAAACTATGATAGTCGAGGAATTGAAATGAAAATTAGCACAACTGCATCACCAATTAAAATAAATTGGTCAGGTTGTTCTCGCAATACCTTTTTTCTAAAGAGTGCCTTCTAAGTGTGTCATAGGAGGAGCTGGATTTCCCTCGACGATACTTTGTTTCGGTGCCAGGTTTCCCTGGATATTCCTCCTCTATGTTTGCCTGCCTGTCAGATGTCACTGCAGCATATGTCAAACTCAATTTGGTCATGGCGGTGGTGCTTTCATCAGAACCTGTCTCACTGATGTAGTTATGTGAGGGAGCTCTCTGTCTGCCTTCTCGAGGGAATTATGAAAGGGGAGAAAAAGTGAATCACACTAGAAGCTTTGGGCTTGTGGTTGATGGTGTGGTTAAAATGGTACGGCCCCTTGCATAAAACAATGAGGTCATGAAAGCTATTGCTTTTGAATTTGATGACCTTAATGTGGTCATAGGGTTCTGGAATTTGACCCCATGCCTTGGGTTTCTTTATTTGTTGTATTTATTTTTTTTGATGAATGAACTTATTAATGAACAACTTTATGTCAAAACAAAAATAGACGAAGGATAAAAAGTTCCATTTCAAATTCAATTCTTGAAATTGAGAAATGTTTTAAGAAATAAAAGGTAGCTTTCTTTCACTTTGTAATTCATTTTTCTTGTATAACAACCATCATAAACAGGTACCTTTTTGAAGTTAAAGGTAGCTACTGATACCACAGAGTAGACAATTGCTCCACATGCATTTAAGATATGCTTTTTTAAAAATATCTTAAGTTGAACAGTATTCAGAAAACTTTACAAATATAAAAATGATGTCATCCATGAGTTGCCCACAACATCATGTTCAATTATATTCCAAAAATATGCAATTGGCAGGAGGCTTTTTGATTCCATCTTCTCCTGATATATATGAATCAGCTGGATTTATTGCAGAGACCATTCATCTTTTAGATCTTATTCAACTGGAAGCTGCTGATGGCTTCTTTCACAACACTCTCTTTCTGTTCTCCCCTCCTGCATCTCTCTCTCCCCTCCATCCCCCCCCCCCCCCCCCCCCCCTCCACTCCATCATCCCGTCATCTCACCATGGTGATGCTGTCATGACAACTAAAGTGCTTCCTGAGTGCTTGTTGGGTAAACTGACTTTCCCAGAAGTGCTTCCTCCCTTTTACCCTCCCCCTGCTACAGTAACATGCTCACACATTCACATGCTTTTCTATACTTGTGAGGAGCTTTAATGACGTCGAAGGACATGGCCTAACTCCTAACACTCGTCAAAGCAAACATGACAGGTGACTTGCATAGCTTTAAGTCAACCTTGTTATAACCTCGTCAGTAAAACCAAGACATAAACCCTTAAAAATCTATTTTAGAGAGAAATGTAGGCAATTCACAATGTCCTCACAGTAATACCAGGGCAAACTGAACATACAGGAAACACACACACACATTTCTGCAGTTGGTGAAATATTAATACAATGATTCATTTAGCATAGCAAGCATCTTTCCCTGAAAACATGGATATTTCTAGAGTTCAAGACAGTGGTGGATGTGGCAGGTTGTGGACAATTCCCTGTTAATTAGGTCAGATGATGTGTTTTTTGGATGACATTGTTGGTATCTCATTGCTGTTATGAAATTTGCCTTTCTATTTACATTTACATTTCTAACTCAAACTGCTAATTTCATAGGTGTTTTATTGCATAAAGAACAGTACTGTTCTTTAATACTAAGCATATCATGTATACGATGAATTTAATGTACTCTAACAGTGGTGTATGTGCATATAACATATGCACACGTTTCTAAAACATACAAAATAAATCTTATTTGATTCAAAACCAGTTTCATGTGCAAGCATTCCACTTATAGACCTCAACCAATTAGACATCAAATGTCTCTGGACTAATAATAATGTCATTGAGATCCTGACCTATGTGATTGCTTGCCATGTATGTTCTAAGTTGTGGGTCAATTGCTGCTGCAATAAGTAAATGAGTGTCAGTGCATGTTATATTTACAGTTTGCACGTAGCTATGGTCCATTGGTTTGATGTTGGTTTATCAGCATAAGTTGGCACTTGATTTGTCACTATGATATGTTGCACATAGTTAATCTTGATCACTCCACTTTTACGAGGGAAATCAATTGGTTTATGTTTGAAAGCTTGTTGGGACCTTTTTAACCTCTTGGTATTTTCTAGAGGCCTGATTGTGAGAAGAAATGGGTGCTAAACAATGGCCTCCTCTGCCATCCAGCAAACAGGAAAACCCCCATTGACTTGATTGTTTATTGTTATGGTATTATCACTTGGCTTTGTTTGTGTTCACACAGAGGCATACACAAATGTGAGCTTGCATTTGAACAAACACATGCCCATTGGAAAACGCATACAGACACAGTAATGCAACAATAATAGGTGAAGGTAGGACATCCTCATTCATGCACCCAAATACAAATAGACACACACACACACACACACACACACACACACACACACACACACACACACACACACACACACACAGATACTCTGTTTATATTACTTTGTCCAGTAGCTCACTGTGGGACAAATACAGGAACAGGATATTTACTGTGTTTCCTGACTTGGTTTATTAGTTCACAATAGTATCTGGTAACAAAATATCCATTGTATTGAAATTAAGCTTTACCATTTCTATGTTTCTTCAGCCAAAGTTTACGCTTATGTCAGCCCTGCTGTGTCGGTGTACAGCTGAAAAAGAGGCAGGAAAGACTGAATATAAGTGTAATGTCACATATAGAGCTATTTGACATTTTGGCCGTTTTTTCTCATTTCAAATTTTTGTTTGATATTCAGTGGAGTACATCATTATAGTAATTCAAAAACATGTACTTAGTACTGTAATTTAGTTAATTATGAGGTTATTTAATACGTCTACGTTATTTTACTATACTCAAATAAAAAGCGAGTCATTTTTTAAGGGACAGCTTTAGGTAAACTCACTCAGTAGTTCTTAGTTTAGGCCAGGTGGTAAGTTATCACTTGGCCCTCAGTCAAAGCGCCCTACATTCAGTCAGTCCTAAAAGTTGATTGAGTGGAAATAACCCAGCATGTTAGAATTGCACACTCACAATAAACAAGTTATTTTGACTTTAAATTCTCAAACTCATTTGCTTTATTTCTAGATCCGTTCAAGGATCAGAGGTGATCAGTTTGAGGAAATACTAAAGGTAAAGAAAATGAAGGGGTGTACCGTGTAACTTGGTGAAGTGTAATAAAGGTATTACAATCAGGAGAGAATTAATTGAGAATGGACAATTATTTATTTAACAATTAAACATGCAACAATTTAGAATTAAATGTGCAAAGTCTTTGGGGATTAGACTCCATCGTGATGACTTCATGTACTCGGAGGGGTAATGAGGCCGACAGCAGGATAGGATATCCCCATGTGGAGTCTAGACACTGGTGGTGGTGAAGAGGAATGGAGGCTATGATGAGGAGTGGGATTCTGAGCCTGAATCTGAACTCGGCTGAGCTGGAATGGAGGTGACTGGGGCGGAGGAGGGTTGCAGCGGTTGCATTGAAAAGAGAGAATGACCGTGGAAGAGAGGGAACGAGTTTAGCATTTGGCAGCAGCAGGATGATCGGTTGAGAGAGGTTGTGCCTGAATCTGGTTGGTTAATTACTGAGAGAAAAAACGCCCATAATCGGCTGATCACCAGAGCAGGTAGACGGAGGAAGTAGTAAGGGGAGTGGTATAGGGTGAAGAGAAGAGATGAATGAATGTGTGATATATCCAGTGGTGCTCATGGGTAGTAGACATGAGGTAACATATGAATGTGTCCCTATTTAAAACGATACATAAAAGACTTGGCTGTGTGTTGATGATAATAATAATGAATCATCAGATTCATTTATAAAACTTACAACCTCAAAAACCAGCAGAATGACATTAAAACAGTGTCTTGTTGAATCAATATGTTGAATAAACTGACAAAAACCCTGAAGTACAATATACCAGTGTCACACACAATAAATACTTTGTGTTGTGAGTGTGACCTTTTATTAGTTTCATATCTTTCTTTGTGTTTTCCAGTCTTTTCCTGTAGATTTTGATTTTTATACACAGTATATCGTAGTAACTGGTTTGTATTTCTCTGTCTGCCTTACTGTCTTTAATCTCATCACATGACAGCCAGTCATATAAATCAACATGTTTCCAATTAGATAAGGATGCTTGTTAAGAGGCATCAGCGGACACCACTGGATCCTTAATTGCCTGGGATTCCACTGAGTGATGCATATTAATTACGTATTAACCTCTCGCACACAAATGCATACAGGCACATTAATGTGAACTGCATATTAACTACCTATTACCCTTTTGTGTTGTGAATTCAGAACTGCATAGCATCAGAAAGACAGCTTGCCTAAGGGCAACCCACAGACACACACCCCTACACACACACTCACACACTTATACCAAAGCATATTGCGACCATAATGATAAGTGTGTGAATGTCTATGTGGGTTGTAGATTCAAAAATGCACGCACCAGTTTTGTGTATCCTTTAACACAATTAACGCTAAGATTTAACATCTTTACCGCCCTTGCATCTGAGGCTGTTTCATTGAAGGACATCTAAGAAGATCCAAAGTAAGAGCTAATTCAATTAAATGTAACAAGACATGTTTAAAATAAGATATTTAGAATTAAGCTATTAACCACATGGCAATACTGATGGATGGTTGGACAATAACTCTACTTGACACAAGTAAAGTTAAGTATGTGCATATTGCAAATCATGAATCTACTCAAGAAAGAAGCTATTCATTATTGTGCCAGATACATTACTGGTGTAGCACAAATAAATGTCTGCGTTCCTAAAATAGTTGTATGTGCATTGGCCTTCTTTGTCACTGAGCATTTATTTAAGTATATCTTTTGGATTAAAACCTTCATTTAGTCACTTTGTATTTAAATACAAAGGCCACATAAACTCAAGTCACATTTACAGTAACTTTGTTCCCATTTAAAATACATTTAATTAGCTTGCATGTTTTCTACTCTTGTTCTGACAGACACAAAAATTGCAGTTCTCAGAGGGTCCGCTTGAGGCTGGCTCCAAGAGCCCAGAAGTCACATACACCCACCCCATTCATACACTCACTTTACAGCAGACATTAACACGTTCGCAGCCTGGTACAAAAACAGTATTGGTCAGATTACTTGTGTTGAATTTTTAAAAACGCAACCGATTTCATGAAATATACAAGATATGCATTGTTTGCATGCATGTTTGTCAGGAGGCTTAAATCCCACGTCAGCTCCAGCTCTTAGCCTGTTGTGAGGTAGTATGAGAGTTAGACTGAGACAATGATTTCCATCATGGTGGCTGATACCATGAGCCTCCTGCAGTAACAGATGGGTGACGTCACTCAGGCTTCGTTCATTAATATTTACAGTCTGTGGTCTGTACATGTGGAATAAGCTGTCACGCCATTTTTATTGTTTCGGCCATGGCGTGTTTGTGTGTTTGAGGTGGGGTGGTGGACTATGGCATTAAATCTGTATGGAACCATAAATGTGTTTGCAGAAACTGTGCTGAAGCAGACAAAGGATCAGGTGTGTCCTTCTGCCCACAATGTTGCATTCTTCCCTTCTGTCTCACTCACCAACACAAAAAGTGAACAATATAGAGATGCGATTCAAAATATACCTTTTTGTAATTGTGCATACTTTTTTGTAGGCATCAGTATGAAAATGTACGTCTCCTTTTTGGGAATTTTACCATTTTAACAGAACCAAAGACAAAATTGATGTTGCAGCAAAAAAACAAAACATCTTCCCTCATCTGAATAAAAGATGCACTAAGGCATTCATTATCATTTTTTTTTTCTCAGTGACGCATGGATTATCAAATGTAATACCATCTCATAATTTAAAACTAGGCCAGCTTCATGGATGCCTCAAAAGCATTGTCTTGAGCCTCAACACATAATCGGGCTAAGCATTGAATCCTGTGTTCTGTGTACTTGTTTAGTGTGCGTGCGTGATCCAGAGGTGAGACACAGAGCGATCCAGGGCAGAAGGAAAATTTTTCAGGCCTAATGTTCCATGACAATGGACCAAGGTTCTGTCAAGGGGAATCAGAGCCACTGCTGCCTAATGACTGAAACACACATGGGCACACACACACAGACACGCTCACAAATCTTCTCCCCCATTCTTCCTTTGTCTTTCCTCTTGCCTCTTTTCCCATTTGAACTTGGCTTCTCCCTCCTTTATCCGGCATCATGTTATTCTCCCATAGTATTTACATTTTTTTTATTTAGCTGTATATTCCTCTCATATATTTTTATTCTTCTCTCCTATGACCTTTTAGTCTAATTATATAATTCTAAATCACAGGTACAGGCTGCATAGCTTCTCACAACCACACAGACCAAAAATGTGGAAAGCAATAGATTTGCACCTTGAAGCTTTGAGAGAACAAAGAAGATGAAAAATATCCTGTTTCCTCTCTCTGGTATCTCCAACTCTCCCCAACAGCAAACAAAACAGATATTTGTATATCCTTTAGTATTTTATACTCCATGGCATATCTCTATTTGTGTTTGTATCACGGGTTTCAACAGCTAAAACAAAGTAGAAAATGATGCTATGATAATTCATTGATTGGTTAGCTTTGGGACGCAGCGATGGCAACAGAGGATGTTAATGTATTCTTGGGTGTTAACATTCTGTGTGTGTCGCCCTGGTGTCTACCTGCCCCAGATAGATCACCCGTCTGACTCTGTTTTTGTTTGTGTGTGGAAAAGAGATTATGTCTGTTCCGGTGTTGGTTGTTTTGTTTAGTGTGCCTCACATATGGGGTTGTTTGGGTGCACATTTGTTCAGATGCAAGAGCAAATTCTTGTTCGGGTGTGGGTTGAAAATCATTGTCTGGAATTCTCCCTGTGTGAAGGAACAATATGATAATAAAATCAAGCATTTTGATTGAGACATAAGAAAATAAAACAACAAATATGCAAGTCCCAAGAGGAATATAAGAACAAATCAGACTTGAGAAGGTTCAAATCAAAATCAAAAAAATGAATTAACAAGTGTATCTTTTAATGTCTCTGATAATGCTTAAACAACCTCAACCACCCGGGAAATGACATTACTGTTTTGATACTGACCTCCTTTTTTGTCATAGGAACTAAGAACTGTCCTGCTTTTTCTCTCCCCCACTCTTTCACAAACCTTCTACTCCAATAAACCCCTTTCCTTCTCTGTTGGAATGTCTACTTTTATCATTTCATCTTGTCTTTATTCAACCCCAAACACCCCACGGCATCTTCCCCCCCCCTCCTGCTCATCTTTCAGTCTGCAAAATAGGGTTTTACCGTTCGCTGCTGGACTCCGTGGGCTGTAGTAAATGTCCTCCCCACAGTGTGGCCAGGCAGACCGGAGCCACTGCCTGCAGTTGTGAGGATGGATACTACAAAATTGACTCGGACCCTCCCAATATGGCCTGCACACGTGAGGATAATACACATTTATATGTATTCACTCTTATTTTTGGATTTAACCAATCTTACCAGCCTTTTTTTTATTTTGTGTGTACAATGAGATCCGATTTTAAAATGAAAATGTAACTTTCTGCTCCTTAAGTTGCCGTTGTGTAGTAACATTAGATATATTTGTTTTTTTTGTCTGCTGCTAAACCTTTACATCTCCCTCAGGTCCCCCCTCTGCTCCACGCAACGCCATCTCCAATGTCAACGAGACCAGTGTCTTCCTGGAGTGGTCTGTTCCGATGGAAACAGGTGGCAGAAAGGATGTTAGCTACAACATCCTGTGCCGAAGGGTCTTACCAGATGGAAGGGGCTTTGAAGAATGTGGTCCAAACGTACGCTTTCTGCCACGTCGTGTTGGCCTGTCAAACACGTCTGTGATGGTTGCCGACCTGCAGTCACACACCAACTACAGCTTTCTGCTTGAGGCTGTCAATGGTGTGTCCGAGCTGGCCAAAGATCACGCAAAGCAGTATGTGTCACTTAATGTGACAACCAATCAGGCAGGTATGTAGCACGAGATGTATAACAACTATCAATACTTGCCTTTTGCCCATCACAGCCTCCTCATAAGTTCTCAAATTAGCACCACATCATCCTGTTTTTCTATATCAAGTATTCAAGCTTCTTTTGAGTTTTACCCAGAATAAATAATCCCCATTTAGATATAGCTGTTTTCCTATTGAGACAGCAACAAATCCAAGTGTAAATTGAATTCATTAAACAATAATCGGGGTTTGAAAGCATCGGCACCAGATGATCAAATTATCACAGTATTTGTCCAACAAATCTGTCACTGTGTTCATTTTCTCTCACCCGCCTTCCCCGCAGTGTATGAGAGAACATTGCACAGTGGAAAGCTTTTTTGCTTTTGCCTTTCTTTCCAAGATTTGTTTCTGAAAAAGCAGCTTGGTCCCCTCATTACAAAATCAAGAAAAACAAGAATATGTAACTGAAAGTGCTTTATATGTGGGCTGTTTCTGTGGTGTAGCAAGTGTTTATTCTATTTGATTCTATTCATGCCTATCATAAAGTTATGAATCAGGCTGACGATGCATAGTAATTCCAGGCCAGGAAGTATCACTATTGAGCAATTCCCAAAAAGGAAAACTGCAGCTGCTATAACCAGTAGCTTTTGTGTAACACAAGGGAAGCTTAGAAAAACTATTTTGAGTACCGAACCAAAAACGATAAATTGAGCAGCACAGTGGCCAGACTTAAAAAGACCTCAACAATATAGGACCATAAAAATAATCCAACTGCTTCCCATGGCTGTAAGTATTGAACGTTTTGTTGTCTTTCCTTTAAAGGGATATGACAAGTAATTTAGGAACCCAGTCTAATGTTTACGGGAAGAGCATGCCGTTGTAGTATTTTTATTTGCTTGTAATGAAATTAGTGGTACACTGTTAAATGCCTTGAGCAAAATCTATGAGGTTAACGCTTTTCTTAACAAAGCTTCCATCTGGAGGGAAAGCCAGAGAATAAAAATATATTTTTTTAAGGGAGGATGTTTTAGCCTTCTTGGTCTACACTCATGCACTTAGAGACACTGCCATACAGCCAACAATCCTGCCTATCTTTTTCTTTTTCAATGTACAACATTCACTCATATTCAAACAGCACTGGCCTATGCCCCTTGGATCTGTGAGTGTCTTGCCCAAGGAAAATTCATAATGTCTGCAGGAGGAAGATCAAACTGCTGAAATTCCTATTAATGTGCAATCTGCTCTACCCTAAAGCCACAACAGCCCGACTTGTAGTAGGTTGGGTACAGTTTGTCTTGGGGAGAGAGAGGATGACAGGGAGTGAGGCAGACGTTTGTCTGACAACTGAGAAAACTGACAGCCCTCTGACTGTGTTGTCACTGTGGCTGTCAGCAGTCTGAGTGGATTACAGCATACCACAGAACCCACATTTGGCGTGTTGGAGTTGTAGCTGGATTAAAGTTAGCCAGTCACTAGACCAAGTGGAGATTAGGGATTATGTTAGATTACACATGGTCGACGGAGTCACAGACAGATAAATTGTGCCTCTCTCTGGCATGGGTGGTGTTTTAAGTACAACAATCAGATCAATTCAGTACCCATGCAGTTTATTCACGCTGCAACTTTCATACAGGTTAGTGCAGTTTAAAGTGACACGTATATGAATAAACTTGAGTATTAAAACATATACTGTATTATATCAAACAAAGTTAAACTGAAGGCACGTTTGAAATCTTCAGTCAGGCTATTCCAAACACTTGAGCATACAAGTTGAAAAGCTGCCTAATCATATATTGAAAACACAGACAATAGTTCCTGAGTTCACAGCAGCATGTTTGATTAACTATTTGTCATGAGTTGTAGAAAATCTCTAACATGTGGTACTCAGCAGTTCCATTAACAGTTGTTACAGAAGGTTTTCATACAAATGGCTGATTTGTATTAAGATCAAATAAATTAAATCATATTACCCATAAATCCCAATAAATGGTGAATCATATTTTTTTAAGTTAATGCTTCCCAACCTGGGCTCTGGACCTCTCAAAGGGTCAAGCAGTATGATTTGAGGTCTAACATAGAGAGGGGGAAAAACTACAAATTCAAACTTCATTATACAGTAAATCATTAGAATCAGAGCCACTATATTCATTTGATTTTCTGTGCGTACCAGAAGGATTTACCTCTTTAAGCCCAAAGAAATAGGAAAGGTGATGACTTTTACGACATGCAATTGCTTTAATCTGGGATTTTTTAATTTCCATTGATTTGTTTGAGGAATATTTTCTTCTCATCTGATTTTAAGGCATTATTCCTCCAAAACTGTCCACAGCTGTTCATTTGAGTAAAATGTCAGGACTTAATAAATAGTGTCTTAACATTCTTTAGAAGTACATTACTAAACTGTCTTCTGGCTGAAAGTTTTTCTAAAGAACCTCTTACTACATCCAGCCTTACTTGCAAATGCTGCCTTAAGTTCTGATGCACTTTAGCACACTTAAGCAGTGATGTAATGCTGCACACACCCTCAGTATGTTTCACTGCTGCAATGTTTGGACTTTAATTTCTTGATATCTTTGTGTCAAGTCATTTCCCAAAGTCATCAGACTAATCATTACAATAATCCTGAGGCAATAATTACTCTGATCCTGCCTCCTTCTCTATCTCAAATGTAATTACCCAATAAGACAATGATCAGCACTTTACATCTGTTTTTGTGTGCTTTCAATGTTCTTTTGCTTGTGTGGGTAAAAAGGTTTTTACAACAAGCTGAGACTGATTGTCTGAGAGACAGGGGAGACCAGGGACTCAGACAGACAGAGATTGAGAAAACGAGTTGGAGAATCTGCCGTTTGATGTGGGAGGTGTCCCACTTGATAAGGTGATTTCACAGTGTCCCTGTGAAGCCCTGCTGAATAATAAAGTGTCGGTTCTCGTGATGAGGAGAGGTTAATGGCAGGAGGAAAGGTGGAACGAAAACGAAAGAACAACATAACACAGTTAGAGTTGGAGGGACAAACTGTAAGAGAAATGATGAGGTAGTTGTGATAAGGAAATAAAAAGTATGGTTGCAAGAGTTGGCATGTGGAAAAGGATAAGGAAGAAAAAGAAGGAAGGGGGTCAAATGAACAAATTCAGAAAACACTCAGAAGTCTTGTGCAGCTTAACAATTTGGAAGGCAAGTCATATATTTGCACTGCTTTGATGTTTCCTTTCATGCTAATACAAAAATGTGATAAGGTGGCTTTGCAAGCAACCTTTAATAAGTTGAAGAAATTAATTGTTTTAAAAAAATCACTAAACTCAATATAGAACTATCCTTATAACCCAATGTCTTTCAAAGCGTGTATGTTTTAGATGTTTAATCATTCCTTGTAAATAATACTCTAAAAGTTTGAGTGGCAGTAATCATATAATTGAAGTGTCTCTTACATGTAACAAAATCATGAAAATAAGAAGCTAAATTGTCTCTCTATAATCACAACTATTCATTTATTTAGTCGCTAATAAGCTTTTTCTGGTTTCTGTTGAAAGTTGGCATTATCTGCTTCTAATGTTAATAGTGTTTGAGCACTGTGAACTAACAGCATGCATTGCTAACTTTGCTAATTTGCTAAAGAAAAAACAGAGAATGAGAGGCAACCTTTTTTTCACTTACAAAGACTTCTTACATCCGTCTGTGATGGTGCATTTCAACAGTTGAGAGACGCAAGGCATTATATAAAAAGAAGGATAGGAAATTGACTTGAGCTTGTAAAGAGCTCTTCTGACTACTCAAAGTGCTTTTACACTGCAGGTCACACTTAACCATTCACACACTGATGGCAGTGGCTACAATGGAAAAGTGTCCATCAATATTAACTTATCCCATTCATATACATTCACATGCAGCTGACACATCAGCAGGAGCAACTTGGGGTTAATTGCCCAAGGAGACATCAGCATGTGGCTGCAGGAGCTTCAGTTGAGATATGTCAAACTCTACCACTGAGCCACGGCTGTGGAAATTGATATAATTTCTTTTACAAACAACTTTTACATTTTCTAACCTTTGTCTGCATGGAATGGCATTTTCCAGAGATTTATTTTGGTGAAGTGCATGTTCATTTGTCTCTGAGTTAACACTAGTGTTGCTTGTTAGCAGATGTAGCTCACGCTGGAAGTGTTTAAACATTGAAGTGTGATTCCACTATCTCCTCGGTTGCTAAATTGAAAGTGTTGCTTGAGTTTTGTCAACACCCTTTCATTATGTCTCACCCTCTATGTCTCCCTCTCTCATAATTCATCTCTCACTTTTTTTCAATTTGTGTCATCCCCTCCTGCTCCTTAAGCACACAGTTTCCCACTCCTCCGTCAGCTCCCACTTCTTCCATCAACCCCCAATCTCCTGCTGTTTCTATGTTTCTCAGTTAAAACACATTTTAAAAAGACTTGTTCGTTTAGTCTCAGCCAAGGAGCTATGACACTTAAAGGTGTGACATTGTCCAGAAATGTGCATCTGCTGACTTTGTGTTACTTTTTGTGTTGCTTTTGTACATAGACATGTTGCATCAGAGTTGTATTAAACAAAAACTGGGAAAGTTAAGGAACAGGCATAGATGACCAAATATCTAAAATGGTAAGAGTGCAAATTTGCTGATTTAAACATTTTTATATATCAAATATTTGTAAATATGTACTAAAAAAGTACCACTATACTATTCAAACAACTCTGAAAAAATACCACAGGAAAGTAAATTACTTTAAAGGAAGCTTCAGTCTTGCACATTTTACAGCTTTTAATTAAGCTTAAATCATTCCACACTTCTTTTTCTGGATTAAAACTGCAATGTTATTTTTGCAAATAAGTTTATTTAAAAACTGTTTTATTCAACTCCTAAAAGTTCAAATGTATGCTTTATATCATCCTAAGTTTACGGTGTAAACTTAGGATGATATAAGGTTTAGTCACATTTACTATGCTTATGTAACTTGGGGTACCAGGCTTTAGCTGTACACCCTCAGGGCATCTTCTTTTTAAACTTTCAATTAAATATAGCAAGGCAAACTGCATTCATGTTGAGTGGATTTGAACTTCAAGTTTGGTGTATTGTTACCCGTTAAGCTGCTGAGAAAAGAACCACTCTCTTTTATCTACACATCCTAGCATTTATACCATTTAGTCTTTGTGTGTGTGTGTGTGTGTGTGTGTGTGTGTGTGTGTGTGTGTGTGTGTGTGTGTGTGTGTGTGTGTGTGTGTGTGTGTGTGTGTGTGTGTGTGTGTGTGTGTGTGTGTGTGTGTGTGTGTGTGTGTGTGTGTGTGTGTGTGTGTGTGTGTGTGTGTGTGTGTGTGTGTGTGTGTGTGTGTGTGTGTGTGTGTGTGTGTGTGATACGGTTTCTGGTTTCAGGCTTTTAAGATGTGGCAGATAACACTTCTCTGCAACCATCCACTCATGGATAGAGTTACTGTGTTTGTAGCAATGATTTATTCCATTGAAGGCCATTGAAACCTTAACAGTGTTTAGCATTTTCAGTAGAGGATTTCGAACACACACACAGACACACACTCAGGATGTTGTTGCCTTAGGGAGCATTTTGCCTGGTGAAAAGCTCTTTATGTGTCAGAGACTCTTCAACTGTCCCTCTGAGAGAGGGGCCAACAGTTCAGGTTACAACAGTCTGGTTTGATGATTGATCTAAAATCATCCTAGCTTGGGTGCCAGAAGAATAAATCTTGCAGAATAAATCTCACCCTAAAATAAAATAATAGAATTGAAAACTTTGCAAAGACACGAAAAAACCAAACATAGTTAGACCTTAGAGTTTCATTCTAAGACAGTATTGCTGAAGTTCAACATGAAAACTGTACTACAAGAAAGGATGGATTTCACAGCTAAAATGTCATTTTGTGTTTTATCACGGTGTTTTCTTATGGAACATAAGTCGGGTTAGGCTTTCAAATTAAAGAGATGCACTTTAAAATACTACATCATACTACTGTTATTTTTTTTTACAAGTAAAACCAGATAATGAGCTTTAGTGTTTAAAATGTTGTTGTTTTTTATACCTTTTGTGTGTGCAGCGCCCTCCCCAGTAAGTGTGGTGAGAAAAGGTCATACAGAGAAGAGCAGCATCGCCCTTTCTTGGGCAGAGCCCGATCGGCCCAACGGCATCATCCTGGAGTATGAGATCAAATATTTTGAGAAGGTAATAAATATATAAATTATTTTTTGGGTCCAAATACACTTTGTCTTTCATTTATTTTCATTTTAATAAGTGCACTCTAAAACCGCTATTGGAGCTTAACCGATGAGATTTATGAAGCTTTTTGTTGGTTTCTTTGAAGCTGGGGGGGGGGGGGGGGGGGGGGGGGGTTGTTGAGAGACAGAACAGTAGATAGAGTGGGAAATTGAGGAGAGAGTGAGAGCTGGGAAAGACTTGCTGGAAAAGAGCCACAGATCAGATTTGAACCCGGGCCGCCTGCCTCAGGCTCTGTACATGGGGAACGCAAACCACTCAACACCAACATCCAATATAAGGATGTTTTTTTTATCATCATTTACATTTCATATATGTCCATACCATACTTAACTTTTTTGAAAGATAACAGCATCATGCTTAACATCATTTTATTTGTAGAAATCAGTTAGTCTTTAAGTTTTTTACTTGATCAGCTTGATCAGGCATATTGAAAAATCCTTAACTCACCCTTACACTGGAAAGTGTAAAAAAAAAAAAGGTCTCGTTTTTTTGTAGTATTTTTTAATTGGACTTTGGTAGAGACAGCAATTTGACGCCTCTATTACGATCTTTGTTCACTTCCCTGTATTCTCTCTTTCATCCTCTGATGCCTTCTTTTCTGGGAAAGGTCAGAATAAAGGCAAACAGGAGAGCTGAGCAGTATTTGTGGTCAGCGGTTTGCTAATGGCTTCTGCCTAATGGACCGGGTATTTAGCTTTGTTTAAACCTGATGTGGTTACAGTTGGGAAACTGATACTGCACATGCACTTTCACACAATCAAGCTCACACCAACTACAGGTAGTTCATCTACAAAAATGTACAAAAATAGAAAAGAAAAATTGCAGGAAAAACATATCTATTTAAATACTGGCTGAATGAATAACACAGCGAACATAACCATTGAGGCTACACAAATGTTTGTATGCATGTAAAAGAATAGTACTAACCCCTGCTTGTTTTCTCTTACTACAGGAGCAAGACTCCAGCTACACCATTATAAAGTCCAAAGAGACTGAAATGGTGGTCGACGGCCTGAAGCCCTCATCAGCCTACATCTTCCAGGTCAAACACAGTGCTGATAAATATTTATGTGTAGACATTCAAGTGTGAAAAGATGCCAAAAAGCTCTAAATAACAGTCTGAGATGAGTGAGACATTACAAAGTAGTTGCTGGATCAAAGTCATTCAGAGCACATTTAAATATACATTATTAGAAAATAATGATCTGCTACCTGTAGCTACCTGATCACCAAGTTAATGTGATCGGATTGAATGCATTACAGGTGCGAGCCAGGACCTCAGCAGGCTACGGCGCATTTAGCCGACGTTTTGAATTCCAGACCAGCCCTTACTGTAAGTACACTTGAGAAGGAGAACGTGTGCGTGACAGCATGATGTCACAAAAAAAGTGTCAAACTGTATGTGAATCACACCTCATTTTGGGATGTTACATCGGCAACAGACACCGGGTGTGATTTTTGTGTGTGTAGTATTTGTGTCTAATCTCAACTTCTTTCTTTGTCAGTGACTGCTACCAGTGAGCGGACTCAGGCTTTGATTGTAGCTGTAGCCATCACACTGGCTCTGGTACTACTGGCAGTTGTTGCTGGGTTCTTGCTTAGTGGACGGTAAGAAATAAAAACACCGTAGTCAAGCAATATTCACAATTATTTTAACTTTATGACACCCACATGTAATGTAACATTTCTGTCTATGAGGACGTCCCCTTGTCCCTACTGACCTATCGAAATCTCGGTTTGGACTCTTCTGACTTTTGAGCAGTATTTCGGTTTTAGAAGCATGGGTAGTTTTTCTTTTCTTCTATAGGCCATGACTAAAGGATGCTTTTTAGGTTTCAGCAGTAGTTAATCAATGCAATCCAGGAGAGGCTCTGGTTTCATGCCACAGTGTTGCTTTGTTACACATTCGCACCATTTTCCTGACGCATTAAAAAACCCACATTATTGCTGAACCTGCATGCCTCTGGACTAATATGACCTTCACTTAACCTTGAGCAACTCATTTTCACACATGATGCTCTTACACACCTCATATACAAATGCAAAAGCTGCAGTGGAAGCATTTAAACACAGAGAGAACAGTTGCTGAGAACTAGTACTTAGCATGCCATAATTAAAAGGGATATTTCTTTAGCAGCTTTTATTATACATTCTTAATTAATTTAAATAGGAATGGATGTCCTTGGAACTCCCTAAAATCTCTGTAAATATATTTACACTTTTTTTTTTTTTTTTTTACATATTTGCTATTCCACAGAAACAGCCATTTTATATTATTTAATTTGATTAAACTACTACCAAGTTAATTTTACTGCAACATGTAAAGCTAGGTTGGGGATGGTTGAAGCTCAGTGTGAATTTAGATCTACATCTATAATTTGGTGATGTAGTCATTCACATTTCACCCCTTTCATATATTTTTATTATCTAACTTTGCAATGCTCACATTTTGTTGCCAGTTAATTTACTCTCCATCCTGCTTAAACTGGTCTCCATTTCAGAAGCTTAGTTTCTTTTATTATTATTTTTGAAGTTGGTTAATGTGTAGTTGTTTGTCAAAAGCCAAGATAAATAGATGGTGGAGCTTTGGTCATGATTGAAAAGTAAATCAGAAAGACATAGAAGGCATTTGGGTTTAGCAAGACCAGATTTGAGGATTGGTGATTATTCTCGTTTCGTGTGGGGGAGGAATACCAACATTTTCATGTAATGGATTTAGGACACAAGCACTCCAACCACGATTACCCCCCTGCATGACTCTCCTCTATACACACATACATAGACATAGAGCATACATGTACACACACACACACACACACACACACACACACACTAAAATAATCATGCATGCATTGTTAACACACACACACACACACACACACACACACACACACACACACACACACACACACACACACACACACACACACACTAGTAGGGAGTTGGAGGGCATGCTGGGCATTGAGCGTGCTCAATCCCCTTGACTCAACAGATCCGGCAAACTAAACACCCTCAGGCAGACACATGTACAAAACACACACACACAAACACACACACAGACTCTCCTACCCAGACTATCCAGCTGCCCATGCCAAACCCCTCAAGCCAAGCTTGGTTATCCTACAGAGAGTCATGATGGGAAAGAAGTGGACCCACCCCTGTAGATGGCCCATGCATTGTTTTCAAGAACAATACGTTAGAAAAACTCTAAACCCTTATTTTGTTGACTTTGTGTCTTACAAATGTAGTCAAGTGAATAGCATTTACCCCAGAGGTATAAACATTTGCATGAGTCTGTGTGTCCTAAGAGCATCATTTGTTTTTGTGTGTTTGCACATAGGATCCAGTTGAAAAGCAAACCTCCTGTTTAATCTGGGTTATCTGTGGTTATCTCTGATACTGCTTGTCAAAATATTGACTACTAAAGCTTTGAGCATACAGTACGCACAGACGCACATGCATGCAACAAACAATCACGACAGGGCTTTGGCCTATATATCGGGGGGTACATGGACACACTTTCTCACATCTGCATGACAGAAAAAGATCTGTTATGGATGAATATAGCCAGGGGTTAAAAATGTATCCTTTATGTACTTTTGTTAACTCGACCTAAATTATCTATCTTTCAGTTGAAAAAAAACTTGAACATTTTTTTAATTTCATACATTTGTAGTCTTGCCCTCTATTGGCCAGCATTTGTGTTTTTGTGTACGGGCCATTTTGTTCTATCTTTACTGTGAAATCTATTTGTTTGTGTAAATATCACTTTAGATACACAGTAGATTTAATCATAAAGGCATACAATATTTTTTAATTCCTTATACTAGAAACTGGAGATGTATGTTAACAAAATACCTCCATGCATTGATAAATAATGGTATTGTGAATGAACAAAGTAAAACTATTCCGCAGCAAAATCTTGAAATGTTTTTTTTTTTTCGATGCTTGTTTCCTCAATAACCTCAAATTTTAGAAAAAGCTTGTAAATGATAATACAGAGGCAAGACATTTGCTCTGATGTGTTTGTGTCCTCTCCCTTGCAGACGTTGTGGCTACAGCAAAGCAAAGCAAGATCCTGAAGAGGAGAAGATGCATTTCCACAACGGTCACAGTATGTTAAGAAAACCCAAACTCATGCTGTCTGTGTATGTGTATGTGTGTGTGAGGGAAAGTTCATCTAAAGTTTACTCTATGTGCACACTACAGGGTTCGGACAGCGGTCTTGTTCATGAGTTTGTACTTCCTTCTAAGCAGACACACGTGTGTGTGTTACCAGTACAGTTGACTGGCACTTCCACAGGCCTTCTCCTTTGCAGTCATGTTGGCAGAAGGCACACAAGCTATGATGATTTGTAGGCAATAACAGCTTAATATTCACCACCACATTTTTGGCATGGTATCCTGCTAACCATCTGTTGCCATCAGAGCTGGCTGTGATGGGTCATTCAACACTAACAAGTGCCAGTATGTGTGGTTTAATGTCATATTGATACATACTGTGAAAGAAAATATGTTAACGACTAGTCATGCCCACAGAAAAATGACTTTAAGAATGTTTTGTTTTGGGGAACATTGAAGGATGTGAATTGTATTTGCATGTTAGATGTATTGTATTCTGTTATTAAGTATGTGGCGTGTTAGGATTCAGTAGTTCTGAGCATGTACTAAATCTCAGAAACAATACAGTAAGTCAGGAATAACAATAAAAAGCGTAAGAAGGTGTTTTCATTTAATTTTTCTAATTTTATCAATGCAAAATTGTTTGCATGAAAGCAGATTTTAGCCAGAATGTAAATATTTTGAAAAAATGTATTATAAATGTTATCTTAAATGTTTAATTCTACTATTGTTAATGAACTAAATAATCATTCTAATGCTGGCAATAGTGATTAAAAGATACCTTTATCTGTAGCAAAGTCATTATTCAGGTGTTCAGAGTTGGACCATCCATGTTGTGCCCCCTGAATTGATGTAAGTAATAGTGATATATAATGATGGTGATAATTCTATGCATGTGTCTGCAGTTAAGTTTCCAGGAGTGCGTACCTACATTGACCCCCTCACCTATGAAGATCCCAACCAGGCGGTCCATGAATTTGCACAGGAGATTGATGTTTCATTCATCTCTATAGAAAGGATCATCGGAGCTGGTGGGTTTCTGTGATGCTGCATTATAACACTCTAAACATATCATCTAAACACTCGCCTGGACTTACTTCTTCAAGTTATATAGAATTACATCATTTTCTCATTACCTCTACAGTAGTCTCCTCTTTAAATGCTTTCCATTGAATAAACACACATTTAGACACAGTCAAACAAACCAAACATTGTGCTTGAAAATGACAGTTCCAATGGCTCAAACATGTTGATTTGCATGAGTGAAATCAGCCCTTGTACATATAAAGTAGTTTGGGGTCAGTCTAGTGTATATAAACATTAGGAGCACTGATGTGTTAAGTGATGCTTGCAGGTAGACAGGACAAGTTAGTTATTGATTTTGAACAACACATGCAGGATTTAAATTGGTAGATTTATTAAATATTAATGAATAATTTGTTTCTTTTAAACTTGGTCCAGCTTTATTTTAGCATTCCGAAGTCATTTGGGTTTATTATCTTCAAAATGTGATGTTTTTTTCAATAATCCTTACAACACTACCACCTTTTAATGTGAACTTTTAACTTTTAGATTCAGGTTACTTTGAAAAGTTGGTTTCACCGTTTGACTAAACTTTTGCAGCTCAATATGGGTTGAATTCGGGGGCCACAGTCACACACTGTGTTTTTCTTTAGGGGAGTTTGGCGAGGTATGCAGTGGACCTCTGAGGCTGCCTGGGAAAAGAGAGATGCAGGTTGCCATTAAGACCTTGAAAGCAGGATACACTGAACAGCAGAGACGTGACTTCCTGTGGGAGGCATCAATCATGGGCCAGTTTAACCATCCAAACATCATCCGTCTGGAGGGTGTGGTCACCAAGAGTAAGTTATCAGCAGATTTTAGAAGGACACCCTCTTGGATGTACTATATGTCATAATGCAGATTACTAGGACTCATCATAATGCCTTCTACTATGTAGACATTTCAAGCTGCACATGTCAGGTTCTGGTTTACTTGTCAGACTCTTCTAAATTCTTTAGTCTGCAAGCTGTTCATTGTCAGGGTTTTTTAGCATCCATTACACAAATTTCTTCTCGACAGCTTCAGCTATGATTTATAAAGTACTGTGGTTTTTACTCTTTTAAACTCAAAAGTATTACCGATATCATTGGTGGTTCAGTACAGGAAAAAATTATATCTATTTAGCAACAGACCTATGGCTCATCTTTTCTTTCTCTCAAATTATTATTGTTATTTATGTATTTTCTATGTATTCTTCTGTATTTCTCGAGTTTATTGTGGATATTTGGTTTCAGGCAAGCCAGTCATGATCATCACTGAATACATGGAGAACGGATCACTGGACACTTTCCTCAAGGTAAGAATTCAAAAGAATAGGGTCGTGGAAACTCAGAAGGTAATGAAGAAAAGGACTGTATTAGTGAAGGGCAGAAACACTTTGATAAATAGTTAGATGATAATTATAGGAAATGGGAGGTGGATAATGATGAGGGAGAGTAAAATAATGCATAGTAAAAAGCTCAGTTGTGGACTTGTGTTGTACTGTACTAAAGTAAATGGCAAATGGGTAGAGTTGGAGAACCATTACTTGCTGACATTATAATTGAGATGATTATTATATCAGAGATGGAAAAGCATTTTATCTTCTGGAAAGGAAAACACATCACTGGAGGCAAAGAGTATTGGCCTGGACGAAAAAAGAACAAGTCTGCCAAAGCTATTATCAATCAAATTCAATGCCATCATTCTACACATTCAAGCATAAGGTAATAAGGAAAGAATATGTGATAGTTGTGAAAATGTGGGTCATCATTTAGGCAGGTGTTAAACAACATATTTCAATGGGAGTTGGTGCTATACAAATAAAAACTGAAAGCAAATTTACTTCATTGTGTATTGAGAATAGTATTATTCCTGACCACATTTGATCATTGAATCTTTTTTATTGTGGCTATTTTTATATCTAAGGAGTTCAGCCCTGAGTGTGTATACCTTATACACGTTTTAAATTTAGTCTTACAATTGTGAAATGTTTCGCTTTGCTGGAAAATCTGAATAAACATAAACACTCAGCTGGAATAATGTCTGCACTTTCCATAAAATGTGTAGTATCCTGAATGGAGAAGGTGAAATGTAATGGAGGGACTGGCTGTCAAATCCCTAAATGAAGTGATCCCTCTCCAGAGCACTTCAGTCTGTTCACTGGTTACAATAGCAAGATGTTCAGTTGGCAGACAAGGCTAAATCCTGCATGAAAAAATGGGTACATTTCTGCAGCAGATGGTAAATGGACGGATGAGGAAAAAATAAGGTCAAACAATTGTGAAATTGTAAGGGCATATTTCAGAAAGGCAATTACAGAAATATTTGGGAAATGGCGATAGCAAGGTAGTGTTTGGAAGGATAGGTCTTAAGGGTAATGCAGGACCTTCACCTTAACAAGATATCGTCACTCAGACAGTGTGGAATAAAATTGTCGTTGTGAGACAAAAGACAGAGGAAGGTCATTGGAGATTTTCTTTATGGTCACTGGAAACTGCTGACATGACTGGTCTGTGTGCCTCGGGAGTAATCCTGGATGGCAAAGGGGAGGCAGAGGAGCTGAGGGACCAGCAGGCGGAGCAGAGAAAAAAAAAAACCCCTGTGAAGTAATTACATGGATGACTGGTGTACTGAGGTCGGTATAAATGACACAGACATGAGAGGAGCAGGGGCTAAACTGAGGTTTGGATTTAGTGTCACAGTTATGGGCATTGCACCATAGGACTCATACCTCACATCTTTGACTCAACATCTCGTTTCACATGTAAGTGGAATGTTCTGCTGTGGAAGGATGGTTTGTTTTTTGGATCGAAAGGCTTGAACTAAAAGTGAGAGCTGTTATCTGAAGAAATGAACAGGGTTTCCATGATTGAGGATGAGACTTTCTCAAATGTTCTGTTTTCATCAGTTACGTATGAAGGCATACAACCCTTAGTAGTAATAAGCTCAAGGAAAATTGTTCCTTGTTTTGTTTTCTGCTCATACACTAATCACAATTTGGTGCTGGTCAATAACGGACCACTTACAAAGGTATGTAGCATAAACTATTATCAAGTTATAATTATGATTAGTAAACTATGACCAACTGGTAAAAATATAAACATACTTGGAAGAGATGGGGTTTTCGGTCAGTGATGTGACCAGAATCAAAAAGGAACTGAAGATTCCTGGGATATTTTATTCATTCTTGGTTTGATCTTAAGAAATTGCTACAACTTTGAAAATGAAAAAGGAGATCTGTAGTTAAGAGGAGTGAGTTTGTAGTTTTCTAGGTTCATACCTGATCACTGGGTTTACTTGAGGCTACTTTACTCAGAACGTATAGTCAGGAATTGAATGGAATTGCATGTGCTTGGTTTTGACGAGGAGTTGTTGGATAAAAAGACTTAACAGGGTGCTGCACTCCACTGCTGAACGGCCAAATCAGTGATCTAGTCTCCTGAGTCGGCCAGCTCTTCGAGAAGTTACCTCCTGATGAGTCAGACATTCTTCTTCTTCTTCTACTTCTACTACTTCTTCTTCTTATACTACTTCTATCGACTAAGGTAGTCAGGTAGACTGCAAACTCCAGTAACTACCAATCATTTTAAATTGGACAGAAGAAATGATCTACCGAAAGTGTTTTTGCAATGAACATGCTTTTATTACAGAAATCCTTAATGTTGGTTTTGGTAAGCCTATAGAACACATATAAATGATCTGAGGTACAAAGATGGTCAGTCGATACCAAACATGGAGAAGAATTATTGGAGTGCTAACATCATTGCCATTACAAGAAGGTAATTTGATTATTAGACATATACTATTTCATCTGTATATTTCCAGGCATGAGATGAGCAAATGAGAGTAACTCTACTGCCCTAAATTATTTTCACTTTGACTTTATGTACAACTCGCGGTGCAGGTTTTTTATCCCACTTGGCTGCAATAAGTCATACTGCTGCTTCCTAGCTACTAGATTTTATAGAGCTAATAGCGGTTTCCTCGAGATCTGACACTTCATAACCAAACAAATTCCAAAGGAGTTAGTAATCCTCTCTGAGAACTTACGCATTCCTTTACGAGTGCATACCACCATGTTGACCTCCAAGTTGTGTTAGCTTTGTATTATAATTATGGATTTTATAGTTAAATCAATTTCAAATGTTTACAGTATATTTCTGATGTCAGAATATATGGTTGCTCTGTTATCATTAGAGAACAAGAAGATGTAGAATACAGAATTACGAAAATGCATTAGGCACTGTTGAGAAGTATTGCATTGGATATGCTCAATAACTGAAAGTGAATTTGGGTGTGTTTTGTTTTATATTTTGTTTCACTCTTAATGTTATCTGTTAATTATTCACATGCGATGTGTACAGTGGTTTAATTAAAGATACTGGAACCAAGTTAACAAAGTGTTTTTTTCTTTTCCAGAAAAACGATGCTCAGTTTACTGTCATTCAGCTGGTTGGTATGCTGCGTGGCATCGCTTCTGGCATGAGGTACACAAACAAGTAACACACAATGTATTCACTGAACACATAACGGGAACAACGTTTATGTATAATCCCCTCCTTTTTTTATGATCCTTGTAGATACCTGTCCGATATGGGCTATGTGCACCGTGATCTTGCAGCTCGTAACATCCTGGTCAACAGTAACCTTGTGTGTAAAGTATCTGATTTTGGCCTGTCTCGAGTCCTTGAAGATGACCCGGAGGCTGCATACACCACACGGGTAAGAATGCATGTTTGTGTGTGAAGAATTGGGCTCTGAGCCTTAAAGTTTTGTCACAATTAAAACGGTTTGCTTGACAACTAACAGTCACATAGAAATAAGAATAAGAAGCCAATGATGGACATTAAGGGCTTTAGCCAGAGAAGTTTTCACTGATATGCTTAACTACAGAAATATTAAATCTGAAACTGTCCACAACAGCATGTGTAGCACATTTCTGTTTAATCCTGTGTGTACTTCTGTGTGCTCATGCAGAGAGTTTTAGCATATCAGACTTTGGATTAAGTGGTGAAGTGTAACACAAGAGTCTTGGTGAAATCCAATACACACATACATCCTTGCACTCACAAACACTCAAGGACGGCAGCAGCAGGTTTTTAATTGTGCAATGAGTCCCAGGCTGAGCGGCAACTTGTCAGCCAGAAAGGAGCTGCTTTCTGCAGGAGGATGACCAATTAGTGCTCTGCTCAGTGTCTACAACGCTCAATTAGCAGTGGGTTTTGCTGCCTAATGTCAAATATACTTCCAATCACCTTTCATTTTAAGACCCTCCCCCCCCCAATCGTTTTCTCTGCTATCTTTACCTTACAGCTTTACAGAGTAGTGAGGATAAAATAATTCACCCCCTTGAAATAATCAGACCCAGCGATATCCTGCTGCTAATTTCATCAATTCTGCATCAAGCTAATTTCACCACTCATCAGCTGAAACCTCGTTTTCCTGTGAAACTCAGCGAAATCTCTGGCCCCCAACAGTTTGTTCAGGAAATTTGGAAAGGAAAGTGAAGCTTGGTTTCATTAATGAGTTCCTGGATTGGTTTTTATTTTGTGTAACTGTGGGTTGGTCGGACCACATGGAGCAGAAATGTCTCAATTAAGATCTGTTCTGGGGTGCCATACCAGATAGTCTAGCATTTATATTTCATAAAGGTGGGTGGCCAGGGTTCAAATCAGACCCTCGGCACTTTTCCACATATAATCCCCCCTATCTCTTCAGAGTTTTCTTCTCTATGCACTGTCCTATCCTCTGAATAAAAACATAAAAGGCCAAAATGTAATGGAAAAAATGAAGTCCTGTTCTTGATTGCTTACCTTGTGTAAAAAAAAGAAAAAAAAAAAGACAAAAAGTAAAAACTTTTGAAAGACTGCAGCCCTGCTGATACACATTTGTAAAAGAGTAGCACTCAGTTGTTGTCAATTTCAACATATTTGGGTTATTCCCATCAACAAAAAAATTAAAAGCTAAAGATTACATATAGCCAACATTAATTTAAATACACCAAGCACTTTGCATGATATGGACAATTTCCTCCCATGTTGTCCCAGGGCGGGAAGATTCCTATTCGCTGGACAGCTCCAGAGGCGATTGCATACAGGAAGTTCACCTCAGCGAGCGATGTGTGGAGTTATGGTATTGTCATGTGGGAGGTGATGTCATACGGAGAGAGGCCATACTGGGAGATGTCCAATCAAGACGTAAGTTTGAGGCTGCATTTTTATAAAAACTGTTTGTGTGCATTCACTGCATGCTATGTTGGTTTAATTTGTCAAGTTTAACATTTATATTTTTAACCTTTGGGTGGTGCATGGAAAGAAAGCAGGATTGAACAAGGGCAATGAAATTGTTTGGCATATGACTCACATGTCCAGTAGTTTAGTTGTTTAGTAGCTGTGTTGAGGAGCTTTCAGTCATATGATCTTTAGCAGCAGATTGAGTTTGCTCAGTTCATCAATCAACAATCTTTATTTGTAAAGTGCCAATTAATACCAAATATCTCAAAATACTTTACAAAAGAGTAGGTAAAATACCCTTCTCTTTGTTATATTATACAGTATTATGTTATTATATTAAATACCTTACCTGTGGTTATATTATCAACAAAGACCAAACATTAAGCTCAATGAGCACAGCACTAAGCAACATTGAACAAAGTTACAGTGGCAAGAAAAAAAACTTTTAACAGGCAGACAACTTGAGCAAAACCAGACTCACGTTGAAGAGCGATCTGCCAAAACTGTGTTGGGCTTGGAAAGTGGGATAGAGGGAGATGCAGAAAGAAGGAGAAGGAAAGAGACAAACAGAGCAACAACAACAACAACAACAATGAGGAAGAAGAAGATAGATTGTATAGCTACAGTGTCAGTTATAATGGTTATAAAGTATGTGTAGTATTGGCAGTAACAGTTAAAGGCAGGGTTGGTCATTTTCTCCAGATATACTTTTTAAGACCTGACAGAAATTAATAATTCATGTGCTCTGAAAAAGGAATAAAGAAAATCAGTCTTCTGTAGTTGTAAGGCTGTAAAAACTTAGACCAATGTCTGCCACAAGGTACCAATTTTAATGAACCAATCATGCCTCCCTGTCTCCCTGCTCGTTCTCTAGCCCTTGCATGCATAATTAAAGAGGTTCAACAGCTCTTAGATTCACAGGCCATTGCCCATTGTTCTACCTTTCTCACTTTCTTAATCCATAACTTATTTCAACTCAAAAGGTCAAGCGTCCTGAATAAAATTGCATATTTTTTACATTTGCACCTTGAATTTAGCGGGTTCTTTTGGTCTGCCATTCAGTATTCATTTCCATTAGTGTAGCAATTGTTAGAAGAAGGCTTACTGCATTGTTGCTTGGGAGTTTTAAATGTGGATAGAAATTGGGAAGGCTGTGACTGATTCCATTGAAATTAATCTGTTACTGCAAAGTGCAGACAATGGCAATGAATAGCTCTAATGGAAACACACACACAGAGATATTATGTCAAATAGCGAAAGGTGTGTGGAAGCAAAAGGTGAATGCAAATGGAGATGAAGTGCTTCGTAGAACAATATGGCAAGCAAACAGGCTGTACATTTACTTGACGCACTTCTGAAGCACTGTTCTAGTTTTTCCACAACTCAAAGGACTTATCTCTAAATAGTCATCCCTTCTAAACTTCTGATTATTGTAAGAATCGTATTACTATTTCAAATATTTTCCATGTGCTAAATGGTAAATGGACTTGAGCTTGTATAGTGCTTTTCTAGTCTTCTGACTACTGGTGTCCACCTGAAGTAACTAATCCCATGCACAAGCCACCGACGAAGCAGCGGGAGCAATTCGGGGGTTTACGTTTCTTGCCCAAGGACACAGAGCGGGGATAGAGCTGGGGATTGAACCATCCAACTCCGGTTGAGAGACGACCGACTCTACCAACTAAGCAACAGCGGCCCCTTAAACAGCCGCCCCTAAAACTGCGACGCTTGCAAATGCGTAACTGTTCAATGATATTCTAGCTGTGACAAGTAAGCTCTGCTCAGCAAGTACCCAAATGTACAGCAATCCTGTGACATGACAGAGAGTGAGAATGTAGCATTTTGATTCAGACACCACACACATGCACTCATTTCCCACCCACACACACACACAGGCAACATATGCACACACAGCCCTCCAGTGACCTCTTCATTCCCTGCTTCAGACCCCTCCCCTCCTCCTTCTGGTTATTAGGCTGCCTGTCTCAGAGAAGTCTAGAGCGAGGGAGGAGAGGAGAGGAGGATGAGGGGAAGGCAGAAGAGACGTTTGATGTTTAATTGAAAGCGTTATGCTGGATTTTCTCTGATCTACGCCAGAAAGTGCAGGCTCTCACACTCTCTTTCTCCAAGCTCTCTCTCCTTCTGTTTCCCTTCTCTGCTTCTCTCTTCTTTTTCTCTTTCTCTCTTTTGTCTCTCAAAAATGCAATATCTGTCTGTATTCTTGCTTGCCGCTTCACCTCCTGCTCTTTTTTTTTTTTTCTCCCACCTTGGCCTCTCATTTTCCTCCTCTGATCTTTCCTCCCTGCCAGTCAGCTACAGTATGTGAATTTCTTCTCCCTCTCAGCACGTAGCAATGATTTAATGCTGCGCTTCTATCTTACGCTTTGGTGCATGTGTACGTGAGCTTTCACGCATTCATGTGTACTGGAGTGCTATCACGTTAGTCCTTTGTGTGAATTTGACACAAGTGAAGGCTGTCATGAACTCAACAAATCAATTCCCTCCAGTGTCTTGCTCTGGCAGAACTAGGCTAAGGAATTCAGCCTGCTTTCTTCAGTAGGGTCTAACAGAGAGAGCCATGTTTATTTATTATTCATTTTACTCAATTTTCCACCCCAAACATATCTGTCAGTGAGTTCTGCATAGCTTTTTCTAAGAGAACTGATTTACTGGGTTTTGCAATGTTTCAAATGAACAAACAATGCTTTTACAATGTGTTGCTGTCCACACAGAGTATTCCTTCTTGATTGCTTACTTAACAGAGGTCTGACTTAGAGGTCAGACAAACAGCAGGTGTGGATATCAATGGGGCTCCTGCAAATATCAGGAGTTTTTGAGGAGTTTTCGGCAAGTGTGAAAGCCCGGCCAGGAGAATTTCAGGAGCAGTCCTACTAGTATATTTTTGTATGCCGTCTTGTGGACTGTCCCGCAGGGTCTCCTGAAAATGAAAATGTTATTTTTGTACCTCCCTGCCTCAGGAAACTACTGATGTATTTTAGCTCTGGTACAAATTTAGGTTTATTAACATGGATGTGTATTGCTGATATGTTATTTAAAGTGTGTGTATACTTTATGAGACTTCCTCACAAAGTACACCCTCTGCAGATTGTTAAATGTTGTCCGGAGTCACTTGAAGAAACTGATCATGAAAGATCAAGTTACTTATTCAAAAGACCAAAGATGGACATGTTATAGGGTGGGAAACACTCATAATCATGTTCATCAAATTGTTTAATGTTCAGGATGAGTCAGTTTATAACAATTGCACACCTGATGGGATGATGGATGAAGTTATTTCTGTCACTTAAGGACTTTAGGAAGTCTTGTGAAGGGTTAAGCATGTGTTTTTATGTAATATTAGATCATTTTAGGAACTCTTTTCTTACTAATTTCCACTTACTTAAAATGATACTCAGGGCTCTTGCTCATCTTTCTCTCTAAAGGAGGATTGAGTCTTACAGGGAGGTTTTAATTATCTGGCTTGTAACCCCATATCTTCTTCACCCCTGGGTTTAACTGGGTATTACTTTCTAACCCTTGACCTCCATATCACTACATTTCTCAACTTCTAAGTTGTAAGCAGATCTTTTTAACTATTCTGTATTGTGTCCTTGCCTCTCCTTAGGTAATTAAAGCGGTAGAGGAGAGCTACAGGTTGCCAGGTCCTATGGACTGCCCTGAGGCTCTGTACCACCTGATGATGGACTGTTGGCAGCGAGAACGCAGCAACCGGCCCAAGTTTGATGAGATTGTCAGTCTACTAGACAAGCTCATTCGAAACCCCAGCTCATTAAAAAAACTTGTCAACTCCTCACACAGGTATGAATTCAGATAACAAAACAATATATTTATGTTGTCTCACCGACAAGGCGAGGAAAGCCCATACAAATAGATGGTGCGCCACCTGCAGCAGCCGGGTCGACCTGATGCCCCCTTGATGATTGATTTGGCAGATAGGGCAGGAACTCGATGAGTGGTAAATGCATTGCACGGAGCTAGAGCACATTTATGTGCTGCATAGCCTCCTGCGCTGTCCAACTCCCTCTCACTGCTCTGCACTGCCACACTCATGTTGAGGCATCGGTCATTACCACTTTGCGACGTGAGGGTACTAAACCCAACAAGACACCTCTGGACAGAAACTCCCTGCATCTCCATGGCCGCAGAGCAAGGAGACTTCACCTGGACGCCATGATTCTCTTGGATCTGTGCACCCTGGGATCTAAATAATAATCCAGAAACGCGGCTTCTCCTACCTCTTCCTGTTAGCTGTAGCATTAGCTGCATGTAACGCTCGGTTCTAGCCCTCCTCGATAAAAATGTGTCAGTCCGACGTCATTGTCAGTGTGAGATCACTGATCTAAGCCCATTGGCTCGTTGTGGCAAGCCCTGCAGCTCATGTTGAAATTTCCGAGAAGCGTGCTAAGCAACTGACCAATAACGACAGAGCGGATCGGCAGACCAATCAGAGCAGACTTGGCCCACGTGGGGTCTAACAGTGTGGGCTCAACAGAGTGCAGCTGATGGACTCAGAGCGTAGAGGGAGCAAGGAGGAGCAGTACATGAAAACAGACACTTTTTTCTAACTTTAGCTATTGTGAACGTACAAAAGTAGGTACATAGATTAAATATACCAACCCCAAAAAAGGGCATAATATGGGCTCTTTAAAATATGGTTGACTGCACAACACATTCCACTTCTTAAAATGTTTTATAATAATATGAGAAGTGGCTGATTACAGTAAAGCATTAAATGTGATAATCTGTCATAATAAAATAAGAGAGTTTCTGAAATAATCTTGATGATCTTGTGTTTTGACATGATTTGCCTCACTCTTTCTTCTACTGTGCTCTCTTGATTGTGCCAGGGTTTCCAACCTGTTAGTGGAGCATGCCAGTGTAGAAGGGAACTGCAGTACTCGGAGCCAGACCATTGGGGAGTGGCTTGACTCCATTAAGATGGGTCGTTACACTGAGCTCTTCATGGAAGGTGGATACTCTTCACTGGAGACAGTGGCTCAGATGACATCCGAGTAAGTCTGCTCCTTGCACAAAAAACATAAACCAGTTGCCTACTGTGTAACCTTCCCTTACAAATTGTTTGGATTTTAATTACTTAGGATCAACAGGCCTTACCTTACTGTAATCCACATTTTATATTATATCGGGCAAATAAGAGAAGCAATTCAATGTTCAGTGACATGAGAATGCAGGATCTATTCAAGTATGTGAAAATGTTATAACAAGCCTTCCAATATTTTATAAAATTGAGGGCCTCCATAAAGCATTCATTTGACATATAAAAACCATTATAGGATTTTTTTTAAATTTGATTGCTTACCTGTGATAAGAATTTACAACATAATGGTATCAACATATTGGAACAAAAAAAGTAGTTTTCCAAATGTTTCCAAAAAGAAGGTATAAAAACAGTAATGTTTATTACCTGCATCATATATTTCTTTGTGTTAGCAGATCAAACAAGGATCCTAATAAATAAGTACATTGTTTGCTGTTTTTCAGGGATTTACGAAGAGTGGGAGTCAATTTAGCTGGACATCAGAAAAAAATTATCACAAGCATTCAGGAGATGAGAGTCCATATGAACAACATAAACTCTACTGTAAACATCTGATGCATATGTAGAGGCAACCTACACACAAAGACACATACTTAAAAACAAACATACACCCAATTTTTGGACCTAGTATGATGAAAAAAACAGAGATTTGCTGTTGGACCTAGAGCAGCATAGCACTTTCTATGGTTAAGGAGACCCCAGTGTTTTTGGATCTTATCTGGAGAAAGCACATTTTGTGGTGCTTTTGTATGGAGTTTGCTTGTGTTGTCAAAGTGGATTTTTGACATTGCAGCACTTGAACCAAACTGTTCACTGAAGCTGAGTGGTGCATAATGAAAGGAAAAAGATGAAGAGCTAAACTGAACTAAAACCAAGGGAAGACGATTCATTTTAATTATTTAATTTCTGTGACTCTTGGAGATTGTGATATTTCTTGCACTGCTTGGATTCTCTCAGATCAAACATGATACAAAGACCCCAGATCTGGCTTTGAGACTAAACGGCACTTTTTTTGACAGTATCACAAATATGGAAGTTTTCATACAGCAGGCTGCAACCCTTACTCAGTCAGCTTGTCTCAGGGGATCTGAACCCAGTGGCTCTGAACAGTACCAACCTTTTCTATTGGAGTTTTGTCTGAAATTACACTTCCATTGACCAGTCAGAGAATTGAGTGCCCTTCACAGGCAGGGTTAACATGTAATAATGAACAAAGGAAAAAAATCTTCATTAGTTTCAGCTTTTGCTTTTCCATGCTGATGTACTCTGGAGTGAGCGTTTCTGTCTCAGGCAGGACTTCATGCAACAAGACTGAAGTTGTAATCCAGCAACTCAGCAATGATTCTTCCTCCTGCTTTGCTATACAGTATGCTCATGAATATCTTCCAGACCAATTTTTCAGTAGGCTGAAATTAAAAAAAAAAGTTATTTACCAGGTCTCGTTGCCCTCCAGATGAAAAGTTTGACTAGACTTCAGTATTATCCATAACTTTTCTTCTGCATGAATGTATTGCCTTACACATAACAATAGATGCAACAAAAAAATTGTCTATTTTTATTGATATGCCATCAAGCGGGATATCATTTGGCTTTTAAAATGTTGGTCCTTACAACTAGCATCTGAATGAAACTTAAAAAGATTCATCTGACTTTTCATTATCCTTGCTCTAAATGTATGTAGGGGTATGCAGATTTAAATTTTAATTGCTTCATACTTTGCACAAGTGTAAAGGGAACTTTGTCTCAGATATCAGGTAAATCTCATGTAGGCTCTTCCAGAAAATTAACATTTTGAAATCAGTCACTTAGAGTCAAGCAGATACTATAGCAGAACTGATCCTTCATCCAGATTCTCATGAACCCTCATGCAGGCTCAGAGACTGATCCTCAAATGGAATTAAGATAATGTTCAAAGGCACTTCCTAAAGGATGCAGCTGGAAATCTCAATCAGAAAGTCATGGAAAGTTAAAGTAAAAACTGATGGAATATTTGTCACTGTCATGATGGAACTACCACATAAATTTAACTGAAAATGGTCAACCAGATTCTGATGGGTCTGTTTGCTTGTATTGTAAAGAAACCTTTGCTCGGATTCCAATGGAATATCTCTTCGATCCCATGCAGCCTTCACTCAAGAGTGCACTCAGATTTTCATGGAGCCTTCACTTAACCAACAACCTTCAGGTACCACACAAAACCCTCAGCAATTTGTTCAGTCTTTCTCCACCATGTCTGCCACACCACCATAAGCCTCACTCTTAAAGGACTGCTTGAAAGAAAGAAGGCAATATTGGTCAACTTGATAATCATTTATTTATTAAAACTTGTTTATAAAAAATATGAACGATGTGAACTGTTTGTGTTCCATCATAATCCTCTCTTTGACTACTGAGAAGCTTTGTCTACATGTCTTTCATGTATATATTGTATTATATATTTAAAGCAGGGAGCATTGTTCCTGTCTACCATCGTGCAGACAGGTCAGCATTGATTAAGGTCTCTCAGAGTAGTACACATTAGTAAATCATGACAAATTTTCTAAATCGGCATTCTTGCTACCTAGACCAGGGCGCCTGTCAGGTGAATGCAACCAGCATTACTGTCTCCACATATGAAAGCTGCGAAATGTATGCAGAATTATCAAATATTCATGTTGTTTTGTTGGTGATTGTCTTTTTTAAAATTTTGCAAGACCTAATATTTTTATCTCCCATAATGAGGCAGCAATGAATACTTTGCTGTCTCTAAATAGCCAGAGAAGTGTACACAGGGATTGTTATATGAACTTCTGGTATGGTTTAAAAGTATACAATGATGTCAGCCCTTGCTTTACTTCTCCTTGGGATGGTATGTTATGCATTGCTGCTCAGTGCTTTATTGCTAAAACTTGAACCCTTTTCACCATCGTGTTCAGGAGTTCTGACAGTATATTTGTAGCCCTTGATGTCAACGAAAGGTAACACGTTTTTTTTGGTTTTACACAACTGTACTGCTGGTGTTGTGGTGGAGACCAAATGAGATTGTAAAGCTAGTTTTATAAGAGGTGGTGACACTTCACTTTATGAAAATCCTAGAAAAGCACACAAGAAGAATGTAAGGTTTTTAAGGGGTGTTTCACTTTTTCAGAAAATAATTCTACTTTTCAAACATGCACACCTTCATGTGTGTTCAAGAGGAGTCAAAGTAAAAACCTAAATGTTGCTAGATAGCCAACCTCCTTGTGGCGTTTAAGCTCTTACACTTGCCAACAATGATCATACCTTTTGACCTGTTTCTTGACAAAATGTAGGTGGGGAATCATCCCAACAGTGATTCTTTATTGGTATGTGTTTTAAAGGCAAGATGTTCTACAAAGGAAAAGTTTGATTACAAGATAAACATAAGTTTATCTTTCAACATTCATGACTTGCTCCAGCTCATATGTAAGACTACAATTCAGTCTGTATTGTAGTTGAATTGTGAAACACAGGGGCCATTTAGATACTTTAGTGGTTTCCCTGCTTTTATAAGCAGCAGGGTCCTTTTTAATTCAGACAGGTTTTGTGTTCAAAATGCAAACAAATCTATGGAAGTAATACAAATATGCTTTGTCAACTATCCCCAAGCAGATCTTTAAGTGAGTTGGGGAATACATTATTGATATTATATTGACATGATGCAGCTATTATTTCTGATAGTATCAGGTATGTACTGTGAAAGAAAGATTTAATTAAAATGTCCTTAGTCATATGAATACCATAGACACGAGATGACAAAAGTGTTTTTATCCTACCAAAATTTTAGTCAATTGGATTTTTTACAACCACCCATTTCAACTTGAATTTCTACTAAAAAAATAAGAGTACTTAGGGCATGAAAAATTGGTGAATATTCTGACCTTTAAAGTGCCTCTCTTCTTTAAAGCACCATTATTCCCTCTCCCACCAAAATGCTCTGTCCCAATTTCTGCCCCATCTTTCTATTTATTTCCTTTTTTTGCCAACAATATCTACAGGCAATAAGAAGAATGTCAGACAATGTGTATGTTGGAACTAATTTAATTTGCACTTTATGAGATTTTTTTCACTTTCTGACTAAAACTTTCAATAGATGGCTGATTTTTTTTGTGAAAAATATTTTTCTCAATGATTTACTATAATTACTATGTACCCTTATGCTGATTATATCACGTAAGTATATTGCCAATGCTTCCCAGAGGATAATTAAGAAAGCACAAGGCATTGGTAATATTTATTTAAAAAAAGCAAAGCTATATAAGGAAAACTTAAGCATCAGTGATATAGAGCACTGTTTTCTTGTGTACGGCACATTGATACACCCCGAGAATGTAAGTACCTGGTTGAAAAGATCTTAAGGGCAGTGAGCGTTTGATATGATTTTATAAATATTCAATTGCACTAGCCTTTGATGTCAACAAAGTCAAGACCCAAATTTTGAGTGTTTGTTGCATTCAGCATTACCACTGCTAAGTAGAAAACTATGAGGCATTGATTTGTTGTCATTGTGGTTTGGTGTTGTTAGCCTAAAAATATAGAAAGACATATTATTGTAACACTTTTGCAATGAGGCCATTTTTCCTGATCATCTCTTACAAAGCAATTGTCATTTATCAGGTTGCAAAGGTAGCCTGCTTTGTTACATTTACAGTATGGATTTGTGTTTACTTGATAATGAGTGTTAGAATGCCTTCAATAGCAGCAACTGATTTTGTGTCAAATTCAAATGCAAAACTCATTGATTTTATATCAAAAACAACAACTCTGTTGTGTGAAATTGACTTCCAAAGTGGGTAATATATTGTTTCACATGAAATATACAAACATTTTTGCGGTTTGAAAGAATTTTAGCCAATGTACACAAGCAATACATGATGTTGATGGCAAAAATAAATGTGTGGAGGTATAATGTCCATAAAGAATTGCAATAACATCTTAAAGAGTTTAAGACACATAGAAAAACATAGTGTCAGTGTCTTTAAAAGTATCAGAAAAGAAGCAGAAACAGTAATGGGGCCAGGACAACTAATTATTGTTTATAATAAGCTGTTTGAGCATCACTTAAAGTCATTCAGAATGAGTTTCAATTGAATCATATGTTCCAGGGAAGAGTTAAAGGCACAAGACTATTCTTGTCAGGATTGGTTGCAAGATGTTTGTAATAATATTAAGCAAATTTGACATCTCTAGCTGACATCTTTTCCATGGCTACAGCCAATAAGGCATGTGAGCATTGTAATATGTTCTGCCATTGACAAACTCATTTTTGGGAAATAAACAGTTTTCCATTAACTAGTTGAGGGCTGAAATATTTGCATCTGGTGAAATGGTATTGAGGACTCCAGTGTTGTTGTGTGATGAAAAGTTGAAAGTGGGAAAAATACTTTTATTACCAATGGCCAGCCATCTTTACAACGTGTATTTAACTTCTCAGGAAGTGGAAATAGGTATATTTATGTGGTCATGACACAGCCGGTCTTGATTATGCAGTCATAGGTTCTTCCCCAAGTCAAAGACAATGATCATGTTATCATTAAGTCACACATAAAGCTAAAAGAACTGAATTACTGTTTTGTGATTCTTTGAAAGCACATTAAAGATACTTAGCAATTGTTGTGCTATTGGTTCGTCTTTGAGACTATTGTGTATTATGTTTGTGTTGATGTTTTTGTAGTGTATAAAATGCTATATTTTTACAATAAAACATTTAAAAAGCAACTGTCTGATTTGTGACTTACCTTTAGCAAGTTCAACTGCATGAAAAAACACATTCTTTAATAATATTACACAATTGTAATCTACAAGTATTGATTCAGGCATTCGTAATCCTCAAATGATGAATTGTGATGCTTTCGGTGATCCCTTTGCTTGTCATTTTTCCCTGTCATCAGAGGCAAGCAAAATATGATTACAGCCAATTATTCTTTATACCTATCATTATATGTCAATTCTTTTTTGTTTTGTTTAATGCTGTCTCCAGTGACAAAGCCATGCATGTATTGACTTAACATTATGGAAAGGCACAGATGTCAGTTCTGCAAATTTTTACAGTTGCAGTAAGGAATGGGACATTTTCTAACTGTTCATGAAGTACTCTATGGCTTCAGTTGTGTGCAATTTGGATAAAACTGTTACTGTTATTTATATGTCCCAGTTAAGAGACAACATTTGATGTTGTTAGGTGATGAGCAGTTTTTCTTTGACTAGATGCTATGATGACAATTTTGACCTTAATACCAATGCTCTGTGTATTTCGACATACTATGGTATCAACAAAAGAACATACTGATGAACAGAAAACACAATGTAGCAGTTTCAGTACATGCACAGAGAACACACTGGTCACAAGGTCCATCATCATCCGTCAGTCGCAGGATATAAATGTCATTAACTTCCACTCACTTGTGGTGAATTTTCCTTAATATTTCCTGCTGCGTTCTTGCAACAGCTCACCCCAACTTCATAAAGTAAAATTTACTATGAGGCTGCCAGGAAGAATTCTGGGTAAAGCTGTAGTGAAATTTTTTTTGTTTTCACACATGCAATTCAACTCTGAAAATGAATGGAAGTTTTCAGGAGTTTTGTGCATATGTGATTTATTTTTTATTTTTTTGGTAACAGTTCAAGAACTGCCCAAGTTAAAAAAGACATCATTAATAACACAGTCCTGTCTCTGCTGGGCTATTTGAAAGTTAATAGTGAAGGTTAATATTGTCAGTTTATAACTGGTTTACAGTGATAATGAGCTGTGAGGTTCAGTAAAATTCATGAGGTTTTAAGACCTGATGATGCAAGGCCTGGCAACAATGTGTCTGTCAGATGAATTAGCTGCTGATGTCAGCAGTAAACTGTTATTGTGTGATCACTCTCTTGAAAAAGAGCCTTATATGTGAAAGCCTTGCCACAGATAGTGAAATAAAATCTGACTGTATAAACCAAATCACATACAGAAGGGTCATGATGGAGTATATTTTATTTGAATATCTATTATTTTATTTTACAAAAGGGAATAACTGCAATTATTCAGTAATTCAGATGAATTATTCAATCATATGTGAAGGTGATGTTCAGTTCTTACCGCTCTACAGTAGTTTGTGCAATATTGTGTGTGTGTGTGTGTGTGTGTGTTGAGTGGCAATGTGGAGATAATAGCTGTAAGAAATCTTGATGTCTGTGAGAAACATTCTATTTGTCTTAATATTCACTGGGCTCTGTAATAAAGACTGCAATGCATCACCTGAATATTGCATTTCAATTGTGTGTGTGTGTGTGTGTGTGTGTGTGTGTGTGTGTGTGTGTGTGTGTGTGTGTGTGTGTGTGTGTGTGTGTGTGTGTGTGTGTGTGTGTGTGTGTGTGTGTGTGTGTGTGTGTGTGTGTGTGTGTGTGTGTGTGTGTGTGTGTGTGTGTGTGTGTGTGTGAGAGAACATGTCAAATCAAACTGGCTGATCTCTGGGGGAATCCACAGCCTGCACTCATCAAGTGTATAAAGGTGAAATTTGCCATAACACCATCGGCGTGGCTATTACTGAAACTTTTGTATCAGCAGCTTTAAAAAAGGCTACAGGGTATGTGTGTGTATGAGTGTATATGTGTATCTGGACTGAACTGGGGCTATATAATTCCACTGGTGCTGACTGTAATTGTTCCTGGATGGATGGACAGGTTTCTTGCTCTGGGCAAACCGGGCTGTCTCCATATCATCATCATCCTAACATACCGGCACACTTGCTCTCTGCTTCTCTCTGTTTTGACCAGTTTCTTCTGCTTGACTGCTACATGCCTGTACATTTCCTTATCATGTGTGCCATTCCATTTGTGACTCTCTTCCTGTCTGGTTTTCAGTTTATTTTTACATCTCTGTCCCTGTCTGTCTTTCGTTACAGTCTGCTTGTCTGACTGTGTCAGGCTGAAGTCAGGTGTCCCAGGGCACATTCAAGTAATTTGCTATTGAGGAGTTGTCAGTGGTCTAGGCGTCCCCAGGGTCATTTGAAAATCATTGCAGAGATACCTCTTTAATCATTATGAATGACCTTCATCAGAACCTTCGCTGTCAGTTTAGGTGTAGGCTGCCAGTGAATCTACTGGTTTCTGTGTATGGATGTCAGTATGTAGGCATGCCTGGGCTACATGATGTTTTTTGGGGTGTCTGTATGTTAAGTAGGGTTAAAGGTTTATGAGAAACTATCACCATGGACATCGGGTCAGGATGCATGAATCCAGCAAGGAAACTTGAGACAGGTTTATTAGATTTATTAAGTCAGTTCAGTTCAAAAGGGTTCAATAAAGAGGGTAAAAAAAAACACGGATGAAAACACAGTTAGGTAATAGTTCAGCTTAGTGAATGAATTTCTCCTGGTAATAACAATACCGACTTTTTTACTGGTAATAACGATTTATTTGTCTTTCAGATGTTTGAACATCCGAAAGACAAATACAATAATATTAGCACAACAAATAAGTCAAATTAGATTTACTTCCTGAAGGAAATAAGGATTTATAAAGTACTTAAGATAACATTTAAGTCGAATAGATAATAACTCAATAAGTAGAAAAAAGTGTTTAAAATAGAAATGGTTATCATGAGAATGACTTGACCTAGCCTTAAATTTCTGTTTTTGTTTTGTAGGGTTCTGGGGCCTGTTTCAGTGAGCAGGGGCCCATTTCAGAAAGAAGGTTTTGTGCAAACTCTGAGTCAGTTAACCCTGAAATAAGGGAAAATCTGGGTTTTCCGTTTCAGAAAGGGAGGTCACTCAAAGCCGGGAAAGAGGGGTAACTCCAGCCCGTTCCAGAGAGGGAGGTAACTTTAGCTCTGAATCTAACCTGGTCGAGAGCAGGTTTTCTTTTCTCTCTGTCTCCTCCCTTTTTCAGAGCCAGAAACGCCGTTGCATTTCTTTATTCTTTCATTCACTCGCACGTGTTAATGAAGATTCACCCTTTGTCTAAATCAAAATCCAGTTAATATAAGATATATATTTAATATAAGAGCCTTTGTTAGGTAGGCTATAGCTTACTGTAGAGTATAAAACAAACTATTTTGTCGAACAAAGCTTGTCTTTTAGTCGAGGAGCCTCGAGATGAAGGGGTTACATTACTCCACAGGGAATAAGAGCCTACATTCATGTGTGGAGATGTTAATTTAATTACGGATGATTAATAAACTAAACAGGATAAAGGTGAGAGGACATTTAGCCTATGTGTGTGAATACAGTATTGTGTTTGGGGATAAATCTAATGCACATTCAAATAGACACTGAATGAACTAGGCCTATGCCTACTTTGTTTCATATATCAAATATGATTAAAATACCACCATGAGCCTAGTTTGTTCTTATATTTCATTTTGAGCTGTTTACAGCTGAACTACTGTTATTTCCTAATTGTGTTTTCATCTGTTGTGTGAGAATATCTGCCTATTATGCATGCTTATTAAAACATGTTTTTGTGCTTCAGTATTTCAGAAAATATCAATAAAGCTGATTTTTTTTACTTTAAATCACCATATGAGGCGATTAAAGTCATGGTTTATTTATTCTAACAAAAACCTCACAAAAACTCTAAATGATGGAATTTATGGTTCATACTGCAGCATACCAACATCTCTGCACTGAAGATTTAAGAGGATACATTATCACTCTTGTTCATAATAACTTTTTCGTGTAATATTCAATAAAAATAAGAAATGTACATGTACTGACATTGTACTTCCAGGTTGTCAAAATTATTATTTTTGAAATTCTTTGTCATGCATATGAGAGCTCAAGGTGCAAATTGCCAGATAAAGCTGCTTGCCTCCTTGTAGTGGCCACCCTTACACCCTCAACACCCATTAAACTGTTACAGGAGGTCTGACCCCAAACATATAAGCTGCCTTATCCATTCTGCCACTGATCCGAGTAGCAGGCGATGAGAGGGCTGTGTGATGTCAAGTGGCTGGCAAGGACACACAAACACACACACACACACGCACACACACACACACACACACACACACACACACACACACACACACACACACACACACACACACACACACACACACACACACACACACACAGAAACCTTGACAGCAGTAGCCTTTGTGTAGCTCCAGAGATAACTTAACATACACTGGCGCCCTCTCTCTCTCTCTCTCTCTCTCTCTCTCTCTCTCTCTCTCTCTCTCTCTCTCTCCCTCTCTCTCTTTCCAACAGTATCTGTCGCCTTCATCAACAGCAGCCACAGGGGCATATTTCTTCACTTGCCCAGATGTTTTTCCAAGGTCCTTTATACGAAGCAGTCAATCATAAGAGCAGAAATGTCCATAATGTGAAGTCCCTTTGTTGGAGGGGGTGGAGGAAGGGGGGGGGGGGTCAGTTACGTGCATCCATGCATGTTTGTGCAAGTGCAAGGTCAGCCAAGGTGAAAAAAAATGTGCAGTTAACCTGAGACACAAAGGAATTATACTAATATTAGCCGCAATAGCATAAATATCCTCCACACAGATGCGTGCACGCACACACACTTTATCCATGACCTGTCTAGACACACTCTGGGTTACTATATATGAAAAAACTACATCAAGCATCTCAAACAAAATGTCATTCATGGTTCTCTTGGATATTCACATACACATTCCCGTGTTATGAAAATCATCTGCATGGCTCTGCATGGTAATCCATGTGCTGTGATTCATAGAAAAATATGCCATCATTATTGTTATTTTTTCTATTTCATCATCTATCCAGTTTATGTTATTCTTTGTTAGCAAACACTTTACACTTAAAAGCTGTGTCATCACAACCACCGCCTGACGCCCAGTCGCTACCATCAGACTGTGTCATCACAACCAACACCAGACGCTCAAGCCACCACCATCGGACTGTGTCGTCCCCACAACCACCGCCGTCCTCATTTATGTACGGCCTTCTCCGACCTCAGCGGCAAGGAAGTGTGGAAATCCTGCCTCTTTTGTAAAGCATCTCTAGATAACACTTGTTATGAATTGGCGGTATACAAATCATTTTTGGTCCAATTGTAGGCTATAGTTTGAAAGCTGCTCTAAACAATGGTCATAAAAGATGGCTGATGTCTCATTTGCAGTGACAAAAACAATCCAACATTACCTTTTTGATATATTACAAATATATACTATAAATAATAAATAATGATTGATTGATTGATTGATTGATTGATTGATTGATTGATTGAAAAGCTTACTTCCCTATCTTTGAAGATAGCTTCTCCCATTTTTGTCTTGTCCTTTACCAACATTTTTTGTCCAATTGTAGGCAATAGTTTAAAAGCTGCTTTAAACGATGGTCACAAAAGATGGCTGATGTCTCATTTACAGTGACAAAAACAATCCAACATTACCTTTTTGATACATTACGATGATTCATGTAGAGATAAAGTGGATCCTGGTTAAACCTGGGTTTCTACAATATTGACTTCAAATGGTGAACAAACAAAAAGTAAACTGCAGGAAAATGTTGTGACCATACCTAGAGAGGTCCAAGAGTTAGAACCACGCAGCTGTGACATGAGCCTTGAGTGCCTTTAAAACTCAATTAAATGATGAGAATGAGCTGCAAAACTAAGGGTGATGGTGAAAAAGGACTGGAACGTTTTAGGCAAAACCTTGTCTGGTGTGCACTGCCACTTTTGAGGTTGTTAGCCCTATCGAACTTGTTTCATAATGAAGAGGTATCTGCCTGCACATCGAGCTGTCTGGTCTGAAAATTATTTTGACACTACCCACTGAGAGCTGGAGGGGTATTATCCTACATAGCGTCTGTGTGCCATACATTCTCAATAATCAGCCTTCCATGGGTAAATTTGTGCAAACACTGAGCCAGAGTACAAAATATGTACTTGGTTATAAAGTTGCATGCTTCAATCTAAGATCAATCAGATCAAATTGTCCAGACAGTGAAAATGAAAATGTTAATTTATTTATAGATAAATTAAAAGATGATTAACATAGTAAAAGTCGCTGCAGTCATAAAAACATCTTATTATTGCACCAATCCCAACGGTGTTAGGGAGAGAAAGGAGAAAAAGGCAGGCAGTGACGTTCCACCCACAGCTCCAGTCATGAGCTGCTACGATTGGCCTGAGTGTTATAAAGCCTAATAGCTGTGGGGACAAAGGATCCCCTGAACCTCTCAATCCTGCAGTAAAGTTAGCCGTCCACTGCAGCTACTTCTCTGGCCTGCGATGTCATCGAGAGGATGACTACCAGTGTCCAATATATCCTGTTCTTTCTTTCCCATGCGTCTCTCCATCTCAATCGTCAGTGAGTCCTTACACCTGCCCTAAAAATGAGAATTCCGATTTGTGTTGGAACCCGCTGTGTACATTGTGAACAGGAATGAAGCTAGCACAGTCCCCTGAGGAGCCCTTGTGTTGCTAACCACCGTACCAGAAACACAGATCCCTAGCCTGACAAACTGTGGTCATCCTGTCAGGTAAAGTGTGATCCAGGTAGTGAGGGAGGAATCCACCCCCATCCCGTCTATGCGCTCTAAAAATCATGGAACATAATCCATCCACAATTTATTACTTTTAATAAATGCATTACTTGTTAATAATTGTATTTGTATTTATGCAGCGAACCAGCCAGGCAGTTTACTGCAGACTCACAATCCAGCACGAAAATGTAAGGCAGCATCTCTGTACTTTAAAAAAAAAAAAGATTGTACATTGCAATTTCTTATTAAAAGCCATTAATGCCAGTACCAAGCATACTGTATAATATTTTGTGTTTTTCCTCAGATATGTTTAAATTGGAGATAATAGCTGTAAGAAATGTTGATGTCTGTGAGAAACATTCTATTTGTCTTAATATTCACTGGGCTCCGTAATAAAGACCGCAATGCATCACCTGAATATTGCATTTCAATTATGTGTGTGTGTGTGTGTGTGTGTGTGTGTGTGTGTGTGTGTGTGTGTGTGTGTGTGTGTGTGTGTGTGTGTTTCTGGTTATTCATGTTCTGGGGTGAAGCTAAGGGCCCTGTAACTAGCATAAAAATGTTAGCAACATCATATGCTATAGGTTTGTCAGGCTGTAGCAGGAGAAGTCAAGCTGAGTAGCATGGCATCTAGTTGAAGTCTTGCAGTTAGCCCAGTTTCGGCTAAATATTAGTCTGTGACTAAAAACTCTGTGAGTTGCTGACACGGGGGGCTGTGACTCAGTTAGTAGAGTTGGTTTTCCAACTCTACCAACTGAGCCAAAGCCTGAGACCTGAGACCTGGCAGAGTTGGTTGATCAACTCTACCAGGTCTCTACAACAAATATCAGCTCTCTACCAGCTCCTGCAGCTACATGTCTGATGTGTCATATGAACATGCATGGATGTGATTAGTTACTTCTGATGGTCACTTTACATAGGCTTTACCATGTCCATTTACCATTTACATTGTCTTTAGATGTGAGAGGGTGTCAGATGTTAGTCTTTAAAAAGTCTTTTTTAAGTTTTTGCAAAGTCTTCTAGTGTATAGAAGTCATAAAAGTATTATCCTGTTTTTTATTTGTTTCTTCAAAAAGAGATATACATTCCTTCTCATTTTGAGGAAGGCACTGCCTTTTAGAAAGAAGGTGTTTAATTGCCAGATACGACTTCAGGGGGGCCTAGAAATGTTGTTAGGCAGAGGAAAACTGGTGCATGATCTGATGATACCTCTGTTGGAGCTACAGTGATCCACTAATGGCTGAGAGGTAGAAAAGTTGTCAATCCTGGTGTAGCCATTATGAGGGGAAGAAAAGGATTACTCTCTTTAATCTGGACGTGTCAGTCTCCATATGTCTTCTTAAACCAGATCAGAAGTTAACTGTCTAATAGAAACAGCTGATCTACTCTCCGTGCTACATCTGTCCTGGTCAAGGATTTGATTCAGTTTGCTGCCTAATAGTATTATATCACTCTCTATGTTCAAGAAAAGTTGGGATGAATTAAAGAAGAAGTCTGGTTGGTCTGAGTTTGGTGCATATATGTTTCAGAGTGCAACATGAGTTTCAAAGTATTACAGTACATACTGTACCTGCCATCTGAATCACTTATTACTTTTGTCTCATTAAAACGTCTTGTGGATTGAAATAGGAACGCCTCATACTTTTGCTATTTCCTTGGCTAGAATATACTTTCCCAACCTAGGAGCAATTAAGTTTTAAAGATTAATTTTTGTTTACTCCATTTTTTTTGACAAAGACTATGCAGACGATATATGGATGATTTTAGATATGTCAAAATTGTTTTCTTTATTTATATGGTTAAGTCCCTTTAGAGTCCAACTGGATAATTTTAAACTACATACATTGGTCATAGCATAACTAAGAAGTCATTTATCCTGCATGGACCATATCTTTATATTGTCAGGGAAATGGTCCAGTGAGACAGAAACTTCTTAAAACAAAGGAGATTTTGGTAATAGTGAACAAACTATAAGCTTCCTCTCTTCCTCGGGCGAGTTAAAACAATGGCACGCTCAGTTGCGTTTTATCTCCATCCCTCCTTCTTAAAATCTGTTTTCACTTGTCTAAAGGAGAACCACCGGTCCATTACTTGCTTGTAGTAATCCAGGAAAAACATTATTTAACTCCTTGCCAAACAATTTGCCCCTTCTCCCTCCCCTGTGTAGAGGAGTGTCTCCTTTTTTACCTGGTATTGAAGCATTTTAACCAAAACATGCTGCGGTCTGTCTGCGTCCCTCCGGTCACCTGTCAGCAGGCCGGGGGTACTCTATGGGCTCTCTGAATCTCCAGTGGGGACAGAAAATCACGTTTTAGCATGTCACGTTTCGGCATCTCCCTCTTTAGGCTCCGGTGCAGCATCGTCCTGTGTTACACGATAGTCAAACTTTTGCATTCCTGCTTAGACAACCTCAATTTGTTGTTTGGAAGTGTCTGCGATGCTCTCCAATGTGGCAATCTGAACTTCAGCTTCATCATACATGATCTCAGATTGCCAATTTTCTCTTCGAAGTTCTCCAAACTGGCATTCATTTCTCTTGTGTCGTGTTCAAGTCACTCGTATAGCTCTTATATCAGAAGACAGAAGACTCTTAGTGGGCTTGCCAGCAGCTACACTTTGTGAGGATGGTGGATCATCTGGTTGTCTGTTCACAAAGCTGTCCCTGATCTTCCTAGCTTTAGCCGACACGTGATCCCCTAGTTGAGACAGTTTTAATTGAAAGATTGTGAATGAATTGTAAGGTGGTGTTGCTGGTATAAGGGGTTGTGCAATATTGTTGTAAGTACAGTGGAGCCAGTGGAAGCACACACACAGATTACAGTAAAATTTATGAGGGACAGAGATGAGATGCAGCACATCCGCTCTGCCAGTCCCTTCCCCTCTGCAGCAGATACGCAAAGGCTTCTATTTTTGCAGGATACCAGGGCACGGCGCATCAATTTACCACAGAGCAGATCAAGTTGAATGTGAAGTCAGACACCGAAACAACATCAAAACATCGGGCTTAATTTCAGAATAAAACACTCTGTTTTGATGGTTGGGAACAATGACTTGATGTGTGCTTGTTGTTGTGATTATAAGGGTTTTATACAGTTTCATAAAAAATACATTGTGTTATCTTGCACATGATTCTGTAACTACAGCGGGAACTCCTTTGTCTCAAGACTCCAGCTGTCCAGCGTTAATTCTCCGGGCTGCACTCTGAGGAAGCAGCTGGTGGACAGTGACAGACGAGGGAGCACAGAGCTGTTACGGAGCAGAGGTGACACGCACGCAATGCACATGTATCTGTTGGAATTCTAGCTGGCTCTTTCGTATATCAAAAATAAAAATCCAACTCCAGATAAGTTTTGCTGATTCATCAAACGAAAGGGGGGAAATTATTTATTAACAAAAGTCCAAAAGATTTAGATAATTGTGATGACAATGTCAGTCAACAGAAAATATTCAAACCCTCTTACCCTTTGTCTGCCTCCCGCCCACGCAACTGAACAGGTGAAAAGAAAAAAGGTAAAACCACGCCTGCTGCAAATTACTTAACTTTAATTAAGTTGTATCAAACCCAATTAAGGAGCTAAACTTCACAAATAATCAACAGAGGTAACATTATGTCTCCTACAGTCACTATTGAATTTGTCCCACAACACAAGTAAGCTTCCAATACTAAAAGATGCACAGATTTAGATATGACTGAAGTTTCTACAAAGACAATAAGAGGATCACTGATCATTTACGGCTGATGATGCATCACTGCACTGTTCTTTTATTAGTTTGTGACTTGGTGATATTCCGTTAGAAGTTATTTCAATCAAATTGTGTATCCTTCCTCTAGGAAAATAAATGACAGTTTGAAATATTTGACAGGATTCATTTGTCAGTAAATTGTAAATAGACTTGAACTTGTATAATGCGTTTTTAGTCTTCTGACTGCTGAAAACGCTTTTACACTGCAGGTCACACCTACCCATTCACACACTGATGGTGTGTGGATGAAATGTCCATCAGTATTAAGGGCGCGGTCACACTGGCCATCCGTACCGTGCCCAAGCACGCTACAACCCTAAAGTCCAGTTCGTTTGACCAGTTTGACCAGTGTGACCAGTGTGACCGCTCTGTGCCGTGCCTGGACTCGACTGCACGTCCCTTTTTCTCTCTCTCTCTCTCTCTCTCTCTCTCTCTCTCTCTCTCTCTCTCTCTCTCTCTCTCTCTCTCTCTCTCTCGCCTGTTTGTAAACTGAGCACACTTCATTCAATAACATAAAGCATGCATGTGTTGTATTACAACGTTATGTGCTTTGGCACGGTTAGTCCTGGCCAGTATGACTGTGCCGGCCAGCGTGGGAATGGCGCAGCAGGGGGCCAATCGTGCTTAAGTACGGCACGGTACGGATGGCCAGTGTGACCGCGCCCTTAGATGTGATCCCATTCATACACCGCTTATGAAGCAGCAGGACAAACTGACACCAGGTTAAGTGTCTTGCCCGAGCACAGACTTGTGTCTGCAGCAGCTGAGAAATGAACCCCCGGTTGAGAGACTACCAACTCTACCACCACCTATTGTATGGAGAAGCTGTGGATGACTGAGTGATGCATAAGGTTACAATTAAAAACACAATTCAAATGTATGTCTGCTCTTTAGCATACGTCTTGGAGGATGAGAAACATTCTAGACAGCTTGACCTCATTTGATGTCGTGGTTGATTCAGTCTCATGTTGTCGCATTTTACTGCAGTCTAGTTTTACTGTAATTATTAAACAACATAATCTGCATGTGTGTTCATAAGAATTTGTGTATGAACCCATTTAGCTCAGTATCAGACCTTTTGAAAGTGCATGTCGTAATGCATTCAAGTCCATTAATGCCTGGGAAGGAAACAGAATCCAAAAGAGGACACACACAGATGCCCAGAAATACACAAGCCTGCGCGCACACATACACTCTAAGTGCTGTATGTCTCTGATAGCTTCTATTATCTAGGTCTCCCTCCTGGCTGCACATCAAACATGGATGAGCTCCAACCATAAAAGGCTCCATTTTCCTTTGATTTATACAAGGAATAAAAATCAGAAAGGTGAAAAGTCCAAACCATGCATATTTTATCAGCTCGCTGACACCACAGGCAAGATGGAACAAATTTTAACACAGAGCAAAATTGAAAATAGACCATTATAGGGCCAAACACTGGAACTGCACAATCGAACCTCCTGACCTTTCCAGCCTTGAGCCCTCTAAACTGATCCTGTTCCAACAAAAACTTGTCTATAATGCCACAAATTACAATATTTTAACAAATTAAAAACATGAATAAAAGTCTAGACAGATATGTTAGCATGATATAATAAATTATGTTTTAATGACACCACAACTATAAGTGAACAGATACTGCTTTAGGGAAAATAAATAGTCCTGAATTGCATAAATCCCCCTGGACCTTTTTAAACAACGGCATCGATTACAGTCTAGGGTACTTGCAAACAACTTCTTAATGCAGCAAAGATGAGGACTGGATGATGTGTGCACGCTGGCCGACAACTAGCAAGTTGGTAAAAAAAAAGTTTTAAAAGTAGCAGTCACTCATAAATGTAATGAGAATGATGCAAAATAAGAATATTTACTGTATAAATATATTTCCGTTGCACTTAACAAACGACTATGTCAATATTATATTAAAATGCATTTGTATTGTACCCTGCAAATTGTGAAGAATATTTAAAAATATCTGTATTTATCAAGCTCTGCAAAATGTCAATTGCTCACTATGTTAAGTAGGAGCTTATTCTGTTTACCTTAGGTGCCAGGAAGAAAAAAATTTGGTGTACAGTTTTGGTCATCTAGTAAAATCCCACTGGTTACTGGATTCCTGGGCACTCTTATTACAACCTTCAACATAGCTCAGAGAAATCCTTTTTTTAAAGAGATAAAAATGCAGCACAACTGCAATAGTCTTTTTCATGTGTCCTGTGAAAAAAATACATTTTTCAGACAAAATTGTTAAAATATTTCATTGACAAACGTATCAAATATCTAAATTCGATTAAATATCTAGTTTTATAGAATAGTATATTAGCCTTTGTTTATACATTCAGAGAGTAAGTCCTTGAAAAAAGTCCACTTCACCTTTGTTTTATTAGTTCATTCTAAATTGTGTTCAACCATGCAACTGCCCCCACCCCCCACACCCCCACCCAAAGAACCTTCACCTCATTACAATCATCCATCTGTCCTGTACTGCCACCTCTATTTCTATCCATACGTAGCCCAATCCCTCCTATCCCCATTTTACCTCCCTCATCTAATCCTTCCTTCCTGCCCCTCTTGTTCCTACTCACCATTTTCTCCTTTCCCCTACTCCATCCATCCTTTGTGAATAATGCAGTGGTCGTGCAGCTGCTCGGCTATTGTCCCTGCTTCAATGTTAATGTTGTGTCCTTGTCACAATTATTGGGTCACTATCATCCATCACAGCTAATCATTGTCATACAGATACATGGACAAACGAAACACATTAGGGAGAACGAAGGCACACACACGCAGAGTACAAAAGCGCACATGGTGCAGAGAACCATGTTACAATTAGTGGCACTTGTCTTAAATTCAATAATGCACCTTGAAAAGGCAAAGAGCAGGTGCTATATTTTAACAGATGACGTGCAAAATGCTTCTTGAATATGAATTCAAATACATTTGTCAGTATGTTCTTGATTTATTCTGAAACTACAAGTAATCTTCCTTGCTTGGGATAAAGAATGGTTCAAAGAAGTCGATATCACCTACAATAATCACAGACAATAAATGTGACTCACTACTCCTTTGTAATTATATGTTTGGTTTCCTTGATGCAATTATTTTTGTGGTTCTTTAGACCCCTGGATCAAGAGCAGTAAAAAGGATTCTGATGGTCTTTGGCAGGATTATTTGTTTGATTTTCATTTAACAGACACTTTTCAGCAAATGTCTCAGTGTATTGATTTTGACTGCCACACTTAAGAGTTTGTGGGCATCGAGCTGAAGGATGGAGCCTAATGTGGATTAGGTTAAACAAACCCATTAAAACATGAAAGGTTATTGATAGCTGATGTGGGAGTATCAAACATCTGCTCTTAAAGACCAGGGGCTTTAGGTTATTGAGCCTGTACCTGTGTGTGTGTGTGTGTGTGTGTGTGTGTGTGTGTGTGTGTGTGTGTGTGTGTGTGTGTGTGTGTGTGTGTGTGTGTGTGTGTGTGTGTGTGTGTGTGTGGTTGTGTGTGCAAATAAATCAATACGGGCCGCTTTCTATTACCGATTTAATTATCCTCCATTAAACAAACATGATAGCACCTTGAGATCACTTCCCCAAACCCATAAGACACACACACACACACACACACACACACACACACTCTCTGTCCCAAAAACACAGTGGCAGAGAGGAAAAAGAGAGAAGTTAAAGCATCATGGGTTCAGCTATTCTTTTGAACAAGAGTCAAATAAGGTCACGTTAAAACATAAAATGTATTCATTCACTAAACAGCATGGATAGCAGCTTCTTGCAGTTAAGCGATGGGTGGAGATTGTAACATATGACAAATTGACTAATTAGGAAACATAATTGTACTTTATATAACTCTCTTAGTTCAGTACAAGTAGGCATACTTTTTTCTTTTTTCATTTTCATTGGTTTAATGAATTGAAACTGTGTAATAACATTTACATCATGCCCTTCAGTCTATAAACTCAGGGGCAAGAGGAACGATGACTTTCTGTTTTCTGTTGTCACCAACTGGCTATGCATGAATAATAAAGGCTTTCTGCTTGAAATCAAAATACTGACTTTACACTGATGTTCACTTGTCAACATCAAATCAAAATAAGTTATTTGAATGCTGCAGCTGGGAAAGAGCAACGTGCCTGCTGCAGTCTGACAGACAGCTGTGCAGTGTGTGTGTGTGTGCGTGTATGGTATTAAGCTGGGTTGACTCTCACCATCTCTCTGGCATGATTACATAACAGGAGATCTGCTGTAAAATTGTTGTGTTATGTGTCTAAAGTACGTTTATGCAAATCAGGGCAGGTTTATATCATGGTACACAGTGTATCTGGAGAACATTAAAATGTCAAAAAGCCGCTCATGAATTAATTAATAAAAAATTTGAGTTCAGGATATGTAACCAAATGATGACCCTGCCCTCTCCCTGTATCTGTTTTCATTCCATGTTTAAATATTGGCTTCCTGACTCAGAGTGCTCAACACATACAAAAGTCACCTAAAGGTGAAAAGGTCATTCTAAATAAATTCTCAACTCCTGAAATTTAGTTAAGGGGACAAAATGGAAATTACACACAGCCAATCACTAGCCCAAAAGAGCTCTCTGTAAAGGTTAATGACTAGAAAAACAAGTCACTACAAACAAAGCCAATCGCAGAACTGTAAGAACAGCCAATCACAGAGAGAAGGTCACGACAAACACAGCCTATCACAGAGAAGCTCCCTATAAGTAGTCAATAACATAGCAGCTTAATGTAAACACAGCCATTCAGAGCCCCTCAGTGTTATCACAGCCAATCAAAGAGCACCTCAAAGTTAACACAGCTAATTACAGAACAGGTCACCGTAACACAGCCAATGGTATATCACTCTAAACACAGCTGGAACCAGTGCAGTTCAAATATCAACACAGCCAATCGCAGACCAGCTCCATGTAAACAAAGCCAATCACATAGCAGCTCTCTGTGAATAACCAATCAGTTATGAGCATACAGCCAATCACAGAGCGGCTTCCTGTAAGAAGAGCCAATCCCAGAGAAGCTCACTGAAAACACAATCAGTCAAAGCAGATCAGGACAAACACAGCCAATCAAAGAAGCGCTCATGATAACTACAGCCAATCACAGAGAAGTTCATTTCAAGAAAAGCAGATCATAGATTCTGTAAACAGCCAATCCCAGAGCAGCTCACCGAAAACAGAATCAGTAAGCTGCATTCACGGATGTCGGACACATTAGAAAAACACGAGTTGTGAAATGCACATGAACACCTGCTCAAGTCGGAACAACAACTCGGAAATTCGAAATAAAATTAGGTGCCTGACTTCCCGACTTCCCAGAATCGTCATCAAATGGGGGGCAAAATAAGTTTTGTTAATGTTTACATACTTTTATTAATCATGTATTGCACATTTGTAATTTGTAATTTATTTCAAGGATAGCCCCTTGAGATGCATCATCTCATTTTCAAGGGGGTCCTTACGAAACATAAATGAATCGTCATAATACAAAATCAAAATAAAAGGTAACTCCAAAACATAATACCAAACATTTAAACACAGAAACACCCACACCACAAACACACACACACTCACTCACAATCACTCACACTTAATGCTCCCCCAAGCCTAGCCACCCACCAACCAGCCAGTAACACAATCAGAAAAAATCTGAAGAGAGAAAAAAATGTAAAAGAAAGAAAGGAAAACCTCTGCAATAACATACATGTAAAGGTAGAGGTAGAGCTGTGTACACCCATGCACACATATGCACCATATAAATGCATATACATGTACATATATACATGCATACACACTATACAGTACATACACACATAGTGTACGCAACATTAAGGCTTAAGGTACAGAACAGTACATACATAGCGCAAGCAAGAGGAGAGCAAGTCCATACAAACTAAGTCCAACAGAGAAAGAAAATCAAAAGCAAGAGCAGGATGTTTGACAATGAGTAAGTAGAGATGATTGAAAGATATGAAAAGAGGTGATCAATCTAAGTGAGCGAGGTAGGTTATTCCAATCTGATGGAGCTTTAAATTTAAATACACGGTGACCAATTTCTTTCCTGATTCAACTTTTTGCTCAAATATAACATTTAACAGTTACAGTTCAATGATCGACTTCGTAGCATGAATGGTTTTTTGTGCTATTGTTACAACATTCCGACTTTCCGAACTGAACACACTGAAGTAGGATAAAAGACTTCCCAACTCGGAAACTTGGACCACCCGAGCAGCACATGGATGCAGCAATAGACCATCGAAGAGCAGCTCGCCATTAAAAAAAGCCAATCAAAGAGAAGCTCACTGAAAACACAATCATGGTGCATTCATGTGGTGTTGGACACATCGGAAAAACGAGTTTCCGAGTTGTAAAATGCACATGAACACCTGCTCAATTCGGAACAACTCGGGAAAGAATCGTCACCAAAATATGTTTTGTTAATATTAACATACTTTTTATTAATTCATGAATTGAGAGTAGACGTATTTAGAATTACCTCTTAAAGGGACACTTCACCCTTTGAAACATGAATCTGTATAATGATGATTGGTTACAGTCTTGAAGCCAATTTAAGATGTCTTGCCTGCTTTAACAAATTGTTTTGTCTACGTACATGTGTAGGAGAATGATGTGAGGAAAACAAGGTATCAACATGGTGAGGGCTAGATCTACAACCACGCTTTAGACAAACAGACAAAGTTTATTTCAGTTTAGGAGTTTAACTTATTGAAGTACCTGGATGGTAGGAAATCGGCGGATGGTATGTTATGTGATGTCAGAGGTCAACCAGAAGAATGTCCAAAAGTAACTAGATAAAAGGGGGCACATCACCATCTACCTTTGGCTTTGGGGCGTCAGACATACTCCCGTCAATAAATCATTTCTCCCTTGTTGTTTGTATACTCGGAAAAGGACAGTAGTCAAATTAAATGGCCCAATTAAGCAATAACTGCACCTGGACTTGACTGTGCATGTAAACATACTGACAGGTTCTTATCAAATAACAAGATCATTTCTTAGGAGACTTGCATACCATTTCGAACTTGGAAGTTCACAGATGGCAATCACACTGAACAATATGCAGAAAACAAACTTAATGGAACTAAACAGAGAGCTGGAAGGATTCTTCTTTTGCAAATCTATGTGGTGATTAGAAAAGGCAGAGCAGGAGAGTTATCAGTTCCAGCTCATTCACACAGAGGCACTGCGGCATTCCACTTTACTCTCACACTTCCCTTTCTTTTCCCTCTTTTGCTGGGTCCTGCCTCATCACCTCTCTTTCTCTCTCCTCACTCCTCTGGCATTCTCATGTCTCCCAACCCCCACCCCGTTGCTGCATCCTCTCCCCCTCTCTGCCGCTCTTCCCCTCCTCCCCACATGTCTGTCTGTTCAAAACTAGAGCAACGTCTTAATCGAGGCTCGGAGACGTGACAGGAATTTCTAATCAACCCTGTCTCTGCAGTACAGACACAACACGCACAGAGCTACACTAACACACATGCACACACACACACACACACACACAAACACATTCTGCTTGGCAGCCAATTAACAGCCTGCAATCTCGCACCAAAGGAATAACTGCATGTTGATGAGCTGGCGGTTCTACATGTTTATGTCTGTGTGTGTGTGTGTGTGTGTGTGTGTGTGTGTGTGCGTGTGTGTGTGTGTGTGCGTGTGTGTGTGTGTGTGTGCGTGTGTGTGTGTGTGCGTGTGTGCGTGTGTGTGCGTGTGCGTGTGTGCGCGTGTGCGTGTGCGTGTGCGTGTGTGTGCGCGTGCGTGTGTGTGCGCGTGTGTGTGTGCGCGCGTGTGTGTGTGTGGTGGCCGTCAGACCCACTTAGACAGATAGCAGGATATCTCTTTTATTTGTTCAGGGGGAAAGAGGGATTATGGTGCATTAAAAACCATGACCAGAACTAGGAAGTATGTGCAAGTGATTCTTTGTGTGTGTGCGTGTGTGTGTGTGTGTGTGTGTGTGTGTGTGTGTGTGTGTGTGTGTGTGTGTGTGTGTGTGTGTGTGTGTGTGTCTGATGCTGTCCCATCAGCTTTCTAAAAAATATGTTTGTGCATATAAGCAGCATTAGGAGAACAATGTGGATGATTTACATGGGGCTGAGCCTTGCTTTCTCCTCCTCCTCCTCCTCATCCTTTCATTTTTTTTGTTACCTTTCCTTTACCAGCTCCTCTTCTTTTCTGTTCTGCCTTCACTTACAGGAGTTCATACAAAGGTTACAAAGGTGAAAATCTGACAAAAAATACTCCCCCCCCCAGAAAAAACAACAACTCATAAGTTCTCTTTATATGTCAAAAATATTGACACCAGACTTGACAAAATATCCCTGAGGAGCAAAGTGTGTGCTTCCCAGACAAGGTTTCATCATCAGTCCTTGTTTTTGCTCTCTTTTTAAAGTGATAGAATACGTTGGGGGGGAAAAGACTGTGGGTTTATATCCATTCTTACTTTCCTTCACACAGGTATCAGTTTGTCCGTCTTTCCTCTACACTTTTTGGATAATTATAATTAAATAAAAATAATTAAATACTGGAAGATGAAAGGTGGAAACCACATATAACAAGTAAATCAAATAATAAGTTCTAATAATTACTCATAATTATGGGCCAATAATGAAATAATTCATTGAGAATATAACTTAACTGCAAAGTTCATGTTTTATTCATATTTATCATAAAACATAAATTCACTTAATTCACTTACCTATAGTCGTTCATAAATGAAGTCATTTGAAAGCTGAATGACACTAGTGCTTGAATAGTGAGAAAGGAGGGAATTGTTGGGGTTTGGGGGACAAGTTCACCAGTATTATTTTTTTGAAAGGAAAGGCTTCCATCTAGTGGGGGCATGTTTGAATGACGGGGAATTATCAGAAGAGATTGAAGAATACAAAATGTTTTCACACCACCTCGTGCTTTGATGTCAAAAAGCTCTACATTAAAACTGGCAAACTTCAAACAAAAAAGACACCAAGGAAAAAAGACATTAATCAATTAAAACAAATACTTTACTGTTTTTTATTTACCCAAATTAACTTATTTCTGTTAAAATAATTCACAAAACTAGACCAGCTTTGTTATTTCATTTTATAAATAAGGGCCCTCTTTGACACTTAAAACCAACTCAAATATGTAGGACGAATAAATAGCCTACTCAAACATAAAAATACACAAAACTGTTGCTAGACGAGGTCCAAGAGAATATTTTCCCAAGGGGACAATAAAATGTGTCTTGTCTTATCTCATCTGATCTTACAAAAGAGTGCTGACACGTATGTGTATTAGCAGCTCACAATTATCTTCTTTAAAAAATATATAAAATATCATCTAACAGAAACGTTTTAGAAGCTACTCTTGAGAGCAACAGAATCATTTCAAATAATATTTTTTACTTTTGAATTAAATCAGACTATTTCTTATCCGGGGATATAGGTTTGAGTGACATCTAGTGTTGACCTCTTTCAAATTCAGCAGCATTTCGGGTGTTCCTGAAAACAAAGGAGGACCCAGTGATGTCACAGCTCAACCCAGTGGTGAGTTTTGGTAATGAATATGAAAAATAGGAAAAAGTGTATGCACAGAGAATTATTTCTGTTGCCTCTGATTAAGATATTTGTGTTAATTTTGTAATTGTTTTGTATTAAGTTTTGATATTTAAAAAAAAAAGGGACGTTTAGGGAAGTTTATACAATAGAGAGAAGAGAAGAGAAGTAAAGAAAATGGAACAGAGGAGTGCTGATAAGAAACAATTAGTTTCTTATCAGTCTTCTCTTTGTGTTTGTTTTTCTTCACCAGCGTTCATTCTCCATGGAGGGCATTCATCTCATTTCCACGTCCTTGCTTCAGCATGCAAATAAAGATGGTTCTAATAATTTGTAATTTGCCTTGTTAATGGTCACAAAAAACAAATAAACCCTCACATGATTTGCCTTAAAAAGTAGTTAATTAAACACACGTGTGCATACTATAGCATTCCTTTAAAGGCCAATGCCTCTTTTAAAACAACTATTTAAAATGTATTGCTTACCTGCAAGACTGGTTGGCTTTCGAGCTGCATAATGGTTTTACTTTAATTTGTCTCTTTACTGTGGAACATTGTTGAAATCCTTGAATTTAGCCTGACTTTGCTGTTAATGTGTTCATGTCCAATAACACTCTCATCCCTCCCACTTTAAAGATAAAATCTTTTAATAAACATTTGTTATTTGTACATTTCCACTCCGCCATGTCAAAATAAAGTGATTTAAAGTCCACAGCATATAACAGGAAAATCTATTTTTGTGGAGATGTGGCGTTACTGCCAGAGAAAAAAAAAATGAAGATGTGTAAAATGTAAGACTCCTATCTTTACCCTGCAACATGTTTCACATTTAAAAATGGGGAGTTGACTGTCAGTGTTTCAAAATCAGATGATTCTATTACTGTAACAAGTAACAACTTATAAGTTGGAAAGTTGTTGAACATGAATAATGATCTTAATATGAACTGCTTAGTATGGCTCTTTTAAGGTAGAAGTTAGCAAAAGCATATTAAGATCATAAATAATGTACAACTTCCTAACTTACTCTCAATAAGCAGTAATTTGGAGGGTATTGAGGGCAAACTCTTTGTTAATGACCTCTTAGCTACATACTGTGGTCATATAGAATAAGGTACTACTAAGTACTTAATAATGACTTATAAGCAGCCAGGAAGCTACCAATAAGCATGCTAATAAGCAACTAATTAATGGTGATTATTGTGACCTTAATTTTTATTGTTACCGTAATTACTTTATACTTTGCACTTTTCTTTCCTTAATGAATACCACTGTAAAAATGATTGGTGATACGTGTGGCTGAAATAATTGTTATTTCATTTCCTCAGGATCAGCTGCAATGAAAATTGAACCGTTAATGTAGGACTATATTTGAAAATGTATCTTAGCTAAAGCTGGAGACATGAATAAAACAAAAGAATGCACTAATAAACAAATTTCCATAAATATCCTCATAGTGTTAAGTAAAACTTTTGGTTAAAGGGTACAGATACAACAACCTATACAGTTTAGTGCCTCCAAAATACCCTTCGAGGTAGATCAGTCTTCTCCTCAAGGATGTGTAACTCTTAGGAAGGCAGTTATATTCTATTTGACCTTCATGGGTGCTGCCTTCTTGACGTGAACAGTCAGTCAAGTGTGTACACTTTACCCTAGAGCGTGTGGGCTATACTGCATCCTGTACTGGATTGTTCCTATTTGGCAGGCAAATGAGCCTCAGCAGTGACTGGGCAGATTCTGCAGTCGCTTCCACAGTGTCAGCATCTCATTTGGACTTCGTCTATGAACGAGCAGAACAGATTTGTAAGAACACGGATTGTGCTTGTCTGTGTCTCGGAGATCAAATGTTAAAAAACCTGGGTGATGGCTTGGCGAGAGCCCCAGTCTGTGCAGGCACATACCCAGAAAAACATCGTCGATTGGAAAAAGGCGCACTTTTTCAGATACCTTTCGCAATCGTAATGCAAGAGAGCCAGAATACACCACCCCTCCTCCACCAGCATAAGGCGGGTAAACACCTTTGTAGAAACTTCCTGGTATATAGTATTTAGTGGATGGCTCACGATTTGGCATTGCATTATTTATAACATCACCCACAAACAAATTCATGTCTGTTTCATTAGTGTAGGCTCTCCACAGGATATGCTCATCCCACTGCTTGTGCAAGTAATCCAGAAGAGCACCTGTTCGAACAAAGACATCATCATCCCCTTTAAACACAAAGACGGCAGTAGGGCAGTATTGCTGGAGCCAATGCCAGAACAGCAGGTCCTTTAAAGTCAAGTTAAAGAAAGTGTCTCTGAAATCCCACTGTAGGATATCCTCATATTTTTGGTTCTCAAGCTCCAGGAGGTTTTTAAGGTCCGGATGTGGACCTGTACTGGAGTCCTGCCTTCCAAGCAGAAACACAGTGCGTACTAATCCACCTTTCTTATTCGATTCCCCTTTCACCAGACCACTGCGTCCCCATGTTTCACGGATAGCCTGCCTATTTTCAAAGTTCCCCACTTGGGATTTGATGGCCATGAGGAGCATAGGTGAGCTACTACTGTTCCCCTGACACACACCAGGCTGGTTGATCAGGAGGGGATACTCCCTACAGTGCATTGACCTGATAAATGCTCTCACTTGCGCTGGAAAGCTGTCTAAACCTTGAATACGAGGGATTGAACATTGTGACATGCAGTCAGAAATACATTCATCTTCAATTTCTGACAAGAGTTTAGTCTTTGGATTTGTCATTATCCCATTTGTGTTTCCTCGCAAGATTGGATTATGCTGCCGGTCCCATGCATGCTGCAACTGGTTCCACAGTGCACTGTCTTCCAGACGAAGGTTCCAGAAAGGGCCAAGTGGGTGAGAGGCCAGTTCAGAGGAGTTTATGGAAACCCCCGGGGCAATGTAGTGAACGGTTATTTTTGGTGGAGTGTAGGAGATGGTGACAAATATAGTCACCATAATATAAACAAGAAGGTGGCCGGTCATCATGCAAGGTAGCAGGCACATGCACAGCAGTCTGCTGTTGCATTTGCAGCATTTGCCCATATCCCCTAGTGTACAATTCAGACACACACCTGCAGACACATAAAGATAACATGTAAGAAGATGCATTTGTTTGATAATTATGACAAGGAAAACATTTACATTTATCCTCCTTACTCACTGACTCAGTGGCATGGGTTTTATGAAAAAGATTTTCAAAGCTAACACTGCAGGCTACCCTTTGGGGTTTTGGTCTCCTTGGTGATGGCCCAGTGAGGGCTATTACCTGTTTTTGTCTACACAATTAGAGCATCATCCAGCACCACCAGTAAGCTTGCAGCCCCTGTAGACACAGTGTGGAACACAGAACAGATTTTATTAAGTCACTCTTCCTTTAAATATTAAAAGTTGGGTTAACACATCGACATTATTTTCTCCTATATAGGCTCTAAGAGGATTTGATTATATGGTTTTCCCCGCGGATCTCTGTTTTTTAAACGATCTATTTCTACTAAATGAAAGACACAATTCTTTCGATTAGGCAATAAGCATTAAGACTGCATTTTGACTGTATGTTCAGCCTAGTCAGCATAAACGTTTTTTTTTTATTATGTGATGTAGGCTGGTCTAAGGACAGAGTACCGGATCCCCCAAACCCCTGTCAAGTGACTAAAAGTAAAAGCAAAAAATATACTTACACGCGTGTGTTCCTATTTGGATAAGCCAGCTGAGAAAAAAGACACAGACTTGGGATATCCAACTTTTGTTTTAGTGTTTTCATCCGGCTTGTATAGGCTGGTTACAACGTGGTCAGTCTGAAGAGCATCATTTAAGTCCATTTCGATGAAAGGCAACGAGAAGAATCCCGTCTAAAGAAGCCTTCCTATAACAAAGCAGTAGTCGCAGCTGAGCGACAGGTCTCAAGTGGCTGCACAGAGCATGCGCCTCCACACTGCAACGTATAATGAAGAAAATACCCGTGAGTCCACGTACTTTTGATGGATTGAGGGACTACCTTCATCGAGCTATTTGTCAACAGAAAAGGCCTGGATTTGCATGCATCTGCTGCGGTTGCATTTGCATGAAAGAGGCCAAATGTTAGTTGATCTTGACTTCAGCAGCTTGGGCATTTATTTCTCTCACGGTGGTTATTCTCTGTGATATCATCTTCTTTTCGATCACGTAACATCAAGTTGACTAATCTTGACTGCCCATATATGGGCTTACGTCACAGCTCATCAATATGCTACAATATTCTGATTTGATAACGAAAGAAAACAAGTACAAAGCCCTAGATAAATAAAATGAGCATTCTTGGAATATTTGTGTGGATGATTGTGGTATGATTAAATCAAACACTTCCAAGGGATATAATCCCTTTATTTAAGTTTGGTATCCACTGCGAAAATAGCCTATAGGTATAAAATAATAACTTTAAGATTGAAGTCTGTGGAGTTTAATTTTTAACATTTTTACTGTATAGTTTCTGTTCGTCATAGTCTTAAATTATTACATAGCGTAGGCCTACTTGGCTACATTATAGGCCTATCCGTTTGATATGCATTAAATTCGGGGTTTTCAGCTGTTATGATACTTGTGCATTATATCCTGTACATCATGTTTCGGTGCAGGTAATAAGAAGGAAAGCATTGTAAAACATAGGGGCTGAAAGTGTATTGTTTTGTCCTCTATTCAATTGAAATAACGAGCACCATAATAATGCATTTCTAAAAGGACAATCAAGGTATCCACTTAAAAACATCAACGACATACCTTCGTCCGTAATGACGGACATGAATATAAGCCAATAGAACAAACGCCTGGCAACAGGTTATCGGCTGAATGTCGGAATTCAGCCAATAGGACCACGGAGGAGGCGGGACATGGTGACATCATCGGGCCGTTTCTGTTTTGCATGCAGCGATACAAGTTAGGTTGAGCTTTGCATGAGGGGGCCATCATCCCGGCGGCTCGAAGGTGGAAAATGCAGTTATGTCTCTGTGGCTACATTTTCAATGAGCAAGCAGGCTTTTTTGACAGGTACATAAGTGACTATTCAACGTGGTTTCGTCTCCTTGTGGGGTAAGTGTGTTTTAAAATGTGAAATGTTTGATTTGTAAGGCACAGCTCATGCAGCAGACCTGTTTATTTGTCTGTGACACAAAGTAGCAAGCCTGCTAGCGGATTTTTTCGAACTCTTTTTTTTTTTTTTTTTATGCAAGAAGGAGGCAAGGGGGCTGGTTGGCTGGCTGGCAGTCATTTCGAGACAAAAGACAACCAAAGCATGTTGCACAGTGTTTGTATGCAACTGCCAATGACAACTAGGAGCATTGGGAAATGTATTTGCTGCCTTTGCCTTTTATGAAAGTCTGAGTCCACCGGTGTTTGTAGCGTAGCCTGTTCTCCTAAACGATGTGTGTGTCGTTGTGTGTTTGAAGATGAATAACCCAAACGCACTGAAAAGACACACCGATGCCCTCATGCCCTGATGCCCATGTTCAGATAGATACATTGTAGCCACCTCAGCACTTTGTGTGCTTCTTGTTCCATTCAGAAGACTTTCGGTCTCTCATAACCTTATGACAGTAGTCTCTGACATGTCTTAATACTAGGTCTACCCATCACTTGTTTTTTAGTTTGACATTATCTTTCCCCCTTTGTGTATCAATCTTTAGCATTAGCAAAATCCCAACCCTAAATTTAGATTAGGCCTATTGTTTATATTTCCGAATAGTCGCCAACCAATGGCTTTAATCTCGGTTGGCCTGTTCATCAACCAGAGTATTTAGGCTACAAATACTGTATTTTACAGTCTCTTTCTCTAGTGTTAAAAATGTTCCCTGGGCGAGTAGCCCATTAGTGTGTTGGTCACGATTAACAGCATGCTTAAATCTTGAGACATTATCAATCAACTGCAGGTACTGAGATAAAGACCCTTTTTAATTATTTTCAGAGATGGTCTACCTTGGTCTGAAAACCATAGGAGGCTACTTTTGCTCTACAAGTAAGCAGTCCAGTGGCAAATTCATTCTTAGGAGCTTTTAGTTATTTCTTCCTCCCTGAAAGATGAGTGGAGAACTCTGCATTATTTCACTAATGCAGCAGAGCAGAACAAAAGAAGAATGTTTACATTTTTTTTTTTTTAATTGGTTTTTAATTCCATTGGCTTTTTCTCTGTTGGTGCTTTCTAGATTTACCTTTTCTGGGCAGGTTTGTTTGCTCTCTAGGCTGGAGAGAGGTTGATAAAATAAATTGGTGTAAGGATATTTGAAACCATATAAAGGTTTGCAGTTGGGGTTAATGGTTCAGTGTTTTGTACTTCACCCATTTCCGAGAAAGGTTTAACATAGTCTGACAAAACTTAGCTTTCATATAGGGTGGCAACTTAGGATAGGTTCACTGTTGGTTAGTAGGGATGTAAATAGTGACATATGTTTGTGACCTCAGTCAAAAAGTAAAATCTATTCTAAGTTAACAAAGATGTTTGAACATTACTTTAGATAGTAAGATGTCTTAATGGGTTTTTCTAAAACGTGATCAAAGAAGTTAAATACAACTAAACGAGACCACCCACATCCTCTGGAATTAGATATGATAATTAAAAAGATTTTACTGGGGAACTTTCTCTTTGTTTTGAGCTTCACCTCTGTGTATTGCAAAGTTGAATTGATCACTTATTGTGGAGATTTTTTTCTGTAAATCGTCTTGTTTGCCACTTACTCATTGCAGCGGTTACAGGCATCACTGCATGAGTAACGTTCATTTTTAGGCTAGGTACCCGACCTTTGACTAGGAATGGGCAATTAATAGAGTTTCAATTTCAATTACATTTTTGGCTTCCCAGGATCAAGAAAATAAGATAATCGAGATTGTTGCGTTCATTTTGTCCACAGGTTTTTTCATCAATGTTGTTTCAAAGTGTTTGTTGTATTTTGGCCACAACAGTATATCCCCACTACCTCATACAAACATGTTTTAAAAATATTTTTATTATAGATTATTACTTTTTGTATTTTTTTACATATCTATTATTTATTTATTTTGTTCAGAATAGTGTTGAGTGTTTAATTTCTATAGATGCAGATGTTGTAAAATCAATGAATAATCGTGTTTAATAATCTTGATCTTTATTATCAATCAAAATAATCGTTATTAGGATTTTGCCATAATCGAGCGGCCCTACCTATGAGCCAATCATTTTGTTGTGCATGATGAAAAACAGGTTGATGGTATATTACAGTGTTACTTCCCGCTACCACTACAAACTATTTTTTAAATAAGGATAACTCTGCTCTCTAAAGCTGCACAACACACAGGCCTTAAAACTGTAAAATACCAACAATGGCTCCTAAATTTGACAAAACAGATGAACGCATAAGATCTACCTTTGCCTATGTAAGCATAACATACCCAATGTAATTAAGATACCTAAAAATAAAGAGAGTATACTTGATATCTACGACAGCCATGACACTGCAGAAACTGTTAATCTGGATGACTGGGCATGCTTTAAGGCATAATTTTAGTAGGAAATGTTATACAATGAGTTCTCCATCACACTTTTCATCTTGTTTATTGACATACTATTTTGGTTTACAACTGCTCATGTTTGTTTTCTCTTTTCTATCCTCTGTTTCTTAGGTTTTTTATGTAAATCTCCAGAATAACTTCCAACAGCAATCGTCACCTGTTCCTCCCTCCTTACCCTGTCCCTTTTCGCTACGTCACCCTAAAAGGGTCCTCAAAACACAGATAGGACACGCATTCAAGCGCGGGCCACCATGTCCTCCATCCTTCCCTTCACCCCCCCTGTAGTGAAACGCCTCCTGGGCTGGAAAAAGACTCCAGCAGGGAGTGGAGGAGCAGGAGGAGGAATTGGAGGAGGAGAACAGAATGGAGGAGGACAGGAGGAGAAATGGTGCGAAAAAGCTGTGAAGAGCTTGGTGAAGAAGCTGAAGAAGACAGGGCAGCTGGATGAGCTAGAGAAAGCCATCAGCACACAGAACAGCAACACAAAGTGTGTCACCATACCTAGGTGAGATCACTTGCACTTTTCTGTATTTCCATGTCTTTCTGATCTTCTACATTCTTAATTGCAAATACAAGAACACAGTGTGTCTCACAATATTACGGTAATACAGACACCCCTTCTGCTCAAATATATGGGTCTTGTACATCAGCAGCAGCAGATAGCATGTTTTAAGTTTGTCATCAGACAAGGTTGACAGATGTAGTTATTCAGATTTCTAATCTGAAGACAATTTTATCACTAAACTCCTAAATGGTACATTTAAAATTGCCCTGCCGAGCACAAAACCCCAAGTTATGGTCACACCCACAGAATGGAGGATGTGCGTTTTCAAGGAAAATTACTATTCAAAAGACACTGGCAATAATTCCAGTTAAATAAAATGCCGACGGGGCGGGGGGCTAGGTGGAGTTTCTTTTAGATGGATGGGGATGTACTTCTTGGTTTGTTAGCTTGATGCTATCACGTAATGGAAGTTGCCATTAAAGGGCTAACAGATTTAGCATCGCGATGCAGTTATTACAATTTAAGAAACAATCAATTTCATTGATAAATATTGAGTAAAATAGATTATTTGAGACGCTAAGTTAGTTTTGTAGCATTATGTTCAGTTTGTAATGCTACAGTTGTGTAATGCTTTCTTCTTCTTTTGTTACTTAATGACTATAAGCAAACAGCTTTTAGATGCATTACAACCACCACCTGGCGGTATGACAACATTACAACAAGGAGCCAGTAAAATAATGCGGGGGATTAAAGATGAGCTAAAATTTGCATGTACTCTGACTTAATAAAAATGAAATGACTATTTGAATATTTTAACATAATGACCCATCCCTAATTCACAGTCCCTTTGCACTGGTACACCATAATACTACAATGCACTGGAACAAGGTGTGTCAAAGCACATGAAAGTAAGGAGGGTATGAAGCACACACTAGCTTGCAGAAAGAAAAGTCTTTGTTGTGAAACAACAGGTTCACTTCCTTAATGTGTTGTTACATAGGTTAAGGCAGAAGTGAAACCTGATAAGAGGAAACAGATGTCAAACATATGATGTTTCACCCTTAATTTGAGCTGCTTCAGATTTTTTTTTTTTTCCAAGCTAAATTTATCCATGCATTCCCATTATATACAATAGCGTTAAAAGATTGCTCTCCTTTCATCGGTTGCTGGATGTAGCCCTGACTATATACACATACATTGATCCTGGTTTCAACATTGCCTTTGATCTGAAAACAAAAATGAAACGGTTGACAAGGCTTGCTAGAAGGAACAGCTATTTAAACTAAAATAAAAACTTGTGAAATAAAATAAAATAAATCTAGGTCTTGACTTATTAAGTCCAACAGGTGATGAAAAAATAAGAACATGAACCAAAAAGTTTTAGGTGTAGAATTCACAAATTCTCATCAATAGTTGTTTCTTTTACAATTTTGTTTGGATTCCATGTTTTTTAATCAAAATATTATCACCCTTTTTTCAAGGTTAACGTAGAGTGGAGTATATACAAGTTGCATACATAACTTACATAACTGTTTAATGTGTATTTTGTATGACCTTACTTGTCTGTGCTGCTGCAACTCCCGAATTTCCCCTCTGGGGATCAATAAAGTATTATCCTATCCTAACTTATCTTGCATAACTGATACGATAAAAGCATGAGTCTTTTTGAATCAGTACTGAGCATTGCCCAATCTACCTTATAAGTTACTTGGTGACCCATATGAAAGGACATACTCGACATCAATACACTCTCTGAAAACAGAATACTTCGCTAGAACTACAGTGCCAAAAAAAATGTAAAATGACTTTGAAAATTGACAACTGAAAATTCTGAAAGGAGCACCCCCAAAGCCTGAAGAGTTACAGGTAATTTGTCTTCCAGTATAGATTTCTCCTGTGTCATATGACTACACACACCAAGTAACCAGATCAGGTGAAACCTTATCGTGAAAAGGATAGCGTCAGGGGATCTCCATAAGAAGCATGTGATTAACGTCAATCTACCGAGTAGGATCAGAAGAGAATATATCTAAGCTGATGTTTGAAGATATTACAAGCTTCCCTTCTCTACTTTTTAAGACATTTATTTCCTTTTCTCTAGTTTTGGTAATGTGCTTAAATATAGAATTTAAAACATCAATTTTTTTCCCTTCCATACCAATACTGGCTACAGATCAGATCAGCTGGGGGCTGGAGCTAATTGTTTTTTTTTTATCTCCTGCTAATTAATAATTCATGTGCTCTGAAAAAGGAATAAAGAAAATCAGTCTTCTGTAGCAGTTGTAAGCATGTAAAAACTTTGACCAATGTCTGCCACGAGGTACCAATCTGAAGAACCAATCAGGCCTCCCTGCTCGTTCTCTACCCCTTGCATGCACAAGCCCACACTCAAAGTACATCACCAATGACGGAGTTTGTACTGTGAGTTTGTTGTTGGCCTGTGTAGTAAAATAGTCACTTTTTATTTTATTTTTACATGTGTTATGATAAAATTTAGTTTATTTTCTCAGAATGAGACATGAAACGTCGTAGTTTCTACACAATGCAAGCGATGAGCTGAGGTCAGCTTCTGATGCAAACAGCGCTTGTGCATGTAAGTGAGGGGCGTGGCTTCTGAGGGAGAACAGAGGGGAGTGTAGGGTGTAGACGGAGGAATGAGGGAAAGCTACTTTCAAAATCATAAAATCAAAATCATGATAGTTTTTGAAAATTACCAACCCTTGGTGTTACAATAACAGGTATGATAAATATATAGTGTATATTATATCATGTATTGTATGATGAAAAGTTTGTTGGAAGCTGGTGTGATTGTTTAGGCTATAGTAAGAAGTGAGAGACATGGCATACTTTAAATGTTACAAATGGTTAAAAAGAAAGTGAGGGTGAAAAGTTCAGAATAAGAACCATGTGTGAAGTGTGTGAAACCATGTCCTCTCTCTGTGTCTTTCCCCTGAGGAATGTTGACTAGATAATAGCTTCTGAAGTAGAACTGATAAGTTGATGCTGGCTGAACATTTGCTTGAATACCGCATTTCTTTTTCATAATAAAGATAAATACTTATAACAGGAAAGACATCCTACTATGCTCACTAGATAGTGAACATTGGATTTAAATTAGTTAAAAAAGAAATAGTGAGGAAAGATCTTTTGGGAGGCTACCCAGCCATCAAATCAAATCAATCAAAGTTTTTTTTAGTGTGTAAATGGTTATGGAGATTGTCAGGTGTAGAGCCATGTCGAATTGGAGATTATTTTTAAAGCCGTTTTCACATCTGCACTCCAGATAATATCTAGATAATTACAGGAGGACTTCTCCGGAGATTCTCCCGACCTAGCCGTTCACATATGCTCCTCACAGCGGGGGACTTTCCCTGTCAGAGGGGAGGGGGGGTCGGGGGATTTCCTGAGGTAAGACGTGACATAAATAAACAACGTGGAAGTAGCGGCCGTAGCAACAGAGTCAGCTACACAACGTTATAATGAGAATATTTGCCTTTATATCAATGCTATGTGTAATCCAATGGAATGACAACATCCACAAAAGAGCGGAGAACAACATACTGACGAACAGAAAATAGAATGCAGCCGTTTAATTACATGCACGGAGATCGTAGTGTTTGCGATCAGACAACTCTTAACACCATGTAGCAGACACAGAATATAAACATCATTCTCTTTCTATTGGCTTGAGGTGAATTCTCTGGTGTATATGCTTCTGCATTCAGACATCAGCTCACTCTGACTTTCAGCAGAAAAAATACTAGGGGGCAGGAGAAACTCCGGGTAAAGTCTGTGCGAAAAATGCTGCTGTTTGCGTTCACACACAGCCTAAAGCCCCTCCTGGTAGCCAAATCTCTGGAGTTTTTCAGGAGATTTCTGTATGTGTGAAAAGGGTTTAAGTTTAGGTTTAAATTCAAGTGCTAGAACTTGACTGTCTCTAGAGACAACCCTAGTTGCATGAACAGTCTTTTGATAATTGAGGATGACCTCCTAAAGGTTCTAAAACAGCTTACAAAGGCTCTGGGTCAAATAACTCTAGGATATTCAGATAATCCAGTTTAACTGATTGAATTGCAATGGGAACCTACAAGTATAGCTTTTTAGCTTTGTTCCAGGTTGAGTCTTGCTCAGAATGAGAGCTTTTCACTGACATCTGGGAGAGTGCTGATGACCTTTTAAACTGAGAAAGGAAGAAGATAAGGAATTAGCTGTATCTGGAGATGATCGAAACCAGGCTTAGGATTTTAGAACTCTTTCAGAAGGTTGATATGTCTGAGATTGAAGATGTCTTACAGACAGGTCTGTCAATGTCCTTCCTCTGATAATTTTCAAAACAAAGTAATAAGACAAAATAATTTCCTCTTCTCACTGTGAGAGAGAGAAGACTCCACAACTAATTTCAAGAGCTTCAGGGAACAACCAGACAATAAAATAAAACAAACATAAAGTGTGTGTACAAACTTTATGTTTGTTTTTTAAGTTGTGTCTTGAGACATTTTGTGCTGTCTGTTGGATCCCCATTCAAATATATTTGTACATGTATATTTTTTTTTTATGACCTGTTGCTTCACCTCATACTTCTCGTACCATATGACTAAAATTAAAAAATAGGCATCATGTCTAAGGTATATGTTGTTCAGCCATCTTTCCTTTGCACCACCTGTGCATCTCTCCATGTGAAATGCAGATTTGTCTCATGTTCATGTATCATTCACTTTGTGCTCCTTATTTCACAGACAGTGGGTATTTCCTCCATACCATTAAAAGACAACTATATGTTTGTAATTTCATCCTACTAATTTGGAATGAAACGCCTCATGATTTTCCATTTTTTTGTTTTTTATTTTCTTCCTTTTTTGCACCTGTCCTGTGTGTATGTGTTGCGTGTGTGTCTGTGTGTATATGACTGTGTTTCTGTAGCAATTGCTCAGATCTATGGGGTCTAGGCTCAGGACACACGATAGAGCAGTGGGACTCTGCAGGCATGTATGGATACCCTGACCACAGCAGGTGAATATACCTTCACACACTTGAATACAGTGAGTTGCTGTACATCTCCAAATTCCTTTAAAGATTATGCAGTGAAAATGGTAATGTCCACACTTGTTGCGCGAGTGTTCACCCGTCTTTCTAAAATCTACAGTATCAGTCAACTCTGGTCTATGTGGCTTCTCCTGTTTATTTAATTCAGTAAAAGTCCCAGAGAGTTGAGAAATGTAAGGCCATCTCAAAAATTATTAATGGAATTAGTTTTTTTCTGTCTTGATTTGTTTTTGAACTCCTACCAGTTCTTAAGCTGTAGTTCCATGATTAGTCTGAGTACTTACTGATGAGTCTCATAGCTTTAGATTTTGCTTTTAAACATAGCAGCAACCTCAACAGCACTGAGTATTAAGAGTGTTCCTTTGTCCTTTAACACTTTTTGTATTATTATTATTATTATTATGAACTAGGTAAACAGTACCAAACAGAAAATAAACAAAGGAACGACTATATTCAAGCATCCCTCCTAGTATATATTCTCTATTCAAGAGTTGGACACATTACTGAGCTATTAGCTTTCCTCTCACTATCTTTGCTCAGGTCACTGGATGGGCGTCTTCAAGTGTCCCATCGTAAGGGCCTGCCTCACGTCATATACTGTCGCCTGTGGAGATGGCCTGACCTTCACAGCCACCACGAGCTGAGGGCCATTGAAGCTTGCCAGTTTGCCTTCAACCTGAAGAAGGATGAAGTTTGTGTCAATCCCTACCATTACCAGAGAGTGGAAACGCCAGGTATGGATTTGTGTTTGTATGTGTGTGTGCTTTTCTAGTCTTCTGACTACTCCCAAGCGTTTTAACACCCTGATCACACACTGATGACAGAGACTGCTATGTAAAGTGTTAATCAGTATTATCTAATCCATTCTTGCACATTCACACACTGCTGTCAATGCAGTGGGAGCAATTTGGGGTTGCCCAAGGACACATCAACCTGTGTCTGCAGGAGTTAGGGATTTTACCCCTGAGAGTCTGGTTGAAAGACAACCAATTGTGTGTGTACTTTTTTTTTTTTTTCTTTTTTTTTTTTTTTAACTTTTTACTGGAAGTAATGAGGTCTGTGATCTTAAAGGTGCCCTGTAATAATTCTAATGGAGAGCAAAGTTTGTAACAAAGATTGTTTGGAGTTTGTTATGACTTTAAATGTTGCTAGTTTGTATTGCAGAGTCTACATGTGTTAAAATGTTGATTTTCATGTGTTGTCTGTATATGTGTACAAGATGCCAGATGTTTTATTTTTTTATAGCAAATGGGCCTTGTCAATGAAGATCAATCTTTTCTTTCCAGTGCTGCCTCCTGTGTTGGTTCCAAGGCACACAGAGATTCTGACAGAGCTTCCACCTCTAGATGATTTTACAAACTCCATCCCTGAAAACACCAACTTCCCCGCTGGCATAGACCCTCCTAATAACTATATACCAGGTTAGTATGTAGTAAGAGCTTGTTTTTATTCTGTTATCAACTTCCTACATTATCTGTCATGCAAGACAAATAGATTTTTTTTTTATTAGAAAATGAATTAAGGTTTATGTTGCCAACCTGATGTTCATTTGTGCACCTAACCTTTGTTTTCCAATTTGGTCAATTTGTTTTTTGGTCATTGATATTTTACAGAGACTCCCCCGCCTGGCTACATCAGTGAAGATGGAGAAACTAGCGACCAGCAGATGAATCAAAGTATGGAAACAGGTAAGACTAGTTAAGTGTTTTGCTAGTGTATGTGAAAAAAGACACTACATAGAGAAGTAAACAATTTCTGACAGCTTTTAAAAATCATCCTCAATGCTACACTTTCTTTTTGTCTAAGGCTCACCGGCAGAAATGTCACCAAGCAGCTTGTCACCTGTCAGTCACAGCCTGGGTAAGAATACCTTATTTGTAGTTCTCCATCAGTAATTCTTCAAATTTATTTTTAGACAGTATATGCCTCTTAGATTAAAGAAATTTGAAAGTAAGAAATAATTTTTTGTATTGTAATTTGACGGAATTTATAGTATTTTGTAAAGGAATTTGTTAGCAAAAGCCTTCAAATGCAAGCAATAAAACATGGATGGGTAACATGTTAAATGTCTTCTTTTCAGACCTTCAGCCAGTCACCTACAGTGAGCCTGCTTTCTGGTGCTCGATAGCCTACTATGAGCTAAACCAGCGGGTTGGAGAAACATTCCACGCCTCACAGCCATCCCTGACAGTCGATGGATTCACAGACCCCTCCAACTCTGAACGCTTCTGTCTTGGCCTTCTCAGCAATGTTAACAGGAATGCAACCGTTGAAATGACAAGAAGACATATAGGTACACACACTTATAAAATAGTTTAACAAATAGTTAATAAATTAACTAATATTAATTTTTAAGTTTATTTTATTTTAAAGAGAAGGAAACTTGTCAAGATGAAGGACATTCTCTGTATCATGGTAGGTTGGGCTTTCTGAGATTTTAAGCCCATGTGAATTATAGAAGTTTATGCAATCAATCAGTCTTTATTTTTGTATTCCCAATTTAAAACAAATTTTATCCCAAAGGAGCTGCTCTAGACCTTTCTATTTGTTTGTACTAACAACAATAACAATGCATAAGATAGATTTAAAACTACAATGCAAGTAATCAGGGCAAAAGTATGCATAGTAGCAATAAGGGACAACTAAATGTATTTATTTATGTTATTATGAACAGAAACAAAACCATTTTTAACATTTTGAATTCCTTTTCATTATTAATGTAGTCTTCCCTCTTATTTCTCCTCTCTTTCATTAAGGTCGCGGTGTGAGATTGTACTACATCGGAGGGGAGGTGTTCGCAGAGTGCCTAAGTGACAGTGCCATCTTTGTTCAGAGTCCCAACTGCAACCAACGATATGGCTGGCACCCTGCCACTGTCTGCAAGATACCACCAGGTAGATTTACTGATCAAGTGTTACTGGTACTTCTCTTTCTGTTCAGCCAGATGGATTCTACATACTGTAACTGCCAATATTTCTCATTGCAAATTCAGAGGAGGCTTTCGTCAGTGTGGATATTTACTGCCATCACTTTAAGTCAGTATCTGCTCTAACTTTAAAATGGCACTTTAGATCTCATAAGGAACACCTTAATCAGCTTGTATGCAATGGCTTTACTAAGTCACTTATTGTTCCTAATTGGATTGTGAATTGTACTTTTTTTTTATTTTTTTTTTACCTAATATTGTTAAAATTGAAGCTTAAGAAAAATCACCTCCATGACTTTACACATTGTGTTTGTGTCCAATTAAGTGATGTGAGCAGAACTGTGAAGTTCTTGTAGACGCTCAGGGATGAATATAATAGAATGTCTTTATTGTCATTATACAATTGTACAACGAAATGGTTAAGCTTGACCTTAAAGTGCACACACATACACATAATGTCTTTGTTTTAAAGTCGTCTGATTAAAAGAAAAAAAAAACACAATTTTGCATTGTTAGATTTTGTTGCGTTCGCTATGCCTGAATCTACCCTCTCTGATGGTGATGACAAATGCCTCACAAATATTTTTGACCTTCTTTTTTTAAGGCTGTAATCTGAAGATTTTTAATAACCAGGAGTTTGCTGCACTGCTGGCCCAGTCAGTCAATCAGGGGTTTGAGGCAGTCTACCAACTAACCAGGATGTGCACCATCAGAATGAGCTTCGTCAAGGGCTGGGGAGCAGAGTACAGGTAGGTGCTGAAAATGGAACATACTAGGAATGGAGAAGACTAATGTGGGATATTTAAAAAATATTTGGAGCTATGCCCTCACTCTTCAAAAAAAAAATCATTCATAAAATTAGGAGGGAATTTAAAGAGCAAATCTTTATTATTGAATTGTTATCTTTTTTTAATATGAATGAACCATGTGAAAATATACTCAGAAAACAGGCATCATTACATTTCTGGGTTACAACTGTATATGTGATAGAGAGCAGGGACAAGTAAATGTTAAGGCTGTCTTGATACCCTTTGATCCAAGTTATATTGCATCTACAATGAGTTGTCTATAAACAGTCTTTCAAATTAACTAGTTCATGGTTGTTTTTTATCCCATTGAAGAGCTGAAGAAAAGTACAGATAAAACTTTCTCATTATAGATACAATCCTGGAAATAACTGAAGTTGAACATATCAGCATGCCTTATTTCATCCCAAAATTAAGCCTTCCTGCTGTTTAAGCTGAGGAAATATATTTATCGACTCAGTAGTGCATCACTGATCAGGAGACTGAACAATGATGTCTGGATTTTTGACTAAAAGCTTACTTCTTTTACTAAAATCAGCTCCGTAATTTAAGTCAGCGGCACTGATCATCCAACTATTAATTCATGCAGCTCAATAGTTAGAACCAATTTTACAAATTAAAGGTAGCCTTATTTAAAATAGTAAATAAGGCTAATGTATGGGACATTAATTGAGAATGGAATTCTCCTTTGTCTTGTCTCTCACACTTAATTAATAATGACTAATGATGAGGAAGGTGCATTTAAATAGAATATAGTCTTGTGTTGTACATTATATAAACAAAAGGTCTATTTAAGCTAATGCATAGCGCAGTTCAATACTTTAGTCGTGTTTTTAATCACAGGTTGAAGGTTCAAGTTGATGTCTCTGCCACTGAGCCACAGTGGTAGAGTCAGTCATCTCTCAACTGGAGGGTTTGGGGTTCAAACCCCAGCACCTGCATCCACATGTCACTGTGTCCTTGGGCAAGACATGTAACCCCAAATGTCTCCTGCTGCTACCTTGACTGCATGTAAATGTGTGTATGAATGGATTAGTTAATACTGATGGATACTTTACACAACAGCCATCAGTGTGTGAATGGGTTGTGAGTTGGTGAAAAGTGTGACCGGCTGTGTAAAAAGCATTTTGAGTAGTAAGAAGACTAGAAAAGCGCTATACAAGCTCAAGTCTATCTACCATTTAACATATTTATATCTAACTGGCTCAGACGCCCTTTCTATTAACCACTGAGCAAACCTCCATTCTGCCTGTTGCTCTGCTGTGTGGTGTACACTTCCAGAAGCAAGAGAGGGAGTATTTGAGCCAAGGCAGTGTGGTCTAGTGTATTGGATTATTTAATAAAGCCTGAGCAAAGCATGCGCCCATCACTTTTAAATCACTTGAAGTAGACTATCACTACCAACACTTTTAGTACTGCACAGTACTATTACACCACTTCTTGTATTGGGCCTCTACTGCATCTACTTGATATAGTATTTGCTTAGTAATCAAATCAAAATGTTATTGCAAGCAAGTAAAACTTAGAATTCAATGAATAACTGTTGTAAGATAAGTATGACTAGTTCTTTATTTTAAACTAACATTACATTGGAGACTTTCTGTCATTATATATAAATACCACTCAGGTTGTGCCTTACTAACTTTAATCTCAGCTGGATAAAAAAAGTTCTAACTGCTGTATTCTATCTCTACAGACGTCAGACAGTAACCAGCACTCCTTGTTGGATTGAACTGCATCTCAATGGCCCCCTCCAGTGGTTGGATAAAGTGCTGACCCAGATGGGTTCACCGTCAGTGCGCTGCTCCAGTATGTCCTAAACGGGGTTCAGCTGCAGATACCTACGCTGAGTCGAACTGACATTTCACAACATTTGATCAGCATGCCCTTTGGGAGACCACCATGCAATCTTCAACTCACGTACTAAAAACATTATAAATACCAAAACAAATAAAGAAAGGATTCCACAATGGATTTGGAGGATTGGAGAATGACATCATTGATTTACAAAAGGGGGATGGTAATAGTGGTGTCATGGTGGTCCAGATGACCTTGTGCTCTGTTGGACTAATGTTGACATTCCATTAACGATGGATGTAATAATTGATATCACCTTACAATATCAAAAAGACAAGAGTGATGTCATAGTTGACCATATTAGCTATTTGACTCAGGTTGTGCCCAAGAAAGAAACCTGAGCATGATGGAGCTTTGTTTTCCTGTTCATGTCAAGTGAATCGCTATATTGGGGATAGCACATGTGACTTTCTGGTTACATGACAGTTTCTCCAACCACTTCCCAACCCTTTCACTTTAATACTTACCCACCACAGCACAACTTTGATTCTGTTTACACACAGTTCTTCAACAGTAGTACTGCCATTCACCCAGACTCAGCTCTACGCCTGAAAATGATTTCTTTTTGTATTGCTGACCAAACTTCCATTCCAGTTTGATCTAAAATGTCCACTCTTCCTGTTAATTCTTACTAAGTACAGTATTATCATGATCCATGACCCTAATTGGACTGACTGCCTTCAGCTCTTAAAGAGGTGACTACTGGAAGTTCAAGTTGATGTCTCTTATTCTTACATCCTCTCTCCACATGATCACATACACACACGTCTACTGAAACACAGACAACCTTTAAGATTCCTAAAACAATTATTTTAATATTTTAACATCTATGTTTTGACATAACCACAAATAGTTTTCTGTGTTTAAAGTCAATTGGTCACATGTGAAGGGGGGGGGGGGTGTTATTCAGTGTTCAGTGTGGATCTGATCTATAACAAAGATGTTTTTTCTTCTGTCCAGTTTTATTTAAAAGTGTGGTCAGTGGCTAACCAACAAAGATAGCTAAGGAATTCTCCATCTCTTGGACTTATGCACAATTGCCCCTTAATTGACATTTAACTGATTAGAAGATGAAGATGAAACTCCTGCAGTGTGGGACTTCAAAGGATAGCTTCTACACTTTACTTGCACTGCCCCTAAATTATGCACCCTTAATATTGTAACAAGAAAGTTGCCTTTGATATAAAATACAGCAAGATGTGCTTTGAAATATACAGATAAGGAATGTATGAACGTCAAATTAAAGTCAAGACAATTACACACACACATATATATATATATGAAATATCCTTTGTAAAAAAAAATTGTTCGTAAATTTTTCTGATTTTGCTTATTTTAGGGTATCGATTTGATATGAATAAGATGTCCTGCCCAGTTTGAAAAGTCAGAGTACCTGCTAAGGTATTTCAAAGTCCAAATATTTTCAACTCAAAGTGTTAAAGCTTTAAGTATTTGATCAGTTATACTGCACAACAATTGTTTTCTTTACATATTCTTTTAGCTAACTTTTTGTATTTTTATATAAGAATATATTTCAAATCGAATGCTCTCTTCCTTTTTATTAGAATTAAATGTTTTTTTTTTATATTCCCTCTGCTTAAATTGTCACTGCTTGATAAATGTTTATGAAGTTGGGGAGTCACATTTTCACTGAATTAACTGCTGCAAACTGTTAAAGTAATTCAAATCAATCAAGTTGTCTGCTCAATCACTGAGAGGCCATTTCACCATAATTTTACTCTATTTTTAAACTCTTGGCTGCTGAAAGTTTCTTATTTTTTGATTTTTTTCTTTAAATGTTACAGTTTTTAAAAAGGTGATTGCTTGCCTTTTTTTTAAATCTTGGTTGGTGAGGCCAAAATAATTATGACTGTCCCAAAAACTGACTGCATGTTTTATTGTATATACTGGACAATGCAAATCACTCTTAAACTTCATTACTGATTTCTGATTTTTTTTTCTGAATGGAAATTCATTGGTTTGATTATAATATTAAAAACATTGGATTTGGTTCTTGGGGTTTGTAAGTCGCAAATTGATAGTTACACATCGAGTTGCCTGTTTGGATTAAAAAAAACACTTTTTTTTCATTATACCATAGTCATAAGTAAAAGGATGCTGTTTAAATCACTAAACTCCAACATTTTTTTAGCTTTTAGGATCTAGATCAGTAGCTGAACAAATAGTTTTACCATTCAGTACCAAACTAGTTGGTAGCAATGGAAATATGTTTTACATCAGTAACAGGACATTCCAGGTTGCAGCGGCTGCCTATTAAAGCTCTACTGATGTTTAATTGTCAAGACTGTATGATTCTGTATGATAGTTCACTTTTCATTTACAGTGGGTGTGTGGCATTTTATTACAATTTTATATTCTAGTTTAGGCTTCTTACTACACTCAGCGTATTCCTCAAATTGAATTTAAATTTTCTGTTTTATTACTCAATACTGGAACATTTCTGGTAAGGTACACAGCATTTTTTTGATACATTTTATTAAATCCAATAATGGATGAGAAAACCCATCCAGAAATCCTTATTTTTAATTATATATTGTCACTCAGCATCCTACAAAAAAAAAACAAGGTTGTGTTGTTCAGTCCTCAGACCAAACTGGAAAGTTTCAGATCCATGATGAAGCAAAGAATGAACCTGCACGACATCTGCTGCTGTTGTCACCATTGCAAATGTTCACCATTACCTTTAAGAAAATCAATTTCTTCCTCCAACATTTGCAGGGATCAAATATAAAAGTAATCTTTTGTGACTAGACCAGCAAGCTGCAAAGCTTTTCATCTGTTGGTGTACGTATCTGTCTGTCCTGTCTTATTGATGGTCAGTCTGTTTTCCATTCTTCAATGAATAAAGTTGACAGGACTCTGATGACCCAGTGCACATGCTACAATTAAATTGTGGTGTTTCCCTTATGGCTTGTTGTAACATTGATCACACACACATGCTATGCAGTGATATTGCTTTGTTAAGACTGTATATGAGGAAAATAATCTCAGAAGTATTTTGTGAATTTTCTGATAGCCTGACAAACGGTCTCATGCCCAATGTCCGACAAAAGCTTTTGTATTTACTTTTTTTTAATGAATGCCAGCCAACAGACCCTTAAACAACCAGCTAGTCTCACCTTATTCAGTTTGCATTTCCATGTAGGCCTCACCTTACACTTTGAGGGTTCACATTCCTATCTACAGATTAGATCACATTTTATTTTATTGTAATGACTATTGTGTATCTCTAAATAAGCCTCTTTTGATGAATTCCTAGGAGGCTGACTTTGGAGACAGTGAACTTTCAACCTGTCACAAGTGAAGTTATTGTGTAGTTGTACTTTTATTTTACCAAACACTGCTCTTTGTTCCTGCAACCAACAGTGCATATTCCATTAGACAAAAAGCTATTAGGATTTCTGTCTTCTTCAAACACTGATGTGACATAGGCTTTTCAACTATTTCACATAGACATTTCTTACAGTGTACACTAATAAAGCTGTTTAAATTCAACTGAAATTTTGTCTTTTGTTGCACAACTTAATCTGCCTTTTTTTCATCTGTGATTGATAAGTAAAGATAAGCCAAAACACCGCTCATGAGTGACCTTTTTATAGTTTCAGTCACATTGGGCAACATTATATGTAATGAAACTATCAGTGTAGAAACTATGTAACTATAATAGCTGCCACCTTTACAGGATGTAGAGGGATTGGAACTCTTAGCTTTTTGTTCTTTGAGCCATGGCATGAGTTTACTGTTCTGGATCCTCTGTTGATGTTCTCAGTATTTTTTTGTCTTGTTGAACAAACCAATGATTTAGGTCAGCACAAGGGTAATAAGTGATTGCAGGTTTATATTTCAAGCATTTTTGCTTTGCGGTTGCTTATCTATTTTTAAGCTTTTTAATTTGGCAGCAGGTGTACTTGTATAGACGTTAGATTAAGTCCAGTCGGTCTGTTAGGCCAGTTGGCACTAACATTCACAGACATAAAGATTATAACTAATTATGTTTTGTTTTGACAAAGGAGAATATCTACTGGACTGAAAAACAAAGCTAATGTCAAGGTGTAAAAAAACTGCAGTTATATTTTGCTATAAGTTTAGCTTCATTAAAATGCAAAACTTTACAGCAGAAGTAAAGAATGTATAAAACTTTGATGGGTTCAATTTGTATGTCTTTAAATCGTATTAAGCCTTCATTCATGCATAATTAAAGGAAGGGTTTAGCATTTGGAGGAATCTTAATACAAATATGGGAAAAAAAACATGTCTTGCTTTGCTATTTAATAGACTTCCAATAAGTCTGTGCTCCAGCTGTTTTGGTAACCGAAATACCTGTAATTCTAGTACAGTTTTAAATCTTTAATTTTTGTATGGGTTATCTAAGCATCAAATGTTCTCTTCTTTTAAAACCTTGTGAAACAATACCTGATGGTTCTCTACAGTTGTCTTTAATTCATTTTGGAGAGATGTTTCCAGACGCTTCTCTGCTTTTAACCGTCAATGAATCTGAGTTTAGGATTCTCAAACAAGTTAAGAATAAAAAAAATACCTTCATAGAAGATTCTTGAAATCCTACTTGGAGAGTTTCTTTCTCCATTTACTGACTTCTGTTCACTACAAGTGGTGACAGCCAAGTAGTGAATGCACTTTTCACTAGAGGGGATTTCTTCAATGTAATACACTTTTGTAGCCTGTAGAGGGAGCTAAGAGCACATTAATAAGAGACCACCTCAGAGGCTATACTCTATTACGAAAGTGAAAAAATTGAATAACTTATGGCAGCATTAATGCTCTTAAATTAAGTTTTCTACATGAATGTAAATTCCAGGATGAATCTGTTGAGATTTAAATTAAGAAATGTTTTTTTTTTTTTTTTACATGAATATATGTTGGGACAATTAAGTTACAGAGTCATTAAAAACCCAGGTTGGCCAAGATATATATTTGATCAATTCTAAGATGTTTAATCATATTCGTGTTGTAACAGATAAGTGTGTTTAAAAGATTTTTTTGTACATAAGATTACTAACTATGTTTTCAACCACCTCTGTGTAGACTAACAATATTTGTTCATTTTTAATATAAACAACAATAAAATAATGGTATCAGCAATTAATAAATAACATACATTAAACCTTTATTTCTACCTCTGAATTTATGTATTTTTCTTTGCTCTTTGCTATCAGCTAGGAAAACTTCAAACCCCTCCCTCCTGTGCACGATAAAGCAAGCTGCTTATAAAACAATGGCCAGACAGTTAAACAATAAAATACTTCAAAATGTTTGGGTTGGGTCAGGTTGAAGTAAAAAGTATATCATGGTAAAAAAACAAAACATATCATGTCTGTAGGTGCACAACAAGCACATTAACTTTCTACTTTATGTAAATGTAGGACGTTTAGTAAATTTAACTTTTTTGCTGAAGCTCCCAATTGAATGTTGTGTTGTCCTTTTCATCCTATGGTCATACACCTGAGTTTACATATTTTAGGCACATAAGTTTTGTTTGTATGTCCATGGACAAATAATCAGCACACACTGGATTAACCCATTTACATCTTTGTGTCTGAGTGTCTTTTTTTTCTCCTGCTAGAGTGAGTACTCTTTCTAAGTGATCCGCTTGTGCTCCATTACCAGAGCATCATTAAGCTGTTGTTGTTGATGTTTGCTTTCCTTCCTTATTGTTTGGCCTTGGATCTCATCCGTTCCCCAGAGCCCTATTACAGTACCTAGCAGTAAGCATTTCCCAAACAAATTAATACTGTAACCTGAATGTACCTAAACTTTCTGGAAGTGTAATATAGACTCATAATGGTGGAAGTCAATTTTATTTCTTGTGGTTGCAAAATGGATTTCAGTTCATGTTTATGATACTGGCTGGTTCATAGACGCAAGCATGTTAATTCCTGTGACTGTGGCGTCTGCTTTATGGACAAAACATTGATCGGACATTCTGTGACCATGTTGTCGCTTGTAGTGGCTGCAGATGCAGAATACCTTCCAATAACTAAGAGAGTGCTTCAGGTTGGTAAATCAAATAAGTTGCATAATAATTAAAACAGTGATCTTATACCATTAGCCGTTGGTGTCTAATGGGTTTCACTTCAGAATCAGGATCTGGTTTATTGCCAAGAAGGTTTAAACATACAAGGAATTTGTCTTGGTATTTTGATGCCTGAAAATAAATTGCAGAACACAAACAGTAAAAGAACTCAAATAAAAACAATACAAAATCATTTTAAATATAATATGAACAATAAACTGTATCTGAAAGTGTTTGAACATAAATATGCACAGTACTGTTCAGGGGATGTACAAAGGTTCATAGTATGGAAATAAAGACACACAATACAAATAGAAATAGAAGCATTGGGTTGTCCCATCTAGAGGAACGTCTTTTTGTTCAACAAGACTGGACAATTTACAGAAGATGCATTCTTAGGACTGCTGGTGTTAACATATTTTATCTAAATTATACACTCAAACAGAACATTTTGCTAACACACACACACACACACACACACACACACACACACACACACACACACACACACACAAACGGGTTTGCAAACCTGTACGAAAAAATTACTTTTTTTCTCATTTCCCCCACTTACAGCTCAAAACATATTACAAATCAAATTGCACATTTAAAATTATATATAATATAAATACGTTATCTGTGATTATTATTATAGCTGCAGTGATTAGTCAATTTAAAGAACATTTTGCTACCTGCTTCCTTATCGGATTCTGATTGTTGATAGGACAAGTGGAGCATTTTTCTTTACATTTTCGACACCTGATTAATCAAATAATTACAAAAATAATATCCACATTAATCAATGCTGAAAATCAAAGCTAGTTGAAGTCAATTTTTAATGATCTGTGTTAATTGTCTCTCCATCTCTCTACCTATCTTTGTGTTGCTGTGTACAGTGTCTTTGGTAAACATTTTATTTGTTTACCTCAAGGTAGGATTTTTAAAAGCACATTTAACTCTCCTTGCTATCTTTGATACCTAGTGACAGATATGAAGTTCCCGACATGGGACCTCAGGTCTGACCCCAGACTGTCATCTATCATTTACATGACTTTAGTTTCTGACGTTGTTTTTGTGCCGTCTGACGTCCTGGGGTTAGGTTCCTCCCAGTGTTCCTTACATTTCACCTACCTGACCCGTCTATTGTAAACCTTAGACATGATGAGAGTGTGTGCGTGTTTGTTTGTAGTGTACTCTGTTGCTGTGTTTCTTTTTTTTTTAACTGACTTACTTCTTGGCACTACACACCACCATGTTTGTGTGCGTGGTTGTGTGTGTGTGTGTGTGTGTGTGTGTGTGTGTGTGTGTGTGTGTGTGTGTGTGTGTGTGTGTGTGTGTGTGTGTGTGTGTGTGTGTGTGTGTGTGTGTGTGTGTGTGTGTATGTGTGTTTTGGGGCTAAGGACCTGAAGAGGGGTAATCATGTATAAGTTATGTCGACTAATTAAGACTGGGCGCTAACCTATGGCTGACCCCAGGGAAGAATGCAACATCTAAAAGCCTTTGTACCAGTGTACCTGTGGCCTCTTGACCACATTAGAGTGTTGGATGTCCTGAGTGTGTGTGTGTGTGTGTGTGTGTGTGTGTGTGTGTGTGTGTGTGTTCTGGCTGGCTAGTCGTGCAGGCTACCTTGATCTGGTAACTGGAGCACAGGGAGAGAAGAAACGGGAGATCAGAGAGAAAAGGACAGCAACAGAGTGAGGGAGAAAAGAGAAGCATTGAAAGAAAGAAAGTTCCTCTTCAATGAGAGAAGTAAAAGAGAGAGAGAGAGAGAAGCCCAGCCCATGTAATTAGGCCTAAATGAGTTTTCCACTGACTCAGTGGGTTGTGGCAATGCAGTGCCGGTACAAAGATAGACTGGAGGTCAGAAAGTCAGGGAGACAGCGCCTACTGTAGTAACAAAGGGGGCAGAGGTGTTTCAGTATGCACTACAGCAGAATAGTACTGTTGTTATATGAAAGCTTTAATGACTTAGATTTGATGTAAATAAAATATCAGCCAGTATCTTACCATTTTCACAAATGGAAAGATAGAATTGACATTTTAGGATAAACGGGCCCATAATTCTTAAATCTAGGGCCCTGCACCCTAATGACAGCCACTTATTGTAGCCAATAAATCTTCTTCTTAGAACTATAGGTCTAAATATTATTAATTTAATTTGCTTCTAAAAATAGGCCTGTCTATTTGCCTGAATCAAATGCTTTGTTTTCTGTATTCTAGTATATTGACTGTCCATTTGCTGTGCCTTACTGGGAAATTTTGATAGAACCGAGCAACAGAAATAATTGTTATTTGTGATACCTGTGGAAATGTGCAACCTTGAAAAAAAAATAACGTCATTTAACTATTTAATGATTGCTTGCTACGTATTAGTCAAGGGAGCCTTGAATTTATTTTCAATAATGCAGTGGACTTAAAGAATGCACACCTGTCACACCAAAAACAAGCCACTTGGCAACTTCTTGAAAATTATGCTTTTGAGAGTGATCAAATGTTAAAGGACCACAACCAAGCATTAGGCTTGGGTGTGTTACTGTTAAAGCCATGAAATAAACCACAACTTGTCCCCTTTCAGCACCATTTAGCTAATGTACAGTCCCATATGGGAATATGTAAAAAAAAAAAAAAAACAACCTCAAAACTGTTATTAAAGAACACATGGTCGAACTGTTTTGGCATTGTTAGTATTTTAAAAGATAATTTTGTTTGACATCAATTTGCCATGGATTCATTTTGGAAGTGGATTTTTTGGCTTTTTATTTCTGATTATGTGTTAGTTATATATTACCTAAAATGATTCATCCAACCACAGGCCATTTTGAACAACCAGCAGGAAGTATGTGGTTTAAACGACATCATTTACAACATGTGACCTACACTCGGGTTGGTTTCAAAAGGTCACTTGATAACAGCAGGAGTTGTTTCGAAGATAGTTACACAGAGGACTCAGCTTACTTTGTATATGAAATATCCAACTTGGAATAATGTAAAAGTCTGGTGTTTTGCAAAATCCCAGAACAAATTTTGTTGCCATATTATTTTCCCAATCTACATGTAATTTTCAGGAGACCTTTTTATAAAACATACAACTACGGCTATAATGGTTTCACCTCTTCACAAACCTGTCAACTAACACCTCCATGAAGCCATCTCCACCAAAGCCATCTGTAAACACAGATATACAGTAGATATTATCAGTGTGTTCTATGTTTAAAACTCTACACTGCAGCTCAGTGGTACAGTTGGTTGTCTCTCAACCAAAAGATCAGGGGTTCGATCCCCAGCTCCTGCTCCTGGGCAAGACACTTAACCCCAAGTTGCTCCCCCTGCACATTCATTTGTATGAATTTAGTTCATTCTGATGGTAACTTTACATAGCAACCTCTGCCATCAAGGTGTGACCTGCAGTGTAAAAGTGCTTCGAGTAGTCAGAGAAAAGAGCTACACAAACTCAAGTCCATTCACCTTTTCTTTCTTTTCCCCAGCAGTTTGGCTGAGAGGATGCACTTTTAGCTTTTAGGTCCAGCTGAAATTTTTCATCAACTGTTGGATGGACATTGTATATAATCAATAATTAGAACACTATTTTTTACTTTTACATTCTTCCACTGGGCTTATATTTGTTTCCATTTGAGTTACATCATCCAATGATGTCTGAAAAATAAAAAGATTTGGAGGATATCTATGTTTGGCAAAATCCCATAATCATGACAAGAAGAATTCACTAATTTCAATCTCTTCATGCATCCTTCCTGACAAGGTCGCAAAAGTGAACTATGACAACATTTTTTGTGATATTTTTACAAAGCGATTCACACATCTGTACGAGTGTCTTTGATTATCGAGTTCATCTTTGCATTATAACATGTAAAAATGTTGCCTTTCCATCTTATTTTGTTGTTGTTAACAATAGGATACTGTTGCGCTGGCACACACACACACACACACACACACACACACAAATATTTATATTCACATCTTCCCTTTCTTATCATCACAAGCACCTCCGCCCCCTTATTATCCGTTCCCTACTCCCTCCTGCATGTGCTACATGGCGGGTTTAGTGTGGGGTTATGAAAACAGTTAGGCTTAATAATTGATGTTCTGCATTTCAATCAATTTCACCACAGTGTTAGGCTAATTAAGGTTACCTCCTTTCTCCCAGGGGCTGTGTGTGTGTGTGTGTGTGTGTGTGTGTGTGTGTGTGTGTGTGTGTGTGTGTGTGTGTGTGTGGAGGGGGGGGGGGGGGGGGGTGTAAGAGAATGTATGACATAGACATTATGTGTGTTTTTTCCTGTTCCTGAGGGCTCCAGTTTATACCTCAGATTACATGGGAATTCTCTATTTCAGGAATAGCGAGCAGAGAGAGTCTCCCTCTTTTTTTTCTTACTCTGTCTTTTTTCTCTCTTGTTCTCTTTCTTGCTCTCTGCTATGTTCCTCCTTTTTTTCTCCCCAGGCAGGATCCTAAATGCAATTAACATAGCCGCTTTACTGCCTGCTAATTATTAACACACACGCGTGCACATTTCCCTCAACACACATACAGCACAATATCCACACAAGCACACACTCACACACACAGTGGAAACGATTATTTTATGCTGGACTAATTTAAAGTTCATTGGCCATTCTTTTAATTAATTAAATAAGAAAAGTACACACTTTAAAAAATGTCAGACTGCCAGCCGGGCACTGCAGGCGTTTACATATGAAGGTAATAATTATCCTGTATATATGTGTGTTTGCCTGTTTGCGTGTTTGCGGGAAATGTGCGCGCGTGTGTGTGTGTGTGTGCGTGTGCATGTGTGTGTGAAAGAGAGAGAGAGAGAAAGAGAGATAACTCAGCTATGTCACTCCTTTTGCATCTTTGTCTATGTGTGTAGTTCACCTAGACACACAACTTTGAGGTGTGTTTATGTTTCGGTCTGTGTGTTAATGATTCTTTAATCCATCTGCCATTATTTAGCATTAACTCTTATCTTAAGATCAGTTTCATTTGTTGCTGTATCAATGAGAAATTTGAAAAATTAAAAAGTTATGTAATGCATAATCTGTTTAGAGGTTCAATGTCAGCACATGATTACTTACTACACTTAGCCGCTTTACACTAGTTCAGATACATTGATCAGACACAAGAATTTCCCATGTGATGTGTTTTCTGAGGTAAATTCACATCACATTAACATGTATTATGAATGATTTCTTTCTGTTTTATGTCAAATAAAAAGTGATGATTTCATATTCTTATCTTTGTGTTTTGATAGGAGCCCACTTTGTCCTCTAAAGAAATGTTAGATGATATTGCACTTCTCTGATTGGCCTTTAAATGGATTTTAAGACATATCAAAAGTGTGAATTTAAAAATGTAGAATAACGTCATGTGACACTATAGCTTTCTTTGGCTTTTGAGGAAGGAGTCATCGTAGCAAATATACTGACATTCAGATCTCACAATTTTCAATCAATCATTTACTAACTGCTATAAAACACTGCTTTATACAACAAACTTAATATTTTAAAACAGCTCTAATCATTTAGTGCCAGTAACTGTTAGCTTTGATGCAGGTTGCATTAGCAGTAGAGTACGATTTCAATGTATAGATTGTTGTTAAAGTCAGTGATAAGTCACTGTCCTTAAAAGAAAAACAGGCCCATGAGGTATTACATTCAATTGCAATGTTTCCTGTGCATGAAAGGATGTGAAAACCAACCAGACTAATGACAGAGACCCATTTGAAACCAATCCAAGGACACTGTCTATGCTGTAGTCCAACTCAAATGAAATGATTGTTTAAGGGATTGTTAGAACAATAATAATTTTGATATGGCATTTCTGTTCATTGTTCAAACCATCCCTTTTTTTCATGAACCTAATGTTTACCTTAATAGAAGACTCAACCAAAGCTATTTTTAATAGATAGGACATTATTCTCGATATTAAAATTTTGCTTTCAGTCTTCATTTTTATTATTCTTTTCCTTTTTATCTTTTATATCCCTCTGAATATCTTCGTTTGTCCTTGCTTCTTGTGGAAACTTTTTTTTTTTTTTTTTTAAATTGAATCCACTTTCCTTTTTATTGTCTTATTCTGGCTGTCAGTAAACACAGAGGCACCACAGCAAGGCAGCAGGAAGACATGTGGTCCAAGGGTGGGGGGAACACCTCAGGCCTGAGGGCACAGAGCATATTGTGAGGTCTTTTTGTTCTTCACTTCTCATTTAGCCTGACCACTACGTGTGTGTGTGTGTGTGTGTGTGTGTGTGTGCGTGTGTGCGTGCATGTTTGTGTTTGAGTGTGTGCACACGCTTTTGTGTGTGTGAATGCATGAATATGTGAAGGTGACAAATATGTGTATGTTTGTGCACACATTGGTGCTGTTTGTGTGAATGAATAGTGTGTGTATGTGTGTGTGTGTGTGTGCCCGTGTGTGCCCCTGTATGTGTGTGTTTCTGTGTGTGTGTTAACTGAGGCCCCTGGCCAGGCCATACGTTATTGATGCTCCCCCCTAAGGGTATAAGGGGGGAAATAGATGTGCGCGCGTGTGTGTGTGTGTGTACAGGGGGTCATGTTGTGTCGTCAAACAGAGGCTGTTGAAAGATGGCCAGCACTGATATGATCAGTCATCTGTTGATCAAGATGTACTGCTGCCGCCTCATTCCAGTTTGTCCCTGTGATTTTAACTGTTAACTTACTCTCTTCTACTTCCCTCTCTTTCTCTTTGTCTCTTTTTCTGCTTTTGTCCCTTCCGCAGGTCCCTTTGAATTTGTTTTTGAATTTCAATCTTTCTTTTCTTTTTTCTTCCACTTCTCACTTTAGACTGCGCTTTAAGAACATTTTTCTGTTCATTTTATTATTGTTAGAAATACTTAAAAATAAAAGAAAACACTGCAATAGAGAACATCAAAATTGCCAGTGGCACACTGTAAAAACACCAAAGCTGGGGCACAGATGGTCTAGCGGTTAGGTCGCGCCCCGTACGGAGACTATAGTCCTCCAAGTGGGCAGTTCAAGCCTGACCTGTGCCTCCTTTCCTGGATGTCATTCCCTACTCACGCTCCCTAATTTCCTACTGTCCTATCAAAAAAAGGCATAAAAGCCCCAAAGCAACCCAAAAAACACAGATACCCTTCACAAATATTTTAAAGAAGTGCCACTACACCCTATGAGGTTGGATTTTTACAAGTGGCTTCTTTCTTTCTTTCTTTCTTTCTTTTTTTTCTGCATTTCTATCACGTCAACATCCATCCTTGGCAAACTGCCTTCTCTCTTACCCTGGTTATGGTTCACTCTCCATACACATCCTTTTGTAGTCCCTCTGTCAGTCACTATATCGCAAACAGAATATGTCTCGTTGTCCGATTAGACTTTGTGGTTTAGCAGTGTTGATATCCACATGGGATGTGTCTTTATGCTCTTCACTTTTCCCCCTCTTACATCGCTCAATATTGTTTTTCACTGTCATCGCTCTGCTCTCTTACCACTGTCTCTTTTACCCAAGTCTTTCTCTTCCTTTCATTAAAGTGTCACATTACATGTATATGGACACACACACACACACACACACACACACACACACACACACACACACACAGAGTCTGGAAACAGTAACACAATCACAATTACATTCTCAGTTATCGGCACAAATGTGAAATTGCACATACACATGGATAACACTGAGACATAGTCAGATACTGCATAAGAGAGATACACACATAGAACTGCACACACTGCGGTAAGTAGAGTGGTTAACTCTAAAACAACAGTCTAAAGTGCTCTCTCTGTGGTGAATTGTTAATGGGCTTCAGAGAGTTTGATTTTTTAACCTGAAGGTGCTGTTGTTTTCTGTGGTTAAAAGATAATGGGGTTTAACTGTGTGGTAAAGTGTGTGTGTGTGTGCGTGTGTGTTTAAATGTGTGTGTGTGTTTGTGTGTGTGTGTGTGTGTGTGTGTGTGTGTGTGTGTGTGTGTGTGTGTGTGTGTGTGTATGCGCTGATAATGACTTGCAAATAAATAAAAAAGGCATTTTATGACATGTAATACCGTTGAATGGGAAATTATTCTTACGACTATTCTAGTTCAAGAAAACAAACAAGAAAAACATCAGACTCTTCCTTTTCTGCATTTGACCAAGAACCTTGCTCTTTCACGAATACCTCTGCACTTACATATATTGATAATGATAACGATGACGACTATATTGATGTTGACGAGGATGATTTTTAAGGATGTTGTTGATTAGGATATTCATGGTGACAATGACATTGACAATGTTGATAATTATGTTTATGTTGATGATTAAGTAAAATGAAAAAAATCTGCTTCCACACACCCTGGGCCTTGGTCTGGTGCACTGCCTGTTAGCACCTGTGCCTGATCAGACTTGAAGCTGTTTTTTTAACTTACTGACGTTGCTTGCTCCTGTCGAGATCCTTGCTTATGATTTACATCTCTTTTGACAAAAGTGTCTCTCTATTTGGTGCAGCAGTGTCTCTGAATGTGTTTGTCCGTCTGTTTTCAAACAACCTACCCAGAGTTTTTCCTTGCCGTGCCTATCACTCAATGCATACTGAAATAGAGTATAGTGAACATTACATTGACATTTCATGCATATAATTATTGAGAGGTGATGAGTCGTGGGGTTTTTTTGGTTTGTAAAATTGTTTGAATTATAAGGGCACTAAAAGTGATTATACATTTACATTCTTAGAATTCATTCAGATACTCGAATAAATTGGTGAAGGCTTCACTTGATAATGGAAACATTTAAGACACAGCACATGACTCATGGAAATAAAATTAAAAAGAAAAACAGGAGACTATTTAGAAAGTGCTGTGAGTAGTCCGAAGACTAGAAGTGCCCTACAATCCCATTTACCATTTACTGTTAACGCTGCACCAAAGAGTCTTTCAATCTTAAGACCCATGTTACCCTCACTCTTTGACAAGACCCTGACAGGCTGTCATTTGAGGCAGTAAGGGCACACTCACACTATAGGCAAAGTTGTCCCGTACCACGCTTAAGCAGCCACTGCAACTAGGTCCACAGCCTCTGTACGTGGGGGGGCGCGTCATAACCGCTAGGCTATTGGCGCTCCATCTATAGCACTTTTCAAGTCTTTTGAATACTCAAAGTACTTTTACACCACAGGTCACATTAACTCACTGACACCAAATTCACACAGTGATGACAGAGACTGCCTTGTGTAGTGTCCATCAGTTTGAACTTATCCCATTCAGACACATTTACATGCTTCTAAGGTTGCAGCAGGAGCTATATGGTGTTCAGTGTCTTGGCAAAGGACATCGAACGATCGAACCCTCAACCTTCCAGTTGAGAGATGACCACTGAGCCACAGTCGCCCCGATGGTAACAATGGTCCTGGCGCCACTTATTCAAACCCTGAGACAAACCATGCTTTTCTCCTTTGAGTAGTCAAACAGTAAAGTCTTCTCCAGAGGCTCCCTGAACTTCTCCCACATCCAGGTATTTGCCTCTGCTCTACCACCTGCCCCAGTTACGGTTCTGCACATACTGTCTTGCCTTGTCCCCCGACCCCCATGCCCGGCCAGGCCCATTGAATGTGTGTGATTGTAATGCGTGAGAGTGTATGTGTGTTGGTAAGTATAAACTGGTACATCCTATCTTCTTAAATCACTCAACACTGCATTGATATCTTTTATATTTTGGAAACAGATGTCTTTACAATGTGTGGTTAGAGCTACACCAATACAGTTCACTGTGTACTGACCCCAGCTAATAAATAATGTAACAGCACTGACCACACAGACATATTAGTTGACCAGATGTTTATATTAATGGTGCTTAATGTTAGATGGGAGGGAAGCACTAAGAGGACAGAAAAGTGCTTCGAATGAAAGTGTGGATTAATGATTTGTATTTGTATTTCTGCAGGAGGGTTTGAGTTTCCTGTACCTGTAAGGCCTTTGAAGATCAGGGAATATTTTAAAAGAGGGAACGCTTCTAAAGGATAAACAATACATCGTAGAGGGAAAGCAATAAAAGGTCAGATCATGTTGCAGACATTCTCCCTGCCTGATTTTACATCACTAATTATGAAATACAAAAAAAAATCTAGTTATTGTTCAAAGGATTTGACAATGTTATACCAGGTTTGAGCTGTAAACGCTAAAAGCTATAGGGGCTCTTAGCCAGCCAGTTATCCTTAAATATGTTTTTACAGGTCTCTGTGTCTATGTTTGAGCCTATGCATTTATTATGACTAAATTGCCACTGGCATTTTCTCAATGGTTATAATGCCTCCATTAGTGAACAGCTAATTCATAATATGTATCTGCTTGCTGTTGTAAATACCTTCATGGGTTGCTTACAATTCTACATTGTTATAATACTTACTATACATTTTCTCAGAGGCTGCTTGGGTTGGTCATTTATCTTTACTAAAATGCATGATACACTCGGAGAAGGTTGGTTGTGTGTATTGTGTGTGCATGTGATTTGTATGGGTGCATACAGGGTTGGGGTTGGGTGGTGCGTCTGTGTGCTGTCTGTCATTGTATTTGTCCCCTAGACAAGTAACATTATCTATAGCCTGATTTCTCTGCCCCCCCCCCCCAAAAAAAACACACACACACACACACACACACACACACACACACACACACACACACACACACACACACACACACACACACACACACACACACACACACACACATATACGCATCCTTCCCAGTCCCTCTTTACTCTACTCTTCCCTAATATTCTAACATTCATCCATCCTTCATGTCATCTTAAGCCGTCCCTTAGATCTTCAGTCTGGCCTGAGTTGTAAACAACTGTCATATCTGGCCTTCTTAAATGGCCTTCACAGTTAGACCAGCACAAAAGCACAATCACACACACACACACAAACACACACACACACCCACACACACACACACACACACATACACACACATTTCTCATCAATGTTTTAGAAGGAGGGCTTGGTTTCAGCTAGCTATACCCCATACCCAGGGCTCACTTATTTACATCCGGCTGCCCCTGCACCACTGAAACCTCAACAGCAACATCAATGATTCATAAGCCAATGTTTTAGCAAAATGCATGCTCTGTCGATACAGAGCAGAGAGGAAAGAAATAGGAGCAGGGAAATGACAGTAGTAAGGAAAGATGGTGAGTAGAGAAGAAGGGAGGAGAGAATAATGAAAAAAAACAGAGAAAACTAGATGGGAAAGGGATGTAGAGAATATGGAAAAAAGGGCCACTTAACCTCAAGTTGCTCCCGCTGCTTCAGTGGCGTAAGAACGTGTATGAATGGTATTAGTTATTCTGATGATCACTTCACATAGTAGGTGTGACATGTGGTGTAAAAGCAAAATCTAGAAGACTAGGAAAGTGCAACACACGTTCCAGTCCATTAACCATTTAACATTTAAAGATAAATAATCAGTAAGTTTGAAAAAAGTTAAAGTTAGTAAATTTGGTAAAAGGGATAGAAAGAGCAAAGGGAAGATGAAGGATGAGAAAACATAATGAGAGGACACGAGAATGAAGATAAAGAAAAATAATTAAGATGAGTAGGGCAAATACACATTAGGGTTGGATTGTAACCAATTGGTGAGATGAAAATATGTGAAAGGGAAAGAAGTAACTTGCAAGGCGATTAAAGGAGAAAAGCAACAGAAATAACTAAAAAATAAAAGGAATATAATAGTGAAATACGGATGGGACAGAAGAGATAGGGCACTGAGGAGTTAAATATATGAAAGCCAGGTAAAACCAACATGAAACACTGAAGCAATATTCTCCCTCCTCTTCATTTCTCCTGCTTTTTCTTTTAATCCTCCAAAACTTGATCCCTCCTCAATGGACGAACACAGACATTGTTATCTAACTAGTGTCAGAAATCAATGACAGTCTGCAGACACCAAAAGACACATGATTCCAATATGTATTTTACTCTTTAGATTTCAGTAGAATATGAGTGTACATTCCTCTTGGGACTTGAAAGGAGTGCACAGTAATTTTCTCATTGATTTGAAGAATGTACCTGCGTTTTGAGATTGTGGTATAATTATGTATGTTGGGTTTTTGAATGATGTGTTTTGTTAATTAATGTCTTGTGAAGGAGGGGCAGATTATATAAGATTACTCTACTTTCTGCTCCTTTTAATTCAAGATTTTAGATTTTATGTTTGTATTTAATTGTATTGTTTGGTTGATGAATTAAATTAAATGTATAAATAAAATAAAAACATGTGGTTAGAAGCTCGAGTGTAAGTTCAGCCAGGAAGACATTATTTTTCTAATTGACCACTTACGTGCTAACTCTCACTTCCTGCTGTCATCGTCTGGGGATATCATCGTCTCCTTCTCAGGTTGGTGTCTAACCCCCATTATGAGAATCATCTCACTGCTCTCTTTTAAAATGTGATTCTCTTCTGCCAAGTCTTTACAAAATCATCAATCATCATAATTCAACATCAATCTGTTCTCAGTAAGTCATCGTGCAACCATCCCCACCAATATCTGGACTCCACAGGGGGATTTATCATGCTCAAAGAAAACATTAAAAATCTCCCCATAGAGTCCAAGCGCCAAAGATCTTCTGTCAAGACATCTCATCCTATTGTATTATTTATTCAATGAATATTTTTCTGTTCATTCACTTGTATCTCCTGATTAAAATACAGTTGTACAAGGGCAGCTATGGCTCAGCTGGTAGAGTCAGCTGTCTCTTAACCAGAAGGTTGAGGGTTCAATTCCCAAGGTCCTGGGTCCATGTCCATTATCTCATTGGGCAAGAAACTAAACCCCAAGTTGCTTCAGTGGCAGCATATGAATGTGTATGGATGGGAAAAGTTCCTTCTGATGGTCACTTTCCATAGCAACATAGAATAGGTAGGTGTGGTCTGCAGTATGAAAGTGCTTTGAGTAGTCTGAAGGTTAGAAAAGCTACAAGCATGATTATAAAAGTCTGGTGCTAAAGGGGCTGAAATGTCTTTGCAAGTATAGGAAATCAAATTTATGTTACCTTAAAAAATACATCATTGATCTCTTAATCAAACACAAGTGGTAATAGTTATCAACTGTTACCCTACCTTCTCTTTATTTCCATTATTACAGGGTAATGAATTCAGATAGTTTATTCATCATTTGTTTTCTTTTTGTGGATTCAAGCCGAGACTATATAAGCTCATCCTGTTTGAGTTGTGATTCATATACTTTTAAAAACTGTGGTTGATCTAAATCCTTTAAAGCCCCAGTTCTAACAAAGCTCATTAAAAAGTTATTGATTTATTTTGAATTGCATTTTGAACAAACACAGTTAAATATTTATGCTTGACAGGTATGGAAGTGAATGGCAAGAATATTAGTCGTTAGAAAAAGATATGGAAAGACGAACACAGAGTTCAGAGTGAGAGTCTGACAGACACAAAGGAAGGGAGAGGGAGTTGGCCTTGACTTTGAGGTAGAGTTACTTGAGGGTAACAAGGACGGGACACTGCATGTGAATTTCTCTCCCTCCATCTCTCCTTCTCTGTCTATATTTTTCTGTCATTTGGTGCCCAAGGTGAAATTATGATAATAAGAGAAAGGAAAAGCTATTACTGTGGCTGCTCTCTCATTATGTAAATGATATTAAACAGGTCCTCTGTGCCTGCTATGTGTGTGTTTCTGGTGTGCACGCAAGATAGAGCAGCCAGGTGCAAGTAGATGACCAAATATTTGTGCACAATTTCACGTATCCACCTGTGTTTGTGTCGATGATGGTTTGTGCATGTTCAGATATTTCCAAAATATCTCCAATTGTGTCAGAGTGTGAGTGTGCATATGACTTTGTCCTGAGGCAATGTTTGCTAATCTCTACAAAGTGATTACAAGGTGTCACACTCCCCCACATTGGATATTACATGTTAATTACACACCATGTTTTCACCTGCTATGATAATACGTCACACACATTAAAAAGTGTACAGTGCAAGTTTTTGTGTGTACATACTATTTTAACATATTCATAAGATCATTTCACATTTGACAGAAAACTGCAGGTATCAGGGTGTGTAATGTGCATTTGTGTGTGGAAGAACATTTTTTTGACACAGCTGCAGACAGCTAGCAGTCACTTAAACAGCTCATACGCTTCAGTCATTTCAGTGGTTAAGGTATTGATGTAACTGTGTCTTACCCACATGTAATGCCAGCAGCCATTTTTAAAGCTACAAAGTGTGAGGAATAAAGCAGTTTGACGTTTATGTCACGTTTATGTTTTCCATTGTTATTTTTAGTAAATAGAAAGTTACTATTGCAAAGTTAATCAATTTCACTAAGTGTGACTCACCTCTGAGTTATATTTATTTTTCATTTCTCAATATTAAGGTCGCAATATCCATTTTTTGTTTTATTTTTTAAGGTAAATGAGTTCAATGTTTCTTCACTTAGTCCTTGCAGGAGGACATATTAAAGATTGTGTTGTTCCTCTGGCCACCTGCCGATGACCAGTACAAAAAAAGGCTTTTTTTTTTTTTTTTCTCTGAGGGCCGGTATGTTGACAAAGGCAACTGAGGCTTGAATGCCGTTCATCCTAATTTTTTAAACCCAAGACCATTGGTTCATAAAAATCATTTTGTTTTATGTGCTGTATAAATTTGCCTCCTGTTTTCATTTGCAATTTTTTGTTTTATTTTAGTAATGAAAGTTTTTATACTAGTCTGACTGTCCTCTTACTTCTGCAACAAGTTATCAACAGAAACCTTTTCAACATCTTTTAATATCATGAAGATGATTGACTCTTTAACATAGTTGCATAAGGCATGAAAGTAAACTGTAAAAAAAAAACTACTTAAGTGTTCTTATAATTGCTTATTAGGTGATTATTTTGTAAGACTCTGAATAAACTTTCTAAAGTGAAAGAAAGAAGGGGTAATTTAAATGTGGCTGTTGTTTGTTGTTAGACATGATATTTGGAGCTTGAGAGAAAGCTCAGTCAGGAAGACTTACATGCTGATTATATTGAATATTTCTCACACTATGTTGCATTGTATACATGCTCAGTTAGATTGTCCCACAGTGTACTCATCGCCTTCTCACATCCATAGCAGTGTTCCTCTCACTCATCATAAGCCTATCATATTGCAGCTGTCTTCTTTAAATATGGCTTGTCCTTCTCCAACCTATTCATGCCGTTGTAACATACAACCCTCCACCTTCACATCCGTTTTATCACCTTTATCATCTCATCAGCCTTAGACAACATCATCAGCCAACAACTCCACCACCGGTGTCTGGACTCCACGGTGGAAAAGATTTTGCTGCCGCTCAGGGCAGACATCCTTCGATCATTCTATCTCCCTGAAGAGTTTAAGTGCCAGACTCTTTGACAATAATTCAATATTACATCATCTCTGTGAAATAAATATTTATCTATTATTCATTTACGTGTCTCTCCTGATTGAAATATAACAGGTAATCACGTGCAAACAATTCTTAGTATTGTTCATTTTATATTTGACTATGATTACATCATTGAGCTTGTATTAAAATCTAGCATTTAGTTAAATCAATAGACATTTTCAAGAGTTCTCTTCAAGCAAATAACAGAAAGCTACTCTGTGAAACTAAATTCAATATTTCTTGTTTTTTTTATGATAATTTCTGACATATATTGACAATTTGCTGAACCACTTTTCTTTCTCTCACTCTGTCGTCTCTCACTTTATGTTTTATCTCTCACTTTTTTTTATTTGAACTTGATTGCATGTTCACTGTAATGTATGTGTGTGTGGGTCGTTGTATTTGGTATGTGGTCTGTTCTGCTCTACTCCATTGCTTGTTTATGTGCTTCATACCACTGGTCCTCGGGGGTTTATAAATATTGATTGTTACAAAGGATGGATAGATGCTTGATAGCCTGCCCAGGCCCTGGGAAAACACACACACACAGACACGCACTCATGCATGCACACACGCAGGCACGCCTGCACTCCTGCACACATACACACACACACACACACACACACACACACATTTCTTCAAGACACCTCAACCAAATACTTAATCAGTCTGATGGGTCAATTTTATAAGAAGACAAAATTGGAATTGTTAAAGCACAAAAGACAGCAGTCGTCAGTTTCTCAATTCATCAAACACATCAAATAAATCATTTTTACACATTTGTAGTAAGAGTTGGGTAGTAAGAGAGCTCATCTTTAAGACTATCGCAGAAGATAAACCTTAAATCAGAGGCAGATGGTTATTTAATTATAAACTAAGATTATTTTCATAATATTGCATATTTCTGTTGTTTTGTCAAGCTTGCATCTTAAAAGCAAATATAGATTTAAATGCCTTAAAAAAAAGTTAAATCATTATGCAAAGTTTCTAATTGGCATTACTCTTTCTGAAAAAGGGCATGTAAGCCGAATACCTCTTTATTTCTGTACATGCAGCAACAGTTAATAACAATGTTAGTGTAATTTTTTTAATACTGCACTGTTTATTAAAGCCCTCAGAAAGAAAAAAAAATCCGGTTTGATTTGATCATTTTGGCTACAAAAAATGAAATTAGCTTTCTTATAATTTAGTTGATTCTTTTACTATCTTGATACATAATATCAGATTCAGAATTAATGAAATATAGAATAATTTGGTATGATTTGATACAGTACAATCGGATCCACTAAAAATTGATAATTGATAATAAAGAATTTTCTTACTCTCTGGCACTGGGAAAAAAATGGAACAATGTATAAGTTCAAGCAACATGTTTTTTTGTTTTTTTTGTTTATCGCTTTTCCAGAAATAAAAGAATAAGCTTTCTGTCCAAATAAATGTTCTGACATTGTGAATAGTAATTGAGCTGTGATAGACACAACCCTGCCCAGGCAATGTCACAATTTCACAACTTGTACCCGTTGTGCAAAACCAAAATTATTTCATTAAACAAAAGGAAAAAAGGGAAAACAAAAATCATCCAACCTCCAACATTTGAGTTCACATAAGGAGTTCAGAGACACGGGGAGGGTTGGACGACGGAAGGGCAGGAATAACAACAAGACATAAAACAGCAGGGGCAAAAATTGCAAAATAAAACAGGAAACACTTAAACTTAACTTGGAAATATCCGAATTGAACATAAAAAACAAATCATGCCAGGTGTATTACTTTGTTTGGGGGAGGAATACATTTTGTTACACAGAAATCTTTGCTCTTCTGCACTTTGTGGGCATTGTAAAGCCCTGCAAACACGTACAAAGTATTTAAATTCCCCAAAGAGCCAAAAATTTGTCTCTCTCATCTTCACATTTAGTTTGTCAACCTTAGCCATACAACTCCAACCAACCAGGGACCCTGACTTTGACAAATTGTGGCTGGAAAGTGTTTCATGTTCAGATCTGTTTGGGCTACTACTTGCTAATTATAGCATCTTAGCACATGATTCCTTCAGGTCTCACAAGTCTCACTAATCACTTTTCTTTTTCTTTTAAGTTATTTTACGACTATCTATAAGTTTGTAAGTTTTGCCTTTATTATTAAGGACAACTGAAGAGAGAAAGGGCCCAGGTCAGAATCGAACCCACGGCTTCTGCGACGAGGAGGCTCCATACATGGGGGCACTACTATCCGCCCCACTAATAACTTTTCTACAAAGTGTACAGACTGGCAGACTTTTGGAAAGTTTCTGTTCCCTGATAATAAAAACCACATGACTTCATTTCTGAGGTGGAGAACTGTAGGATGTTACAAGCGTGTTTTACATTGCTCCTTAAAACTGATGATTATGATATAATGAGGGAGAACAGCTGTTAAATAGTGGCGGGTAGGTATCAAAGCATGCTTTCAGCAGAGAATCTGTTCGGGATGGTGAAGATGTGTCAACACTGATGTTAAGATACCACAGATTTTTCCCCATTAATTATTCTGTCCCAAAAGCAAATATACTGATTGAATGATTGTTCAAATAAGGCAGCTGTCATCATTTGTGTCTTCTAACAACTCTGACTGTAGAGGAATCTCTTCATCGATAGACCTGAGAGTAGAGATAGAGATAGATAGAGAGGTAGATTTAAGGTGCATCCCCCATGTTAAAATCTGGATAATGAAAAGTTGAGAAGAAAAATATTTGTTTTGCATGTGTCATTTGACTACCATGTGAATAATGGTGTGGAAATGTATGTGGTACATACAAGCAACACATCTATTATTTTTATGAAGTAATCAGAGTAATTGATTCAGTATTTTCCTTTACAAAAATAAAGACCATTTCATTACAAATTAGGTGCCTAACAATTCACCAGAATACAGGAAATACAGTGTTAGAAAATACCATTTCCATGTTGTCAGACTTTTAAGTATTTATACCGAGAGCAGCTCGAAAGTTGTTTCTTTATAGCTACTGACCATAGACTGTAAATATTAATGGATGAAGCCTGAGTGATGTCACATATCTGTTACAGCAGGGGGCTCATCCGCTGCAACCGCCATGCTTAAAATTATTGCTCAGCATATCTCAGACAACCTAATGACAGGCTAAGAGCTGGAACTGAGGAAGGTTTTAAGCCTCCTGACAAATGGCTACACCACTTCCACCTGTCTATCAGGCCAGCCTTAAGCCTAACTAAGCATTACACGTAAAAACGGATGCATTTTAAAAAAAAGATAATAATCCCCATTCAGTGTGTGCCCATGCGAACAATAACTAATCAGACCAATTTCGTTTTATTGTCCCAGGCTGTAAACATGATTATTTCTGCTGTATAAATGGGACTTTTTGAATTGGTGGGTGTGTGACTTCCTGGGCTCATGGAACCAGCCTCAAGTGGTCCCTCAACAAACTACAGGATTTTGCACTTCCGCATTGGCTTCATTTCTCAACACCGTATGTTGCCACTTTGTAAGGACCTGCTGCAGATTATGATCTCCACACTGGAAGCTCTGCAAAATGCCAATAGGACATACAGTACATAACAACGGGGGCTGATTAAAATCCTCCGTTGAGTTTCCGCTCCCTGCCTACCTGCTTCCTGAATGTGAGGAGCTTCTGAGAACAATGGCAGATGATGGCCACGCCACACATATAAGCCTCAGTGCGCCCAATAGTTAAACTGTGTGTTATTAGATGTTTTTTTATTTTTTAAATATATAGGTAGCAGGAAAGTGCTTCATGCTGAATTGATTTATGAATTTATGTTATATTTGTATTCCTACATTTGCATATTTTTCAATTTATCACAACACTTAGCAGCAAACAGCCAATATTTGTCTTTATTCTTTTGAAAACTCATTTATTTTTTTAACTTGTCAGATGGGTCCAAAGCACACAACAAAGGCGTATGAATGTAAAATCTTATATTCTCTATCATTGTCAGGATTCAGTGCATACTGCTGTATGTTCAAAGCCTAGAAAGAGTGACAGGATGGCCCCTCAGAGAACACAATAGATTGAGATGATTGGATTGAGGCTTGGCTAAAAGTGCAGCAAGACCACTTGAAGAGGAGTGCCTGAACCCAGAATAATGAGACAGCAAGATCAGACGCTGTATTACCACAATCCCATCTGCACTGCCAGATACTTCTGAACACTCCATAAACCATCTTTCTTACTTTCTTTTAAAAGGTCCCCAATGTAAGTGAGGGAAAAAAAGAAGAAAGGTACTAGTAATAATGAGATGAAAAGATAAGGCAAGGGCTGTATCCGAATTGCCAAGTACCTACTCGATCTGTCAGTAGTCAGTACCTACTATCTGTGTTGCATACTGTTTAGTACCTACTATTCAGTAGGCGCGCACAGTAGACAGATATTTGTTCCTACTTCATCTGATTCATTCAGTAAGGAAGTGACGTCATTTACGTTTCCCGAACCGGCCGGTGTTTTTTTTCTTTCTGAATTCTATATATATATATAGATATATATCTATATATATTTGTGATTGTAAATATTTATCTTTTAATGCCTTATCTTTGCTCATTATCTTATCCTTTAAGGCTGATGTTACTGATGTTAGTTTCAAAAAAGGTATTAAGTGGAAAGTGGATAATGCTGGCTACCTAAGGAAACACAAAATACAAAAAACAAATACAATGCATAAAGCAGTGCAGTATGTTTGACTGTTCTAAGGCTGCAGTCCCCAGTATAGCCTTTTTTTCAGTTCATTCCACCTTTTTTAGTCATTTCTGATAAAACACTGCCAAAAAAGACATGCCCAGGACACTGTATAGCCTAGCGGTCATGTCATGTGCCCTGTGTACAGAGGCAATAGTCTTCATAGCAGCGACCATGGGTTCAGTTCCGACCTCGGCCCTTTGCTGCATGATATTCCCCTCTCTCTCCTTCCTTTCCTGTCTCCCTTTAGCTGTCCTATCTAATAAAGGCAAAAATGGCCCAAAAAACCCATCTTAAAAAAAGACACGCCTTTTTATATCTACTCTCTCAGATGTGGCTGTAGAATAACTAGAACAATTTTTCTGTCTTGATGACGATAACATTCCTCAGTTTGCTGTGACCTGTAATATGAAATAGCATTTACACAGAACTGCTGATAGGAGAACCTCATTGTGGTCACCATTTTGTGAAGAAGGAAAAGTATTGTTTCACAGTGACGTTATGGAAGATTGGTGAGTTTTGTTTATTTTATGTTTTACATGCACAGACTTTGCGGTGAGTATGCGTGGAGGAGTGTAAGCAACATAGTATGAGAAGGAACAATTTTACCAGCGTACAAAGTAGTCTTACTGACTGAACTCTTGCTGGAGCTACATGTTCAGACCAGATTTTACTGGGACATCTGCTTCTGTTGCAAAACTCATCAAACATTCACACACGTTATTGATGATTATCAGGTGAAATCTGATAAATATTGCTTCTAAAATGCTTGTATTTGTATTTTTTTTTTCTCATTTTTACTGACAAAAAATATTAATGTGGTATTTTCAAGCAATGTGCTCTCTCAGACCTGGTCATACGTTCATGTTTTTATCAAGTATGTCACAATCCAGTAGACTTCTTGTAGCTTCTTCTGTAGGATTTTTACAGACGTAGGGATCAAATACAAAAATGTAGGTAACAAAACTTAAAAACTGCTCTCATTACGCGGGCTGAGACAAAACTGAGGCAAAACCTTTGCTGTGGCTCAGTGGGAGGGTCAGTTTTCTTTCAACCAGAAAGTCAGGGGTTCGATCCCCATCTCCTGCACATGACCTTGGCAAGACACTGAAATCCAATGAACGTAAGCTGCTGTGTCAGCAATGTGTGAAAATGTATAACTGGGATTTGTTACAGGAAGAATATGTGAGTTCTCTCACTTAAATGTAGCAGAAATCAAGTATATCCTCTGAAAATAACTCTGTGAGTCATGACTGTCTACAATGGGTGTGACACCCGAGTCCCACTGTCTGTGATGCTTTCCGAGCCGTAGCTGCACTTTGTTTACATCAACGGGGACGGCCGGCTCATCCCCTTGCATATAAAAGTTGTTTAATTGAGGGACTAGAGAAAAGAAGAATAAAATACTGTCCTCACTTCTTAATTGAATGTCACGTAAGCGGTAAATTTACATTTACTGCAAGCTACCGCACGCTAGAAGAAGCTAACCAACAGTGTTCAGCACCTGCCTGTCCAACAAAAAGCAGGCCACTTCTGCATCCGGGGACGACACACAGGCGGGAAACACATGAGGGCAGGAAGTGAAGGATCTGAAATGAGAGGAGAGGTTAGTGACCCAAAACAGGAAATAATACAAGTAGAAATTAAAACATAGCCTAAGACACAGAGCTGGACATGACACAAATAATTGATTGTGCATCTTAATGATACATCAAAGGATTGTGTCATTGTGGATTGTGACATTTTATGGGTGTTCATTTTTCTTTCAATGCAGTGAACATCTTTATATTTGCTTATCAATCAATCAATCATTATTTGTATAGCACCAATTTATAACAAATGTTATCTCAAGGCACTTTACAAAAGAGCTTGTTAAAGGCCATCCCAAGTTAAGAAAAATGGGATGGGGGGAGATGGGATAAAATGCAGGAAGGATTTTTCCTTTTAGTGGAGCAGATAAACATAACTAGTGTTTATTTTGTGATAAAAGCATATCATTTGGTAAATTTACAGTGCAAAGTATTAAAAAGAAAATTAGGTATTCGCACATCGGGAAATTTCAATATTGCGCCCATGGCATACATTTTTAAAAATTGCTGCCAGGGCCAACTGTTTCAAATATATATTTTATTTTTATATTGAGGACATAATTAGTCAAAAGTAGCTTTCATACATACAGTTTTTGGGAATTGCTATTTGGAATACACATTATTCAAGATGGGGGCCATGACTGGTATTTTATTATTACAATAAAGCTACATTGACTAGTCTGTTTTGAATGATCTCTGTGTCAAGTCATATTGTTTATTAATTGCAATTCGGAACTTTAGAATTGCCCAGATATTTTAATAGAGTTGGTGTTGAAGCACAAGCAGGACACACTGGTTTCACCACTTCTGTGAAATTTAGCATGTGGTTCAGTGTTCTCAATACACTCTGCTTCATAATGCTCTGTAATTAATATTAATTAACTAGTTTTGGTGATAGTTTACTGGTAGTGTCATTTAGTTTCCTAAATGCTCTGTGTTAGCCTCAGTGGTTAGCACGGTGGTGGCTAGGAGGAGGTTCCTGGTTCAAATCCACGTCGGACAGGAACCTCTCTGTGTGGAGTTTGCATGTTCTCCCTGTGCATGCATGGGATATCCCTGGTTATGCATCCCACAGTCCATAGACATGCTTGTTAGGTTACTTGGTGACTCTAGATTGCCCGTAGGTTTGGTTGTGAGTGTGGCTGGTTGTCAGTCCTGTGATTGACTGGCAAACAGTACAGGTTGTACTCCGCCTTTTGCCCAATGACAGCTGGGATTGGCTCCAGCCTCAGGCGACCCTGTACGGGAAAAGTGGTATAAATAATGGATGGATAGATAGATAGCCGAACCTGGATGTGCCAGTACGGGAGAGCAGAGCCAAGGGTAACAGGGCTCTTAATGAGTAGTTACCCGAGTGGTTTACAGATCGCACAGGAATTAAATGCCACTGGAAGAAAGATCAAGCTAGGGCAATTATCAAAATGTGTTTTCCAAAAAGGTGGTAAAGGTTAACCTCTTGGCCTTAACTGCAATAAATTGTTTAAGAAAATGTCAGAAGCACTTCTAACTTGTGGATCTTTATGGTCAAGTTCAACTTCTCTTACAGCTAAGACTGGCTGGAAGTTTTGTATTATATGCCAGGAAGTCAAGGCAGAGGCATTGACATGTCCCTTGCCGTGCAAACAAGTAGAGAAGAGGAGTGGATGATTGATTGAACTACCTTCACAATGCAGATGGGGCTGATCTAAGACATCTGAGACATCTAAGACACCCTTCCAAACATGCCTATCAGATGCAGGCCAGTCCAGCTATGAATTTTTCTTTCTGCAAATGTAAGAGTAGCTATGTTAGACAGTGCAAGTGGCAAAAAGCTGCCTTAGACTGCACAGCCCTCTGTTACTGTGAAGGGAAATGCTGAATACACTTTCCTGTGCTAGACCCTAGGGGTGGGTTGTTATTAGTATCACTTATTTTTATTTTTGAATTGTAACTCCTGACAATTTGAATTTAGAATCTTTAAAATAAATGTTTTGACATGAGATCATCCAAATCAGACTAGTCTACGCAACTTCAACTAATGCAATTACATCATATCAGTCATGTCAGTCATCAAATGTATTTTCCAAATAGCAATTCCCAATTACTATATATGTGAAAGATAAATTCAATCTATTATGTCCTCAATATACTAAAATATTCCTGGCTGATAAGAAAATGTATCTGAAAACAGTTGGTGCTCATGGGCATGATGTCCCGATATAAGTAGGGGGAGCTCCGTCTACTCGAGAGCCCATTCTCTTCTGCTGGGACAAGGCCTCCTGGGCTTCTAACACACTGACACAGAAGGGGGGAACCCAAGACATGAGAGCTCAGGAGCTCCCAGGAAAATGTGTGGTTAGTAACTAAGATTTACACATAACGATCTGCAGTAATATGAGGTGAATGCACATAGAGATGGATGGAAAAAGGATTTTAAAATTCTATTCTAGATTTTATAGGGAGCTAGTGCAGAGAAGCCAATACAGGAGTGATGTGGTCCCTTTTACTATAGTCAGCATACAAGTTACAGCATTTTGGATTAGTTGAAGAGTCTTTAGAGACTAACCAGGGCAGCCTAATAGAAGATAATTAATAATTAAACCTGGATGAAGACATTTTTCTGCATTGTTTTGCGACAGAACATGCCTGATTTTAGATATATACCAAATGTGAAAATAGGCTGTACTTATGTTTAATGTGAGAGTTAAAGGACATATCTTGATCAAATAGAACTCATAGATTCCTTATAGTGGTGCCAGATGCCAGGCTGATGTCATTAAGGACAGGTATATCATTTGAAAAGGTTCCTCTGAGGTTTTTAGGGCCTAGCACAATAACTTCAGTGTTGTCTGAGTTAAGCAGCAAAACATTTCTGGTCATCCAGATCCTAACGTCCTTAAGGCACATTTCTAGTTTACATCACTTATTGGTGTCATCAGGCTTCATGGGTACATATTAGCTAAGCATCATCTGCATAGCAATGAAAATTTATGGAGGTTTTCCTCATAATATTACCCAGAGGAATCATATATGATGTAAAGAGAATTGGTCCAAGCACTGAACCTTGTGGCACGCCACGGCCAACTTTGGTGTGCATAGAGGACTTATCATTAACATTTACAAACTGAGATCGAGCTGATAAATAGGATTTAAACCAACTTAAAGCAATCCCTGTACTTCCAAGTAATTGTTCTAGTCTCTGTAATAGGATGTGATGGTCAATCGTGTGAAATGCAGCACTGAGATCTAACTGTACATGCACAGAGAAAATTCTCGTCTGAGGCTACAAGTAGATCATTTGTAACTTTAACTAGTGCAGTCTCAGTGCTATGGTGGACTCTAAATTCTGACCGAAAGTCCTCAAATAAACTGTTGTAATGGAGAAAGTCACACAACTGATAAGCTACCACTTTTTCAAAATTCTTTAGATAAAAATATACAGGTAGGTAGGTAGATGTGGCAAGTTCCTAAATCAAGAGTAGGCTTTTTATGAAAAGGTTTAATTACGGCTACTTTAAATGTAGATGTGTAAATATTAAATGTAAATATGAAAAGTAGGCAGATGGCAGAACTAATGTGCTTTGTGTGTGTGTGCATGTCTGTGTGTGTGTGTGTGTGTGTGTGTGTGTGTGTGTGTGTGTGCGCAAGTGCTGTTATTTTGAGTGTGTGATTGTGTCTGTCCTCCAGCTCATCTCTCAAGGTGTATGTTAGTTTCTATTCCCCAATGACAGATAACTAGTTGGAGCAGCTCTGTGTCAGCTCTGTTTAGCCAGGACAGGCCTCCTGGAAATAAGACTTAACTCATAACCATAGACGCCAATTTTCCTTTTAGACACACAATCACAAACTCGCATACAAAACAGACACATCTATGTGGAAAAAAGGACACCACATGGAAGGATATAGGTTCACAACGGTAGATAATTAAATGTAGAAATTCATACATAAACACTTGCCGATATGAATATTCAGAAAGAAACAGGGAAGACATTCTTAGACCAACATGACCAACTTGCAAACGCACGCACACCCACACACCCACACACACACACACACACACACACACACACACAGTTCCAAAGAACATCTTATTCAGTACCTGTCACCTCTGCTTAATAAATAAGAATCTGGTTTTGTCTGTTTTTATTTGTGTATTGGAAGAGATGTTTAACTTGTGTGTTCATTTTTGTGTAGTTGTTAAAGAGAGAAATTGAGATGGGGGTGAGCAGAAGGGCGTAGCTGTCTAGATTATCCATCCAGTCGGTGTGGTCAGGCCCCTTAATGAAAAGCAATAGAGATTCACTCTCCTTTAATGAACAACACACACGCCCCACAACCTCAATTTACACCTGCAATAAGCCCCTGTCACTCAGACTGCATCAGTGTGTATGTCTCTCAGAGAAGGAGCAAAAAGCTGGGCAGTCGTGTTTTGCTATTTATTTTTGTCCTTTCTTTTTATTTGACTTCTCTGTTGTCTTTTTGTTTCTTTCTAAATCTAACTATGTACATTTATTTTCTCTCTGTTAGAGATGGCAGGTGTTATGGTTGGCAGGTGTTTTGTTTGTGTGTTAACCTTGCAGAGTCATCCTGGTATAGTTGACAATCCTGATCTAGCTTCTATAACCAGTAAACAACCCTGGCTTTTAGAAGCAACCAAATTAATTACTGTGTGTGTTTGTCTGTCACAAGGACAATTGACTGTACCACACAGAAGTGTACACTGGGAAAACTGCCTTCCTATCTTGGTCACGTCCTAACTTTTCCACTACCTTCCACTTTCTGTTTTGGTTTCTAAGGCAGAATGTGTGCAAGATGACTGCATGCTTTCTGGTAAATGGAAGATATTTTACATAGTATCTACTGAAACTAATACTGACCAATACACTTCCTGACCCATAGTTGGCACCTGTTACCTTTTCTCTTTTTCTTATATTCACTCTTAAATTCATCCATACTATAACAACATTATAACATTGCAAAATATAGTCAAATGATTGAATAATATATGATATGAAACATTAACATAAACATAGTAAAACATAAAACTCAGCTGTTAAAATTGGGCTGTGCCAAGATATAAATGATTTTAGATTAAAAAGCTTTAATGTAAAGTAAAATGTGTACGCTTAATGAAAAATCAATAACCAAGGAAGCAACCTTTACCAATTCTGAGTTTGTTAAAATATGAGGAGAAATATAAAGCCTCTTAACCAAGAAAACAATCAGTCAACAATCATTTATCCAACCCTACTGATCTTGGATTGTTTTCATAGGAGTAAAACTCAGAGCTCTAGGTCTAATAGAAAAGATCAAATTCTCAGATTATGTTAATAATCAAAAAAGATTTTCATAGTAATGTGTGTAGTTCAACTTAGTGGTACACAAGTGTACATGTTGAAATATGCATAAAAGAAGCAGACTTTTCTGTGATTGAATGGCCTGTGTGTGGCTTCACTGAGTCAAAATATGACTTGCAAGGCAAAAGCCTCTTTGAATTAGCGGTCAGGACCCCACCAGATGTTACTTATTATATGATCAGAATGATGCTGAACAGGACTATCATTGATTTGGGAGAGTACACTGTGGGAGTATAAATCCTGCAGGCAGGGATTTCAATAGTTTAACTTTTAGGGAATTGGTATTCAATCCAAATTTGTTTAGAGTAAAATAGCATCAGTATAAAACTGAAATGGCAGAGATAAAAATATATCAGGAGAGGTTAAAAGGAGATTCAATCATAATTTATGACAAAAGGTAATGTGCAATCGCTTAATTCAGTAAAGAAAACAAATGTACAAAGAAACTATAGCGTCTTTTGCAACAGAAAGTTGGTTCTTCATGTTGGGCAAAATCAGCACTATAAAGACTGCTGCTGGTAAATACATCTCTCAATGTAATGAACTACAATTACACCGTGGTCTTCTCAGGAGTGTGCCAACAGCATTCTTCTCCACTCAACTCAACATCATTTGCTATATTTGAAAAGTTTAGAGGGACATGTGACGATATTCGGATTACAACAGGCAGAGAGAGTTGACTTCGACCTTTTTCAATGGGTTAAGTCGAAATAACAGTAACAAGAGTGTTATTTGAACAGGTATTTGACCTGTCTGACCTGACTCTGTTACGATTCGACTGGCAACATGATCACCAGAGCGGAGCTCTCTGACTGACTAATTTAACAACTCTGTCACAAGAGATGACAGGCTGTTCATGCATGTGTGATTGTGGCCTGATGTGTCTGATGGGAGTCACAAAGTTACTTTCTCACAATGTTTTAAACTCAGACCTGAGTGTGGGGAAACATGAGGGTTATAATTGTGAGAGAGAGAGATTTACAGAGATATAGAAAGAAAGGGAGAAGACATCGATACAGGGGAGAGCTTTAATGCTACTTTAATGCTAGTTTGATATTGGACTACAACACAATTTGTCTTCAAGTATCACTCTTATGCAATAAAATTATTTCTAACTCTCTCTTTTACTCTCACTCTCAAACACATACACGTTCACTAAACGACTTCTATTTCTACAACAACTTCTATTTTCTAACTGAACAAATACTTGTAGCCTGAGAAAACACAACCACTCGTAAACACATGTCTGACTTTCTCTTGCTCTGAAGGTTTATGGCCAGACATGTGAAATGCACACCAGAAAACACATCACATTAGCCACCTCATGTACGCATCCATTACCTTTCACTGTTACCTTCCACACTGTTACCTTACCTTCACACAGTGTAACCTTTCTTAATAATTACCTCAGCTTACACAGACACATTGAGAGCTCAGATGACGGCTACCTTTGCGAGGTATACTCACAAGCAAGCAGTCATCTTTGAATCAAAGCTATTTATGGTCGCATTTTTCTAAAGGAAGTCAGGGTTACATGTAGGGCATTGTTACAACCTTTGATCCTGAGTGGAGCTACTTAAAGAGTAACATAATTACTTTGAGAATGTAAAATAAAAAGTTGCCTAAAACCGAAATATGCAGTAAGCATAAATACTCATTTACAAAAAAATGTAAATGTACTATAACAGAAGCAAATCTACAATGAAAAAAATACAATCCATTCCAAATGTCAAGGTGTCCCTTTTGAACAACTCTGGAACATTTATTATGACATTTGAAAATGCTACTAATACCATCAATGTCTAATTATGGGCCAGCCCTAACTGCACTGGGCTTCATCCATCATACTCAGTGCTGACCCTGTCTCTCTCCACATTAATGCTTGTAATCACGCTTTGTCTCATGTGCCATTGGTCATCCTATATAACTGGCTGCGCTTGCACTAACCATTTGTATTGCAACTATATCAGAACACCTACATGTAAGAAGTGTGTGTGTGTGTGTGTGTGTGTGTGTGTGTGTGTGAGTGTGAGTGTGAGACCCTGATTGATCATCAACCTTTGACAAATCAGGGTCAGGGTTTTTAATTGATAACAGTTTAAAGATGTACAATTGACTAGAAAGGCAAAGCGTATTATTATATTCCAAACAGTTTTGTTTTATCAACATTTGCCATGTTTATCAAAGCAGAAGAAAAATTGATTTGAGACTTAAAGGTAGAGATCAGATCATGTAGGCCTCAGGGACTCTACATCCCTTCTGTCTTCCCCCGTTTTTACCTAAAAGTCATATTCAATTCCCCGCTTCAACGTATACATTATATTCGCTATTCTTTGTCGCTTGCCCTTTTCTCTGTCCTTAATCGTTTTTTCTCTCAGTGTGTCAATCCTTCCTTTATCATCCAACCTCTTCTTTTCTTTCATGACTACCAGAGGCCTCAGGCTGGTCCCTTGGCCTAATGGCTCCCAGCAGGAGGGAGGGCTCAGGATGCATGAGTGCTGGGAACACACATTATGCTAAATAGTAAACTAGGACTGCACCAATGTCAACATTGAAATGTTTCAATTGCAAGGAAATGATTATTAAAATTGTTCACATATAAATACATCCACACAAATAATTCAGCTTGGTTTATCAGATAAATGAAGGTACAATTACTGTATTTTTTTATTGAAACAAACTGCATTTGTTGATGAGGACATAACAGAATCCAGAAATATTAAAAAACGCTTAGTTAATTAATTTCACATAAACCACTTGGAATCTTCTCAAATCTTTAAAATCATATTAGTTCCTGTACATATTTTACATTCAGGTCATTTGAATGATTTACTTGCCAATGGTAGAGGCTGCAATTGTAAGCATAGATGCACTCATTGCCAGTCTACATAGATTATTTGACAGTAGAAGATTGTGTGTGCCTGTAAAAAACATAAATATGTTGGTGCTCCTGGCAATCTGTCTTTACCATCTTTGTAAATCACTCAGCTTTCACTGGTTACGAAAATCAGTTGCAGTAAATGACTCAAATATAAAATGAACACTTTGTGTGTTTATCTCATCCCACCAGTCCCAAGCCTTGCACAGCATTGTAAAGTAATAAAGCAGTGTGCAGTTTTCACACAGAGCTAGTAATTATGGGAGCGCTGTGATGAGAAGGTTTTCTCTAGATAGACTAGATTGGCCATTTATTACCAGCCTTGCACACAGACACACACCAGCTGCAGAGAGACAATAGAGTGCAGGCTGATTCAATCTGGCCTTGTACTTACAGACAACAATGAGATAATCAAGTAGAGCATTACACCGCAAGGAGCAGGGCTAGATTTGCATGAAAGTGAGTGTCCCTTTCAAATACTATATCCAATTCTTTTTCATTCCCAAAATACAAAATTGTATGCATCTATTTGTTTGTGTTAGATACATTTATTAAAGCTAATGAAACAAGTACAAACAGCACGAACACAAAATGTGCAAACAACTGTGCTTTACATCTCTTTTGAAATTGTAAGTTAAATACAACACCTAGAGTGTAACAGAAAGGGAGAGTGACTTGTGAAGAGATAAAATAAGAAATTAGGGAAACAATTGAAAGTGGGAAAATGGGAAATTGCCTGTAATTTACTGATGTCAGAGTATCCAAATTTACCATATGGAAGACGCTGTCTCTATTTAGTGTGCTTCTGAATTGTTATCTGCTTGTTCCCAACAACCCCCACCTGGACCCACTAGGGAGAGGTTTTTTGTGTTTTATGCTTGCATATATCCGTTTAACGCCACGTTTACCGTTTACCCCTCTGACAACACAAACCTCACATTGCTGGTGGAGATTGTAAGCTACACCACTGTCTCTTGGGAATTGGATATAATACAATACAATGAAAGAAAGAAAGAGGAGAGAAGGAGAGATTTTTATTGTGGCATAAGACAAACCTCATCTATGTGTGTATATATCTGGCTCATGTGTGTGGATTCATGGTACATGGAGCATGGACAGGGTGGGACTCATCTATTTGTACATTCTTGCTAAAGCAGAAGTTGAGAAAGAGACAGGCCTACAAATGTCAAATTGGGATGGATGAAAAATGCTGTTTTTTTGCAACCTTGTAAACATTGATACTTATTAAATACACCTCTTCTCTTCTCAAATATCTGAAAATAATTTGATAATAGGTTTGATGTTACATAAAAGTTGGTGTAATCAAATTACTGACATAGGCTTATTAACTCGACTGCCCTGAGGGGTGTGTGTGTGTGAGGTGTGTGTGTGTGTATGTGTGTGTGTGTGTGTGTGTGTGTGTGTGTGTGTGTGTGTGCGTGCGTGCGTGCATGGGTGTGTGCGTGTATGTCATGATGCTGTTTTGGATGGTTAAATGGCTCTGGGGGAGAGGTGAGTTGCAGCTACATGACCACTACTGACAGCAAGCTGTACAACCGATAAATTGGACAAATTCATTAACGCTTCACTTGCATTTATTGTTTCCACTGTGTTCACCACAGCCGGCAGTAACAGCAATGAACAACAAGCTTGAGGAATGAGAAAGACAAAGGGCTATGGAGTGTCAAATCAAGGCAGGTATAAGGAGTAAATCATAAAAAATAAAAAATAAAATCTATATTTAGTGTGTGTATTAATTGGACCTACAAAGTAAAATGATTACAAGACGAATACTAAAATGTAGGAGCCAATACGAATACATTGGCAATTTCCCAAGCATGTGTTGCTGTTTTTTTTGGATTTTTAAAATATGATTTAAAACCAGGCAACAACCTTTCGCTGTTGATAAAGCCAATGTAAAAGTGCAAGAAAAAACTACAGTTCCACAAGTGTCCACTTGAGGTTGGCTCCAAAGAATAATTTTTGTTTTATTTTACCGTATTAATTATTGCCTCTTTAAATTTTTGTAAGTTACCATTTGCAGATAAACTCTTGTTCGCTATACTCCTTGGTTATAATTAATTGTAGGAACTAGAAGCAAACAAGGATATGTCACTAATAATAGTCTACATTTAAATGATCATTAATGACTGTATTCTTCTAAAGCAGTATCATGAGCTTTATTAGACTAAATATTGCGCCTTGAAACAACAGTCACAATAGAGCTACTGTTACCCTTCCTTTATCCCCTCCCCTGTGTTGAACCTTTGACTGGGACCTCGCAAGGCCAAAGGTCAAGGTTGGGGTCAGGTTGCTGACTGCAAGATATTCCTGCCCCTCCATCTCTCTGTTTAAGTAAGAGAAAAGATCAAGTTGTGGTAATAGATTGATTGTTGTTGTATGCCAGAGCTCTGCATGTCTGACCAATTGTGTGGAAATGTTTAACTTTCAATGTGAAATAATATGCTATATGTTGGTGTGTGTGCCTGTGTAAATGGACTTTACTTGTGTGTGTGTGTGTGTGTGTGTGTGTGTGTGTGTGTGTGTGTGTGTGTGTGTGTGTGTGTGTGTGTGTGTGTGTGTGTGTGTGTGTGTGTGTGTGTGTGTGTGTACATGTTTGAGTACAGTGCATTTGCTTAGATCAGAGGGAGGCTGGGAGCCTCTGAGGCTATTAGCTTTTCTGTATCATATTCAGAGGAGGGTATGTACACATGTGCTGATGACACCAAAGAACTGATTAGTTTAAACGTGTGTTTGATCGTAGACACCACTTTTTTTTTTTTCTTCAAAGGCAGTGTGTTTATCTGTCTCTTATGTCTTTTCTGGCTTAGTCGCCAAGTTAATTTTAATATGACATGTTTTGAAAAATGCTCAGCTGTGGTAAAAAAGTAGATGCAACACAGTTTTTCAATTTTTTTCCTCTTTGAGGTGCAATGTTTGATTTATCGGGGGAGTTAGAGCTATCAAAATGTAAAACATTTGAATAAGTGACTTGTAAAATAAACAGCAAATATGTCAGTTGCAACATGAAGTGTTGAAAAATGAGGATGTGTTTTAAAAAAAACTATCTGTGCCCAAGATACCAGTACTGCTTATTTTACACACAGGCCTGTTTTGTATTTTATTTGATCAAAACACCACTTCTGACTGTTAATTTCCTTTTTTTTTCTCCAGAAGGACATTTTCTTTGCACGTGTCTGGCAAGTAAAAATGAGGGTCTTATCCATCTTCAAAAGTAATTCTATGGATTAACCAGTGTGGCGCTTATGCTGCAGAACCTTTGTCACCCTATTATTTTGCTCTTTCCTGTATCTCTCTCATGACCAAGTGGATCTTGGTCAGGTTATTAATACACAAGTCACCTAATGTCCCACCAACTCAACAAAAGTGATAAAGAGAGAGATGGAGATGGAAAAATAAATCCTGCTTCCCCCTTTTCTGCTAACGTTAGCAGCTTTAAACCCACTTTGATTGATACCCCATCAGAAGTTCTCAATTGAACAGTGTTTCACACTGCATAGATTCCTACTTAAAAGTCTCAAGACCTCTAAATTATTTATTGACGTCTGTTCCAATTTACATCTGGCTAAGGAGGACTGTGCTCAGTGTGTCAATTGTAGGAGGTGCAGAGGAATGGGGGTTGCTGGTGCTTCCACGCCTAGAGGAACTTGTTTTCCATGTGCACTTGTTCAACTGCCTGTCTTCTCTAATGGGGCTCAGCAGGGTGGGATGAACAGGCCTGAAAGTGGCAATGTGGTTGTGAAATTGCATCGTGCAGCTCAGCGTACATGAGCTCTGACTCTCTCAAGTAAAATCCCACTGCTGTCTTTTCTTTTGGACTCGCATGCACTCTCGCCCATAGGAGAAGAAAAACAAGAAAAGCATGTGCAGGCACATTACAGTGATTCACAGATGAGACAACTACATTGGAGGACCACAAAGTAAAAAAGAAATCCCTCGCAAAAGAAATGTGGCAGATCCATGGTATGAGTTGGTCCCCAACAACAATACACAGGAATCTGACAGGGAAAACAGGACTGAATTTTTGGAAGTTAAACCCTCTTAAGGGACATAAAGGCTAACAAACTGAGAGAGAAAGGAAGAGGAGCGGATATTGGTCCCAAGGCTGTCAAAGCCTTAAGCATTACAAGTAGAGGCTAGTCTAAGACAAGCCTATAGGTCAGTAATGTTTAAGCGCTTTGTAGGTGAGAGGTTTTAACATTTTCAGAGGGTTTTACAGAGAAGCTTATAAAGAAGAAATATGATTTAAAATATTTGCAGAACATTTTCATTATGTTCTGCAGAATTCTGACCTGCTGTAGATTTTAAGGTACTTCTGAAATCATGCTAATAATTGTGTATTCTTGAAGTTACAGGTGCATGAACTAGTTTACCTGTATTGTCTATCTGAGTTGGACTGGCTTTGTTCCAATGTTTCGTCTCATTGCCCTGTAGAGGAGTGTGTCAAAGCTGCCTAAGCCATGTGACAATTTTAATATTGTGAGTTTTTGACAAATAATAGCCAACAAAATTGCTACACATTACCTGACACTTTTCCTTTTTGAGATTAAGAAATAATGCAGACTTCTGCAAATCAGAACATGTTTTGATAGCATTGCTACACTTGTACATTGATCTGTTGGTTGTAATAATGCACACATAGGTGCACCTAACAGCCTGCAAACGTGTTCCATGGGTATGAAGGTGCATTTGAGTAAATCACCGCTGGGATTGGAACATCACTGCAACCTTGAAGCCTGACACATCAAATGGAGGTCTCTGCTGTTGGATGAAGTTAGAGGAAAAGTAGTGAGTTCATTTACTTTGTGTTGTGCAGGGGACAAGAGTTGAGGGGGAGCTTTAGCTGTGGAGGCCGGGCCATGTTTCTCCCTAAACTATTTATTGAGGGCCTGTCTCAGGGGCCAGGTATTGATTTCTGCCTGGATGAGATGGGATAGCCCTCGAAGACTTAGTGATGGATGAATGGGGAGGAAAGAAGGGATAAGTTGAGTAGTGTAGCTCTTGTCCCAATGCAGACGCTGCTTCAATTGACCATGGTTGATAACTTTGCCAAAGACCACACTTATTTGTCCTTTTTAAATGAAATATTCAGCTAGTTTAACAACAAAGAATCACTTTAGTGAAACATTTTTTTTAAAGACTCGGAAAGAAAACGATCAATTAGTCACTTCTTACATGAAAATTGAATTGTATTTTGTAGGGTTCCATCTTTATTTCATCAGATATGTCAGACTTCTCTTTTAGGGAAAACCTCCATGAAAAAACACATTAGGCTGTCAAGATAATCTACTTTCAATACTTGTACCTCTCACACCTTGGCTTTAAACATCACACTTCAGTTTAATATGAATTTGTATTGCTTGTTTTTCCCTTCATTCTTTACATTATGAATCACAATGCAGCAAGTGAAACTCAGGTAAATGAATGTAAAAGTCTGGCAAAAATGACAAATGTTATAATTTTTAAATATCTGTGCTGTCAACTACTAATCCTTGAGCAGAAACCTAATTTATTTGAACTGAACTGATAGCTGACAAGGGAACATGTTGAAAAAAGCTTTGTAATTGTGAATGAGTGAAAGTGAATTAGCTTAAATATCATGTTGAATAAAAGAAAATGGATGCTTGGACTTGTCATTCGGAACCAGTGTATGTCAATAATGCTAGGTTTGCCTTTTGTCTCTCGTTCACATACTGTATAGTTGTGTTTTCTATTCATGATGTTTTACTCTTCTATTTAGATGCATGGCATGTGAGGTTATGTCAAACTCTGAGTTTCATTTCATTTGACACAAAAAATATACAGTTCCATAACAAACACACAGTCTTTACTTTGTCAAGGGCATTTAGTTGATTGGTTGGGGGTTAAGTGTGCAGTGTACAAATGCACAAATAACCAACACAAACACACGTACACACAAACACATCTCCCAGGCCCTCTGTCAGCTTAACGGCTACCAATCAATGGCAGCAGGTCAGTATAGTGATAGAGACGCTTGGAGCTGTGTGTCTGTACGTATATGTGTGTCTGTGTTCATTTGTGTTCTTTCATGTGTCTATGTGGGTATGTCTGATAGAGAGCAGGGCTTAGGACCACCAAGCCATTGACTGCTGGTGAAAAAAAGCGTCCAAGATTCATTTTTTCTCATCTGGCAAAGAGGGAGAGGAGGGGAGGCTACTGCGTTATTTTTCTTGGCTTTGGCCCTCATGGCTGTAAGTGGGTATTGATCAGGTGCCTTAATGCAAACCTGTCAAATTAATTTTGCAGAGAGGAGGCAGTGACTGCTGCAAGATTGCTTCAGCATTTGGGTCGAGGTGGGGGGGTTGGGGGGGGGGGCACTTGGAGAAAGGGATGGAAGGAGGGGGTAATGTTATAAAGGTGGGGATCCAATGAATTTTAATTATTTAAATAGGAAGATGGCATTCAGTTTTCAGTCCATTTTGTTCCCCCCTTCATGTCCCTCTTTTGTGTTCTGGCTTAATTTATTTTCTTCTTCTATTGAAAACTGTTGCATACACATGCCTGTAGGCAGCCCAGAACCCTCATGCATCATGGACATTTTTGTCCATTTGGGCAAATTTGTCCTCTTCATCTGGCCATCATTTTGGCTGTGTTAGTGCATATACCACCTTTATATGTAAGAAAGGCTCTCTCTTGACAAATAGGATTGCAAATTTTATTTTTTTAATAGATCAATCGAACATTGTGGAAAAAATGACTACCCTCTTCATTCATTAAGTACAAAAATGTCCACTTCCAAAAAATGCTGTAAAAATAGTACAGATTAATATTTTTTTCTGCTTTTTTCTGCATAAATCTCTTAAACAACTTCAGCCCTGATCAAAACTATCAAATATTGAATAATTATCAGGGTTTTAACCCTTCAAATATCAGTTTGATTACATGATTCTGGCATTTAAAGGGTACAAATCCTGATAATTATTCAATATTTGATGGTTTTGATCAAGGCTGAAGCTGTTTAAGAGATTTATACAGAAAAAATAATAATCTGTACTATTTTTCTAGCAGTTTTTGGAAGTGGACTTTTTTTGTCCTCCAATGACTTAACGGGGTAGTATATTATAAATCTGATGCTACACAAAAATCAAAGTCAATATTTTGGCTAATCTTTGACATTTCCAAGACGGATTTTTTTTAAATCCCCCAAACTACCCAACATTAGTTAAACTGAAAATAATTAATTTTTGTGGGGTTTCTTTCATAAATAAACAGAGACATCAAGTAATCAAACTGGCATTTAAAGGCTTAAATTCCTCAAAATGATTGAATGTTTGGTAGTTTTGAGCAGGGCTAAAGTTGTTTAAGAGATTTATGCAGAAAAAAGCTGAAAAAAAATATGAATGTATACAATTTTTATAGCAGTTTTTTGGAAGTGGACATTTTTGTCCTCAATGAGGGTAGCAAATTAAACTGATGCCTGAGGGTTAAGAAAAATGGTCACACCCAAATAATCCACATCTTAAACCTTTTTTTGGATTTTAGACTTTCCTTAAAGGCTCAGCATCGCTGCTATTAAGTTCACTCTTTGCTTTTTGGCCTTTATTTTCTATTTACCATGTTATTTATGCTGGTTTATTCTTCATCCTTCATTAAGTTAATAATAACCAACATATGAGTTTAAAGTCAAGTGAGTGAAAGCCATTATGCACAGTGCAGCCTGAAACAAGAGCAGGCGGATTGAATCCAGCCATTATTAACTGATGTACCCTGTGCTATTTCTTCTTTGACTTGTCAAAACGTCTTCTCTAAACAGGCGTTGGCCCCAGCTTGTTTCAAAGTATATAAAATGTGTATAGGCTACTATGGCTATTATAATTCTGGGCCAATATGATGCTACATTGACCCTGGGGATAAATAAATGAACAGAAAAATATGCTCTAAAAGCATCAGAGTTTACTTATCTTGACTTATAACACTTTAGACACAATCTTTTTTAAATAGTATATAACAGTCTGCTTTTACAACGCTTCTGTGAGGACTCATCTCTGTCGGATTGGATCAGGCTAATCTCTGGCCTGTTCCTCTATCCCATTAGTTAGTTAACTATCGGCCAGGGTCTTTTTAGACCGATAGGAATTAAAAACAGCCATAAGTAACTTTTATGAGGAGAGATTCAAGGGATAAAGCTATGCTACAGTGCATCTGCATGTAATTTACTGCAGTGTTTTCTCAGACTCTTGCTTGTCTCTCTGTTTATTCGAGAGCTGTAAGTTTAACACAGAAGGCTGTTGGCCCTTTCCATCAACCCCCTAAGCCTTTTGGGGGTGCTTTATGACCCATGTTTTGAAAAATGAAGTAACACTGTCTATCTCACACAATCATTCACATATACAAACACTAAGATTATTGACTAGCCCTGTCCAGTTTGTATACATGCACAAATGTGACATGTAAAAAGTGTGTTTTAGCTATGTTTTAAATTCATCTATATACTGTATATATCTTTTAAACAACAGATATTTTGGGCCTCAAAGCCACGTTAAAACATCACAACATTTTCACAAGTGTGCTAAAGTGATTCTTGATTTAAGCTTACCAAATGGAAAGCTCATTCTAAGATAGATTTCCCATGCAGAGCAGTATTTGCATATTCCTAAAAAACACTCACTCCGCTCTTTTCTCTCTCTAGGGCTCACACAAACATTGCCTTCGCTTGATTGGTAACTGAATTGTCTCAGTAGCTAGCTAGCTCCCATAGCCCTTGAGATGTGTAGATGTTTTTTGTGTGTGTGTGTGTGTGTGTGTGTGTGTGTGTGTGTGTGTGTACGTACATGTTCGTACATGTTTGAGTGAAATGCATTTTGTTGAACTGTAGATTGGCTGGCTCATTTCAACAGAGGTTTCATTACCTCCCACAGGCTTTTATCTGCTCAATGGGTGAGAAATCCTCTCATCTAAAGACAGTGAGAGCCAGAGAAAAGGCTCGCTGACACCTAAATGTCCAAACAAAGAATTTAGATACATGTGGTGTGAAAGAGAAAACAGGACAGCTGGTAGTTGCATCTTCAACGCAGATATATGTTTCTGTACAGGTTGAAAGCGATCCTTTCTGTCCACCAGCATAACACTGTCTTAGACCAGAGTGATTATTGTTAATAATTACTTCTATTTAAGATGGACATCAATAGTAATTCACAAAAATAGATTTAAAATTGAAGACTAAATTTAACTCTTAACAAAATGTAGTACCCAAATGACACTAAATCTTACATTATTTATAACTCTTAAAAATAAATAAGCTTAATTTATGGCTGTGGCTACACATGTGAATATAATAGAAGTGGTACCAGGAACTAAGCTTTTTCACCTTAAAAACAGCTTACATAAACTAGCACTTAACGTTAAATTGCAAACCAAATTCTTGACAAAGCTTCATGCTACAATAATAATGTCATAAAAGTAAGTCAGAGATCAGTCTCCCGCACAGTTAAGAGAGATTTTTCTTCTGCAGACAAGTGTGTGTGTGTGTGTGTGTGTGTGTGTGTGTGTGCGTGTGTAGCAGACTGATGACATAAACTACAAAGGCAGATGCAGCCTGTCACTAAGCAGGAAATTCACAGACTGGCAGGACTGATTGTGTTTAGCTATGACTGGAAAACACACACAACACAAACACTTACGCACACACACACACACACACACACACACACACACACACACACACACACACACACACACACACAGAACACAGAAGCCATACCATATGGATGTCTAGAGTCATATTGTTCTTAAACCAACTCTAAAAAAAGTTGTTTTTGGAAAAGGAAATGTGTGCAGGATATTTGAGAGGACTATCTGTAGATCACTTATTAGTACAGATGGTTCCTGTGTTTTTGTGCAAAATATGTCTCGAAATGGAGCAAAGCTGGAAACTTTGTGGAAACTGAAGTGAAAAGAGAAAGGCAAAGTTCCTTAAAAAAAGGTGGAAAATATTTGTAAAACTAAGCCAAAACTAAGGACCATTTAAAACATCTTCTATTAGGAAGTAAGTTTTAAGTAACAGATCATCTTAGGATATAACTAAAGTAAGATTTTACAAGACATAGTCTGTACAAAACATCATAATAATCAATGTGATTACTTGTACATTACACTTGGATCACAAAATGAAAATACCTTCTAGCTTCATTATTGATTAAAAAACCAAATACCTTACAAAGAGCGCGTGGATGAAACCTCTAAATAATAAAATAAAGACCTCAGCTGACCTGTTAAGATATGTACTACATTCTTATTATCATTTCTCTGCCTTGATGCATTTGGGATTTTCATAAATTACACTGCATGAACTAATCGGTGAATTGGTTAAATGCTTCATTATATACCACCGTGGTTTGTTTATGTATTAAGACCTATTTTTTAAGTATTTTATTAACTTGAAATTCATTTAGTACTAACTTTAAAATATGGCCATACACAAATGGATAAGAGAATTCAAGCTTAAGGTCAAAGCGATGGGGGGAATAAGGGAGAGGATGAATGAAGAGATGTTTATGCTTGAGTGTGCTTCTGTCAGTCCTCATATACATCAAAAGATACATCTAATTCACAGCAACATGACAGAGACATAGAGCAATCTGTCTGACCAAAAGCATTTAATTCAGAAATGGCTGCCGAATGATTCCCCAAGATGAATTGGGCAAAATGCATCTGCAAACAAATGATTTGGCATGCTTAACCTAAAGTGTTGGCATTTACCTGCCACATCCACAGATAAATTCTCCCCCAATATTTATTACTTCAAGACACAGAGCACATGCACAGCCTCTGGGGGGATAGGAAATGACTCTTATTACGGATTGACTAAAGCACAATGAGCTTTGGCGCTTTTACCCTCCATATGCAAATCAGCGCTGCGTATTCATGTCAACATACACAAAAAAGGGTCTAGAAGCAAAAATGTATTTTTCCTGACAATTAGACAGCCACGCATTTTATCTTTGCAAAAAAAATGCTCTCATTTATTCTGGTACAAACCTTCATCACCAATATCTGTCCTGCCATACATTATCCTTACACCCTAGGTATAGAAGGTGGCAGGGTGCTGGGGCTGATCTCAGATTGTATTAGGCAAGAGGCAAAGAACACTCTGGATAGTCACCAGATAATCACAGAGATGACTCCTAAACTGACAACCAGGCTCATATCACTTCAGGCAATTAAGAGTCAATGTTGATAGTGAGAGAAGTACAGAAATAATCCTTGCAGACATTGGAAGAACAGTCTAACTTTATAGGCAACAGGTTCAGAAAACAGGATGTATAGAAGTTGTATCACCGAAACATTAAACACATAAAGCATTGTGAAAATTAAGACAACAAAAACTGCTAACATGATCTAATATTTTATGTGATCAGTATACTCTATGGTTCTGAATTGATTCAGAAACACAAACATTCCACACTAAGCTTTATTTGACAAAAATAAAGCATTTTTTGTATTTTTACAACTTAATACGTTATCTGATATCTATTAACTTGAAGTGAAATCCACTGCAAGAGTTTCACTTCATAATTCTTTTCTCAAGAGAGATCTATAAAATGTGTCAAAGTAATGTAGTTGATACTTCTTCTTTTTTAAATGCCTTTTTGCCTTTTGTTTTACTATCTAAGAAAATCAAACCATGACTCGTTTGCTGAAGTACCAATGCTGTAACAGTTAGTTTAGTGGAGTAACAGCTTCAAAATTGTTCAAAACTTGATTTCATTTAACTTAGGATCAGGTTTTGATCAGAAATATAACACAAAGCACGGTTATTAAAGCTATTGTTAGGTTTTATAAACATATTGTTAGTCAAAATAACAATGAAAAATAGGTGTGATGCATTAACCTTTTTTTACTTATTATTTACTTTTGGTTAATACTCTAGCAGCAGCGTTTTAAACTAGCTTTAAATGGCCCACAGGTGTTTGACTGTGAGTTTATTGGTGAGGAGGACTGGCAATACAGGAAATAAGTTGCATATTGAAACTTGTCTGCATAACACTTGGACATTTTCATTCAGTTTAATTTGTTTTGCCTGTTTCATGCAAAAGTAAATTGAAGGAGATAAGATCATGAGATAAGACACGTCATAGGCATTTGAGCGAAAGAAGTCTATTCCAATTTCAGAAATGAAGACAAGACTTTAAGAAAGGATATTTGCATACACCAAGGCAACAAACACATGTTCTAAAAACACACAGCCATATAATTTAACAATGACCCGTGCACATATACAAAATACAATGCTATAATTGAATTTCACTCCACACTCTCTGCTGCACCTTTGAAAATATCCCTATTGCCTGAAATCTGTTATCACTAGCCAGATGATGCTATAGCTTTATGCAGCATTGTTTGTAACACAATACTCAAAAAGCTGAGACCACTAGAGCTGCTAGCATCAGGTGTTTGTGACTGAGATCCAATACTGAGATCAAAGAAGTGTGTCTTAATTGAACTGAGAAGCATCTGCAAAAGAAATGAATCTGAACTGTGTGTGTGTGTGTGTGTTTGTGTGTGTGTGTGTGTGTGTGTGTGTGTGTGTGTGTGTGTGTGTGTGTGTGTGTGTGTGTGTGTGTGTGTGTGTGTTTCTTTCTTTTATATGAGTTTATACATGGGTATGAGTGGGCTTGAAATTGTGCATGTGTCTGCCTGTTAATTGAACTAGGGGTCTTAAATGTGTAAGAGGTGTGTGTAACATTGTCTGTTTATACAGTGCACCTGTGGCTGCGAGGAGGTAGCTGATTGTGTGTACAGGTTCTGGAGTGTGTTTAGCAGGAAGCATCCACACCTTCCACAAATCAAGAACACTTGCAGCAACACATGTCTATCACAAGCATGCACATACAAACAAGAGGAACAGAAACACTCTGACTTAGTTCCCCAAACTAACAGTAATCAGTCTTTATTTTTATAGCGCCAGTTGATAACAAGTGTTATCTAGAGATGCTTTACAAAAGAGCATGTGGGATAATATGCAGGCAGGATTTCGACATTGTATTCCTTGCGTTCCTGTTGTCCACACTTCCTTGCCGCTGAGGTCGGAGCAGGCCGTACATGAATGAGGACGGCGGTGGTTGTTGGGACGGCACACTTCGATGGTAGTGACTGGGCGTCGGGGACGTCGAGTGGTAGTAGTGCCAGATCACCTCGTTGAAGTAAATTAAGTTAAATAGTACAAATACAAGCAAGACAGGTAGAATATTCAATGAATGTTGTAAAAAAAAAAAAGTCATTTAACTTAAAGAAACTGCATTGATTATAAACAAAAAGGTTATGGAACCAAATGTTTTGAAGTAAAAAATGGGGAAAAGTATCCCATACAAGCTATTCAAAATTCCTGAATGTAGTTCTACAATCATTGTTGTTTATAATCTTTAGTTTTGACATGAATATGATTTGGGCATCATGGACAAGCTCACTGAGATAATGACATCCAGGGACAGTTTGTGTCAACGTTATACATTTTGTGTTGAAGGATTCATAAATATTTTTGGGAATGGAAGTAGACGACCTGAGACTGTTGCATCAATACTTAAGAGAATTAAGAGCAGAACATGTCCAGCCTGCAGTTGCTAAAATGAACATATTTGGTCTATGTAGATAGTTTACCCAATTAATGGAAGCTGTATGGTTGGGAATTGATTGAATGTCTGAACTATTTGAGACAAAATATTATTCAAAAGAAAGGGTATGGCAGTTTTAAGAAACTAATGGGATCTGCTTACTGCTTCAGTCATGCTTATGGTGCCTTTTGGAGAGTGTATTAAAATAAAATTATGTTTTCACTCAATGTTAGGGAGATTGAGTTCCCTTTTTTATTTCTTTTATATGGGTTATATTGAAAGAAAGACAAGTTGGAGCATTTCAAATAATGTGTTTTGAGAGAGATTTTCTGTTGCTTATTTGGGGTGTTTTTAAAGGGACTTGCTTTAACTAAGTAGTACTAATAACTCTACTATCGCAGAATGCAATGTCCCAATTCCAGAGACTTTAAACACTTATTCATATGAGGCAGGGGAAATGAGGGGGATAAAGAAAAATAAAATACCAGGCTATTATCAGAGAGAGACAAGGGATAAGAGAGAGTAATACCAGTTTCTCTCCATCATCTCTGCTCTCTGTCTATCCCTCAATCTATTTCTTTTTCAATTAGGAAATGAAAACTATGATCGTCTTAAAATGCAGGGATTACTTTCGGACTCTAATGTGCATCATAGGGTAATTCACCACAGAAAACCTCATTTTTTTACTCTTATCCTAATTAAGAAAATTCAATTCACTTATTAAACTATATTTTAGATCTTCAGCTTTGAGGTAGTTCTCTACTTTTGAAGATAAATGCTTTGCTGATTTTACATGTACAACTTAGACAAAGTCGTTTAGTGAATTGATGTTAAAAGCTTTTGCTTTAGTAGTGTAAAGTTTGGCCCCTAACCCGGAGGAAATAAAGCCAACGTTTCTTTTCTTGATTGTTTGTTTGCCCCTGTGTGTAAATGTTTGGGTGTTTTTTGGGGTGCAACTTTTGACAAATTGACAAGTTTAAAAGTACTTTCCTCTTTCTAAGCAGTGGGTTCATTCAGTGGATGTATACTGATCCATCCAAGCTTACAAGGACTATTTCCTTTTGTGTTTCCTCCTTCTTCTGTTGCACATCAACCATCTTATGCTCTATTATTTAAACCTGTCAGCTACAACGAAAGGGGAAATAAACATTCCTTTTCTTTTTTGAATTAATAAATTATAAATAAAAAAAAAACAGTGCATGTGTGTGTGCTCATGTGTGCTCATGTGTGTATAGGAGAGGTCTGGTGCTCCATATGTTCCATTTGCCCCCTATGGAGCATCACTCATCATCTCTGTACACACACCATGCACACACACACACACACACACACACACACACACACACACACACACACACACACACACACACACACACACACACACACACACACACACACGCACACACACACAAGAACGCACAGAATATGTCCCTCCTTTGCCCAAATTCTTTGGTGTTTTGTTATGCCAGTCCAACCTTATCTGTATTCTTTGTATTATTCCCTGGAGGTTTTTAACCCTGGTTTGTAACTGGACCACACTTAATTTGTTGTATTGTTGTACGATCTGATTTGTTTGTGGTTCCCTTTGTGGTTTTTACAAAACTAAAGAACATTTGTTGTTTAAATATATGGTTCTGTATGGTGTTGAGAAAGGAGAAAGCTTCACATAAATTTATGCCCCCCCAAAAAATCAGAGAAAGTACAAGAAAAAGAAAGAGAAGAAATACTGTGTTTAGGTGTGTGTGTGTGTGTGTGTGTGTGTGTGTGTGTGACTTTGTCTATGTCTGTGTGTGAATGAGAGGTGGTCAAATGTGGTTAGAGGAACAGTGACCTCTTTATCCCTAGAGGGTGGAAGAGCCAGTGATATCCTTTCATTTGCTGCTTAGCTGATAACACATTGTACCACCACCTAATGTCTTTTCTTTTCTCTCCTACAATCTGGCTCCCTCACTTTCCTATCAACACCTGCTGCCTTACTTTTTCTCCCTTTCCTCTACTTATCAGTCTCGCTCTCCATTTATTTCCCCCAGGCCTTCTCTCTGTCTCTCCACTGCTCCTGTCTGCAGGAATGAATCAGATGTAAGAGGCCAAACAAGATTTTCAACCCATTGCTTTTGATTAAGTGACTTAACACAGAGGTCTGCGGCCCGGCAATATCACTAATGGTCCGAAAAAAGAGAGATAGTGTTTGGTAAAAAGAGAGAGAGGCAGGAGAGGAGGGAGAGAGAAAGTCAGCCGTGGGCTAAATCTCCGGCAAGTAGTACCATTATCCCAGACTAAAAGAGAAAGTGATTATGAACTTAAAAAGGAGCTTTGCACTTATAGCTTTCTCCACTGCAAGTTTAGTTGGAGAATTACGCGTAAGCCGGATTTAGATTCACGCAAATGCCTTTTTAAACAGTTGAAATATAAGGGGAGAATAGAAGCCCCACATTGCAAGTGAAGAAAGACGGACAATAGTGGAACCATGCTTTCAGCACTGTTTCACTGTAGATCTCTTCAAATATCTCTTGTTTAATTCATACTCATTATCAGTTGCTTGTATTTATTTTCAGAAAGGCTGGTGGGAATATAACTATATTATGATATTTTTATTTTTTGGCAGTTCAAAGGAACCAAGAGTGGAATTTCATAAACCAAAAAGCACTTCATATTAAGGCTTTACAAGCAGATAGGTAATTCTACAAATGTTGCTTTTATGGAAATGCAAAACATATGTCGCTACTTATCTGATTTCTAGCAGGATATCAAAACAATTTGGGATTTGATCTCTGTGATGACAGTGTATACTTAAAACATCCCCCTTCCCCCCCAAACATAGAAATCACATATTTATAATCTGTTTTTATTTGTAGGGTGTTTTTTGATGATTATTTCAAAAACATCAATGCCATTCTATAAACACTTTAAAAAAAATGAACATGTTGTTTTGTTGAGTTATTTGTCAAGGGATTTACATTATAATATCTGCTCTTTTTTACCCGTCTTAAGTCCTGTAATGAGTTTCCATTTCAACATTTGGTAAACTGCAAGTGTTAACTCGAGGCAAAGGAAAACACTCAGCATGTATTGATATGTATGCAATTCCTGAATAACAAATGTGAGAGAAAAATAAATAGTGGCCTCATTTACAGGCTCGGGGGGGGGGGGGGAACTATTCAAGTGACTTTTGAGGACCATTACAGAATTTTTGCCACTGTGAATCCAAATGCTTAAATGAGGCATCGTAAAGAAAATGTATTACGTTTTTTGGAATTTCTCTGCAAGTTATTGCTTTGTGCACCGATCAGTGTTCACCTGGTGAGTTCAGTGCTTGTGTTAAAAGACATTTGAGTGTTCAGGTGCTTGTGTGATCTTCCAACTGCACTTATATTGGTGTACATGTGAGGATATGTTTATGTGTGTGTGTGTGTGTGTGTGTGTGTGTGTGTGTGTGTGTGTGTGTGTGTGTGTGTGCGTGTGTGTGTGTGTGTGTGTGTGTGTGTGCACATGTGTGTGTGTGCACATGTGTGTGTGTGTGTGTGTGTGTGTTTCTCTTTGCACATTAGCGGTAATTATAGTCAGTAATAACCCTAACGAGGAGAGAGGGACAGGCTGTGTTCAGAGCAGCAATTACAAGTTAATCAGCTATCATGTTGTTGGGAGTAATTAGGCAATGCTGTGAAGAGGATTGAGATCTCAGATATTTACTACCATAGTGTGGGAGTAGTTTTGTTATGTTTGTGTGATAAGAAAGATGGATAGACTTTTGGAGGGCCTTTTGGAATTGTTAGTGGACACATTTTTTAATCCATTTTGGTGTCATCAAAGCTGATTGAACTGCAGGCAGTAGTTGGGGAATGAACTGTAGGAAGCCAACAGCATTCCCGATCTCATTAACAAATTCTATTCTTTGTTGAATACAGGAAAAAAATCCATAAAGCAGTTTTATATGAAGGTGTTTTTGGAGCAAAATGTTTCTCTGTGACTACAAAAATATACTATTACACATGTGTGACTATTTTCCACAAGAACAAATTCCACCATCACAGGAGCTCAGGAGTTTTGCTCCAAAAATACCTTCAAAGTTTCACACTATGTCTTAGCCACCCCGTCTGGCTGTTAAAAGCATCAAGCTTGATGTAGTTGTGACTTGATATGAGTGAATATATAGAGATGCTTAAATCTTCAGACAGTAATTGAGTGACCTGATAATGAAACAGCTTTTCTGATCAAAGTAAGTAATAATATTATGAAATCAACTATATTGTAAAGGAGAAGTAAGGAAAGTACTCTGTTTCCCCTTTGTTCCAGAACAGACAGAACTACAACATCCCAGCAAAGACAACAGAGGAGGGAAGCCATCCTTTGGATCTTAAAGAAAACAGTATTAGCCTGAAATATAGTGCAAAGAAATGTTTTTTTTGTTTGTTTGATAGAACCACACACAAGTCCAGTTCCTTTTGGACTCAACTTTGATAGGAGCCTGCTATGTAAGTCTGCTACATCCGTCTAACATCAAAGTGAAACATCAGTCATAGCAGACACAGATGGTGTTGCTGAATCAGACTCTTGAAGGCCCGTGCAGACCGCTCTTGTCAGTGACTCCTGCAAAACCTTGAGCCTGAATAGAGGGTGTCCCAACTCTGTGGAAAACCTCCTGCTTTGTTTAGTCGCAAAGAGTACACAGCCCAAGAAGCAAAATCACATTAGACCCATGGTCCTCACTTCTTCCTTGATGAAGAACATGGAGATTCATTCTCTACAATCTCCACTGGTAAACTAAAATGTTGACCCTTTTCAATCCACTTACCATCTGACACGTCCCTGGTACATCTATATTCAATGAGATATATTCTGTGTGTAATCATACATTCTGCGCAACACTTTCTTCTACACTCTGCAATACTTTATATATAACTACGATATTTTAATCGAAATAAGATGTTTCCTTTCCTAGGAACTCTATAAGAAGAGATGCCGTCGAAGGTTTTTATCAATCAACATAGTTACATAAAGGCATTCTTGAGTCCATGCAGGAAATAATTAATAACATTGTTGTTGTATTCTTTGATGCAAGTGTTCAAGTAGAAACACAATGCTTGTATGATGTTAAGTTTTGGTGATAAGACTTTCAGGGCATTCAGGGTGTTGAAGAGCTGCTTCAGATTCTCTTCTTTGCAGACAGCTACAGTCTGAGTGCAAATCAAGCATATTCGTTTGGGATTGTCCATTATAAGAATACTTAAATGAAAAGTCAAGTTAGCTTCAAACTGGTGGTTTTCCTGGTTGACTGTGCCTTTTTTTCTGACTGGCTATGTTGACTTTGTTGGGAGATATATCGATTATTAAAACTTTAGCTTGGCTTGTTAGATTACACCGCTGGCTGAACTGGTACCTGCACATGCAAGAAGTCAAGACTTGTCCTGCAATAGATTTATATTGTATAAATAAAAATTGTGGAATTAATTGATTGGTAATTCATCAACAAATAGAGGCTTGATCCTTTCTCAGGGTTTGTTGGAAAAGAGATGAGGTATAGTGCTGAAAGAAAATGAAAATTTGCAACTTCTTATTGACTTCGTACCTGCTTTATCAAGTGCCATTCTGTTTTCCTTTCCTTGTCCTTTTCAATGTTTCAACAAATTATTAGTAAAACTGTTTATTTTTATTTTCCTACAAAAGAAAAATAAATAATATCCTATTGAATTGAACATGCCACCACAGTCTAATCAGGGCTTCCTCTTTCATGAGTAAACACTGATCCAACAAGCTGACATGACTGTGGTGCAGTAGAGTCTCTACATCTGAAGGCTTGAATGCAAGCTGTCCTAAGAAGTGTCCTATTTTATATGGGACTTCAATTTTAACAACTACGTAAAGGACATCCTTTACCTCATGATGTATGAGACAGGACACTACACAGATTCCCTGGTCCCACAGAGGACCTATAGACGTTCTTCAGAAGAGGATCAAAAATATAACAGGGATTTTATAAATATCAGCCATTTTGGCTTCTCTGAGTGTCATCTAGATTGTGATTGTGAGGGGCAAGCAATTATTACAGATCAGTTACATCATCAAAAACAAAAAAATAGAAAATTCTTGCTTATAGAATATCTATAATAGCACATTTCATAATGCAACCAGTCTTGAATGATTAAATGCAGCTGTTAATTTATTAATTTTACAAACTTAATTACATTTTTCTTTACATTTGAGTCTGGTATAGTTTGTCTGTTGCCTGGAGTGATGAGAAGCGATTATAACGCTTGAAAAGGGGTTAGAAGATAGAATCTCATTACAAATCTGGAGAGAGAGACACACTGAGCAGCACCCATAACCCAATTAAAACAGGAGCAAATAAAAAGGCAACATAATGAATGGATGTGTGTTGATTGAAAAAATACATCTTTAGGGATATTTGCTGGAAAATAACAATTATTTCTCAAAATGTTTTAAAAGAAAGCTTTTTAAAAAATTCGGACAATTTAAAAATAATTTTATTGCAGAAAAAAGTCCAGGGAGCATAGTCTGGTTGTCACAGACAAATGACATTTACTTTAAAAGAGACGTCATCATTTTCAAAGTTGGAATTATCGCACTGACTTACACTGAAGTGAGATGAGTGTAGAGCCTGATAGTAAACAACATGGAAACATTCAGGGTGTTGTTCTTGTTGTAATTAACTGCCTTGATTGATTTTGACTGCTGCTTGCTTTTGAGTGGCATTTCATCATGATGTTCTTTAAATACTTCCACTCCCTGCTTATAAAGCAACAATTAAAAGAGTCATTTGCATCTAACATTATACCCTCTATTAGCCAGTGAGAGAAAAACATTAAAAATGGGGGGAAAGGTTGCTGAGTAAAGGCACAAAAACAATTATGATGTTATGCCAATATTAAAGCAGCAGCTTTCACACACAAAACAGAGAACAAATATTTCAATGCAAACGCTCAGCTTCAGACCTTTCGCTTTGCAACACCAAGCTGATTTATGGGAAATGTGACTGCCAGTTCCATGACCCTGCGACAGTACTCCATGTCTGACCCCTTGGTGCACAGACAATCTCTCATGCACTCAAACATACATGTGTAGGCACCCAGCCATCACTCGTAGGAATATGAGTTGCAACAGCAAAGACAAGGGGTCCACAGGCTGTCCTTGGGGCTGATTGGCAGAGAGTTGTCAAACACTCATGGCAGGAACAAGCCCCCCCTCCCAAAAAAAAATCAATTTCAATCAACGTGGAGACGCAATATTATCAAATGTCAAGTCCACTGTGGCACACGGCCCCATGCCGCAACAAAAAAAATTATTCCTGACAGCCACTTGGCCACTTAATTAAGTGCAAAAAGGGGACAAAAAAGAGAGGGGGGGGGGGGAGGCAGTGGTGAAAGGACAGGAGGCGGTTTGAAGGGAACATTAGAGTCAAAATACTCCAATTGGTCGGTTTGCCTATTTTGGTGGGGTTGACTGGTCTTATTGACAAGGCCTTGGAATGATAGCCTCACAAGGGAGCCGTTAGGGAGATAGGCAGGACAGGGAGGTCTGGATACAGGAAGAAAGGGGAAGTAAAAAAGATGAAATTAAGAAAAAAAAGAGGTGCAATATAAGTGTAAATTAAAAAAAAAAATTGGGAGGACAGAGGAAGATAAGATGGAGCAGGCTTAGAAGCAGAATGTTTGTGGAAAGGTCAACAGGATAAGCAGAGAGGGGGAATATGTATTACAAGAGGAACAGGGAGAGGGACAAAGTTAGGGAGAGTTGTGGTTGGTAAGAAATAAAAAATGTGCATTTGGATGAGGGGGCGAAAGAATTAAGCAGAAGGGAAAAGGGAAAGTAGAAAATGTAGAGATTGACGAGTTGAGAGGGTACACAGAGGGATACAGGAAGAGGAAGAATAGAGGAGTAAGTGGGATTTTATTGACAAGGATCTCCCTCCACACACACATACATGCGCTCACTCCCATCTGCTTGGCAGCTCTCTTGATATTGAAATGATTCCATGGGAAATAAATCACATTTCGATTGGTAGGTAATTGCTGAGGATCGATCAACATGTTCTGCTTGACTCTCCCAGGGATTCTCCCCCTTTGTACAAACACACACACATGCATGCACACTCATTTGTTGTCAATGGGGACCTTGAACCTCAAGGGACAACTGCTACCTGATTGGGCGAATCAGTAAACATGAGCTGCTGATTGCTCCTATGCAGATTTATATGAAGGGGCAGGTGGTTGGAAACAAGAAAGATTGAAAGAGACTGACTTGGACGATGGGAAGAAAGGAAAGGGAGATAAATGTAAAAAAAAAAAAAAAAATCCCAAGGATAAAAAATGTAAAATGAAAACTTGTGGACTTAAAGATTTGATCAAGTCATAAAGAAAGGAACATCAGAAAATATGTACATTATATTTACTATGTTAATATAATATGTACTATCGAGTTTTTACCATACTTATTGCATGTATTTATTTCCACTAGACAGAGGGTAAGATGTAACCTTTAGAATGATGTAAGATTGTGCTCAGCATGCTTCAAAAAGGCTAGCCTGATTCAAGAATGAGTAATTTGGATCAATTCTGAAATCAGTCAGCGGTTAGAGGTCCGTCTCCCTCATGATAAAGTATGATTTATAAATGGCTAGAGGTCATTATGACTCTACAGGCGCTTTATAAGGCTAAATGCGAATGGCCTTTCTACTCGTGTTCTCTGCAAGACAGGGACAAGCAGGTTGTCAATACAGAAATAACCCCGCTGGAGGGCTGAAAAGGCACACACACATATAACCACATGCACAGAAATATACACTTCAAAACCAAATGCCTGTTTACACACATCCAATAACACATGAAAAACATGAACACCCGGAGAGACAAGCAATATATTGTTGCAAAAAAAGGGTTATTTTGTAAAGTGTAAAATTCTTCTTTCATTATGCAAATGCACAATGTCAACCAATTTACTGTCAACTCTTGCAGAGCAGCACATCTACACAGGCAAAGACACAGTCAAAACAATGCAATGAATGAGTAAATGTGAGATTAGACTGCCATCTGATTTAAAGAAGCCACAAGCATTGTAAACAGTAGTATTGATTTTTCTTTTTCAATAAAATACATGTACAATTTATGTGACTTCTTAAGACAAATCAATGGAATCTTTGGGTGTATAACATTTTTTTTTCTCACACAGTTAATACAAATAGAAGGGTTGTTATTAAAGCATTTAACCTGAAAAGCTTATTAGCTTATTGTAAAAAAAGAAAATGATTTATAACCAACCTTGAAACAGCTGATTGACATCATTTTGAGTATTTATTAGAATCTAAAGTCTTGATTACAGAGAAGAGCACTGACTGAGACTCGCAAAGACTGTTTAAAATTGTCCTAAAATAATTCTCTCATTTGAAGATAGACTTTTGTCATCTGGTTAATACTGCATTTTCATATCAGAAATTACATTGAGCAACAAACATGTAAAAAAAAATATATATATTAAATGAATAACAATGATATGATATCGAGAGTCTGAAGAAACCAATATTTCACTTAAAGAATCATGCAGCAGATATTATATGCAGATTAACTAACGCAATGACAGTGTATACTTATTTGAGTGCGTGGTAGGAAGTGGAAATGGTTTGAGTTTTCACACTACTTAATTTGGCTGCTTAATTTTTTAAGAGGGTTTTGTAATGTATCAGAATTACTTTCCCTTTAGAGGTTTACTTTTCTGAATATTATTCTAAAAGGTCACCGCTTAAACATCAGCGCTCAAAATAACCCCTATGAGCTTTTTCCATATTCAATCATGCCTATGACGCCGCTGTAGTATTGTTTATTTCTATGTTACATTCTAGCTCAATGGTCAGCACACAGCACATGGTGTAAAAGTGTGCAGACAACTCTCCACTGATCCAGCACGAGTTTGTCAATTAGTAACACAGGCCTTAAAATGTTCTGGATCAGCCTGGATATGTGCTAACTTATAACACAGTATTTACATGGCAACAACTCACTTTACATGCATGTGGGGCACTTTGAGCAGAGATGCACCAATTTCAACATCTTTGACTGATTTCCAATCTTGGCCAAAAAACATTTTTTTTCTTATAAATGACAGCAAAAACAAATTATTTATGAAAATATTGTTTGTGGTGTTTTGATCTGGGTCTCTGTAACCAGGAGCACCTCGTGTTATTATGTCATCACTCCTTCCATAAAGACTGATCAAGACACCCCTCCTGTGCCAGATTATCCCACTACTAGCGTTACCTTGTAAAGTTGTTGAAGTGATTTTTGTTCATGTGTTTTAATCATGGACTCACCTGTTTTCTTTTGTGTGCAGCCTGCCTGTGAGCCTCACCGCCTACCTGTGCTTCCTTTTCACCTTGCTGCACAAGAGTTTTCCACCGGGAGAGCTTGCTTGCCTCTTTTCCTGCGCCTGCCTTAAACCTTTTAATTTACAACAATCAGCATTAAACACCTTAAAAACTGACTTTGTGTCCGTTTATGCATCTTGGGGTCCAAACTCTAAAATCTAACGTAACAGAAAATTATTTTTATATTTATATTAAAACTGACTGTTCATTACAAAATCTCTCATTCTCACTCAAACTAACTACATTAGAACATGTTGACTGTCATACCCTTTATTTCCTGTATCCTCCTTTATTTGTATCCAGTAATTAATATTTGGATATATGTTAAGTCTCTTGATATACAGTATGCAAAGTAAAACGAAAAAAAAGCTGTAAAATGATTATATTCTAGAAATATTCAGCCATTATTTACACTCTAAAGCCCTATAGTTTTTAATGCAGTTCATTAATTAATCAGATTATAGAAACAACTATAATTTGATTTATTCAGCTGAACCTGCACGTGTTTCTCTGTTTCTCACTGCCTTGGTGAAAGCTATTTGTGGATGAAGAGTTTTTATCATATATCCATTTATTATCAATATTAATAAATGTTTTTTCCTGCACAGTGATACTTCTCACATCAGGTCAAACTTTTAATAACGTGCTCATACACAGAGGTTTTATCATTTTAATGTCCCTCTGTAACCAAGTAATATTACAGAATACAAAAACTGTCTTTTTCCTTTTTATAGAGGCGCTAACATGTTGAAGACAGAGGAGTCTTTCCAAAATTGTTGTCAAAAAGTTTAGAACACATGTACAACTTGATTTTAAGTTAAGCATGGTTAAAACAAAAAATAGACTAAAGGTTGACAGCTTTAGCCATGTAGTGTTTCTGCAAGGCACTATTGCCTTGTATGTCAATAGAGCTACCTCATTATTACCATCCACAACTATAATTGAGATGTAAATGAGCTTTCATCTTTGTCTTCAATGTACATTTATATAAATCCCATCTGACATTGAAAATGGGCAGGTTTGAAGTCATATTCTAACTCTTTTGTTTTGTAGACTTACACTTAATGAGGGATGGTCAGTTAATAAAAAAAGGACATTTTCAAAATGTTTGATGTATCTGTTTCTTATCGGTATATTTGGAGGTCTATAGTCACACAAACACACATCGGCTTCACACCTGAGGGTGAGTTGTGTAAATAAGCATGTCTTCACCCCTGCGAGGAGGTCAGAACACCAATCCATCTAGCTCTGCCTTGGGTCGTTATACTCACACATGCCAAAAAGCACAGTTTCTGTCATTCAAACATCTACAAAGTTGTATCATTTCTTTGTCTTTCAACAGGAACACACACACATAAAACCTCTTTCGCCCTGCAGCCATCATTTAGTGGTTTGTGTTCAGAAAGTGTGTTGGATGTGTAATACAAGAGATGACATGAGAAGACACAGGAAGACAGAATGCTGTCCAGAGGTCACCATGTGTGTGTCTGTGAAGCATTAATGTATTTGATACACAGAGTTCGCCAACACCTGTAGAGTACTGTTCATTCTTCATGCTTAATGTCTTTTTCAACACACGCACACACACACACACACACACACACACACCAGGGATGCTGTGGCTCAGTGGTAGAGTTGGTCGTCTCTCAACTGTAACGTTGGAGGTTCCAGCCTCAGCTCCTTCAACCCACATTTTGAAGTGCCCTTGGGCAAGACACTGAACCCAACAGTGTTCCTGCTGGTATTAACATCTGTGTTTGAATGCGTATAAATAGGAGTAGTCAATACTGACAGTCACTTTAGATAGCAGCCTCTGCCATCACTGTGTGAATTTGAGTTAATGGGTGAATGTGACATGTAGTGTTACATGTCACAGCATTCAAGTTTTTTTTCTCCATTTTTTTGTTTACGTTTATTCACGTTTATTTTGGTTTACCTACGTACGACAGAGAAATGGGTGTACGGTCATTTCCACGCAAATTTCGGCACTTTACAATCTGGATGTGAGCGGAGGATACTCTCACATCCCACGCCAGGTCTCAGCTCGTGTACGCACATGTTCAACTCAGTGTCGACTTGCGGTGCAGCGAATCTGTCTGTGTCGGAGAATCATTAGATCATACTAGTGCAGTGCCTGTTCAGACAGACAGATAGAGGTTCACAGATTTACCGTCAGTTAAGTTATTGCATTTAAAATGTATTTTATATTACGCTCCACCTCAAACGATCTCTGTAGGCTACATTGCTTTTTAAATAATGTTGAGCAGCACAAGCTTTCAGATGATTTCTTTAGTTGTGTGTTATATTTGATGAATTAATGTTTTTTTTATCAATTTACTTTCAGATAAGAGAGGCTGCTTTCAGTAAATACATAAACGTTCGCATGCGCACAGGAATATCACTGCAGAAAATATTGAGAGAAATTTAAACAAAAAATAGTTACGGTACTTTAAAGAAAATATCTAAAGGAAACTAAATAAAACTTTTAGACTTTGAAATAGGATTTTTTTTTTTAAACAACTGCGACTGAGCTCAGGATTTGTCAGGATGATGGCTGTTTTACTCCTAACATTTTTACTGTTTGAAGCTGGTGTGTGCAACAGCTGACCCTTTAAAAATATCAATAATAGATCAAAACTAATCGGTATGTCTGGGGATTTAAATAATCAATAATACGCTGGTGTGCCACATGAGTAAATGCACACAGCGAACGCAAAGAGGCCAGACTACATGTGACATAATAACTAATAAAGACATCTAGGGTGTTCAGTTCTTATGTTTGGAAAGTAGGCTATTCAGATGAGAAATACACACAACCTTTGGTCACTTTATTCATTTGATGCAAGAAGTTTCAGGTTAACATTAATCTCTTTAAAAGTCTCATTAAAGCAAGCAGGGAGCCCGTCTGTGCAGCAGTCGTTCTCTGACACAGACGCAGTTTCCTCTGTGTGTTCTTCAGCATTCACAGCCACTTCTGCTGTAATACACTGTATACATGAAACAAGCCTATCTATGTGCATACAGTACATGCGTATACACTTACAGTAAAGATATAGACATACTGTAAATGCAGACACACATTGGTATAAACATAAATCATTACATTTTGACCACAACATAAAAAAAGCATGTTGTGGTTATGGGGCATTAGCGTTTGTATTTACCATCCTGACCATCACTTAACAGGGCTCACTTTCTGTGTGTGTTTGTGTGTGTATGAACATGTTTGTCAGTGTGTTAAAGCTTTTAGTGGAACAGAGACTGAGCAATTCCTCTTCTCTAACTGTCAGAGAGACCTCATCTCATCTCTCATTGTTTTTTCTGTGGTTCACACTAATACACAGACGCACAAACACACACTTCAGAGTGCAGGTCCTTCCTTGTTTGCCCTCCCTGTGCACAAAACTCCACCTCTGCCCTCACACTCCTTTTATGCTCTTAAATATTGATAAGTAGCTTTGCAACATTAATATCTTAGATGGCTTACAAGAACACTTAAATAAAATCTCACTCCCCCCTCCTATTCCCCCTCTCTTTCTCTCCTCCAGCTTCTCACTTGTTTATTCATTTGTATAATGCGTTTGTCTGGTTTGGAAAAGGAGGGGGGGTTGAGGGGGACAAGAGGATTATAGGGAGTGTGTATGTTTGTGAATGTTTGCATAATGAAATTGGGTGTTCCCTTTTTGCAGGATGTAGAATTTTTGACTTATATTTGTGCAAAAAAAGGACAATATGCATTGCCTTTTTTGGCAAGTTAAAGCATGCAGCGGCAACTGATTCTGATTATCTGGTGTGTGTGATTTTAAATCTCCTTACTGGACACCATAATAATTCCCCTCTGAAACTATCTTGAGTCTATAATGACATGAGAGACAGCATTGTTGTGTTCAAATTATTTCTGTCCTCTCACTGCCCTACAATCAAAAGGACAAAACATTTAGATATAAGGGAACATAAAGAGGAGTATGGCAACATTCAGAGAAAACCTTGTGTTGAGTAAATTTAATGCAATATTCTTAAGAAGCTGTGAACAGAGGTGAACAGAATTGATTAACAACAACTGTAACTGTACTGAAATTGGCTGTAATTGTGAAGAACGGTGTATTCAATAATTTGAAGGAATTTGTGTACTTCAATTCCAACTGTCTAGTTGCCTTGTCAGATAAAATGTGTTACACACCACTCAAACTTGTTCTTTTTTTTATAGCAGAACAAAATGTTATATGGTATTATGCCCTTCTACAGTGTTACTGTCCTGCATTTGCCTCTTTCATTTTAAATGGTAGAAAGAAATAGGGTGAACAGACAAAAAGCACAAGGCCTATTCCCCTACAAACATCTTATTCAGTTGCATTCAGCTGTGAAAAAAATGTCACTGGTTCAAATCCAAGGATAGACCAAAGTATTCAAAGTGGTCTGGTTAGTTGAGGAGCCAGTTAATCTCTTTAGAACTGCAGGGTTCTGAACTGAATTCTATTGAACAACGCACTAAAACCTCAACTACTCTGCCCCTGCGTGCAGTCCCCTTTATCTGACATCTCTCCATTATTGCATGTCGATAGGTCCTGTTTGTGCATGTGTATGTATTTCAGGTAAATGTGTGTAAGTAGCTTGTATTTAAATAGAAGAGTATAGAGCTGAATTTTGCCTCAGGGATAAATAAAGTATATACAATTCTTAAGAATATTAATCATTTAGGAAGCTCATTTCACAATCAAGTGATAACCAAAAGTCCTTAACACCTATTCCACAGTACAGGCAATTCAAGGTGTGTGTCAAGACGCTTTGTTTTGTCTGGGATCTGCTATGTGGGCAGCTATAATAGTCAAGTGGCTAATCCCTCCCAGTTGGTCCTTAATCTGGTTCTAATCCCTTTATAACTCTCTCCCCCTCAGAGGACCTCAGTGGGGTTAATTCTTGACATGTTACACAACAGGAACGCGCACCGAAACACACACTAACGCAAATACAAACAGACCGACACTCTTGTGCCTGAAAGTGCTAAAAGATCAGGTTAATTGAAAATGGATTTCATGATTGAGAATGAGAGCATAGTTCACTCTTTAGAAGAGCTCATGTCCCGAGAGGCACTGAGAGTGTTACTTTTTAAGTCGCGTACCGGCAGCCATCTGTAGAATACGTCACAGGCCTGACATGCAAATTCTGATAACACTTCGATTTGCTTTTCAAAATCAAAGCTCAATCTGTTTTTTTATTTGATGAGACTCCCCATGTTTTATTCTCAATTTGTTTCTGGGACAATTATTTAGTGACTATATTCAATTGCAAAGCTCTTTTTTGGAGTCCCTGCTAAACTATTTAAAAAACGTCATTAAACAGGAAGGCTGTAGGATCATGTTGTTAATAATTAATAAGTTATAGTTAAAAGTTACAGCAATAAGTGTTTAATTACAAGGGACCCCTTTCACATCAGCCTAATCAATATATTAAGTGACTTTGCCAACAAAGAATACATGTTCATTTTAAATGAGACAATTAAAGGTTATTCTTTAAGCTATTGAGATGCTTAATTGCTTTTCACTAACATTTAATTTATATACTCTAAAGTTGCAGGGTGTCACATTCATAAGAAAAAAGTAGGAAGTGAACCCAATTGCAGAAACCAAAAAATAATTGATTTAACAAAAAGTCAAAAACAAGGCTACTATAAAGATCATCAAAAAATCAACAAATAGGGAAAAACTCAAACTTCAGGAAGCCAAACGCAGACAAAACAGGACCACGGGTTGGTAGACAACTGACAATGAAGTGACACCTAGGGTGGCAACACAGAGACTAAATAGACAGGGTAATCAAACACAGGTGAGACCAACAAGACACAGGTGAGGACAATGACGGTAATCAGAACTGGAGGGAAACATACAGAGACAAGTAACAAAAGAAGGAATAAACTAACAAAACAAAAGTAAACCATGACACAGGGATCCAAATTGATCCAAAGTGACCCATGGGTACATCTTGTTGAAGATCACTTTATATACCCACATTGAACTTTTCATTGCAAGTAAAATCAGTATAACAAGTGGCTTAAAATTACCCCTCCCACACACACACACACACACACACACACACACACACACACACACACACACACACACACACACACACACACACACACACACACACACACACACACACACACACACAAAGAACTCTTCACAGTTACAATGACAAAAAGGCCTTTTTGACCATGTATTTACCAGAGCGCAGCCTCTTCCTTCAAAGAGACAAATATTTGGTCCAGAGAGTTTGCCATATATGTGTGTGCACACATTATGTGGTGTTTTTTTCCGGAGGAAACCAAATGGAGAAGAGTGATGGACCGATGTACAGCGAGGTTCATCAAAGTCAAGGCATGCGACAGCATTCATTTTTCATTGGCTGAGGGGTCCCGCACACCTGCAACCTGCAGCAGCCAGCCCACCTGAGAGGAAGGGATGGAGAGAAGGATGAGAGGGAAGAAGAAAGATGGGGGTATAGAAAAAGAGTAAAAAACAAACATGAGGAAGAGTTGTTGGTAGAAATCAAGGGTATGAGGTAAGGAGAGAGAGGAAGACACTGGTGGTTGGGACAGTTTGAACGACAGCGTTCTCCCTTTTACATTTCACACCCGGACGCTCTTTTCACTGCTAGGGGGAGGAACAAAGGAGGAGGTGTTGAGTAGGTATGTGTTGTGTGTGTTGTTTTGCTCAAGGGAGAAAGGTTGGGAGATACATTCTGAAGATGTTATTATTATACGTTTACCTTGTTTTGGTCTCAGAGGAAAGCCAAAAAAAGACACAAACATACACCCTAACCACGCAATAGTGCACAGAGACATGCAACCAAACTTTGAGATTTTATCAGAATGGGACAATAAATTAACTAATTTCAATAGTTTGTAAATTTTAATTTGTAAAATAAGCCATACTTTATTTCAGTTGCTCCAGTTGTCTTTCCAATGATCAGTTTATCATATATCTGTGTTTTTATACATTAGAATTAAGTTAATTGCTTGAGATAAGGACAAAGTGAAAAAAGAAAATCAACAAGCTTCTATATGTAATATAAGGTCACGCAAATGAATTACAGACTTCTTCGAGCTGAATCAGAAGATTTCCTGCGAGCAGCACACATAAACATACACATGTCTTAGCTCTGAAATTGGACTTTCAAATTAAGATAATAATGAAAAGAATTTCAATATGATTGTGATTCTCATGAAGACTTTTTTCATCTTAACTGTTCGCCTGTTTACAACCCATCTAACTGTCTATTTGCCAACAACACATGTTAATACACGTGTTGTTGGCACTTTATTCACAGATTTGATCATCATTCTTTTAGAAGAAATGTAAAAAATGATTACCAATTTTGAAAAAAAAAAAAAAAAGTTGCAATAAACGTGAAATCTATTGATTAACAAATATTGAATTTGTTGAGAATACCAGTGGGGACAGTAGTGTACATCTATCAACCAATCACAATACAGAGAAAGGTGTGTTTAGAGTGTAATGTCACTTCAAATAATATTTCAATGATCGGTTAAAAAAGTGAAACACTCCAGGTAATTTAGTTTTTGTAAGTGTCTCTCTATGTGAGTTTGTGGTGTGTGTGTGTGTGTGTGTGTGTGTGTGGGGGGGGGGGGGGGTGTCACTGTATCCATGTGATGTCCATCGCACCTGTCACCAAACGTTTGATTGTACAAACATCTTCGCCGTTCCCTCTGGCAATAGGAATCCAGCATCTATCTGCTGAACTACAGACGATACTAGAGCCATCACTAAGGCAATGTCATATACACACACACACACACACACACACACACACACACACACACACACACATACTAATTCACACTTATAGACAAATACAAATGCAGGCATCAACAAATATAAACTGACACAATGTGACAGAAACACACTTATATCCACATGGTCCAGCAGACACACTTAGCACATGCACCGCTTCTCTGGTTCAAGCATACAAACTCTCACTCACTCTCAACAGACATCTCACACTGGAAATGAAGCTAATCCATCACATGGAGGACATACACACCAACACAGCAGGCATTGTCACCTTCACACCTCACCTACTATCATTGTGACATCCATGCCTGCTGGACACTACAGCTGCTGTTATGAATACATAAACACACACTTACACACATGGGAGCCCAACATATACAACACCAAATAAATGCTCGTATTCTATAGTTAAAATGCAATACAATTGTATTCTGGCTTGGTGATATTGGTGGTGTTTTTAAGTTTTTTGACAAGGTAAAAGCCGCTTTGCACCCATCTTCAAAGTACTGTATTTGAATATTTGCTGTGGGTTTTTTTTTTTTCATTGTAGCACATTGTGGAATGATCGATTGTTGAAAACATTTTAACTTCAAAAAGGCATTTTAGGGCCTTCTATTGCGCTTACTTCCTTACAGCCATGGCTCAATGGAGCATATCAATTTAACAGAACTATATTAATATTATTAGTTGCGCCAAACCCTTTCCTTTGTGAAAAACAGTAAAAAAATTAAAAAAAAAAAAAAAGAAATTTAAAAGTACTACTGTGAACTACTGTGGGTCTTTATTCATCCAAATTAACATTCTCTGTCATTGCTATGAAAAATATCAAGTTGACAGCTAAACCGATAAAAAAGAATTGCAAAACAGAATTCTCTCCATAACAAAAACAACACAAATTCCTTGGTGAATCACTATCGCATGTATGACCAATGTACTGAAAGCGCTGAAGTGCCATCAACTAGCTTCCTGAAGGCAAGAGTAGCATATTTTCGTTGGTCTCTTGTTACTGGGCTGTAAATTTAGCGGATGGCTCTTGTCTCTGTGTATCGATCTGCTCTGTCACCTTGAACCTTGGTATTGACACATGGGGTGATGCTGAGCAAGGAAAAGTAGCAATTTACTGACCCCTCAATTATGACATTCATAGATGATGACATAACAGGGACATGGGGCTTTGAGACACAATCAGTTCGTCTAGGGATTTAATCCATTTGTTTGAGCTCTGTGCACCTAACACACACTGAAACACACACCAATAAAAGGCTTTCTGTCCTAAACAACATCTAATGGCACCCTGTGCGCTTGTGTGTTAGTGTGCCTGTGCACTCTGTGCAGTGTGTCACCATTGACAGCCAATCTAATGTTTGCTGTTGTCTTGTTCCCCAGACAGATGGTTCAATAGACCATGTCATTAGCAGAGTACAGTTTGCCATTTTAATGTCATATTAAAAACCCTATATTAATGGTGGAACAGCATGAGGCAAAACAATTTGTGCTCTCTGCTGAAACTATGGGTCAGTATCTATTGTAATGTGTATCAGTAAAGGGCATTTAATTACAGCGCAACAGTTGGACCCTTAATATTCTGCTAAAAACTCAGAACAATATAGGCGCAGGATGTGGGGGTGATTAGAGTGCTGCAGCACCCCCTGAAATCAAGTGCAAACAGAGCTCAATAGGCGGCTGTCTACAAATTCAGGGGTGCTGGTGTGAACCTCCGATGATTGAGTGTAGCCCCAATTATTATGTTTAATGTAAACCTATGGCTATTGTCAACTTCCCAGTTAACCTCTCTCTCTGCTCCACTCACTGTCACCCCCATCTCTCTCTCAATCTCTCAACCACTGACTCATTCTGCACTGTCCGACACAAATTACAGCAGGCAGAGAGGCAAGATACTACTAATAATAATAATACTTGTTTTATGTCTTTTCTCAGAGGTACTGAAATGTAACCAGAGCTCAATCAGCCAGAGTTGTGACATATTACAGCTCTTAAGGGAAATTCTACTCACTTTCTGATCAGAGATTATGCGAGTGGGCATGCTCGAGCATCAGTATTGCGGAGCTTGCCAAAGTCTTTAAGTGTAAATCATTGGAAAAATGTAATACTTCTCATGCACACAAACAAGATGGTTATTAGATTGTAAATCCAATGTTTTGTGGTTTTGAAAATGTGTTCCAAACCTTCACCTTTTGTGTATCCTTTCTGTGATGGACACATTTAGTCTAATAATGACAGTATGTCATGATGCCAAATGACTGCTGAATTAAATCAGAATCAGATTTATTGGCCAGGTATGCTTACACACACACAAGGAATTTAATGGTGAACTGGGCTCTCTTATGTAAAGGTACAACATTAAATGTCAACAATAAACATAATAGGCAAACACTAATATGTACAAGACTAAATAAGAAACAGTGCAGTGGTGAGTAGTGCAAAAGATGCTGAAGTAACATGATAATAAAAAATGCAGTTATTTGACAGATGGGCTAATTAATTAAACAAGAAGTACTTTAATTAAGCTTTAGTATTTGTGAGTTATGATTTGTTATAATCAACAACATGTGTTTTTAAAATGTTGCTCTATTAAGAACACATTATGTATGAAAACATTAATACTTAAATTATTAAATTCATATTGTTCATTATCATACATAAAAACAGCACTCATTCCAAAAGTGCAAATGACTACTTTTGAGACCGTTTGCTGCCTTTAAAATAATTATGATCTTTCAGTGACCCAACTCTGGGTCATGACCTTCACATGAAGTACACTGCTATATTGCATTACAAATGGATTTCAAATTGAAGTAATATCAGATTTCCCATATTTGATTCAGTAAGTAGTGGCCAGGGGCAGCCCAGCCATCGTTAATACAGTATTCACAATCCATTGATGAGATCATGAAAAACTGTGTGTGTGTGTGTGTGTGTGTGTGTGTGTGTGTGTGTGTGTGTGTGTGGGGGGGGCCTTAGAAAACCCCACTCAGAGGTGCGTTAGACTCAGCCCTGTATGTACTTACACGCGTGAAAACATACACACACGCAGAAAGAGAAAGATACTCCCCAGGGCCTGTGTGCTCTCAGCGTTGACCGCTGAGGATGTGGGTCAGAATGGAAGGGCAAAAAGAGAGAGAGATGCTCTCAACAGACTACACAGATGGGCCTTAGTCACACACACTGGCAAACACACACAGACACATTCTATCTTGAAGGTCAGGGTTCACCTGGAAAAGCTCTGGCCACCCTCCATCCATCAGTTTTATTACTGAGCCATGTCAAAACAGAGACTGGACGTTAGATGCAGGATAGAAACAAAGTGCTCTTTAAACGAAGGAAATGGTAGTTACAGAGTAAAGTTGAAGTGAAGTAAATACACATATCTGTGTACTTGTGTAAAATGTCGAAGTAAAAACCAGGACTCAGACTTTACTTGTGTCGCTTTATGTGTCTGTTTCTACTCTATTTCTCATAGTATTCCCGTAGGAGAATGTTGGCCATTTTGTCCTGTCACTCCCAGGTGTTTTTTTCCCGCCTGTCCAATAATGACAGTTTAATTTGCCAGCCAATTACACCTGAGCAGTATTTAAATGAGCCAATCAGGACTTCTGACAGGATAACTACTTGCTTCAGTTAGCACTCAGAAAAAGAGGTCAATTAACTATGTGAGTCACTCAGTGATACTGTTTGTACTGTTTAGAGGTTGAGTATACCAACAGCAGTTCCTTTCTCTTAATTCTATTTTATTTGAGTAATGTAAGCAGAGACTTTACCATATAATACCATTCCAACAAAGGAGGATATCCTGTACAATAGCTTTGTTCTCTTGAAATGAATAGACGATAATTATAAATGTGTGGATTGTGCTAGACTGATGGTTAGACCTCTTTATTTAGTTTAGAGGAAATACAAAAAAAAGGGAAAAGATGGGTTTTAAAAAAGAGACAACAAAACAATCAAATTCAAACAAGATTATGTGAGGAAAAATGAAATGATACAAAAGGAAAACAGATTGACATGAGTTAGGGTTAGGGTTAGGGTTAATCTCCTTTTACCCTGTGTGTAAATAACATCCACTCATATCCTGCTCATTTACTTAATGGGGTCTTTTACTGAGACACTTTCTTAAGGTTGTAGGAGCCAAACATGTCAACTGTTCTCAAAAATAACACACTGAATTTGTACTTCTACTGTTAAAGGTGCAAATACAGTAAATAATTATCCAAAGTGATTTCCTGGACAGGTTTGTTTCAGTGTGTTTTCAGTGTGTATCTTAGTGTGTACTCCCTTGATTAAAAAGCCCCTTTAATCTTAGCTGTTCTCTGCTTTACCAAGGTCCCCATAAGCATAACTACATCCTGACCACACAATAGCTGTAACTGTGCTTTTTAATACCATGTGATGGTAAGTAAAAATAACCTGATCTTCAGATTAAATACATCTTTTACAGTCAAGCTTTCTGCTCTGCTCTGCTTTAAGCTTTTCCCTCAAACACACAAACACACTGAAAAGATACACACAAACACGATCCATAGATGTACACTTCCGTAAAACCACCATGCATTAAGTAAAAAACACTGAACACATACAATTATAGACGTTACCATGGCATAACCATGCTTAAAATATTGAATTCATCGAGGGGGCTTTGCAAATTGAACTCTCATGTGACCTGACCTGCAAGGCTTTATGGCACCCTGGAAAAATCACTTTGCCTTATGAGTATTTAAAATCTCTGAACGATCCTGCTCGGCTGTATTCAGACAAACAGGATAGAGGAATGACACAGGAACAAATGATGCCAGAGGGCAGGTTTAGTTGCCACTGTGACCAGGACTTTGATTTAGTCTTAAAGGTGATAATTCACCAGGTTGATCAATCAGTCAGTGTTGATTCAGTAACGCTGAAGAAGTTCGTTTTATGTGAATTCTCCAAATTGAACACCCAAGCATAATCGTTACTTATAAGAATGTTTTAATTATATTAAAATAGAATAGACAGAAAGTTTAATAAAATGCTCACGCTCTGTTCAGATGGAAGACCGTAGGCTACAACCTGAGACACCAGAGGGGCCAGAGAGCATCTCCACTCACGAGGCCCCTTCCTCAACGAACAGCAGCACATTTCCTGCCACTGTCAAATAGCACAGGACAAGTGCTCAAAAATAAAGCGAGGAGAAAATATCACAACCCACACCTCACCTTCATGATGGACAGCTAAACTACTTCACAGTAAATAACAATCTGCTATATTTAAATATGAATATGAATGCACATGTATATATTTGTGTGTGTGCCAAAGTACTGTTCTGCTTTGTACCTGTGCAAATGGCAAAAAAAAACTTCTATTATGTTATATTCTAAAGGATAAAACCAAATGAAATACAATTAAGACAACTATGAAAGCAAATCAGTGAAGAGAAGAAGGGGTTAACCTCACTGTGACCTAATTAAAAAATTTAAATTTAAAAAAATGAAACAGTTTTCTCACAGTAAATGTTGTGTTGTTATATGTTATTTCACCTCTGAGCCCTTCTTAATTTTTTACCTTCTGTGCCAAGGATGGTGTATGCTGCATCTTTCATCTGATTGATCTGTGTGTTTTGACTTCTCTGCTTGCTTTTCTTCCCTTTTTCTTTGTTTGATTGTATTACACTTATAACTGTATTGCCAGCATGTGCGCAATGAGAACAATATTTATATTGGTGTTCTACTTTCCCTTTGACTCAATGTTGTCATTTTCTCAGTTTTTCTTCTTTAAACTATGTTTTCTTATTATTCTTTTTGTTCTCTGCTATCTGCTTCCCTATCGATTGTGTGTTCCTGTTCCCTTTTTTTTTTCAAGAGGCTTTTTTTCTTCTTACTTACACCTGGGTTTGTGTATAGTGTTTATTTTCCTTTAAGTTTGTAGATGACTTTATGCCCGCTCTTCTGTGTGTGTGTGTGTGTGTGTGTGTGTGTGTGTGTGTGTGTGTGTGTGTGTGTGTGTGTGTGTGTGTGTGTGTGTGTGTGTGTGTGTGTGTGTGTGTGTGCAAGAGCAATAACAGTGGCGGAGCTGTAAGTAAATAATGAGGAGTAATCAAAGTTAATAGAACCCAATGGGAGCCACAGCTTCCGTATGTTGCAATAATCTCATTTAGAGAGAGAGGCAGATTTAGTGGATAATTGGGGCCTAAGTACTCACTGATTCCCCTGCTAACTAACTAACTAACTGAGCTGCTGTTTCTCATTTTTGTTTGCAATCATGCCGACACAGATGGAGCACTAACAAAGAGAGGTTTAAGGGTCTCTTTTATTTTGTTTTTGCTTCTTTTTCTCTCCCTTTTCTTACCATTTTCTTGTCATTTTTCTGTTCTTCATTACATTTTTCATTAGTTTACAGGAACAGTTTTAAAGCAACCTCACAAAAGTTACAGTTAAACATGCCTGACTCAGTTAAAACTGGTTTAGAGCAGGTTCATGTTCTGCAGCACATTAATGAACATCTACTGTATTTGCATGCCTTTTGGTCTACACATTATCTGTTCCCCTCTAATGCCTGTTTCCTTTTCTTTTCTCTCATCGAAGTTGGTTGGTTGGTACATAATAAAACCAACTTAAAAACTTGTTCTCATCCTGTTTCCAACTTATAGTCATTTCCTTGACCAAGACTATAGATGTTCCATTCTCTTCCTTTTTTGTCTGTATACTTGTTTAATTGTGTATTTATTTATATTTCCTGATGCTTTCATAAGTGGATGTACTGGCTTTGCTATTACATTAGTATTACCAACTGTGGCTCAGTTGATAGAGTTGTTGCCTCTCAACTGGAAGGTCGAGAGTTCAATCCCCTGCTGGGCAACAAGTCAACCCCAAATTACTTCAGTGGTGGTGTATGAATGGGATTAGTTACTTGAGATGTATGATACTACATAACGGTCACTACCATCAGGGTGTGAATGTGTAGGTGTGACATGCAGTGTGAAAGCGCTTTGAGTAGTCAGAAGACTAGAAAAGCGATATATAAGCTCAAGTCCATTTACCATTCAAACTGGCTTTATAATGACTAGTACTTTAACATTCATGACATTTAATGTCAAAGGCATCATTAACCCCATAGAAAGGAAAAATATTTTAAACTACTAAAGACCCAAGACTGTAGTATTGCTTCCTTACAGGAATCACACTTGACAGACGCACAGTTAAAACTAAAACGAGACTGGTAGGAGGAAGTGTTTTTCTCTTCATATAACTCTAGGTCTACGGGTGTGGTCATATTATGCCACAAGAAAAATAACAATGGAAGTCCTTAGCCAGGAAAAGGTATCGACTGGGAAATGGATAATACTCAAATGTGATATAAATTAAGAACCATACACACTTGTTAATATCTATGGCACAAACAATGATGATGCGCTATTTTTTTTAAGACATACTATTAGCTGCTGCACAGACTCATGGAAAATGTATTATGGCTGGGGATTCTTAACCCCTCACTGGATAAAACAACAACCTGTCAGAGTATGCATGATCTGAGTTTGGTGGATACTTGGAGAACTCTTAATCCACTAGAGAGGGAATTTCCATTCTTCTCAACAGCACACAACAGCTACTCTAGACTTGATCTGTTTCTAATATCCAAAGCAATGCTTCACAATGTAATACTATGTAAATATCAGTGGGTAACCATATCAGATCATTGTCCTTTAAAAATTGAAAGTAAGGGGCACTAGTGGTGCAGTGGTTAGTGCACGGTCCCCATGTATGGAGTCTATAATCTGGGCAGGTTCGAATCCCGCCTGTGGCTCCTTTCCTGCATGTCATTCCCCACTCTCTCTCTCTCTCTCTGATTTCTGACTCTATCCACTGTCCTATCTCTCCATTAAAGCCCAAAAATAAATCTTTAAAAATGAAAGTAATAATACTTGGGCATTCAAATACCCATTGAACTGAATCAAATATACCAAAAAACTACTTGCCTACTTTGAGAAGATTAAAGCGGATTTATACAAATGGAAGGATCTACCTTTCTCTTTCGTTGGCGGATTTAACATGTCAAGATGACTGTTTAACCTAAAGTTATCTATCTGTTCCAGTCAATCCCAATTTTAGTTGAAAAAATGTGCCAGGACTATGTTATCAACATTGCAAGCTCCCTTCAACAAAAGAGATTTGAACCTACCCTACTTCAGGCTGGACTACCTGACCAGCCAATCTCGTAAAATATCTGGTGCTGGCTTAATTGAGAGAAAGCATCCCCCCCTGGATGGATCAAATTGGAAAAGCATATAACGCATCCTACCCCACTATATTTAAAACCTTTTTTTTGAGCCCATCAAAAACCTCAAAGCTGTCACTACAAAGCGGGTCATAAATCACACATTTAAGTGCTGGAAAGAAACATTCAAACTTACAGGGTCTTGCTAAAGAGAACACCCCTGTCGAACAATCCACTTGTCCCTAAAGACATCAGAGACAGAATCATCGATGACTAGAAAACTTAAATAAATTGAAGAGATAAGCGATCTGTGCAATCAAAATGTTTTTGCAGATTTTGTGTGTTTGTTTGTTTGTTTTGTTTTTATTGTATTGTTAATTCTTGTCTCTTCATGAATGCTGTGACGTCCAGATGTTGCCTCGCACTGGGCTCCGTACAGGGGGGGACTGTGAATGTCAGTATGGTGTTGTTGAAAGATGTCTTGTCTGCAATGTGTCTATTGTTTGGGGTAAAATGAATTAAAATAAAATAATTGAAGAAAGGGTATGACTTTAAATTATATCTACAAACTGATATTTCCAAGGTAAGTCTAAACTTCTTCGATGATGTTATGTCAATATTTTGTAAATTGAAGATTTTACACAATTCATTTAGAAACCAACTGAATAGAAACTGAACCCAAAAAAAGTGCTAATTTAAATTGGAAAGTGTCAGAGGGGATCAACCCAATAAGCACCAATGTTGTTTCTGCTTTTATAAGGAAGGATTAATAAAACACTTTCCCTTAAACCAATACTGAGGAGAGGAACATGTTTGGTTGGTGACTTGAGAGCCGTTTATTTGTTGTTTTGAGGCCATGCCGAGCACTCAAAGCACACACCACTTAAATGCCACACTCTTTGTGTACTGAGCTACTTTAGGGTCCAAATCATCAGGACACGAGTGGGTTTGAATTTGTTTTGGCATAGTGGGGCGTTGTGTGTGTGAGTGTGTGCATATGATCCTGTGTGATCCTCTGTGTGTGCGTGTGTGTGTGTGCGTGTGTGTGTGTGTGTGCGTATGAATAAACCCATCAGAGATCAAGCTTCTAACTTTCAAATGGCAAAAAGAGTGGGAAAGGGGAGTCACAGCACAGAGAGAAAAAAAATCAGCTCTGAGGCCTAATTTCAATGACATTGTCCCTTGTCTAATTGCAAAAGTCCCTATGAATCTCCTTCCCTCCCTATTGTGCAGCTCTGCAGCGCTCCAAGGTAAAAAAGAAGCTTGGTTCTAATTTCATTTTGGTTTTTCTTAGGACAACTCTTAGATGTTTAATTCTATCCCAATTTCATGTAATCAGGCAGAAGACTTCCCTAGAGGGCGGGCAATGCAGGCCAGGGCCCAATGTGTGCTATTTGCAAATGTAATTGGTCCACCTTCGTTCTGCTCTGCATGATGTTCAGACTGTCTTTTCTCTCTTCTCTTTTTCATTCCCGCACATCTTCACATCCTTCTTTCCTTTTTCATTCCTACCAGGAGGCCATCGTCCTTTTCTTCCCATCTCCTTCCTTTCCTCCTCCTCCTCCATCCTTCCCTTCTCCTCTAGGCGAAACACACACAGTTGTTATTGTGATTTCATATTTTCATCTCCATCCCTGCCTCTGCAGCCTCTGGACATTGACTACAAAATCCATTATCATTTGTATATTTTAATTATGCAAATGAGGATAGCTCAGCTGGCCTGTTGGAGGCTGCAGGGGAGAAAGCATGAACTCCATTGCGGGTGATTACAATTCATCCGCTCGTCTCGCTTTAATTGTAACAAGCTAATTACCTTGTTTCCATTTAGTTTGAACAATGCCAAGTAAAAAAGGGAACATTGATAGCTTTGGCAAACTCACATGGTAAAGCAAGCTGACAGGCATGAGGAAGAAAGGGAGGGTGGAATAGAAGGTATACTGAGAAAGAAAGAAAGAAAGAAAGAAAGAAAGAAAGAAAGAAAGAAAGAATAAATAATAATGTTATAGTGTTGCATTTCAACAAAAAAATGAGTCAGCTAAAATGTTCAAGTCACACAGTCACAAGTTTCATAAAGAGTTGTCTGGTAACATACATTTTTTATTTTGTCAAAAAGAAGATGAAATAATGTCTTAATCCTTTAGTCCTCACACATCAACAACAGCTACTATCACAAACATATAAAGGCTTCTTATAGTCCATAACAAGCCAAAGTCCATTGAATCCCTTTAAATTACACTATGTTTGGGTTTTTTCCAGAGGTGTAGAGACTCGTATCACTCTATTCAAAGGTTTTTCACTGAAATGAGTCCAGGGCTTTTGGGGATCAAGGCAGGGCCTCAGTTGAACAAGATCTCATTATCTCTTCCTCATATAGACCCATGTGCACACATACCAAAGAACATATTCATATAGATATGTATTCACACTTGCACACACCCTGGCATGTCACTTTGAGCATAACAAGAACAAGAAACTGCTGTTTGATGTCTTATACCTATCTAAAGAAGATTTTCTTGTGGAAGATCAAAAGGCCAGACTTTTTTTCTCTCTGTTTTCTTTGCTGTTTCTCTATTTTTCTTTATTATCCAAATGACCTAACATAGGGGGCGTCAGGCCACCAACATCGGGGTCACAAGATTCCTTCCAAAAAAAATGATAAAAATGTTGAATAATTTCAAATTTTATATTTTACCCATTATTGTTAAATAGACACAAAAAGTAATGCAATTTCACAAGAAACCATATCATTTAGTGTAATGAATATTAAATGAATAATCAAATTGTAAGTTTGTACATGACAACATCAGTGTAGGTGTCTGCTGCTCTTTACACATGAAGATGCACACATCTGTATGTCTATTAAGTTTGGTGTGTGCATGCAGTGCTAAACTATATACATGGAGATTACTTGTATTTTGCTGCTAGCCTTTCTTATAACAAATTACTATATAAAATAATATTATGGTTGTTAGGCTGTTGTATTCTTTTGTATTGTTCTTTTGTGTAACCAGTGTTCAAATATGCCTATTAGTGCATGGTATGTGTGGCTGTGCCTTTAACACATCCAGGAACAGTGGGGGTCCCCAGTCTCTGAAACCCTTATTTTAGGGGCTGTGAGCTGAAAAGTTTGTGAACCCCTGCTCTACCACATAAATGCTGGTGCAAATGGTCAATGAGGTCAGTGGACACTCCTCCACCTACTGTATGTGCACATATACATTGAGACACTTGATATACAAACTCATGACACAAAATTGACTTACCTTACCCTGTCCACTGTATGCATATTCAGCCCTCTACCCAGAGCATGTTACCCATACTCCCCTTATATGCAGTCACAACATGCTTCTCTTGAAAACTCCCACCTTTTCCATGCCCACCTACTTTGCAGTGCCATCAGGGAGAGACTTGAAAGGTACTTGAAACTGTCTTCCTTAATCATTTCCCGGATCCCCAGGGCACGCTTTGTGACGTGAAGAAGGAAGGAAGAAGGGAGCAGGATAGATAGATAGATAGATAGATAGATAGATAGATAGATAGATAGATTGATAGATAGATAGATGCAACACGTACAACCCTTAAACGTTAACAATGACACACATCATTTCAGCAGTGTATCATTTTTAAAGGTGATAATACGTCTGGTTCTTGCACATCTTTAAAAAAAACATGTGGAAATATCTTTAGTATTTGTTAAAGTATTATTCACAATAATTGGTAATTTCGGGTGTATTCACAGCTACCTTATTTAGTTCGCTTGAAACAAACTAAAACTCTGGTGCAGATCTTTTGGGCAGGTGTGAATACAAACCATCGAACTCAGGTGCACACCAAACAGCCGGACCGAGACCCAGCCGAAGAGGTGGTCTCAGTTCGCTTCCAATCGAACCCTGGTACGGTATGTTTGAGATGTAAAAGCGACCGGACCTCAGTCCGATCCAGTTCTTAAAATCATATGCTTTTATGGACGTAACAGGCTCCCGTTGCCATGCGCATTATGGGAAACTATTGTTTGGGAAGCAGCACGGTGTTGTTGTTATCTAAAAATGCCATGGTAGGCGCACATTAGAGCTCTCCTTCGCAGCCTTCTTGCAGCACGTCTTCGTCGTTGCAAAACGATAAGCATCGCGTCATAAAACCAACGTATCAAACACTCTTGCTGCTCAAAATGTTCTGCGAACTATTGTAATTGTATGAACCAAATCCATACCAGGACAACCAGTGCAGCACACAACATCTCCATGATTGTTTACTTTCACTTTGCAATTACTACTTTACCCCGCCCCAGACCTTTTTGTCCAATGATAGAATGATCTTCGCACACGTGTTTTGTTTACAAATTCTGGGCCTCTTGCGAAAATTGCAATGTGGTAACGAACCACACCGAACCAAAAAAGAAACATTGTATTTAGTCTGGACCAAAGAAAGCGAACTAAAGGACTGTCCTGGTGCAGGATATTTAAATCAAGCATATGATCCAGTGTCCTCATTATTCTTTACTTTCTATGGATAATATGCTCTAATTTAAAGGGATACGTTTACATGAAGCAAACAGGTCTAAATAGGAGGCGAGAGAGTGTGTGTGTGTGTGTGTGTGTGTGTGTGTGTGGGGGGGGGGGGGTCAGATTATATTCATCACCAACCTAATGCATTGGCTTCATGGCATGGATTCGTTCTATGGCTTGGCTGGGCTACAGTAATCACAGAGCATTTAAGGACTCACTGCAGAACATTTTTGACTTTAATTGCCTAATTGCTTTTTTTCCTTTTCACACAAATTCTGTTCTTTGTCTCTGTTTATGAGATGAACTAAAAAATTAAAAGGCTTGTGAATCAAGGATAAGGTTTGTACATTTTGAAAAGACACATTGATTCAGCAGTGTTTGTAGCTTCAAAATAGTAATGCTCCCTGCTTTGATCATAAGCCATGATCATCAAATAAGGAGAAACTGCATTAATTGGTAAAAGCATGGATACCACAGCAGCATGCACAAGTGGCTCTACTGGAGATAACTGAACCTCGGAACAGCCAATCAGAGAGATTCCTCTCACCGACTGTCGAAAACCGGCTGCCAAAAAAAGGCAAATGGAGGCAAACCGCAACAACTAGGGCGACGACCGCTCACTGACAGTCCAACTCTCCTCGGTGTGTCAGGGCCTTTAGGGTTGATTTAAAGTTGTATCAACCCATTTTTGTGTTTACAAAAAAACCTACAATCCTGTTGTGTTTTTTCTGAACAGAAACATCAGACAAAGAAACAAAGATATGTATTAGATTTTCACATTAATGGCAGCTGCTCCCTTCAGAGCTTCCAAACCATTAGCAAACATCAAGCTAATGCAGTAGCAAAGGCTAGCAGACAGTACATTTAAAGATCTACTTTACTTTAAATAATTTCTTCTTCTTTTTTGTGGCCCCTGGGTTTCAAATACAACTCAGAGTTTTACCAGCACTTCTGGATCAGAGAGAGTTAGATCAAAAGGAGGAAAGGGGGGATTTAAACATTAATGTTCATTTAGAGATTAGACACTCAGAGGATCATCTTAAAACTGTGTCTGAAAAACAACCATTTTAAATCGGCTAAAGATTCTTTGCACTACATGACCTGTTATTTCTCTACAGTACGAGGGCTTTACTATTTGGCATGTAGTGAGGCATTTAAAAGCAAGCATATATAGAGTGTACATAAAAATATACTAAACGGTCAGAGGTAAAAGAACACTTAAACAATGCACAATAAGTTTTAGAATTATTGTTAAAAAAAAATTAATTCCAAAATTAAATTGGGGCCCTCCCTTATCTCCATATTTTGTCACTTGGCTGCAGAACTTTAGTCCTGTCCTGCCTCAACAGGAACAATGAAGTCAGACGTAACACATTGTAATTGTGTTTGAACAAAACTCAAACTTACTAGACTTTCTGTCAGGTGGTCATGAGGCGTCCCACATGTGGCCTTGATTGTCGTTTCCAATACTAAATGGTTTTTCGGGGCGGAAGAGTCCTGAAACCATATGTCCGCTGGATCTGGCTATATGGTCAAGGTCATAGTCAACTTTATTTATTCAGCGCTTTAAAAACAAACAGGGTTTGTACCTAGATCAACACATGGCGAGAATATTATGTGTCAGTACAGGCATTTAATCACTTGCACACAATACCACACAGCAACAGTTGAGGAGTGAACCTCAACTATCTCAATCAGAAAGCATGCAGCAGCAGCAGTGACAAAACACATAGACAGACATGCACATAGATACACAGACGTCAGCTTTCAAGAAACAAGGTAGGATGCTAATCAGATAAGGAATCAACTGCGAGAGGCAAGGGAATAAAAATGATTCTTCAGATATTTTTCAAAGCAGTCTAGAGAATCTGTTGATCTTATATGTAACAGCAAGTTTTTCCACAGTCTTGGTGCGGCTGCAGAGAAGGCCCTGTCTCTGAAGACTTTTGGATTAGACTGGAGATGGTAAGAAGTGCTTGATCTAATGATATGAGGTGCGTAGCTGTACTGTACGGTGAATAGTTCAGTGATGTATAGTGGAACAAGGCAATAGGGCCTGTCTGATAGATAGTAGGGAAAAAAATAACTCTTTACAGCTGATTGTTGAAGGTTCCAATATTGATCTGAAGGAGGGGGATTATAATGTAGATAAAAGCGCTGAAAAGGATACTTGGGTTATTGGAACTTCTTTCAATAATCCTGGAGAAATATTTTTGCCTTGGCATCCTTAACAGTCTGTTGAAATTTTGACGGGAGCTCAATATAAATAATATCAAGGTCTATATGAAGCTTGTCCTTATGCCATTTGCACTGTGCTTTTAAGTCAAATAGATCTAGTAGGTTGTTGAGCCATGAAGAGGCTTTGGGTTTAATCACTCTTCTTTTAAGAAGCAACAGAATCAAGAATAATCCTGATTATATAGAGTGAGTAGTACCTCTGTGTTTAAAGGAAGAATATGCAACTTTTTGATCCAGTAGATGTCGCCCTTGAGCACCAGCATGAAACCAAAACAACTCGTGCTGCATTGTTGTGTTAGCATGCTAATGCTAGCGCTCTTTAGCTTGGTCGTAGCTTCACACTGCACGTAAATTTAAACAAAATGATTCTAAAAATGCTTACGTGACATTCAAATAAGCAGTGAGTACAGAAATAATAATAATAATAATAACTTTATTTATATAGCACCTTTAAAAACACAGGTTTACAAAGTGCTTTGACAAACAGCAAAAACAAGAACAAAGCAAACTAAACCAAACACAGAAGAACATAAACAACAGCAAGAACATGACAAATGCAAAATACTAAAAATAATTAAATACAATTCAACAGAAAAGAACCCAGTATGATTCTTCTTTTCTCTAGTCCCTCAATTAAACAACTTTTATACACAAGGGGTTAAGCCGGCCGGCCGTCCCGTCCATGTAAACATGCTGTAGATATGGGTGGGACTCGCGTGTCACACTCATTGTATAGACAGTCATGACTCAGAGTTATTTTCAGAGGATATACTTGATTGCTGCTACATTTAAAGGGGCTATATGTAACTTTCAAAAATACTGTGTTAGTGATACCGCATGGCCGTTAGGTGAACTGCACCAGTAACCTGTTGCTCGCTCTCCCTCACGTGCTCGTCATACGTGCTCGTACGTACACAAACAAGCATCATCATCAGCCGTGAAACACTGGATATTTACAGAGGGGCTAAGTGGTCATACACATGTGAAAGTCTGTGAAGGAGTCTTTGTTGTGCTTGAGGCCAGTCGTTTATTTGTACTAACAGATTCTATATTAGATTCATTCTCCATCCTACAAACGACAGTCTCGGCAGGCACTGGCTGAGAGCAGGAGTGTGTGATGAGTTTGTCCGCCTTTGAGAGCTCTTAGGGCGGATAGAAGTGCGTGGAAGGCGGCCTCTGGCTGTAGTGGGAGTGTGTGATGAGTTTGTACTGTTGATCTCTGTAAGCGGAGCGGAGTGAGGAGGACGTTGAGAATGTGCATAAAATGTCACTTCCTGGAGCTTTCGCTGAACATACGACCCGGGGAAACTTACAGGCAACACAGATAGACAGTGATCATCTACTTTTTCACATCAGTTAACTGTTCGCTTATTAATGGGCGATAAAAAACGATTTATGTAAAAAGTTACATATAGCCCCTTTAAGTATGAAAAATCACATATTCTTCCTTAAATGACATTTAAGGGGATTTGATTTTGTGCTTGGTGCTGCTCTAAACACAGCAGAGAACTGACTTTAGCTGCTGTGCTGGTGAGGAAGCGAGAGCAAGAATGAGCTGTTTGTGTAGGGATAGTCACCAAAGTGGGAAAAAAATGTTCTTACATTTGCGACAAAACCAATCTTTGGAAATAACTTCCCCCACATAATGTACCACCACTGGTTTAGTGGCATGTCTTACCACTAAGTTACCTTGTACAAAAAGGACAATCAAGGATTCGCATGTATACAGTGATCAAAATCTTTACTAAAACAATTTCATTCAAATAACTTTAATTATCCATTAGGAACTTCAGCTTTTTTTTTTTAAAAAGAAGAGAAGTTCTTATGTGTCCTTTACCCCCATGCATTCAAAATGTGTTTGGTGATTCTCAGAATATCAATTAAAAACATTGTTTATATCAAATGATGAAGGTATAAGCCTCTGGTTAACCACATATTCGTAAAAAAACTTAATCGAGCCTTAAAATTTTCTGAGCATAAAAGAATGTAGAATATATTGAAGAGTCAACCTGCAGAGCTTTTTTTATTCATTCAATTAAAAATTCAATAAATCAATCAATCACCTTTTTTCCATAACAAATGAACGTTATCTCAGGACACAATACATATAGAGCAGGTCAAGTCAATACTCTTTGTATTTCAACAAAGTAATATTATGCTTTTATTCTTTTAAGTCTGTATTTACGTGTGCCACTTCACATTCTCAGATCATAGAGCACTTTCATTGCTTCTAATTCTCTGCATTAATGTTGCCGTGATTAAACTTTTGGGCCAATCAGAATAGCTAAAGGCCTGGGATTACCACCACAACATCTGTGGACTATGTTAATGGACCACATATGTTTTTGATATTTAGATTAAGAGGTAAACATAAAAATGTCATCTCACAAACAAAGAGAGGATGTGTAAGGGTGGCAAAGGGATGGGGTGGGAACGGGGGATACTCTTACAATAAGTAAATAACAAATGATAATAAAAGACCCACAATAAATTTGAGTACATAAGAAAACCAAAATCTCTCCATTTTACTCTCCGTGTTTCTTATTTAGCACACAGAGCCCCTGAAAGTGTAAAATGCTACGGGGATTTGATAAACCAAATACATAGCCAAAGTCACCAATATATTTATGCTCTTAGCTAGGATTTTTAATCCACATTCCAGAGTAAGCTGTTAAAAGAACAGTACTTTAAGAGTAAAATTCAGGGCAGCAGGGCCAGTTCAGGACAAGCGCCACTAAAACTCACATGTTGTAGTTTTTCTATCTGTATTTTGCTGGAATGTCATGTTCTTACAAACAGTCTGCTCAGATGTGATTAAGGGGATATTATCCTGAGGCATGTGTAGTTTGATCATACTTAGTTTGTTCATAACAAATGTGAGATGTCTCCGGACCAAGGTGCATGGAATGGTCAATTAAAAAGATGAAGAAAAAAAATCCAGTTCTGAATAAATATCTCACCATTCACAATCTACATTGTTATCTCAATGTACTTTCTTTTATTTAAAAAACAGAGACGTTCACAATTCCTTGCCAATTCCAGTGTATGAAATGTTAATCTTTAACAACACTCTGCGGTACATGAAATGTCTGAAATGACTATAGACTGTAAGACCATGTGCAAGCTATGTGAGGCTGTTAGACACGTGCTGAACATCAGCGTTTTGACATAATCACAGTGATAGTGCTGACATTCTGGTATTGGGCAGGTAATATTAATCAGGTCTATTAGCACCATGGCTGCTGTGGTCCTTCAATTGTTTATAGTGACACATTTTCTGCTTTACGAAGTGAGACAATGAGCTGTTTCATTCAATAAATGAAAGTTTAACATGTTGATGACACCAGACACCAGACATATGTAAATGGTAAATGGACTTGAGCTTATATAGCGCTTTTCTAGTTTTCCGACTACTCAAAGCACTTTTACACTGCATGTCACACCTACCCATTCACACACTGATGGTAGTGATCGCTATGAGTTACATCAGAAGTAACTCATCCCATTCATACACCGCCACCGAAGCAGCGGGAGCAATTCAGGGTTAAACATCTTGACCAAGGACACATCGGACATGTTGCCCAGCTGGGGATCGAACCCTTGACCTTTCCGGTTAAGAGATGACAACTCCACCAACTGAGCCACAGCTGCCCCCCAGGGGGACAATTTAGCCTTTAGCCTATATCAACTGAAAAATACAATATTTTTATGACATCAAAACTTTATGACAAACAAGATGGTCATCCCAATATTGCAGAGCATAGGGCCACTCTGGATCAAAATATTGTTACAAGAAAAACCTGAATAAATTCAATTAACTTGACATAAGGTTATAGTTTCTGTACATATGATCATATGAGTAGACTTATTTTTATAAAGCCAACCATGTAGAAGCTAACAACAAATGCCATTCTGATCAGAAGTACTATATAAGATATTACACTGCCTTTATTATGACCCCAAAATGTAAGTTATATCAAAAATAAGTATTGCTATTACAAGAGGGATGTAATACTGTACATGAACAAACCTCAGCAGGTTACAAGCAAGTTTTTAGTCTCTCCTTTATTCATAACATCTGTCAATAGGTTGTGAAAAATAGATTACATCCGTGTTGAGGGGATTTTTAATCCAGCACATGAAAAACATTTTGCAGTCTGTTCATATGAAACAAAAGGGCTGGGTTTGTGTGTGAATTTGTTCATGTACTTATGTCAGCAAGAAGGCGTGTGTGTTTTTCACTTTACATGTAACGCATACTTGTTTTGATATCACTATCAAAAAACACAAAAACCAACAGTTCTGTTATCGTTAGAGCTCTCAGATCAGTGTCACAAATACCCCTTGTCTCTTTCAGCCCTGATGATAATCCGTCGGTTTACACAGTGTCGTAGAATGGTATTTACGCAACAGTGGATCAGCAGTAATTCAGCAAGAAATCAGGCAGAATAACAATAATAATGATTAGAGCTGTTTTGATGCTTGGTTTTAATGTCAGGGATTATCACATCAACAACAATACAGATGTTAAATCCACGGTCAATGGGAAAAGCAAAAGTTGGTGGGACAAAGAAACAAGATATGCTTTATTAATAAAAAAAAAGTTATTAGAGAGAAAAATGTAAAGAATAAAAATCTATGGAAAAAGTAAACCAAAGTGTAATGTTGCAAATGGCATTTTTAGTGTAATTTGATGTTTAATATTTAAACATTTGAGTTTAATCACACCTTTAAATATTCAAAAGAGTATTTCTTCCAGTATGCAAAAATTATATAATATGAAAGACTGGCAACAGACCCAGCCTAAATCTTAAATAAAATTCTTAATCTTAACTGAGTTTCTCCAGTTTACTTATGATAACCATCACATATTTAATCAAATAGAATTATTTTCATTTTGTCATTTTTCAACAATAGAACATGCGGTGTGTACTTGAGTGTGTTTTGTTTTTTTTACGGGGGGGGGGGGGGGGGGGGGGTCCTGTCCATTTGTGTCCTGCATATGTAATTCAAGTTAAGCTGTTTAATCCTCACACAAGCACAAAAGCACACATGAACACACAAGTACACTCTCTCACACACACACACACACACACACACACACACACACACACAGCACACAACAGTCACAAGAGGTCACACACACACTTTGTTGTCTCACTGCTAATACATGTTATTTAAACACAGATAGGCGACTGAACAATAATTATTTTCTGGGACAATAATTATTACCATTTATTTCTCTTGTGATCCATTTTGCCTGGTGGCCCCTCTCTAAAAGCCAACCCTTATCTTTAATGGTAAAGCCTTGAGCAGGACTGCATTTAAGAGAATTATCAAATAATTAAAAAAATCTAATAATTGAAAAATAAAAGTGCATTTTATGTGTGCAAGTGTGTGTTCATGTGAACAAAGGACTGATTTGGGGACTTAGGACTGACAGGTTTGGTATTCAAACTCCTGTTTCTACATTTGACAATAAGTGGCAACTTGGCTTTCTTTTCTTCTTAAGCAGGTTAACCCCTCTAGGGCGGAAAAGAAAACCATCCTTTTAGTACAAATAAGCTTCAGTTCCATCCTTGAAGCCAGAAAAGTGTGAAAAGAGTGAGCTAACCCCCATGAAGGCCTATATTACAGTTTTGACTCTTGCATAAATGCAGTTTCTGAAACTGGGGCCATGTTTGACAAAACTGCACACACATAGACAAAATCAGATACATAAAATACAAATCATCTCTTGCAAAAGCATTCACTGCATACATTACTATATACACTCTTCTAAAATACTTTTACTTAAAGAATTTACACGCAAACACCAAATAAATATATCTTCCCGCTGCCAAGTGCACGTGGCTGTGCTAAATATAAAGATATATATCAAGTATAAAAACATCATCACTGTTTGTATTTTACAACTTCATTTGTAGCATGCTGTAAATATGACCACAAATACAATGGAGAAACAAAATCTCTTTATTCTCAATACTGAATTAAGATGACATCTCTGTGTGCTCCTCTTCCTCCTCCTCCTCCACTGTCTCCTCTTCCTCCTTCACCTCTGCCTCTTCCTCCTCTTCTGCTTTCTCCTACTGTCGCTTTCTCCTTCTCTTCCCCCTCTACCCCTCCTCATAATTGTTTGGTGTTACTGTTTTCTAAATCACAGTGTGTAGTGTTTTCTTTCTAAAATGAGATGTTGAGAATGAGCATATATGTATGTAGTTATTCAAATCTGGCCTGACATTCGCTTCGAGTGTCTAGTCTCAATGATTTTGTATCATTTTAACTGCGATGTGTACGCAATCATACGAAAATGTAATGTGACCAACCTTATAGCAGAATAAAATGATTAAAATCTTGAACAAAAAAGTCCCATTTTGTCAATAGCTCATTTAGCCACTAATGAAAACTTTAAAACTATTTGTATGTTCCTCATGGATTTTGAAACTAGTAAGGCTTAAAGTTATTTATATCAAAATAAAGACAAACTCCGTTAAACTTGAAGGAGTAATATGTCAGCCCAGATTTGCACAACAGTACACAGGGCTGGATATGTCAATCAAGATGATTCTTCCCCTGATTGGGATTTCTGTGTGATCTGATTGGTTACAGGTGTCTTCATGTGTGCATTCTGACTTCATGTGATTGCTAATTGAGTATGGTGTTTTAGAAGCAGTGTTTAGAAATGAATACACACATGCTGTCAATTTTGAATGACCCCCCCCCTCCCAAGTTAATGAAAAATAATGAATTTACTCTAAATGTATACTTAACTACACTATCCAATGCAGGCTGCAATGCAAATAAATATAAATGAACCCTATAGTGTATAGGATGTTCGTGATCTGTCCTGTAGTTACATCCAGTTTATAGGATCCTACAATTAAAGCTTGTGTTTGAGTGGAGAAGGCCATGCTTATGTGAGACTTTGGCAAACTAAACACAAGTTTCACACACAAACACATGCTTAAAAACTGATAGTGGAGCATTTATCCCCTGAAATAGTGGGGGGATGCTGCTCTGTCAATCTTCTTTTTTTCACAAACTGTGAAAGATTGATCAGTGATATGTTCTTTAAAGCTTAGATATCTCACTTTAGTCTACACATGTTTTTTTTTTATATCTGGCAGTTGGGTTGCATTCAAAAAGAAGCCTAACACAATCCCAGTTAATACAGGCATCGTGTCACAGCTTCTTGAAATAAATCTTTTACTCCTCTTTTGGAAAAATGTATAGTTTCCTTCAGCTCCAAACTTCCAAGGCATAAAAAAAACGTTTCCATTCTTAATAAGTAATGTTTCAAATTATACAAAAGTAAAAACCAAAAACACAACAGACATCAATTCTGTTTTTGCAAGTTAACGGATCTAAAAATCAGCTAAAAATCCCACTAAGGGACAATTTCAAAAACTAAAAAAGTTACTTGACATGTTTGCCAGTTTTAAACAAAGGACAGGACAGTGCGAATGGGATGATCTTGTGTTTAAACCTATTGTCACAGGGGAAATAATGAAGACTTTTAAATATGATTGTTTTCATAGCTGATGAAGTCAATGATGTCTGTGTTCCTCTTTTCCTGTGTCTTTCACTTCCTCTGTTTGATTTCTATGGAACTCTATCCTTTTTATTCACCTCTTCCGTTCTTGTGTCTCAGCATAACTCTCCATGTTGCCTGGTGATTAAGCAATAGATTAACCTCCAGTCCTCATTAATAATAGAATAGAGAGAAAAGCCCTGGTTGCTCTGCTTCCTGTCAGCAGCACTAATAGACCCCTTTACATACACATTAACAAAAGTCTTGTTTACTTGGGCAGATGGACAGACAAGCCAGAAACATAGAAAGGTGAAAGGTGAAAAGGGAGACACTCAGATGCATCCTATGTCTAGTGTAATCGAACAAGGTGGCCAAAAGTATATGTGCACATGAACATATGAAACTATACAGCCAATTTGATACGCAGTAAAATGCAAACTTGTATTCTCCACACTTCTGTGAAAGTGTTCTACAAGGTTTTGGCCCCTGTCTATTAAGATTTGATCCAATTCAGCCTCAAGAGGGCTGTAAGGAGATATGTTTGTTTGTTTGGGGGGGGGGGGGGGGGGTTCCACCAAGTTGGAAGTTCAGTCCTCAAGCTCAATCAAAATACAATTACTTAAATGTCAATTACAATGTTTTCAAGTGTGCCAGTAATATTTAGGAATAAGCTCTTCACATGACCACAAGATTATCAACAGTGAGGGAGTTGCGTTTTGTTGAAAAATAAGCCTTCACAAAAACATACACAGAGCACGAACATACTGAGTATGGCCTGATGGGACAACATTTGTTGTAATTCATTCAGAATCCATTTTAACACATTATACAGGCCTAAGTGCCAATCTTCCTTATAGGGAGTTTCCATGATTTTATGTTCCATATAAAACAGTGCAGTTTCTTCCACAATGGCCTATTTAAGTTACATTATCACCAAATATTCCCCAGTAAAGAAAATTAAGCCGGGGATACTGTGAGATCATCTCAGTTAGTTATCTTCTCCCCGCCGAGATATGTTGCTTTGACACCCTACTGAGAAGTGAATGATTCCCTTGGTTTGGAGATAATTGTCTTATACAGCGAGTCAGCCTGTGATCCGTCTCTCTCTCTCTCTCTCTGTCTCTCTATTTATCTATCTAACTGTCTATCTCTTTGTCTTTTCCTCTTTCAGTAAACCTGATCTAAAAACTACACTGAATTGTGTATGTAAGGCTTGTATATGTGGTATATAATTGTGTATATTGTGTTATATAAGGCTGCTGAAGCTTACTAGATTTCAGAGGTGAAAAAAAATTAAATAAAAAACATATGCAGGATTGTTCAGTAAATAACTTTTATCGATTATGTGTTCAACAAAATCAAAGAACCATAGTGATAAGTAGCAAGTCAAAGGGTTAAGGTTGGAAGATATCACTGTCCTTGCTTTTTATTCATATATTTATTCTAGTTAAAGATTTCTCTGACAGGATGCAAGAAGAACCTGATCATGGGATCGAAGAAGAGAGGAAGAAGAGATTCCCACCACCACACTAAAAACACACGAGCCTCTGTGAGATTGGAGTACAGATGGCATTTGTAAAAGGTATGGAAGCAACAAAGCCAGTGCATGGTTATAGCCTTTACAATATGCTGAACATTATAAGATTATTCCAAAAATGTGAAAATGACAAAAGCAGGAAATGTACACTATGTGTTAATATACAATGAGTTAGACTGACTTGTAAATGCTTTAGAAGCAACCAGCACCTCTGACCTCAAATTGAGCATACGAGCTAGAAAGTGCAGTAACAACCCTTCAAGTCCATGTTGAAAAAAATGATTCAAAAACTTAGACCTTAATGAATAAAGCCAACCAAACATTGGGAACATCTTGAGCACTTTTTAAAGATAAAATGTTTTATGTTTTTTGGGGGTTTTTTTTGTGGAAACATGCTACAGTAATGTGTTTTTGAAGGGCCAATGAGAAAACAAGTTAAATGAAACACCATCTTAATAAGCATTTAATGCAGACAGTGGCTGGAAGTTTTCTGGAACACTTTCTGCAGGTTTGCTTTACTCTGCGCTTTACTTATATCTTCTTTTAAGTTTATCAATATTTAATATTTAACATTTATTATCATAATTTGGGTTATCACAAAAACCTTCATTATGTCAAATGTTTGCATAGTCCAGACAACCTCAAAATCGTTCGTCTCTAATCCAAAAGGTTAGGGGTTCAATACCCAGCTCCTGCAGCAACATGTCCAATGTGTCCTTGGGCAGGACCCTTAACCCTGAAAATTGCTCCCGCTGCTTCGTTGCCGGTGTATGAATGTGTATTAATGAGATTAGTTACTTCTGATGGTTGCTAGCAACCTCAGCCATCAGTGTGTGAAGGTGTGACATGCGGTGTTAAAGCACTTTGAGTAGTCAGAAGACTAGAAAAGCATTGTACAATCTCAAGTCCATTTACCAAAAAAAGACATCACATGCACGTAACCAACCCCACACACACACACACACACACACACACACACACACACACACACAGGATCACACACACACAAACACACCCTGAACCTTTCTGACCTTGAGGGCTCTTTGCTTGCCTTTAAGGCGCATTGTAGCACAATGCACTCTGTCTTCGGCTTTGCTGGAGCTAATTGGCTCCAGCTCAGTGTTTACTGTTAATGTGTCATTACTCATTCCACTTGGAATAACTTCCTCAAGTTGCTTTTGTTCAGGGGTCATTAAAAGTTGAGATAGCATTTAATTACAAGCCTGGCTTATTCAGTAAATGAAGTTATCTTCCAGCAGCTCTGAATATACGGTATCTCTATTCCGACCAGTTCAACATCACTCATGACATGGAAAGTGTGATCTAGTGGGCAAAGGGTCCAGATGAAGTAGTACAGTCAGGATGAAATATAACTGATGTTACAAATTAATTATAAATCAACCGTGGTAGGAACGGATTTATATGTATATGTATATGTGTTTTGAGCTAAAGGTATAAAGAGGTATACAATCTTATAAGTTGTTATATCTTAATATCATTCTGTCATTTTGTGTTTTATTGAGCAACAGGTTCATGACAGGATAACTTAAAGTTTTTCGATAACAAATTCAAACTCACACCAAAATAGGTGAAGTTCTGACAGACTCCAGGTAGCATATGGTAAGGTTGTAATACTTCTGATCTTGTATGGAAACAGAAACAATTAATCTGATGGAAAAGACACATTTTCTTTAATAACAATGCAAAAATAAATGATTTGGATCCCATGGGACATAGGCCTCCATTAATTAACAATTTAAAGGCCTATATGGATGTTATGGTTTATAAAATCACTTCTTCTCTTAACATTGCGTCATGTTTCAATATTTCACTCTGGCTAATATTCCAGAGCTTCGATTAAACACGACAATCCTCGGTGGTGGGTCTGCCGCGCTAATTGGTACGACTGCCTCAGGCAAGCTCACAGCAAACAGGGGGGACAGCACCTTTCACAGGGCTGCGTCTGTCTTGGGGCAACACAGCAAAAGTATAACATGACAATAAATGCTTCATTAGCCTTCAACAACAGACGGCTTTACACTGTGTTTCCAAGGTCCACCGCAAAGGTTAATACGTCTACGGCCGTCAAGATGTATAGGCAAAAGAATCATTTTATAACAAATGAAAATAAAACGAAAATCAACCTACATCAAATAAAAAATCATTTCTGATAAAAATGTAAAATAAAGGCTATAGTCTATTTAGCCTGTGTGTCTTGATTTTGTGTTCTTGCATATTGCTTAGTGACGCAATGTGTGTAAAGTAGACTATGTTATTATTACCTGACTATGAGCGTTTGATGAATAAAAATAATGCCATATTGTGATAAAATATTGCATTTTTTACTGCAATAAAACATAGGCCTACATAAAAGAGACAGTGATGACACGCATGGCGGCACAGCGGAACATGCACCCGCAAGTAAGCGCATCCAACTCCACTCTCTAAATCCTCCATATGTTAGGACAAAGCGGTCTCACACAACGTCAATGACTTCATCATTAGTCAACTTTCTTTTCTTTTTTTTTCTTTTTTTTACATTTGTTTAATTGCGACGCAAAGTAATCCCGTTTCTGATAAAGAGAGTTATTAACGTCAGTAAAAGACGTGCGGCATTAAAGTAAGGATTAAAACTGAGGCGTGTGGAGCGGCTGTGTAACATATTGTAACCTACATCTGCCTTCAAAGCCACACAGAGTTGATAAATTGCTGATGAGTCGTACAGGGCAGGCTGTTATATGTCCATTGCACATTGTTAAATGACGATTTGAGGTAGCCTTTATTTTTATGTTGTATCTCGATTTTAGAGGGGGCTACAGGAATCTGAAGGATCTAATCTGAAGGATTTGTTGTGACGACGGAAAGACATGAATGTGAAAAATCTGTTTAGTTGAAAAAAAAAACCTATTGGTTGAAAAGTAAATTAAGTTATAATAAAAAATTAGAAGGGCAGAGTGCAGTTATTCAGGCTCCCTCCAGTGTATGTTAAAAGAGAGGAGGCGATGCATTTCTGTATTGTAATCACTCACCCGAGGCATGTTTCAGTTATTGACAGATTTGATGTTAAATGTCTCAAGCTCACTTAGTGTTGTAGCTCTTCATTTATTATGTCTTGCTCTCTCTCTCTCTCTCTCTCTCTCTCGCTCTCTCTCTCTCTTTCTCTCTCTCTCTCTCTCTCCCTAGTTTGACCCTTCGAGGTCACACAAGCAATTCTTTTTTTAAACGCATGATTAATTTCTTGGAAGGTTGACCGGCTGATGTATTATAAAAAGTGAAATGTAGCCCATTGCAAAGGGGCTAATAGTGTTATTTACTCCAATAAGTCTTTTGCTGTTTCACATAATTGAGACATGTTGTGCTTTTGATAACATGTAAGGGCATCTTTGACGGAGAAAGAAAAAGTTTGGAATATGGTCTGTCAAAAAATCGGCCTTTTTCATAATTGCTCTTAAAAAAAACAGATAAAGTTCGGTGATTACGAATAATAAGAAGTCGATGCGACCTAAATCAGTTGATTAGGGTTTTACCAGTGTATTATTTTAGACCATTTGTCAATGCTCGTTAAGCAATCAAAGATTCATAACACAGAGACTATGTGAAACTTTTTTTAAACTAATGAACTAAATCATTACACAAATCTAAAGCAATATCCTAAACGTGCAAAAAATGATATAAACTCGAAAATGAAGCCTTAATACAGCTAATAAGAAGACACCTTTTTCGCAGGAAATATATTATGCATTCAAAACTAAACCTGGCCATTGTGTCATTTTCTCATGTCAATGTTCCATGGCGGCGTCAGCGGTTAAATACCTGCGGCCCGTGCGTATCTCTCTTACTCCCCCACCAACCCCCACCCCCAATTGCAAACCAAATTGGTTTGAAAAGGAGCAGATGGGGCTCATTCTCTCTGTGTCTCTAACGCGAATGCATGAGCTGCACGAGCTCACGCACAGATTTAAGACTGAGTCAAAAAGTGACCCTGTCATATTAAACAAGATGCAATTAGGAAACATACATGAAAATAGATTATATTATCTGCATTACAGTCTTGTAACCAGATTGGAAATTGCTCCAAAATATGCATTTATGATTTAAAAAGCAAGGACGGATGGCTGAAATTCAAGTATAAATTATAGCAATGTCTATCACCTCTTTAAGTGTAACCAAATTCTCTCAGAAGAAGAAAAAAAAAGCCAATCCGGGAACACTGCAGCTTTTATTTTCACTTTTTTTTAAAGGAAAAGAAAAAGAAAACCCCTACATGCCTCAAAGACTGCCTGACTGGAATAAACATAATTTAGCTACACTGATTCTAATTTACAATACTCATCAAAGTCCACAAAATAACATGTTTGATCATTTGCAATTATTTAATCTATTTTGTCCTGAACAAAACCTTCATTTTTTTCATTGTTTTAATGATAACCGATATTGGATACCATGTGCATCCCCTGATGAGTTATTTACCATCCTCAAGACGTTTGCTGATGCTTGTGGAACTGCTAATATCTGGGTTATAGACTTCATATTTAGGTCTGTACCTTCATATCTGTAATTCGCTTGTATATTTAAGTGCCAAAAGTAAATGAGCAACAGAAGTACCATGTCTGTCTTAAGAGATTTGCCAAGGTGTTTAGCTAGAAATCCGTGGTACAATTTTGTTTAAAAGAAGCAGATTTTATGCTGCAAGTTTTGAAGGCCCTCTTCAGTTGAATGATCGCTGTATTATAAACTATTTGATTATAAATGTTAGCTTTACTGACCCTCACTTAACCTAGGCTACATATCACGTACTGATGATAGGTAAGCATATCCCTATTGCAGATCCACGATTAGGAACAACTAACAACAAAAAAAAAAAAAAAAACCTGTCTTGGATGTGGGAATCAGCTGTACAGAAACTGGTGCTCCCCTTCTTTGCTTATTTCAGTGTTCCCTAAACTATCAAATACCAAACAGCCTATTTCCGATCATTTACCTCATTCCCACTTCACCTCGCACGCACCCCCAAGTAGGCTACGTGAAGCCCACCAATAGACGTCGATGTGATGACGACAGCTTTACTTGTATGACTTGTTGTAGCTGTCTCCAATGCAAAGTTTATTTAAAACAAACACATTTCATTAGAGCACACATAGGACCAAAGTGATAAACTAGCAAAATCGATGCTTTGAGTTTGTTTAGTCGTCATTTGTTGTTGCAGACTAAGAGTGCGATGCTCTGACACTTCAGGAGAGACAATTCCTGCACGCGCGTCTGCTGCAAGCCGGTAGCCCAATCAACGCTCGTGCATAGTTTGACTTTGTCAATTTGCGTGCAGATGGACTGAGAGAATACTGAGAGTGGAGCAGAGCAGAAGAGCGTGTTGGCTTGTGTATCATTGTGTATTTCATGACTGGTGGGCTGAGCTCGCGCTACACGCCAGTCAAGCCGAAAAGCGCGTGGTGGGAGGGAGAGGAGGGGGGGGGGGGGGGGATTAAGACGGCGCGTGCTGTCTCTGAAAGGCGAATAAAACCGGCACGAGCGTCGCAGTTTACTCACATCTCACAAGCAGCTCAGTCGACAGTTGGAGGGAAAGTCTCGGTGCCAGTCGCATGTGATTCAGTGAAGTTGTCTTGTTTTGGCTTTGTCATGTATGACAAAAATGAGTTTTGAAAAGCTCTGTAGAACAAGTCCATTTTTCGCGTAGGGGGATATTTTTTTTTTTTTTTTGACGCTGTTACAGTTTGGGGATTGCTCTCGGGAGTTCAAGGTAAGGGGCTATCTGACCATATTTAATGTAAGGATAGTAAAATGTAGTAAAGTGATGTTTGTTAACTTAAAAGGTGGTGCATACATGAATCTAGAATTGCTGAAGTCTAATTAAGTTACTGTTGTTGTTGTTGTTTTAGTTGTTGTTGTTGTTGTTGTAGTAGGCTAGAAGTAGTGTCACATTTCTGTTGCTTTACAGACACACTTACACCGATTTTTCTCCCTTTAATATTATTCTGTGGATAAGTTGAACAGAAGACAAACGCGTCATTTTGCAAGGCCAAAATTGTAAATCTTTGGCTTTAAATTTTAAATTCCATTAGTTTTTTATTATTTCAGTCAGGCCCATTTAAACTCCTTAGTTAAACTTTAGTTGCCTATTTGCAGTTGTTCCCGCGTATTCATTGTTATTAGTCCGTAACTACCTTATAATTAATTATTCCGATTCAAAACGCTTTGTTCTGAACAATATTCAGAAAATTAAAGTATCTTTTCATCAATGCAATTACTAAATAATTGGTTTAAAAACAATCAGAAGCTAATGCTCAGTTTCGGAAATGATTGAAACACTGAAATAGGCAATTCCATGTTTTTAAAAGTTCTGTTTTTGTGTAGGCTATTGTAAGATGAAATGGGATTCATGAAATATGCCTATTACTTCCAGAAATTGTCATCTACCTAATAAAGTCTATTTGCAAGTAATAAATAAGACTATTTACGGTACTAAAATGAATGCGCTTTGTATTGCAAATCAATATATTGCCCACAAGTGCCATTTGCCATTTCCAATTCCAGCAACAAAAATATATATGTATTAAATATATATATTTATATGTGTGTGTGTGTGTGTGTGTGTGTGTGTGTGTGTGCCTAAATGAAATGACACTATGAATCGTTGAAGGTTTTGGAAGAAAGTGTGGCTCTGAATTGTACCAAAACCTCGAAGTAAGCCAACTCCCTTTGGGAAATGTGACTAACAAACTGCAGTCAGTTGTTGCACTAACACTGCTTTAAAACGTTGCCTGTACTGAATGTTTTTCCTTTTATCTCGTAGTCATGGAGAAACTTACACACTTTTTAAGATTTACGTTTTTATGTCAATGCATTGTATTTGAAACATTAATTTGTACATAAACGTTTCAGGAAGAATTTAACTAAAATTGTACTGCTAGTGCTTATATTTTAGAAAGTATGTTTCCATTTGCTTTCTTACTTTATTTACCGGGCAACTTCATTTACTACGTGCAGACAAACACTCCCATTACTTTTGAGCTATAAATGGAAAGACAAATACATAAAACAAAGGCTTTCATTTTGGGAAAACTGATTAATTGACCTATGTTCCTTATTTAATATTTTAATGAAAAATTCATGATTAAAAAAAACAGTTGTATTTGTTATTGTTGTCTTAATAGAGCAATGACAATTTGGAATCTTAAATTCGTTTTTCCTCCTTAATAATATTCAAAAAGGATGACAGAAACTGCATGTTGCTGTCATCCTTGAAATATTGAATTTGAATTTACAATGTAGTAATTTTCTCAAAAGGAAAAATGTGGACATTTTGGTTTTTATAAAGTTGAAATGAAATGCATTTTATTTAAATGATATTTCATTTCATTATGGACTTTGTTCTTTTTTACTTTCTAAATTCCAATCATCAATAAAGTATTATCAGCCAAACAATTCTGATGTTTTTAGGACAGAGGGATTGGGGTGTGTGTGAAACAAGTCAACACATGTAAATCTTTTTTTCTTTGATTTCATGCAGGACATTCTTCAAACGGGTTTCCTCCAAGCATGGACAAAACCCATCTGTCAAATCCTAATGACATCATAATGACAAGCTCAACTGGCCCCTACCGGCAGGAACCCCTGACTCCTCCTAGACCCACCCATCTCCACTCAACATCCTCTTCATCAACCTCTCCATCCTCCTCCTCCTCACCTCTCAAGCCAAACCAGGTTGGCCAGGTCATCCTGTATGGTGTTCCAATCGTTTCGCTGGTCATTGACAACAACGAGAGACTTTGCCTGGCACAAATATCCAACACACTTCTTAAGAACTACAGTTATAATGAGATTCATAATCGTCGGGTGGCGCTGGGCATCACATGTGTCCAGTGCACTCCAGTTCAGTTGGAGATTCTTCGTCGGGCTGGTGCTATGCCGATCTCATCACGGCGCTGTGGTATGATCACCAAGCGTGAAGCTGAGCGCCTCTGCAAGTCCTTCCTGGGAGAGAATGCACCGCCCAAACTGCCTGACAACTTTGCCTTTGACGTGTCCCATGAGTGTGCCTGGGGTTGCCGTGGCAACTTCATCCCAGCACGCTACAACAGCTCAAGGGCTAAATGCATCAAGTGCTCTTTCTGCAACATGTACTTTTCCCCAAATAAGTTCATTTTCCATTCCCACCGCACACCAGATGCCAAGTACACCCAGCCTGACGCTGCTAACTTTAACTCATGGCGACGACACCTCAAGCTCAGTGACAAACACCCACCTGATGAATTAATTTACGCATGGGAAGATGTGAAAGCTATGTTCAATGGAGGCAGCCGAAAGAGAGCACTACCATCTTCAGCCCACTGTTCCTCCATGGGTTCTATGAAGACTCTTCCAGGTTCAGTGGTGCCTCACATGCTTGGAGCTGACTTGGGTGCTCAGAAAAGAGGCCGCTATGAAGAGGAGGACGATCTGGATGGAGACAGTCTTTCCCCTCGCAAAACACCACGCAGTTACCCCGTCATCCCTGTCCCAAGCAAAAGCTTTGGCATGTTGCAGAAGTTCCCTCCCACGTCTCTCTTCCCTTCGCCTTACTCCTTCCCAGCATTTGGCCTCTGTCAGCAGAAAAAAGATGACAGTGATGTTACAGGTGGGCAGAAAGGAGCAGGGTTATCAGGTCTTTTGTGGCCTGGCCGCAAAGACACATTTTATCCTCCTCTCTGCATGTTTTGGCCACCACGAGCGGCAGGAGGAATCCCTGTTCCCACCTACCTCCAGCCTCAGCCCAGTGCCCTGTCCTCCTTGGCAGACAGCTCCTCTCTCAGGCAGGCCTTTTTGGATCTTTCAGACCCAAGCCAGCCTGGAACTGGCAACAGTGGAAACAGTGTTGGCACAACCATGGCTCCCAACAGGGAGACTACAACACCCAGATCTGGGTTGTTTGACCAGGATTGTACAGCAGTTATCTCTGACCTTCGCCCTGTGGGTTCAGAAGGCTGGCTCAAACTCCTGGACACCCCAAACCTCCAATCCCGGAAGTCTAGCTACAGCTCAGCCTTCCGTCCTGTCATTAAGGATGCTGAGAGCATCGCCAAGCTCCATAGCAATGCTGGAGGAGTCGCTGGGATAACAGACGAAGAATTTGGGGTTGTGGTTACCAGTACAGATCGCCACCAACAACTGTCACCCAGCAGCAGCTGTAGTTACGGAAGTGAAAGTGGAGTTGATGGAGGGGAAGAGGGAGTGGAGAGTGAGGAGGAGGGGGAGGTTGATGTGGAGTCATCAAAGCAGGATGAAGAAGATGAGGACGGGAGTTGCACAAACAGGCCTCCACAAACTAAAATAAATCTGTACCTCCCTGTAGTAAGCAACAATCCTGGTGCGGAAAGGGGGAAGGAGAGGGGAAGTGGCGCTGTGTATCCCAGCAACTCCCCTTCCTCCTCCTTGGACCCCATCCAGCAAGAGTCCCTTAGCCCGCCTGCTTCCCCTCCTGCTGGCCTGCCTCTCTCCAGCTCCACCCCTCCTAACAGAGAGGACCCGTCTTACAAAAACGTAAATATCCCCCCAAGCCACATAAGCTAATTATTATTTAAATGTTGCTGCATTCAGGCATGTGATGTGATCTGCATTAGCAGATTGATAGGATGGTATCTCCCTGTTGAAATTGAAATACTCACCCCACTCTGATAATAAGCCCAGTTGAATGTTTAAAAGCCATGGTGGGTTTGTTCTGTGTCTGTCACCCCAGCCTGTAATGGCAACTGTAATCTTTGAACTATCAACTTCCACATTAAACAGCCATCAGAGACAGAAGTAGAGGAGGAGGGTTTTAAAAAGAACTAGTTAAATCATCCATTAAATGTCAACTGCATTTAGTTGCTTTCAGACACAGACAGAGATGAAGATCTTTACCACAGACTCCAAATTTCAATGTTACAAATGAGAATCCTACTTTTGGCTGAGGGAAAACCAGATCAGGCAGTGAATTAAATTAGCAAAAAAAAAAAGAACTATATTTTGTATTAGTCTGTATTTAATCAAAACTAATGAAAAATTTTAAAAAATAAACGTATGAATTAAATTCTAACCAAGTTTATGTTGTCCACAGGTTCCCAAAAATAGAGATGAAGGACTTCCTGTGTACGCAGCCAAAGACAACTCAAGCCTTTCTGGTAAGCGATTATAAGTGTTTGCATGGTTAGCTTGAGATGATACATTATCTTTAAACCTGCAAGGTTTTTTCAAGGACTTTATTACATCAAATATTTGAACATGCTTTTACACAGTTTCAATAAACAGCACTAGACAGTTTATTCCATCAACCTGTTACACATTATCTGTTATATGAAATTTCTGAGTCACTTGTATTATAGCACTTTGTTTCATTATGTGTCTCATTGACTGGTTTTATAGCTTCTATGTGTTTCTGCAAGACTTGAATTCCTGTGATGTGTCATTTGCTCCTCTCATCTCACACTCTGACCCTTTCATTGAGGAATATTACTTGTGTGAGTTTTGTGGTACTGTGCTTATGAGCACATAAAGGCAGACCCCATGCACACACCTAGTTACCTCCATGTGTCTGGATAACCAGCTCAACCAATGGGCCTTACTGAAACTCTTCCTGTCTTACCTTCTTGTTTGTCTGACTTGTCTTTCCTCAGATGAAAACAAGGAGCAGAATAGTTTCTTTGTACAAGAGAGTGATACATTGGCACCGGACTATTGGAGAGAAACAGCAGGTATAAAATACTTACCTATGGTTTTTCTTTTGGAGAACAACAACATCATCAATTAGAAGTTTAAATTTAAACATTGAATTAAATAGAAAAAGCAAATACTATCTGCAAATGATGCTATTGATTATAAGTAGAAGTTAGCTAATTAGAACTGCAATCTAAGATGTATACATTTAATTCATTTTTTGTTTGATTTTAAAACTATAATAATTGTGTGAAGGTTAATGAAAACTGAACATGTTTTATATAATCTGTTTTATATAAACTTATGCTGTTGCAATTCAGCACACATAGTGTAGTTGGACGTTCAGTTTTTTTTATTTAAGAAAAAGTCCAAAAATGAAACAAACAATACTTACTAAAAAAACACAGAGATATTACTGTATTTCACATAGATGTTAACTTCTTTGCACAAATTAGACTCAAAACACTTAAAGCAGTGAGGGAAAACTCTTCAGTCTCCTTCCACCTCAATCTCCTCCCCCTTTCAAACAGTGAGGTAAGGGATTCATAAACACAAAGAGACATGAAACAGCAGAGGGAAGCTGCTGCTACCACAACTCTGGCTCAGCTGCGACATTGTTGCCAAGGCTGTTACTCTTAGGGGGGCTGTTATAGTTCAACAAGAAAACATCAGCTCAGAGATAAGCAGCCATGCTGGCAATCTCAATCCTAGACCCATATCGCCGCCGACATAATTGCCTTTTTTTTCTTCCTCAGAGCAAAAAAGCCTTTACCGTTTGAAAAAGATCACAGCTTATTGCCTTTTTATATCTGTCAGGAAGACATTAAAAGTGCTTTATGACATCTGTGCCAACATTTATATCAACCCCCCTCTCCCTCAACCCCTACACACACGCACCATAATGATCCCTGCACATAATGTATAATGTATTTCGAAAAATTACACGAAACAAATTAAATGAGACCACCTTACCCCTGATTGCCAAACGTCTCCCTGGGCGGTGGGAAGCTCTACGTGATTAGAAGGCCTGATTCCTCTGAGGCCCACCAGCCCCCCTCCACTGTCTTTAAACTTTCCCTCTGTTTCTAGGGAGAAAAAATAATCTAATTTTCCATTTATGTAATGCAAACCGCCTTGGCTTTGACTATTCACGGTTAATTGACTGTCAAACGAGGTTGTTATCCTCAGGCACTGTCTGCAAATTTGCTTGTCAAATGAGACATAGAGAGGAAAGGAACAGAGAGAGGAGAGGGGGAAAGATGAGAAGACAGGAGTAGAGACCTATCTGCTCTAAATGAGAGAGAGAAGCTTATAAGGATACTTATGGGAGCCAGGATATGAAATGCCTGAGAGAGGATACACATCAAGTTTAGTGGATCATTCATTTAAGGTGTATAAAGCCTCGTTGTCAAAACACAAACAATTGTGCTCAGATTCAGACAAAATAACAATGAAGACAGGTAACTCTGTAAACATAATTTGATAAAGATGTTTCAAAAAAACAAACAAATGGAAGATTGTAAATTTAAAAGCAACAAGTAAGTCCCGTTCAGTACTTACACAGACAGAGAAGACATAGTATGAAATGCAGTGTATATCTATTAGGCTACTGCCCTCACACAATTTCAAAGCCAGCGGTACTCTTCAAAATAGAAAAGCTTTTCTGACATTATAACCCAACAGTTTGTGAGCACAGTTACCAACAAGCATGTCATTTATTGCATAATTGGTTTCCTAAAACACAATCTTTTGGTACAGGCCTTCACTTTAGTTTTAAAGATAGAAAACGTCTCTCTTTTTAACTCAAATTTCAGAGTGCATATAGTATTTATTTGGTTTGCTTTTTTCATTTTGATTTAAAGTTACATGAAATGACATCAAACAAGACTTAACACATTAGAGAGGTGGCACAGTAAAGGTCTCCATCCAAAAATCTATCAAATTGTTACTACAAACATACACTGACACCTATAGGCCAAATGGTGAATAACAGTACTCAGTGGTGATAAAAAAAGGCTTTAACTTTCAATGTGCAAGAGCATGCAATAAAAATAAACTCCTTAGAGACCAGTCAATGACACGGACATCATTCTCAGATGTGTGTGGCATATGGAATATGATGTCTGAGGCTGGGGAAGAATAGAATTAAACATTAACTTTTCTTAGTACAAAATGTTACTGATGTGTTATATGTCTAACATCAAGTGCATATCTGTCTGTTTTTTTAAGGGGATAGAAACCAAGGTGCTTCCCCCCCTGTTCAACTAAAGAAGGATTTTGAAAGCATGGAGAAAGGTAAAAAATAATTTCACAGCTTGATCAACCGTTACAGATATAAATTGGCCAGACTTGAGGAATCAAAGTAAACACAAACAGGGTGCAAAATACATTTTCAGTTTAGACTTTTTACAGACAAATTATTTTCATCTGCCTTTCTCATCGTCCTTTCTACTCCTTTAGAGGAGCTTCAGAAGGTTCTGCTGGAGCAGATCGACTTCAGGAGGAGACTTGAGCAAGAGTTTCAGGCTCTGAAGGGCACATCTCCATTTCCTGTCTTCCGTGAGTAACTATTTCCTCAACTCAACCACCCTTTTGTATTATGAAGCAAAACTTTTCCTTCTCTGTCTTTTTCTCAGATTTTTCTTTTTCAGGACCTGTAGCTTTCTTTTTTCTCCTCTCTCTCTCTTATCTTTCTCTTCCCCCTGATTTCCTTAGTCCCCTTTATCCTTTTTTACCTGTCTTTTATAGCTGTACTTGATCACAGATAATCTGCTTAGGCTAAGAATACATTTTGCATTATTTCAGATAATTTCCAAGATCAGATGAAACGAGAGCTTGCCTACAGAGAAGAGATGGTCCAACAATTACAGATGGTAAGATCACTAATAAGAACTAATACATCACTGCTGAACATTGATGGACAATTATTAAGCTTCCCTGCCTTCAAATGACAAAAGAACATACACATACAGATATTATTATTGGTTGTGGTGATAAGAGGACATGTCATTTCGACTTGGGCACTGTTCAGTCAATAGTCACAAATCTTAAACATTAAGGGGGGGGGGGGTATATGACAATAACAGTCAGATTTACTCAAACAACTGAAAGACTTTAAACAATAAAATCTTAAGCCACATCCTAAAAATAAAACATAAATTCAGATTAAATATTCAATAGATTTCAATTAGCCACTTTGTTGTTGCTTATATTGTAGGTCCATTAAAAGCAGTCAGAGACAGAGTTTGTCTTTCAAGGGTGAGCAGTTCCTCTGCCGCTGTCTGCCAGTTTCTGTCAATATCAATCAGCAGAGCAGCTGGCAGAAGATGTTTGTCTTTTTGCTTTCTGACACATGTAATAATTGTACACTTTTCTGTGCTCAGTGCACCCAATACACTCAACTCATTCTGCATTCATTTAGCCACAAAGGCTGATGAATGAATAGGCACTTAAGCTTGTTTTTAACTATTCAAGTACAGAATAAGTGTAGGTACCTATATAAAAATTGAAAGGAGAAAAATGTGCCTAGATCCAACAGATGGATATGTTTAGAGTAATAACATTTATTTCAAAAACACTTTAAACTTAATGTGAACTGAATTACAGATTTATAGACTAACGTACTTTTTAACATCAAAAGTATAACTGTAAAATTCTCTTAATATTTATAGTTATTTTTTTCTCCTTATAAAAAATCAAGTATTTTTTTGACGTTTATTATTAGTGGAATAACTCTTTAAATTCTCACATACTCACAGACACATTTTTTGAAATTCAGAGTGAGGAGTCATTTTGCAAATAATGTTTGTATCAAGGCAGATGTTTCACACCCCAAAACCAGACAAAGTGTTGGAAATAAGTGTTAAATCTTCATAGTAAAGTTTTTTACTATCCTTTACTGTATTGAACTATAAAGTATTAAAAAAAACTTTAATCTATAAATGTCTGGATCTTGTCTTTGATTTTTCTATCTATGTCTTTCAGATACCCTACGCAAACATAATCAGAAAAGAAAAGATCAGCTCCCATCTCAACAAGTAAATAAAGGTGACTGTTAATAAGAATTTTAAATAATGCAAATTTTCAAAAGGACATTTTTAAAGCTGAACCACACAAGTTTCATGAAACTGTAATTAAGACTAGTTTTCTATGACTCTGTGTAAGCATTTTCTGTGTACACATTTTGTTAAGTACATGTTTTCTGATGTGATTTCATACGATTGTACTTGTATAACTGGAGTGTCAATAAACATTTTGACTATTAAATCTCAGTAGTCAATTATAAAACTCAGTGACTTATAGTATTAACCTCCTTAAAATGTATTTATAGGCTACTTATCTTGTAAACTACAACACCCCAATAGCTGAAGTGTAAATCATGTTTGGTCATAAGAAACAGTCTCTGGACTCATTGAAACAGCGCAGAATAATAATGATGTATCCGTCTTTAAAAAAACTTTTATGCCAATGATTTAAGTGGGGAAAAAAACATAGCAACAATAAGGTTGAGGTTTTCGCCAGTTAAAAGGAAGTTTTTCCTTGCCACTGTTACTTTTTTAAATGTTTCCAAGTGCTGTGCTCATGGTGGATTAATGTTGGGTCTATCACTTCAATCATCACTTGTCACTTTATCTTGCCATTCACTGCACATAATGTCTAATTGCCCTCTTAGCCGTATTGTACTTTTCTATACTTGTACTTTTACCGATTTTTATTTATATTTGTCTTATCTATTCTGTTTACATTTTTTATTTTGCATGAGCTTCTTCTACTGTCTTTGTGCTATTGCAACGCCCCAATTTCCCCTCTTGGGATCAATAAAGTATTATCCTATCCTATCCTATCTTATCTTTGTAAATAATGTAACAGAGAGTAAGGTCTAACCTGTTCTTTTTGTAAAGTCTCTTGAGATAACATTGGCTATGAATTGGCACTATACAAATAAACAATGAACTGAATTGAATTGAATAAAATATTTAATCTTTTCTTTTCTTTTCTTCACAGGCCGTAGAGTCAGTAGAGTCCCATGTAAAAGACAACACTGCCTGGATTTCCATGAATGACTGAAGAATACAAAAAAACTCATGGAAACTGATGAAACAATACTGACATAATCAGACAGGCATCTGGCACTATACAGTAATGATCTAAATTTCTTAACTTACCCAACCTCTGTTAAAAGCCCTACATTTAAACTCTGTGTGATGAGGAAACATTTGGACTACAATGACAGAAATTTTATACTTGTTTCCATTTTCCCTAAACTGGAGACACATATTGACTCCAACTCTTTCTTCATTGCTGTGCTGGCTGTCCGACTTCAAACTTAACCAAAATAGGAACAAAGAAAGCAAACACAACTGTTTTTGTGTGAATATCAGAGCTGTAAGCTACCGCCAGGAAGCAGTTGTAGACTTTGTCACAAAACTCTGAACTTTGCAAACTCCTTAAAGGTGAGAAACAACAAGAGATTCATAAATAACTTAAAAGCTGTGTTATTAGCCAAGACTCTGGCCACTGCTGAACAAAATGTACATACGCCAAACTAATGAACTTCACATGATAATTGTTGCTCTTGTTATCATTGTTGTTACCAAGGCATCACCGAACTGGACCCTAAAAAGAAACAAAACATTTGTTAACAGGCATCAGTTGATCCCAAAGGGATTCTCCTCTATTATGTAGTTTGGTTTGTTGACCAAAACAGACACAAAGCAACACAAATAATTTTTACTACTGATTATTAGTTTAAAAAAAAAGAAAAGATCAGTCGTTGGTGGTGACTTAAAGCACCCCAGTGTGGTCCATTAGATGACCCTTAGTAAGTATGCCAGATGAAGAACAAAACAAAAGGGAAAAGTCATGATTTTTGTTTTAAACCTAAAGATGCAGTACTTAAACAGGATGTTATCACAGATTTTTCTTGAATGTTTTATGCAAAATTAGCACTAGCAGATCAGTTAATGAAAGTTTAGAGCAAAAATCTCAAATACAGTATTACATCGACTGCATGTAATTGTACAATTATATGAAAACCTGGAGAATTCAAAGCACCCCAACATCCACCCAGATTGTCAACATACAGGCATTGCCTACCCAGAAGAAGGGTAGTCATGCCTTCAGCTGAATGTGGTTTGGATGTCATCAGATGGTATATAGTGCAAACAGCGTTTTAAACCCCGTCCTTCATACTAGTTTGCTCTAAGTGTGTTTGGGATGTGGGAAGCAAAAGACAGAAGTTTTGGAGTTTGCTGCAAACCTACTTGTAAATGATTTTACCTGACTGTATAAAATATCATATGTGAGAATACTGAACCTTATGATCAGATTATATATGTGTTTGTTTGTTTGTTTGTTTGTTTTTTTGCTCATTCATTTGTTTATTTATTAAAGGATCATTCCCATGACCCCGATTATGAAAAAATATTATAATGTTAAAACAAAACCAACCTGACATGATGATGATGACGATGATGATGATGGAGCTAATGATGATAGTGCAACAAGCATATATCAAAAGAATACATTGAAATGGCTGAATGGATGAAGACAAATGTTATCATTGTTAACTGTTGATGCAGATGTATTGGAAAATGTTCCTGTAGTTTCTCTACTATTTATGGTATATTAAAAGTCTATACAACAGCCGGAATGTGGATTCATACCAAGGCCTTTTTTGATGCTCTTTCAAATGAAACAGATTTTTTTAAAGGTGTTTTTAAAGGAATTTTTGACTGAATTCAGACTTAAGCTACATTTACATTAAACCAAATGTTTGTAAACAAGCAACCTATAGGCTACAACCAAGGGTTGAATAGGCTGCATGTCGTTGCTGTTAAAGGAAAGATAGAAACAATGTTCCATCACAAAGATATTAATGCGAAATTTATCAAAACTTTACGAGCTGTGACGTAGTAGCTGAATAACCCCTTGATTACATGGTGAAGGGTGCGTAGGCTATGCTCTAATGCCAGCTGGCAAGCTGACAATGACAAAACAAATATATAAATAAACATTAGGATATGACCAAAGTAAAATAATTTGGTGATATTGTTCACAAGAGAAAAAACGGGATATGGATTTATTAATTAAAAGGTTCTTTTACTGAGGTTTTTCAGGTCCCCTGCTTCTTTTGCACTACCATTGCCACCTGTTTACTTTATCTGCATCTCTGGGAGTGGAGAAAGAAGCCGTGGGAGAATCAGACTTTGCCAGCATGGCGGTTACACTGTATTCACTTCACCACACTGCAGTTCTTTGCACTAATGCAATCGTTGTGTTGCACGAGGAAAGGTTTCTCTGCAAGAGTACATTTTATGCCATGTGTTATTATAGCCTACGACTAACACTAGATTGTTTTAACAAAAACTGCAAATACCAAGCTGAAAGCTGTGAGGTTGTACATATACAACCTGCCTGTGACTTGTAACATAAACGTAACTCAAATGTTTATATCTTTAGGGGAACAAAATACGTTATGTGTGTGTGTGTGTTGGGGGGGGGGGGTGCTTTATGAAAATATTGTTTTACAAGCCTAGAGGCTAATGTTACTTAAGAGGAAATTAATGGGGAAAACTGCATGTCTCGTATGCTCTGTTCAGTCGGATGGGGCGCTGACCAGAGAGTTAGAGGTTTTGGGGACGATCCAAGAATTACAGCCCAGGTCCTCAATCTAATCCGCTCAGTCCGAACTGTCATGAGAGGTCAGAAATCTGTTTTCTTATGTCAACAGAAATTAAAGATTCCAAACATAAGGGACATGTTTATTTATTATGTCATATTTTGTAAGAATGAGTAGGCTTGTCCTTTGAAAATGTCAGACAGTGATGAAACATGAATGAACACCGTCATTTTTGTAGTATTAGTAGTATTTTTCTGCTTTTTAAAGGGTAAACAAACTTTTCAATGGAGTCCCTTTTTAGATTTAATTTACTATATCGCCCTTTCTGAACATGAAATACATACTTTTTTATTATTAATAAAATTCATCATATATTCACAATTGGTAATGATATCAATAAGTAACCAGAAGTCTCTAATTCCATGTCTAATAATTAATTAATCTAAAATTGTGCAATTTATTCACTGATTTATTTTCTCTCTTTTTGATTTCCACAGTGCCTTTAATGATAGTGAATTCTGGGTGGGGGTGGCAGGTGTGGGATATATGGGGCGAAGTCTTTTCTTCGCCCCCCTCAATTCCATTTGTCTTTGTTTATTTGTATACTCTCTGTGTTGTGGTAATCCAGGGGAGAGAGACATATTTCATTCCATTTCAGTCATTGCTTCCAATTGATGTAGAAAATGCTCCGTTATGTGTTAGTCTGTATAAGAATTTGGTTAAACAAGTAAACCCCAAGAGTGTCCAATTTTGGAATATAACTTAAAATGGTGTGTCTTTGTATTATTATGTTTTACTTTAGAGGTTCTATTAAATGAAAATTTGATTACTTTAACTAAGGAATGAGACTGCGGCATGTATCTCTTTTCTATATTATGTATTCCACTCCATTCTTCCACTGCTCTATTTCCATAATAATCCCCATATGCTGTGAATTATCCTTTCCTCTCCAGCAAACCTCCAAAAACATTTTTCTGTAGCTTCAGTTATAAATACGTGGAAAAGGGGATCGGCTGGAATTAGAAGCATATGTTTTTCAAAGAGATTTGCACAGTAAAGCCATGTTGATCTGTGATTAGTCAGAGTTTAGCTGTGGGTCTGGATTAAAATCTGTAAGGGGTCATAGGCAACTACATGGATCTGCATTACACAGGTCAGGATTTGGGGTGTTTTGGTTGTCAACAGAAAAAAACAGGGTTTGACAAGTTGGTTTCTTTAAAGGTGCACTATGTAGATTTGATGGTGAAATTTGAAAGTTGGAGAAGTGATACATTTCTATGCAATATTTTCTGAACTAAATACACAAACTTTATTCAAAGGAAAATATGGGTCCCTGGAACATTGTTTGGCGCTAAAAAGCTACCAGTAGAATTATGATTCCACTGTTGCGGGCCTACCACCATAACTTCTCGCGTGCATTTTATCCTCAAACAGTGTTTCAGGGACCAGTTTGTATATAGAGTTATGAACATTTACCACAGAATTTGTTCATTTCTCCAACTTTCACATTTCTCTACCAAACTCCATATTGCACCTTTAAATTTTGAGGTAAGATGAACTAAACTTATTTGTGTGCCCTTGTAACTTTTAGCAAGTTTACTTATTTTTTAGGTCCACTTGAATGTCACTTGGTTCTCTTATATTGATTACATATTTGAAAAATATTCAATATGATTTATTTTAAATAATGATTACAAAACGTAGTGGGTTGGGTGGGTTACTCTAAACCACTAGAGTATTTCAAGGATAAAAAAGTTACAGTGATGTAAAAGCGCTTTGAGTAGTCGGAAGATGAGAAAAGCGCTTTACGAGCTCAAGTTGATGTAACATTTACTATTTACATAGTTGCTTAAAATTTAGATTAATTACTGAATTTAAAAAAATCATCTTTTTAGTTGATTTTTTAATGATATCTACATCTTGAAAAGTGAAAAATGAATGTCAAAAAGGACTTTACCCTAATGGACTACCTCTCCTATCAACTAAAAAAGTAAGTAGACAGTTTTATCAACAAATTATTTCTTTATAGAATATAAACAGAAGTTGCATGTTTGTTTCAAATACTGTAGCAAGAAAAATGCATCAAATAATAGGAAACAGAAAAAAGAAACATGGTAAAAACAAAACAGCAACAAAACCAGAACCTTAGAGTGAAGAGAATCTTTTATTTACAAATATATTAATAAAATTGCTTTAATTGAGAATTTTGGTGAAAAAAAAAATTGATATTGACGATGAAAAATATCACTTATTTAAGTTAATTTATTTCACAGCTATGATGTGCATACTATTAATGTAAAAAAAAAATAAAAAAATAAAAAAAATAACATTGACATCCAGTGTTATTCACTGGAGGAATATGAAAAGAGGATTTGATCAGCGTTGTCTGGCATCATGCAGAGAGGGGTTGTAATAATTCTGATAATACCTCCACAAATATAAAATCTATGTGAATGCCCTAAAAGACCCACTAATGCAATACATTTGTTGTCAGTGGAATGGGACACATGTTTTTTTATTATTCTAATGAGTGATTAAGTGGTTAAAGATAAACCTCTTATTTGATTATAACATAAATTGGACAAGACAAAACAATAAACAAATAGGCTGGCTGATATTAAAGAAAAATAGAATTAAATGTAAAACAAATTTAATGGTTGAAAAAAGAAAAAAAAAAAAAAGAAAGGTAACTCATGATTTGAAAGATCGTTGAAGCTGTCGCGGTGTTTGAGCTGTAGGGGCCACCGTGAGTTTGACGAGAAAGAAAAACTCACTTTAAACCAACGAAGAAGAAACTAAACGTCAACAGGAAGAAGCTGGTGGAGCTGCCGTCACTAAAGGTTTGCAGGATCCAGTTGGGGATTATTGTTATCATGCAGGGCAGGCTTTATACTTTATTCAGATCCAGTGCACTTTAAATCCCTTATATTAAACTTGTTGTACTAAGTAGCCAAACTAAATGTGCAGAAATGTAATATTATAACAGCTCGGCTACATTGATGCTGTGCCTACATGTTAGTGGCTGTCTGTTTTACTCCTAACAATAAAACAAAGCTAAAACTTACTTGCAGTTTCTTGTCTATATATGTAGTACCGTTTATTTACAATATTCGCACTTTGATTAAGGTTAGTTTGAGAGATGCTTGTAGACAGGCGTATCAGAAACAATGCTTCAGAGAGAGCCTGCAGGTCATTATTGATTCATTATGAGAGAATAGCTACTGAGAGCCAAAGAAACAATACATACTACACTAGTATTAAACTATATAATAAAGACAACATTCAAACAAAAATCAGTGAGACTTCATAACTAAACAACACAAGTATAGACTACATGTGGTGTTGTGTTGAACAAACAGCCTACAATGTGCTTCTCAAATGGAACTGTGATTGTTATGTCGTATGACAAACTCTAAACTCTCATCCTCTTGCTTTGTCCCATTTATTAAATCTTAAGGTCATTTAAACGAACAGCTGCACAACTTGCAACATATTACGTATGCTTCTTCATAACTTAACAATGCAGAGCTCAAACTGATTCCAGTTGACCCTTGACCCTTGAGCAGTGAAAGTAGAAGAGCACAGGTGAAATGAATTACAGTGACTAAAATGACATCGCTGCATCAGTTCGAGAGCCATCGGTTTGAAAGTTATAGTCCGTATTTTCAACAACCTTCGCACAGTCGAACATGGAAAGTCAGTGTGCATTCCCATGCAGTTCAAGAGCCATCATCTTTATAGTTACAGGCCTAATGTTCCCTAAACAAGCTTGCCACAGACAAACACAAGCTCATTCAGAGTGTGTAAGTGTGTGTGACAGAAATCCAAGCATATCTAAATTGTAGGGGATCACACGGTCAGACAGCAGTAAAATACAATCCAAAATCTGTATTTTAGGCAGGAAGTATCGGGACAAGGCAGGCTGTAATCCTCTCAGTGCGTCCTGATACAGGTTTGAAAGGCCCAGTAATCTGGTGAATTTTGCCACTACTGATGTGAATTATGATTATGAACGTATCATCTCTAAAATCACATTATTGTCAAAGAGTAAGCTTTTTAAACCCAAATAAAGCTCCATTTACAGCAGCCCTCGGCCATATTTTGTTGTTCAGAGCATAGTAATCAGAGACTGCACTCCAAACACCTCTTATCTAACAGTACACTTGGCGAGGATTAAACCTGATGATTTTGATGTTTTTTGTTTATAAAACTGCCAACGCTGAGCCAATCCATCTGTCGATCTCACGGTCTATCCTAACCTCACCCGTGAACAAGACCGTGAGATACTTAAGTCCTTCTCTTAGGGCAAGGACTCACTCCCCACCTGTAGACTGTAGAGAGAAATCCATTGTTTTCCGGCAGAGACCCATGGCGTCAGACTTGGAGGTGCTGACCCTCATCCGAGCACCCCCTTCGCACTCTGCTGCAAAGTCCCAGCACGGTCCCAGCATGAGGAAGCCAACAAAGCCACATCATCTGCAAAAAGCAGAGATGAGATTATGAGGGCCCCCAAACTTGAAACCCTCCTCCCACCGGCTGCATCTTAAGATCCTGTCCATGAAAATAACAAACAGAATCATTGACAAGGGGCAACCCTGGTGAAGGCCAACAAGCAGCGGGAACGTGGACCCAACTCCCACTTTGTCATACAAGGCCAGATGTCTGTATATAATCAATAAAATAAAATAACTCTTAATAAAAGGCAAGGACATTTTTCTACTTGTATGAGTTAGTCAGTATAGTCACCGCATGTAGACAAATGTCTTGTCTCGCCAAATGGAATGCTAATGTGAGTACAAAGCAGAGCAAGCTCTGCTGACAGCTATGCTACCATTGTCACATGTCACTCCAGCTCTACAAGCCACTTAGCATTTTATGCATTTCTATGCATGTTCACCATGTTCTTTGTGACAGCTTCCAAGCATGGCAGGCCGAAAGGCTCTGAAGGCTGTTCTCATCGACCTGAGTGGAACTCTTCACATAGAAGACACAGCAGTACCAGGGGCACAGGATGCTCTGAATAGGTAAGGAACATCCCAAACAAGACATGGATGCACTTTTAGGTACAAAAACCCCTTGCATATTTTCACTTCAATTTTCTCTTTCCAGTAGATAAACCTGAAATTGATTAATTTTTCCATATTTTTTTTCTCTCTTATCCTTTTTTACTTAAGCTTTTATCTCTTCTAATTTTTACCTGTCTTTCTAATCCTTCAACGAAATGTTTTGTATATTTTGCTTTGTCTTTCACTTTTGTTTTGTTGACACATTTTCACATGAAAAAAAAATAAAAATTAGAAAAAGAAGACGAAAAAGCCATGCCGGCACAGACATACAATTGTTAAGAGTCTGACAGGTTACTGCAAGAACAAAAATGAAATAAAAGCTTATATGCACCAAAAAAACAACAACACTTCTTCAGTATTTTTAATTGCATGATAATTGCTTAATTGTTTTCAGGTTACGGCAGGCTTCTTTAGCTGTGAAATTTGTGACCAATACAACAAAGGAGAGTAAGAGGAACTTAATGGTACGACTGCAACGTCTCAACTTCAACCTCCAGGTAAAGACATCCAAAGCCATATTTAATTAACTGCTAGTGCTTTTTAATAATAGGGAAATAGAAAAAGTACTACTTAAAACAAAAAGCTTTGCACCCTAAAAAATCTGGAAACTAGGCTGGACTTGAGAAATCAAAATCAGCACAAGGAATATCCTCATACGATTTAATGAATCACCCAAACACAATTTGTGATTCTTATGCTGGTTTTAACCTATTTGGTGCTTAGTTTAAAAAATGAACTTCACTCTGCAGGAACAGGAAGTCTTCACCTCACTGAGTGCCGCAAGGAGTTTGTTATTGCAGAAACAACACAGACCGCTTTTGCTAGTGGAGGACAGCGCACTGGAAGATTTTACTGGTAAGGAGCAGCTTGTGTGTGTGTGTGTTAGTGTTAAATAGATGTAGGATCGTTTTTACTTTTTCTGCATCTGAATTTTTTTTGTTAGTTTAAGCAATCAAATAATCTTAAACTGAAAAATAACTTGTTAATAAGCACTGTTGTTATTGTAGTTCAGTGCTATTGTAACTGAGTAATCCGTCTGTAATGCAGCCATTAACTGAACAACTAACGTTTACATTCCAATCTGTCTTTTATTAGCAGACATAAAATCCACTTTGGTTTTATTTTAAAGGGGGATTGTTTAAGATTAAATTAAATGTATTGATGGGGTTGCAGATTGCAAATCACTGACATATACTCCCCTCACCCAGCCCTTCCAAACCATGTAGAAGAATTTCTTTTACTGTTGGGTATTAAGCCCCACTTAAACTTGGTTTGGAAAATTGACCACTACAGGGTTCCGGTCAGAGAACACAGAGTCATTAGATGGATTCAGACAGCTAAAGTTTCCATTGAACAGGCTCTTCTCCTTCCCATTACCTGGGGGTCTCTCTTGTCGGTAGCATTGCACCAATCTACTGGACAGATGCTACAGCTGGGCTCTGTCTTGAAGATAACCATTCAGCTCTGGTAGGTTGTAGGGGTTGAGGTTTGCGCTGTTCAGTTTGCCCCGCAGCTGCAGGTATTCTATAAACCGTCTCTGTGAAACTTTGGTAGCTTGCGAAGTAAGCAGTCGACGTGTAAGCAGCAGTTGAGCCCCATACCTTGAGGACCCTGTAAGGAGAGCAGCATACTCACCAAAAGGTGGACCCATAGAGTGAAGCTCTGGAAGGTACGGGCATCCCCGGCTTTAATATTTCAAAATAAAAGTATCCGAAACATAAATCTCTCTAAACATGAAGAATTCAGATGACTTACCAAAAATAAAGAAGTGTAAAATACAAATGGCCTGCTCAAGCCAGGGTTTTGATCATCTTTTCTGGACTATATATAAGGGTATAATGTACACTTTTTAAGAGTACCCTCTCTCACCCTGAAAATAAAAAGCTCAATTTTTTTATTTGAACATCCTTGTGAATATCATATTTCCATTTCTCACAATAGCTCTCTCATACGACCCCCTGATTTTACACAGTGGACCTTCAACCGATTATTTGAGGTTGGATTGTTATTTTTACCTTAACCCAAACAGTTCAGTATTACAAACTGGGTATATGTCCACATTAAAGGGACAATCAAAAGAGGTGCATATTACCCTGGTTAGAATACAAAGAAAGCAGATTGCTGACAAAAGCATGAAAGAAAAATTTTCCCCCAAAAAAATTAGCTAATGTTCAGATCTACAGAAACTGTCAACTGTCAAAACTGTACAATGCCAAAGGTGCCAATAAACATACAAAGATTGAGGTCTTCATGAAACTACTCACTACTGGAACCAGTTTTTGTTGACTGTTCACTTACCTGTTTAACCAAACTTACATTTTAACATAATATCAGTATGAAAAAAATTGGCATTAATGCATTTTTATATTTTAAGACTAAGCAAATAACTTTTTTTTTTTTCTGATAAATGACTCCTTGGGTATGTAATGTCTCTTTCTTTAGGTATTGACACGTCGGAGCCAAATGCTGTTGTTATTGGACTTGCTCCTGATCACTTCAACTACCAAATGCTCAACAAGGCTTTCAGGTGGTAAAGTCAGTACTAGACAAATTCATCATTAAATTAGAGAAACATTGAGAAGCTTTCCTGACAGATTTGTTACAACACATTATGTAATTGCATCACATTGTTAATGTATACAAAATGTAATACATTTTCACTTGTAATTTTCATTCTCATTTTTAATAACATCCATATTTTGAAATAAACGTCGTGAACACAATTTGAAATACATTTCCCCAAATATTAAAAGTACTTAGTAGATATTGCAATTTATTAAAAATGTGGGAGTTGCTTTTATAATTTATATAACTGTAATAATATGGTGCACTATGTAATATCCAACCAGAATGGATATCTTCATTCATAATAAACAATTTACATTACAACAACATTCCTTTCAATCATCCTAGCATAAAGCATACTGCCTTGATACTATTAGTTTAGCAGATTAGCATGGTAACATACTCCAGGTGTCACTGTATCCTACCCACTTGTGAATACATGAATACTTACATATACCTCAATAGTATGTGTAGACATTAATGATAATACATTTCTGCATGTGTTAGTGTTGGTAAGCCTGTATATACTTCTATGTGCGAATGTACCTTGTACAATGAAAGCTACTTCAATGTTTCCTTTAAAACATTTATTTATGTTCTGCCTACATTGTCAGTAGTGTCTTCAAGTATTTTTGTGTAATTACATTTTGTTTAGAAATTACATAATGTAGTTTTATTACATAATGCATTACACAGGTTACATGATGTTTTTTGTGAGCTTTTATTCCCTTAAAATGGCTCAAAATCATGTATGACCTTGATTTTCTTGTACAGTTTGATATATTGCAGCCTGTTTAACATGTACATTTTCCCCCAGATTGATTCTCAGTGGCGCTCCTCTCATCGCCATTCATAAGGCCCGGTACTACAAACGTATGGATGGTTTGGCCTTGGGCCCCGGGCCCTTTGTGACGGGACTTGAATATGCCACAGACTGTAAAGCTACTGTAGTGGGGAAGCCAGAAAATACTTTTTTCTTGCAGGTAAAAATGTTGTATATTATATTGTTTTGACTGTTTTAATGAATTCACAAAAGCCTTTTATATTCATCAAATACATTTCAAACTGAGTAGAATGTGGATAAACATTTCAATATACTTTTTACATACATTGTTGACCTACTGTAGTCCATTTTTCTCATGTCAGAGTCCCATTCTTCTTGTATTTTTATTTTTTGTTATATTGTCTGAATGAATTTCACAGTTAGGAAATGTGATATACCTCTAAATGAGACCTCTCTTTCTCTTTTGGTCAAACAGGCTCTGTCTGATTTAGGGTGTAGGCCAGATGAAGCCATCATGATAGGAGATGTAAGTATATTGTCTAAAAGGTTTCACTATCAGCAAGCTTGTTGTATTTAATCTTAAAATATCCCAAAGAAGCTTTGTCCACAGGCCGTCTTTATGAATCGATTCTGAGACTCGTCATTTCTTAATAGAAACTTGTTTTAAAGTATCAGTAAATGTTCATTAAAAATATCTCAGAAGATAGCACTGTTGGATTAAAACGTATTAGTATTTAATGATCATTACATTTTTGTTTTGAGGCTGTTTGTGTTTTTCCACAGGATGCCAGAGATGATGTGGGTGGGGCTCAGAACACAGGAATGTTGGGAATTTTGGTCAGGACAGGTAACGTATTACTTCCTCCAGCTAACACATCCAGCATTCACCCATCTCTCAACCACAATCTGTTATTATGTTACTCTTCATCATCTCTCAATCTTATTATTTCAATGAAATGTCTTAATTAAAATCTAAATGTAATGGTATTTTCCTTTAATCTTGTTCTTATCCTTTTATTTTTCATAATTCCAATATTTTATTTCCAGTGCACTTCAGATTTAAATCAAATCTGATCTGTGGGTTTTTTAGGCTGATAGTTAGTCCTACCTTACTTCTTTCATCTACCAGGTAAATACAGAGAAGGAGATGAGAACAAAATCAACCCTCCTCCCCACCTGACATGTGACAGTTTTCCAGATGCTGTTGAACACATCCTGAAGAACCTCCTATAAGCTTGTAACTTCAGAAGTCTACAGCCTACATTTCTTTCCCAATCTTTAATTCCAACATGAATGGTCCAACAGACACTTGTAACTGTTCTAGACTAATGGTGATTTAACGGACGCTTGTAACTGTTTTAGATTTAATGTGATTTCACAGTGGAGGGAAGTAAATTATTTAATAATGAACCTCATTGTAGACTCTCTTTGTTATTCCCCTCCTCTCATCATTATAAAGGAAGACAAGCAGTCCTCTTACCTAATGAGTCTGACCTATCATCCAAAGCATTAAAACAAAGTTTTACACAAACAGTCAAGTTGAAAGCCTCTTTATAATTAAAGATGACAAAAACAAAAGTAAGAATGCATATTTGAAAAGATACTACCTTTTTTTTTACCCTTTAAACAACTACTTTCAATGCATCATATAATGTAGGACGTGTGAAAAAAATGTGCCGCTGGTGTCTGCTGTCAAGTGTGTCTTTGTGATGCTTATTGTACAGATAAAACAAATGAATAAAGACTACATTGAAAATTGCAGTGGCTCAGAGTACCAACGATTTCAGATCCTCGTTCAGGAACGTTTAACTTGATTGATGTGAAATATCCACCAGAAGTTATAAGGCATGAACGGGTTAAGTTACACAATCAAGTTAAGGTCACCACCTTGTAACAGCAGTATGTCATTCTTATACATTAAGAAGAAAAATCTTCTGATTTTCAGTGCAAAAGTCTTTTGTTGTTGTTGTTGCTTTAAACAGACATGTACTCTCTCTCCCAGGCTGTAAATCTGTCCATCAAGTTTCGAGCTGAAGGTTTGGTGTGACTTATGACTTCTCGCAGGTCAGCTGTCGTCACTGTTTCCAGCTGGATGGCAGGCATGTTAGAATCTCCTGTGAAGGGGAGTCCCAGTGAGATTTGAGGGTTTTATTCGAAGACACCTGACAGAAATGTATAGCTATTTTGGTGTGTGTGTGAGTATTTTGTTCTACCGTCCAGATGTGACTCAAGAGCATCAAAAATCTTGCGAACTGGTCTCATTGCAGCCTCCTTACACACCAGTCTTATATCAGAGCCAGAGTAACCGTCCATCTCCTTAAACACGAGCAGAAACAACACAGAAACAGATTTAGCCATTTTAAGTTATACTTGACAAAGATCATGTGAAATATAAATGTAGGATTAAAGAAATGATCTTAATGGGTCTTAATGTAACAAACCTTCGCCAAAGTTTCATAGTCCAGCTCAGTTCGCAATTCCACCCCTCCAGTGGTGCTAAGAGGAGGAAGCCAATCAGAAATCATGGCTTGGCGCGCTGTTGAAGAAGGGAGACTTACTAAAATCCTTTTCTCTAACCTGCGCAACATGGCATGGTCCAGTTCCCTGACAGAAGAGTAGGAAAAGTTACAAGACTAAATCTAAAAAAGGGGGAAAAACAGGCCATCCTATCCTGAATGTGTAGCTTATAAGGCATTTTTATACTTAAGGAAAATAATTTTAACCTTCCTTGAATTGAGCAGAACAAGAGAAAAATTAAGCATTGAAGAGGACATCTGTCTTCCATCTTTATTCGTAAATGTTAGTTGGTACTTATAGATGTTATAGGTAAAAAAAAAGAACACAATTGTTTGTTTGTATTACCGCAATTAATAAAAAAAAAAAATTGGTGTGTGTTTATGTTTGAGTGTTACCAAGGCAAGTTGGAAGCAGCCAATAAAAACACTAGGTCGTTAGACTTTGCAAGTCCATCCATCTGAACCAGAAGCTCAGTCTTCATCCTGCGGCTCCCCTCATGCTCTCCTCTGAAAACACAATGAAAAACAAATCGTCTGCTATTCCAAAGTTTTATTAAGCAGAGAGTAAGGAATCATTCATTGTACTTAAAATTTTCAAAAGTGTGTGTGTGTGCAAAGAAAAACACATGCAGTACTAATCAAGCACATTTGGCATTTCAAATGGCAATGATTAAAAACAGATGCTATAGCAGGGAGTACACTCTTAACCTTTAACATTGGGGGGTATTTTTTTTTCCTTTTGCAACATTATAAGGTTGAGCTCACCCTCTCTGGCTCATCACTGATTCCAACTCATCTAGGAAGATTGTGGATGGGGCATGATATCTGGCCAGCTCAAACAAAACCTGCAGATATATAATGCACAAAAATACAAATTACATGCAATATAGGAGTTTTATCTTTTTAATGGTATTGATCGGTTTTGTGGTAACTTTTGCTAAAATGTTGCTAAAGTGCTACGCTCATGAAGCGGGGTCTGGGTCTTTGTGATATAGTGATACCGGTAAGTAATGTCTTTTGCCTGCTTTTTGTAACATAACAAAGAACAGCGGTCTTTTTACCTGCTCTTTCGTAATATTAAATAAAGAGTAAGGTCTTTTACCTGCTTTTTGTAAAGTGTCTCGAGATAACACTTGTTATGAATTGCCTCTATAAAAATAAAGATGGATTTATTGATGGATTTTGTGTGCTTAAGAATACCTACCCTGACCAGTTTTTCAGAGTCTCCTCTCCACTTGCTGACGATGCTTGAGGCTGAGATGTTAAAGAAGGTTGTCTTACATTCTGTAGCCACGGCCTTGGCCAACAGTGTCTTACCTGTACCTGTGTGAATGTGACTGATTTAAGGCAAGCAAAATATTTTTTTCTCTCATCAGTAAACCTTACAAACTGCAGGTTAACAGTGCTGGAGATATTACCTGGGGGGCCGTACAGCAGCAGACCCTTCCATGGAGAAAGTATGCCTGTAAATAGTTGAGGGTACTGAGAAGAGACAGTGGAAGAGTTAGATATATACACTACAAGAGAACAGGCAAGCATTTAGTGATCACATTACTTTTCAACAAGGGAAAAAATTGTAATTGCAAGCATATATTTCCAGCTCCAAATCTTGCATCCCATTCCCTGCAGACCAACTGAAACCATGAATGGGTAAAGTTTAAACTGATTTGCCAGATATACAGCAGAGTCAGCACTGAAAATACCATAAAACACAAATTGTCTGAGCTTTAGATGGCACACAGAGGTGAGTCACATCTACAAAATGACCTTGTACTCCATAAAATGAATAATAATGAAGAAAGAAGTTTGGGATTGTTGGAAGATGGAGGTATCGTTTTATTCTGTTATTCAATAATAGAGTGAAACAGAATGGAAGATAGCCATATCAGTCCTCATCCTCGTCCATACATATCAAGACGATGCATACATGATTTGTTGTCATAGCTGTGTGTATGTATGTGTGCAAGTCTTTTATTTATGTCTTTGTGTATCAGGGTGCTGGTATGCACAGTCTCTGTATGCATCAGCATTTTGTGAATTAGCATGTGGAGCTGGTGCCATATATATATATATATATATACTGTATACATTATCACATACATTCTCCTCTACTTTGCATGTAGTTTTTATAAATATATGAAATGTACATATATATATATATATATATATATATTTGTTGTACCTTAAATGTCTGCAGGTTTTGTTTGAGCTGCCCAGATACCATGCCCCATTTAAATATATAGAAGGGTGTATGTTAATTTAACATTTTAATTCTGCTTTATTCAGCAAATTCTTTTCAATTTTCTTTACAAACTTTTTCAATCTCGCAAATAATTCTGAAATTATTATAGTAAATTATTATTCTACACAAACTATCCCTTTCTTAATACAAATAGCGGTTTCTCCTGCCCATTCTCATTCCATTACTCTCTGCCAAAGATATAGTCTATGTGTGGGTTACACTGCCATGTGTGTGTTCCTGCCTCCCTTCCTATCTATCAATTTGTGTATATGTGTTCTTCCATAATATCTTTTATATAGATTTAATGTCAGCCTAACAGACTGGCCTGACCTAGCTACCCTCCTTCCCTTTAAGCCTTTTAAAGAAGATGTATTCAGAATCGAACATAGGCGAACAGATCTGGATAACCAGCGTACCCAGGCAATGGCCGCACCTTAATGGGATAGACGACGGCCTCCTTGACTAATCGCTTTGCATCCTCCAGGCCAATGATGTCCTCCCAGCGCACATCAGGGCTGTGCAAATAGATGTCCTGTTGGCATGAAAACACACAAACACACTGAGTGAAAGATTAATGTGGATGATATCAGCTAAAATTGTCACACACACATCCAGATGCAATGAAACTTGTGTCCAACAGAATGAAAAATCAGATGAGAAATAGATACAATTGTAGGCTTCATTGCTATACCACATCAATTAATTCACAACCAGCTCTCCACTGCTCCCTAGTGGAAATATTTGGACTTGCATTTCAATTCAAGTATATTTTCATATTATACATCACTTCTAAATGTAGAAAAAAAGAACATATGCATCTTTTTATCACTGTCAGTGCATGCAGTGGCTGAGTGTGTGTATTACTTTGCTGATGATTGCAGCAAGTTCTCTCATCTCTCCACTCATTCCATAAAAACCACTGAGGGGCTTCAGCAGCTTTTCCTGCAAGACAATATGAAATCTGTATAAATTGTAATATTGTAGTACTATTAGCTGATTTAATATTGGATGGTTTTTGATTTCATGTATTTCAAATGCCTTCATATAACTAAGAAACAAGAGGCAAAAATAAAATAAGCATGTTGTAATAGGTACTCATCATAACTTTTTCCTTATTTCCTCAGTGTTCTAGGACTCTTCATTGTAATTACCATGTAGTCTGAGTCACAGCTTGCTCCTTTGACAATGTCATTGATCAATCCTTTGCTATCGCTCATCTGGACCTAAGATAGGCAGTAGAATATTTAATATCATTTGGTTTACATTTGCATGAAAAGAACAAAACTAATCGCTAAATTTACTTTGGGTAAAAAGCCACAAAATAAATATTTTTAAAAAAAGGTTACTTTAAGTTGCATAATAGTTACATTCTGGTGCATATTAGCGCGGTCTGAACATGTCTGCATGTTCTCAAATGCCAACTACGGCGTCCTAACTCTGAATCGCCCATTAAGTATGAGCTTCATCCATCTCCCTGCCACCCATAAAAGGAGATATATAATGGATATGAGTGCACAGTTGATTTCTACGTTCTATATTCATTAGGTCTTTACATTTTCCACTTACTCTGGATGAGTGTTGTCTGAAATATAAACAAATAAAATGTTGCCTTAAAAATGTTCTTAAACAAAAACAATCCTTTAGTACCTTTCTGCCAATGGCTGTCTCCCCAGCTGTTTCACTTCGAATTGAGGAAACATTGAGACCAAACTCTAGCAGCTCTGTTGGCAAAGCGGAGCAATGCTCCTAAAAACAAATTAAACACTGCCATAAGGATAACTGTAGAGTCACTTTATATGTTCATATCATGCTTTGTTGTTATTTTGTTCTTTGTTTAACGCTTTACTATACATTTGTATGTGAAGTGGCAGCTGTCTTCTTGACGCTGTTTCCAGGCTGCAGGGTCTGGCTGATTTTGGGAAGAGGCTTTACAGATGAACAAGGACTCCTGGTGGACATTTAGTTTACATTGTCAGGATGTATAGAAAACATCAAAACAACAAAAATCCTAAAAATGAGTTAAAAAGACGCATGTGAGGGCTGGAGACACCTACTTCTTTGTACCACTTTTTGCACTGGATTGACCTTGACCTAAAAAAACAGAAGACAACAATTGCCTATAAGTGAGAATAATGATTATGAATTAGGCAATACATTTGTACCATCAAGTAGGAGATATTATCTGTGTGTTATTATTTGTGTGTAAGTTTGTAACCAGTGGTGATATACCTGGTTCAGATTTTCTTCTAATAAGCTTGGGATATTTCTGGAACTTGACATAGTGATAGCTCTCATACTCCGTCAGAACCATATTCAGATCGATGTTATCACAAACCTCGAACTTTCTGACACCTCCATTAGTCTCCTGGTCCAAGGCTAAAGCTGCAGCCATGTAGCTGGTGATAATTGAATTTGATTGAATAAAGTTAGACACATTTTCATTTTTGCACTGACAAGCGGTCGAACATAGGCTTGCATTATTTGTATGTTTTTAGCAGCTCTCCTGTACAAAAATGACTTTGTGTGCAGAGAACAGAACTAAATTGCTATTTTACCAGTTCCTGTTAAAAAAAAATCTTGGTGAAAGCAACATTTACATTATATGAGAGAGAAAAAAGACACGCCATTGGAAATGACCCCAACATTTTCCAGCACAGGACTTCATACTGACCCCTGCCCAAGCAGCTCTTGGTAAATGAGGATGAGGAGGTTCTTCCTTCTCATTTCAGTCCTCAGCTCATCCTATCACACAGCAACATAGATCACACTTAACACTGGGACTCAATGACGGTGAAAACACTACTGCTTTACTTTCAGGAGTAATGATAAAAACTAGTGTCTGTCTCTGTTTTGACTGTCGGTGGAAAGTACTAATGAAAAGTATGTTTCTGGAATCATTGTAATGTAGTAAAAGTACTGTGTCTAAATTACCTAGATACTAATATCAACTGTTAAATATGGGTATTTTAAAAGGCTTCCTATTATAGCAATTATTAGTATATAATAGCATGGTTAATTGAAGTATACGATTGAGGAAAACAAGTAGCCTACATTAATGTCGACAGATTATCACCTAGTATAACAACTGGTAAAATAATAGCCAGATATTATTCTGATAATTGGCGATTAATCAAACTTGTGTAATAATGTCTGAGTTTTTTTAAGTACATTTTCTTCAAATGGTACAAAATTTGTACATTCTTAATTTTTCTTTTTTTAATTTAAATTGTAACTGTGTTCACTTTCTGTTTGCAATCTTTGCTCTTTACTGTAAATTTCCCCGTTGTGGGATAAATAAAGGATTATCTGATCTTAAAATTATTTTTTCCTTGACTGGTAACCAGGCAACCAGTAGACGCCGGTCTATGTTGTCACTGCTTTGTGCTAAACCTACATTACATTTACATATCTGTGGGGGGAAAAAAGCAAAGATGTGGTAGAAAACTGGGCACATCTGTAAATCTGTTTGACATTTCGTATCATGAAGAACAGTTAGTTTAGCATTGCGAGGAGGTAACGTTAAATGTCCCTCGCTAGTTAACTTTAAGTTGCAAACTTGATAATAGTTAACAGAGAATCAGAGAATCCAAACACAGTCCTCTGTTAACTCACTGCCTCCCGGGCTTGATGGGCGATTTTCATAGACTGATACGAGAGCTCCATCGTGGTCGTGAAAGGTCAGCAAGATATCTGTAAGTTTTCTTATGTTCGTCTGTTTGTTTAATTCTTCTTCTTCTTCTTTGTGTTGTGTTGGCAGCTGGCATCCAAAAAGATGCATTACTGCCATCTGCCGGATTTAACGACCCCTCAGATTACTAATCCTCCTCCACAGACTCTGTTCTCAAAAGATACTTACACTCCCTCTTTCACCACACTCCAAAATACCTTTAAAATCTCTTCTTACTAGTCCTTCTCCCTCCATTTCTGACATCATGCTCTGTCTATGTGTTAAATATTTTCTACATTTAATAAGTACATGTTCAATTATTTCTGCTTGATTGCACACCTCACAAGGACCAGATGGATGTTTTCCAATTAAGCCCCATTCCCCCAGAACTGTAAGGTCTTTTGAAAGATCTACCCCTAAAAAAGACCCTGGTAGGGGGTTATGTACTTACTGCAGGTGCAGGGACTTTGGAAAACAGGGCATGCAGCCCCTGCAGTGCTGAATGGCTCTGATTGTTCAGGCACAGCAGGGTTTTAGATCACCCACTGTAGCAAAAAGACTGCAGCTGAAAGCCCATTGTTTATCCCCCTACCTTTATTTTTAATCAAATTCTGACTGTTACAATCTAAAAAGGTACACACCTTTTTAGACTAATCATGACTTCAATAAAAATTAACATAACTAAAAGTAAAAATGAATAGAAAAGCAAACAACAGAAGAAGAACAGTCAGAGATTTATCTGGATTTTAAACCTTTATAGTTTTTAAATTTGGTTCTGGGGACCTTTGCTTGGAAAGAGTACTATTTAAATTACTGTGATCGATTCTTGACCTTGCCATTATGACATCCTCTCTTCTATTGTTCCCCCTTTATTTTACTATATATATTTTGTTCTGAATTGAATATAAATGTCTTCACTTTGTCTGACTGTTCCAATATTGTTGCCATTCCTGTTTGATTTTACTCCATGTGACTCTTTTCCCTTCTGACTTTGCTTGATGTTAATATCAATCTTCTCATTCTTCAATCCATCAATCAATCAATCATTATTTTTAAAGCACAATTGTTATCTGATCCATATACCACACTCCCATACTCAATAGTTCTAATTAATGCCACGTGTATTTTAAGGCAGGAACATTGGCTCCCCAATATACTCCTGCGAGACATCTCATTACATTTATTACTCTGTTTTACATTTATCAACAATATTCCTTATGTGTTCCATCCAGGTCAACCAGACATCGAACTATACCCCTAAAAAACTAAATGAATCAACTCGTTCTAACTTCTTTCCATACAATGTCAAACCAATATTCTTCCCAAGTTCCTTCCTAGAAAAGAACATTATCTCTGTTTTTTTCACAGAGAATTTAAATCCCCACTTTAACCCCCAATTCTCAACTAAACTGATCCCTTCCTGAATTTTATTTACAACATAATTAACATTTGTTCCTTTTTTCCACAAGGCTCCATCATCCCCAAACAATGATCTTCTGATATCTGTTGGGATATTATCAAATATATCATTTATCATAATTGAAAATAAAATCGGACCTATTAATCTTCCCTGTGGTGTTCCATTTTATACAACAGACTTTTAAGATATTTCAGCACCATTTTAACTTGAATCTATCTCTTGTTCATAAAGTCCATTATCCAATTAAAACCCCTTCTTTTGACTCCCATGAGATGCAATTTAATCAACATTCCCATTTCTCTCCAAATCATTTCATAGGCTTTTCCCACATAAAAAAATACTGCAACTGTTTTTTTTTTTAACTTGAGCTTTTCTTACAGCGTCCTTTAAACTTATCACAGGATCCAGTGTTCCTTGTCCATTCTAAACCCACTCAGATATTCCACCATCATCCCTCTTTTCTCGAAATAATACACCAGTCGTACGTTTAACATGCACTCCAGCAGTTTACAGATATTTGACGTTAAGGCAATTGGCCTGTAGTTAGCTGCATTGCTTGGATCTTTTCCTGATTTCCGTATGGGAACAATCACTGCCTCCTTCCTTCTAACTGGCAACCTCCCTTCCTCCCAGAGCTTATTATACAACATTAACAATGTCCTAAGTGCCGTACTTAAATGTTTTAACATGATATAACATATCTCATCTTTCCCTGGAGCACTCATTCCAGACTTAGCCAATGATTTTTTTAGCTCTCATCTCATCTTCAACATGATTCTTCAACTCGGTGCTTCCATATTTTCACATGTAGCTTTGTCCCTGTATGTTAGCAGAGTCAGTTTGCACAACCATCCTGGTGTACATACCCAAAACTGGATCTCACGCTCCTGCAGGAGATAGAAACTTTATTGACACTTTTCATTTGACATACATACACACTTTAACTATGAATACCAGCCCATATTATCGGCTGCTGTCATTAACACAGCATAGAACCACCTTTTTACAATTGAGAGCACACATATTTCCCTATGTATATATATATAAACACCCCCACTTGATGTCACATTGTTATATTAAATAACAACAAAATAAACATAGGGTTTCCCACCTAACACCTAACCTATCATGTATGTTTTCACACGGTTAATCTACACACAAAATCTTATCAAACTCTTTTAGCTTAAACTTTGTTGCTGGTTTTGTCATCACATCTGCTACCATCTGTTCTGTTGGGAAATAGTCCAAACTTATTTTCCCATCGTTTACAGTTGACCTTACAAAATTATACTTTATGTCAAACATGTTTCGATCTCTGTCTGTTTACAGGGTTCTTAGCCAATGCTATTGTACCATGGTTATCCTCATAAACCTTAGTTAGTACTGATGTCCATCAAGTCCCTCTAATAGCTGTATAAGCCAAAACCATATACTCTGCCTCACAAGTGGATAACGCATAGGTTGCTTTTGCATTTTCTGATATCATAGGACCACTTTCCTTCAGACTTACACAGTAACCTGTTGTACTACGTCGATCTCTAACATCATCTGCCGAGTCTGCATCACTGAAACCTTGTAGTCCAAGCTTCTTACGTATTTTCGCATTGTCTGTAACACAGATCTTTCTCACCTGTGCTTTTCAAATATCTTAGTACATGTTTAACAGTACTAGTCCATTGTTCTTCTGTTGGTTCTGCAAAATAATGAGACAGTTTACTTACTACAAACTAAAATCTGGTCTTGTACATGTAGTCAGATAAATAAGGCTACCTTGCTGTACTTTTTGACATCACACATCATTTCTGCATCGTCAGTGAAGTTGAATGTTTTTCAACTATCTTTTTCACATATCTTTTCTGGGACATTTCCACACATTTGTCACTGTTCAAAATCAATACAATGATTAAGTTATCCACCCATATTAAACTGATTACCTTTGTGTAAACACAATTATCAGAAGGATTTTGGACAAAAATGTTTTTACTCAAATACTCGAGTAGTGTCTTGTTCCAATTTCTGCCAGATTATTTAAATCCATACAGTGATTTTTCTATCTTATACATCAACCTCTCATTCGCTCTAAGCCTACCTACCCCTACCAGGCTACCACCCTATGCTACCACCCCTACCCTGGAGGGCAGCATTACACTCTACAGTGTACAGCCTGCCGGAATATCATTAGAAGAAGAAGAAACAGCAGAAGAAGCTGTCAGTTTTGACTTCACAACTTCTCTGTCAATGGCGTGTTCGGTGCAACTTAGCTACCCTTACTTACACGTGTAGTCGAGTCTGCAGCTGTATTTGGAGAGCCGTTTCTACAATGGCCGTAGTAAGAACGTTTTTAAAACTGTTCATGTTCGCAGTATGCGTCGCCCTGGCTGTTCTTCTGCTTCGGCACTGGATGGCCAGCAAGCAGTATGTTTTTAACAAAGAAGACATCGCCAAATTGGCCAAACAGTATGCGGGTGAGTTTGGTTATACATTTATTTTGTATGTCTTCATCAAATCAAAGACATCATGCAGTTCCCTAAAGTGTAATACATTAATAATTCAAAGTAAATGTACACGAATGTAAAAGTCATAGTTGTCCCCCTTGCCCTTCCAGGACAGGACCATGAGCAGGCCTTTTTGAAAGTGGTGGTGGAGCTAAGGAAAAGGTAGCGACTTAAATATTTAAAAACCACATTCATTAATGGGTATTACATCAGGAAATGTCTAGTTATTTGTACTGCTTTTTCCCATGTTATAAACTAAAGATTTACCCTCTTTCTTTTTTTTAGCCATTTGACTTCTCATTTCAGCTTAACATGTTATGTTCATCCCAACCTGTTGACAAATAAGATGGTACAAGTGTTAAGCTGCTAAATCTGTTTTAAATAACAGATTTTTTTTTTTTTTTTATCTCTCCACCTTTCAGATAGGTAAGCATTTAATGACTGATTTTTATGTGAAATTAAATAAGTTTTATTTTGTTTTCAGAAAGACCAAACATATTCAGTTTTCATCCCCAGACACTGTTAGGCTTCCCTTGAAATCCATCTTTTTAAAGCTACATGCAGATGAGGGTTTAATGTTATGCTGTGTGGTTAATGTTTTAATTGAACTAGATACCCTGGCCACATCCTACCAGATGAGGATCTGCAGTGGGTGTTTGTGAATGCTGGGGGCTGGATGGGCTCCATGTGTCTTCTACATGCCTCTCTTACAGAGTACCTTCTGCTTTTTGGTACTGCAGTTGACACAGGAGGGCACTCAGGTGAGGAAACAGTTGGGTTGAATGTTTAGTAGTGGGTTATGCAATGCAGTATTGGAAAAGATCAATTTCAACTGTGATGGTAGAAGATTTGTTTTTTTCATATTTAACAATACAACTGAACTACAAATGCAGACTCAAAATTCATTTTTCTAGCCCTAAAAAAACATTCAAATACTTGGAAGCCTTTTTACTGGAGCAAGATCAGTCTTGATATGAAAAAATATGCACAGTAGTCCCACATATATTTTTGGATTTGAATATAAATGACCCCCTTAAAAAATATTTCTCAATGCTCACACAATGTTTGTCCATCCAAATGTACAAATGTTCATGTATAAATTCAAAGGATTCACACATTTCTTTGGCATAAACACATATTTCTAGGTCATCAAAACAGAATAAAAATGTATTAGGAGTATTTTTTATTTTTACCAGGTACTTACACAGCACTCAAGCTTGTCTTTAAACAAGTAGATGCCGGTTCTGGGCTTGTGACATCATTACAGTTTGTAATGTTTACTATGCCGTGTGCTGCTGCCCTCTTGGCCCTTTCACCCTTGTGAAAGAGACCTTGATCTCAATGGGTTAATTAACTGGTTAAATAAACACCCTGTGTACTTACACATTGCATCCCCATCGACGTAATATTTGTGTATCTGTTTGATTTCACATTGCGTTACAGCATTACGGAAGCACAGGAGGCACATTGTTTAATAGTTTTCACACAAAAAACTCAGTTCCCAATAACAATTATTTCTTAAGCAGACTTAATTGTGCTTAATAAACAAAAAAATATATTCTCTAGAAGATTATCTGATAGTGCTGTAGCTAGATTTAAGGAAGATATTCAAGCAACTTTTAATTCAGTACCATGTTTTAACCCAGTTAAAAACTCTTATAGTAACATTACTCCCTCAGCTGGATCAGTTTGTTGATAGTGCTGTGGTTTCGCTGAGAGTTACTCTTGATTTCACCCCTAAAATAGACAATAACAGGCTCCATGGTACAACTCAGAAACATGTATTTCGGAACAAACAAGATGCAAGAATCTCAAGATTTTCACAATAAATATATGAAGACCGTACGTCATGCTCGTGCTGCCTATTGTAATGTAAGAAAAAACAAAACAATCCTGGATACCTTTTCAGCACTGTGGCCAATCTGACTGAGAGTCAATGCTCCATTGAGCCTAGACGTGGGCGATATGGGAAAAATATCATATCACGATTTTCTTTGGGCAAGATCACGATTTCTTTCATACTGATCTTTAGACAAATTTGTAAGTTGCTGACCAGTTCAACCAAACTTATTTCCCTGTACAATGTTTTTAAATGCACAAAAACTGTGCAGACAAGTTTAATCTATTTGAAAAACATCTTTGTAGGAGGTCTGGAGGTCTCACCCAGAACATCTTTAGCAACAGAAATGTCTTTCCCTCAATTTGATCAATATTTATGCACAATTTGAAGGTTTTCCTCACCACTTTGAAATGATGATTTAGTTATGTGTCCTCTTTTTATGTTCATCAGGAACATTTTCACGCAGTGATGCATTCATTTAAAAACATGTAGACTTCAAGTTCTTGTGTTTCTGTTCTATTTTAGCCCTGCAGAGTTCCTACAGCTGGAGCTTCATACAGGCTCTGCAGCCTTTGTTGTTTTTTATGACATCATTGGACTAACTTTAGTTTGGTTTATATATAATCAAACATAATACAGGATGTGTTCATTCTGTGACACATGATCAAAGTAAGTTTTACTGACAGAAGAGTTTAATTCATAGAAGGGGCGGGACATTGTTGATTGACAGACAGACAGTCACCATGGTTACTCACTCTCACCTGCCTGCTGCTTTGTAACGTCATTTAGTGTAATCCCTATAGGTTCAGTTATCACAAAAGACAAAGGTGAGTTTCAGGTGGAGAGGATGATAGTAACTTTTAAAAACCGAGAGAGAGCAGAAAACACAGACAGCAACATTTTAAACATCGGGGTTATATCTCTACTAACTGACTGTCTGAGCTCCGCTCTGTCTGTCTCTGACTGTTAACGTCTCTCTGTGTCACTATCTGAGATGTAATCTTAACTGTGCACACTATGCAGATAAGTTAACTGTTGCTCACAGCGGGTCGGTTTAGAAAAATATCAGAACAGTTGCATATAACCGAGATGGAGTTGTTTGTCCTATAGCCTTCAGCAGTAATGATTTCATAAGCTTCTACATTAAAATCTAAACATTAGAGACAAATTAGTAACCTCCTTCCCTCACCTGGTGCAGATTCCTCCCATAACTTAGTTAAAGCAGAAACAGCTTTACAGTCTGATATTTCTTGACTATTAACTGACTAAATTCATTTATTCCTTTGTCTAAACCTTCGACATGTCTCTAAGACACAATTCCAACCAAGCTGTTTAAGGAAGTCTTTCCCTTTTATTTAGCAGCTCTATATAAGCTATGGTCAATATGTCTTTACTGGCAGGCTATGTACCACAGTCATTTAAAGTAGCTGTAATTCAACCTCATCTTAAAAAGCCTACTCTTGATTCAGGAACCTGAGCTAACTATAGATTTATATCTAACCTTCCTTTTATCTCAAAGATCCAGGAAAAGTGGTGGCTTATCAGTTATCTTACAGAAGAGCATGTAAAAGACCTTAATCCATCATGAGCACAGCACTTGGCAACATTTAGGAAAGTTACAGTGGCCTTAAGGACATTAGGACCTGGATGACTAGTTGTTTTTTTTTGCTGCTTAACTCAGACTGGAGTTATTGTGCTTGGCCCTAACAACCTCAGAGAGACTTTCTCTAATGATACAAATGGCACCTAGAAGTAATGTTAGGAATCTAGGAGTTCTATTTGATAATGATATGTCCGTCAACTGCCACATAAAACAAATTTCGAGAACAGCCTATATTCACCTTCGTAATGTATGTGAAATCAGGCATATCCTGCTGAAAAACAACGCTGAATCCTTCTTCTCACTTAAAAAGCGCTTAATGCCCAGGTACCATCTTATCTTAAAGGGCTAAAAGTGCCATATTACCCTTCGAAAACATTATGCTTCCAGAATTCCAGCCCGTTCGTGGTACCTACAGTCTCTAAATGTACCACGGGAGGTAGAGCCTTCAGTTATGAGGCCTCTCTCCTTTGGAATCATCCAACAGTCAGGACCCGAGAGGCAGACACCCTCTGTACTTTTAAGAGTAGGCTTCCAAACTTTCCTTTTTGATCAAGCAACGATTCTTATAGTTAGTGCTGGCTCAGGTATGGACCAGCTCACCTAGAGCTCCTTTCTCTCTTTGTGTACATTCACATAGTTCTGCATGCCACTGTCTGTAAATCTTCATGTACCATGTAAATTACTAACCACATAACTTCCTTGGAGCTCCTGAGCTCCCATGTCTCTTTGGTTTGTCTTGATCGTTGGTGGGGACGGCCTGCTGCTATGGTTCCCCACTCCTAAATCCTACTACTAAAACTATAAATATCAGCCTTACATCTATCTCATTAGTATAAAGTGAATCTTATAGCTGCTCAACTTCAACCTCTATAATTAACATAATCAGTCCTCCCCATTTCATCATCTTTACAGTTGCTAACCTTAATGTTAAACTGATAAGTCTTTACATCTATCTTATTTATTGTTGTTGCACTGTCCGTCTCTATCCTCTTCCTTCTCCCCACATCTCCCTCTATCCCACTTTCCAAGCCCAACACAGTTTAGGCAGATGGTTGTTCAACATGAGTCTGGTTTTGCTCAAGTTGTCTGCCTCTTAAAGCAGGTTTTTCCTTGCCACTGTAACTTTGCTAAATGTTGCTTAGAGTTTATAATGGATTAATGTTTCGTCTTTGTAGATAATATACAATGAGTAAGGACTTTCATCTGCTCTATTGTGAAGTGCCTTGAGATAACATTTGTTGTGAGTTGGCACTATATAAATAAAGATTGATTGATTGATTAGATGTTTCAACCATCTCCCCTTTGTTACATCTCTGTTAATACCTCTAATACTGGTTCACCATTATGCCTCTGTGAGTTACACATTGAAGACCAGGCATAAAAGGGACAGAAATATCCCGCCTTAAACTGGCAATATGACGGCAGGAAGTCAATCCACAATTCATCGACAAATGACTTTCTGAAATTTTTGCTGAAAGTGGTTTGTGTTGTCACAAACCTCAGACATGTATTTGATCCAGGACACTTGGTTGCAGGATTTTATACTAAAAGGCTCTATCTTGTAAAAGTTTACACTGCATTTATTCTCAGTAGCCCTGTTCAGAATGCCGTTTCAAGCTTTGTTATTTACACTTCTATTACATTTCGCCTTCAAAGTAAATGTGATTTCCCCCCCCCCCCGTACCGTCTCAGAAGGTAGACGTGCGAGAGTATGAGCGGAGCGCAGCACTGTGCAGACGTGTGTGTGTGTGTGTGTGTGTGTGCCGGGCCCAGTCTGTGAATTCACATAGCGTTTTGTCGTTGTGGAAATGCAATGTGATTTCACAGACTGGTAACAGCAAAATTATGCCATTGCGCAATCAATATGTTTATTTTAGGGGTTTTTGTTTAGAATTTCATGATAAGACAACTTAAATTATTTGACTTCACATATTCTCTCTTTAACAGGTCGTTACTGGGCTGAGATTTCTGACACTATCATATCTGGAACTTTCAGACAGTGGAAAGAGGGTACAACTAAGAGTGAAATATACTACCCTGGTAATACCTAAATACATTTAATTCAAATTGTATGTTCTTTTTTTTAATGGTTGTATGTCTTCAGTCTATTTCACCTGTAGACATATCCAAATGTCTTTTTTTTTTCTGCGCAGGTGACACAATAGTTCATGGTGTAGGTGAAGCCACTTCCGTGCAGTGGAGCGCTGGAACTTGGATGGTGGAGTACGGCCGAGGTTTCATACCCTCCACGCTTGGATTTGCCCTCGCTGACACCTTGTTCAGCACCCAGGACTTCCTCACAATGTTCTATACCATAAATGTCTATGTTAAAGGCATGCTGCTTGAGGCTGGTACACTTCTTACAGAAGTTGGTGTTTTCTGAGTCACAGCTGGAGCATGGTTGCCCACACAGGGAAAGTGACATTAAAAGTTCACCTTAGATCACACAACAATTTTATTTAGCACAGAGGGAAAGTCTGTACTGGAGCATACCATGTAGATGCCGTCTATATTTAAATTCTTGCAATCAAGAAGGCTGTTGATGGGGTTATAGGCTAAATTGACTTAGCTGTACTACTCAAACATCCATCACACCCAAAACACTTTTTCTCTAATTTGAGTCATGGCCTGTTTAATTATATAGATATTGTGTTCGCATTGATAAACAATAAGAATTACTATGAATGCTCCTCCTGACTAAGTCATTGAGGCCTTCTGTACTCTAAAGAAATTATTTTTGGGGGATAATAAATTGAACACCGAAGACCTTCTAACCAACTTGTTTCTAATCATTTTTGTATTTTGAGAATCGTAATAATTCTGTAATATTTATAATAAAAGTCTTGTATGATAATTCTTTAAATGACATATGAATAAAAGTATGATTTATAAAATGCCTTAGCTGCCATGAAAAAATCTGACCGCAATCATCAAATATGGGGACCAAGAAACATATTTCTAAACAAACATTCTTAACTTGCACATCAACATTTCAAGAGCCACTATTTTCTCAGAACATTAATTTGTATATTGGTTCGATGGAGGATTAGGGCCATGTTAAAAATGTTTCTTATTATTTCGTAAGTTTACAAGAATAAAGTCGAAGATTTACGAGTTTAATCTCGTAAATTTACGACTTTATGGCAGCTAAGGCATTTTTATAAATCATACTTTTATTCATATGTCATTTAAAGAGTCGTAAATTTACGAGAATAAAGTTGTTAATTTACGAGATTAAATTTGTTAATTTACGAGAATAATCTCGTAAATTAACAAATTCGAGACCAGCCTGCGTAAAATGATGAAACAAGATGGTGGATTATCTGGCTGCTTTTTTCTCTTAAAGCAACAGAAACTCTTAAAGTATTTTCATCTGCAGACTCAACTTCCTCCAAGTCAGTGTGGTTCTTTATTCGGAAAAGCCACAATTTCTTGCTGTATCTTTTCAGGGTGCTGATATTTTAAAGACAATGTGAAGATGGTGATGTGCCAAAAGCATGTGTAGCCCCAACACAACTATTTGTGTCTGTTATCAGTCTGCCTTGTTAAAGTGTCTCATGTGCAGAGCCAGTTTGTGTCCTGTTCATCATTTTACAGATAAACAAGGTCTTGCAAGTTGAAATGAAAACTTCTCTTGAACTAACTGTTTTTACCAACACAAGGAAGTAGCCTATTTCCTTATTAGTGAAACCTTTAGGACAAAATGCTCCATGTTTGTCGTTTAAGAACAGGATGCTGCTGCTCTTCTGATATAGACTAAAATAACAACTTTTATTCTTTAAAGACTTTAAGAGTTCTACTTTCATCATTTTCGCGCAGGCTGGTCTTGAACTCGTTAATTTACAAGATTGAACTCGTAAATTTACGAGAATAAAGTTGTAAATTTATGACTTTAATCTCATAAATTTACGACTTTAATCTCAAAATTTAAAAAAGTATATTTTTTTAATGTGGCCCTAATCCTCCGTCGTGATATTAGTGTGTAATTGGGTTTGTTTTTGTTTTTGTTTTTTCAGTTAATTAGTGTAAACAAAGATTTGACTGGAACTTAACACAGTAACCTACTTCATCAAATATGTTTGGTAAGGGGACAAGCTTGTCTTTGAACTTCCTGAATGTATTTGTATTTACTTCTTGGAAAAAGTTTATAACTTGAGAGGTTATGAAGAAAACTATACCTGACAATAACCTTTTTATTTAAAATTAAGTCATGATTATTGGTCAAGAACAATGCTGTTCATTTGGTCAGTGAACTTTGAAATAGTTTAACAGGTCAAAAAGCGTTTGGGGGGAAAAAAAACATTGTTTCACTTGGTTTTGTGCTCAAAAAGAAAAGCACTACTGATTTTACCAGTTTGTTTCTACTCAAACAGCTTTATTTTAAGGCAAATGCCTGAACGCATCTGGGATCATGTCGTGTTTGTATATACCTTTAAGGAGTTATCTGGTTTTACATGGGCAAAAGTAGCTGTGTTGTCTCAGTGGTGAGACAAATAATTGTTTACTGTACCTTGACTGTTAATGAGGGGATGTGCAATTCACTGTAAGCTAAAATAAAAATGACACATTAAGAAATAAAAGTTTTATAAGTTAAGTATTACAAGACTTGATTATTACTTATTACTTCCGACTTCAAAATTAATCAAGAAGTACCAACTTACAGCATTGGTATACAGAGATCTACTATTGCTATGGGATTACAGTGTGTGTGTAATGATTCTGACTTCAGGTCGACCTTATTTAGAGCGAAGTTTGAAGCACAGTTCATATTGCATTTCAGTGACCTATAAGGTAAGTAATCCACTACAGATGCCTTGTTCCCCAGTAAACAACGATAAACTGGTGATCTTTTTGGAAAACATTTACTGAGCAAAATCACAACAACTGACCTTGTAACCTTGAGAGTCTATAGTTGTTGGTAGGTAGAACCTGAAGTATCTGTATGAACAGGCTGTGTTGCATAAGAGGCCGGTGGATTAGAGGCAAAACCTATCAGTCTTCATCTCTGTCCTCAATCAAACAATCATTATTTGTATAGCACCAATTCATAACAAGTGTTACCTCGAGACGCTTTACTAAAGAGCATATGGGATAATATGCAGGCAGGATTTCTCCTTTGTAGTCCTCGCTTTCCTTGCCGCTGAGGTGGTGTTGACCTGAGGTGTCAGGTGTTGGTTGGGACGTCACAAACCGAAGGTGGAAGCTGGGCGACGCGGTCCGATTGTAGTGGCTGGGCGTCAGGGACGTCAGGTGGTAGTAGTGCCAGATCACCTCGCTGAAGGTTGGAGGAGCGTCTTCTACTCAAGAGCCTGGCTTATGGTGCGAGGACAAGGCCTACTGGGCTTATGGCACGGATTGGGGGGTCCATGGCAGCAGGCCGTCCTCACCAACAATCCAGAGGAACCTACAAGACCTGAGAGCTCAGGAGCTCCCAGGAAAACATGTGGTTAGTCATTAAGAACAATAGATACCGACATGCAATAATATGATGTAATTGCAAAAAGAGAGAGCAGGAGAGATAGGAGCTCAAGTTGCCAGTTCCCCCCGGTAGTCTAAGCCTATAGCAGCATAACTACGGAGCTGGTCTATACCTGCACCAGCCCTAAATATAAGCTTTATCAAAAAGGAATGTTTTAAGTCTATTCTTAAAAGTACAGAGTGTGTCTGCCTCCCAGACCTTGACTGGTAGATAAAGTCATTATGTTTATTTATGAGATAAAAAGTCGAAATGTTCTCTTTGTTTATCGTGTCCCTTGCTCTTGGGTTTAACGATAAAGTGGTTTATTTTGTGACTTCTGCTCCAGGGGCCTGTATGTACATATCTTGAATCTTACCCGAGAGGCACTGCTGCAGCAGAGGAGGTTTGGTGACTGTCAGAAACACCAGAAGAAGAAGAAGGAGTTTCACATCAAAGTTGGGAAAAAAAAATCAGTGAGGGGTTATCAGTCTACACAGGGGAAATGATCACACTTTTATTAGTATACAGTGAAAATAGAATAGAATTACTTTATTGATCCCAAACTGGGAAATTGTGGCGTTACAGCAGCAGGTTGTCCAAACACACAATATTAGCAAAAACAGGATACAAGACCATTGAGATCTGTAATTTGTTCAGATTCAAGTTCATCACTCATCAGTTTACAATACAGTCATTCAGACAGCAGACCGGACATTTTAATAGAAATCAAACAAACACTATACAGAATTAAAATGATGGGTCTTACAGTTGTGTTTTTATGGGTACCTGCACACGCATACAAGGAAACGAATTAGCAGACAAGGTGGCAAAGGGGGCTACATTAAATACTCAAGTAGATTTTATAGTTAGCATCAGTAGAACAGAAGTAAAGAGCATCATTAAACAGAGATTGAAGGAAAGGTGGCAAAAGCAGTGGGAGGAGGAAAGGAAAGGAAAATGGTTTTATAGAATCCAAAGGAAGGTTGGTGAAATGAGAAGTGCAGGAACAAATAGGAAAAATGATAGAATAATATCTAGATTAAGATATGGACACACTCGATTCTTATAGTACATTGTGTAAAATTGGAAAACATGATGGACATGGACAAGAGGAGACAGTGGAACATGTCATTTTAAACTGTCAGAAATATAGTTTAAAAAGAAGACAGATGGTGGAAAATTTGAAAGAAATGAAAGTACACTCGGATTTAATAGATATCTTACAAAATAATTCCGAAAATTAAGGCTATAGGATTTGATGAGTACCTTAGCCGAACTAAGTTGATTGAGATGATATCATTAATAATATTTGTATTCATTTGTTTTATTTATTTATTTTTATTTATTTTTATTTATTTTTATTTATTTTTATTATTATTTACAGAAAGTAGTACACCTTAGTTTGAGCCACACTCCACACCGGTAGTTGAATTCAGTTAGCCTACATAGACTGTGGAGGGCAGCATTACACTCAACAGTGTACAGCCTGCCGGAACATCATTACAAGACGAAGAAGGAGGAAAGCTGTCAGGAAAGGTAGTGGCGTCTGTCAGTCAAAGTTCACAAAGACTTTCTTTGCTTAGTGATTTGTCGACGGAGAAGCGAACCTGCACAGCATGAGCGACAAAAAAGAAGTCCAGTTTGATCCAAAAGGTATGGAGATGTTTACACGGAGCCTACTGGAGTAACTATCAAACTCACTGGAAGTTATTTTCGTATATCGGTTGCAGACAACTTTTCAAATCTGGCGTAGGCTGCCTGTTTTATGCTACTTAACATCCACACATACGGTCTCCTGAGCAGACCTTTTGGAAATGAATTGTATGCACTTTCTCCACACGAGTGTTTTTCACAACACAGCACCTTTATAGATGTTGCCAAAGCGCGTGACTCTCGCGCGCACACAACCCTGACCAAAAATTGCAACAGGTTTCTAATAGATTGTTCATTTTGTTGTCTTAGAAACACATTATCTGTTAATAGAAAACCAATACTATTGACTTTAAGTCAAATTGTTTAGTAGGTTGCAGTGGAAAAACGAGCTTCTGTCAGCTCAACACTTTATTGAGACGTTCTTCAGGCAGTCTTTATTTTTTGTGTGCCTATCTTAATACTGAACTAGTGCAACCTGAATTGAATCATGAAATTAAGCATATAGCCTACTTTAACTTGCTTTATTTATTGTCCAAATCGCGAACATAGGCTACAGCTGATCGCACTCTGGCCGTGACGTCATGTTCACGTGTTTACTTCCTGTTTTCCTATCATGTAACTTGTCTAACCAATAGGCTACATGACATCCCTCCTTTTTTGGGGGAAATAAACTTAATCAAATGGTGTATTTTTTTTTACAGATCTGTACACCAGAAAATATCATTTGTACATATTACTTAAACACAAAATCACTGAGTCTTTCAGGTGTCCTCTTGACTGAGGTCTGGTCACTGGTATGTCTGAACTTTGAAAATCCTGTCTTGATGTCTGAGTGACCCTTGTCTGTGTGTTTGCTTCTAGCACTCTGTCCTCAGTTCTTATATCTTCTTGTGTACGTTGTACTCTCTTGTGATTGTCTGTCTCGTATCTTTTTACATGTGTTGTGTTCAACTTCTGTTTGAACTTTATCATAAAGATATTTGAAATCAAACCATTGAAAAAAAAAAATCTAAAAAAGTAGTTTTTTACATACATTGACATTTAGGGGGGGTTTTTTTGTTATGGGAATGTATGCACTTTGAACTAATTCTGTAGAATGTCCCCTATATGTACCACAGCTTTCTTTGAGTTTAAGATAGCTCAATTTTAATCTGGACCAATTTCTATGGACCAAACCTTTTAGGAACAGGTAACAATAAGACAATGGAGAATGAGGGGGGTTCATTCATTATACTCACTAAATGAAGGTTCAGTGATGCCATGTATATAGACTGTTTACAAGTTTGTGCTATTGTAACTGCAGCTAGAATCAGCAAGGCTGAACTTCACTGTGTGTGTGTATGTATGTAAAGCTCCTGCTGTGTGTTCACCCGCCTCTTGAGTTTCTGCCCCATAGACACATCTCACTGTGCAACGAATAACAGATGGGCAGCCCAGAGCTCTGTCTGTTCGTCTCATCTCCTCTCATATATATGTAGAGCGTTAGCTGTCCGTTATGTAGCCCAGGACACATGTGCGCATTACACACCACCAAACCAATGGGGACAAATGTGTCAAGAGTGATCAGATCTCAGTCCATACTCAGGATGCACTGGGATGCCTTCACACTTGTCCACTTGTATTTCGATCAGGAGGATATTGATGAAAGGTCTAAACAGAGTCCTAAGTTGTCCTCCTCCTCAAGGATGAGGGATAGTTTCATGAAAAAACACTGACAGAGGCACCAAAGCTGCCTTATGAGAAATCCTTGCTTTGTATCTATGTTGAGCAAGTTAGCACCACTTTGCATGCAACACTGCTGTTTAATGAGTTAATTTGACATTTTTTTAAAACCTTAGTGTCTTTCATAGATCGATTGGTTAACCTGATCTTTATAGGCCTAGAAACGACTTACATAGCCTGTAATAGCAGCAGTTATACATTTTTACATTTATTTATGCAATTGTCAGTGATGTGTCAATTGTCATGATCACTTAGGTGATTCTACAACACTTGCTTTGTACAAGAAAAGACACCTTCTTACCTTTTTGGACATATTCACTTATTTTAACAATAAGGTGTATAGAGAACAAACCATATGACGTATTTTTGTAGGCCAACCCTGAAGAAGCATCGCCATGGGGTCTCACAAGAATTCACCTATGGGATTTTTGCATTGGATTTTGGATCATTGCAGAAAATAATCTCTGTGGCAAACACACGTTGCTGATGCGTAGGCGTTTTGTTAAGCAGGATAATCTTCACAGATGAACGCCATTTTTATGATGTTTGAAGCGTTAATGCAGCCAACAGAAGTAAAAAGCTAACGTTATGCTACAAGCGAACCACACCACGGTCGGATGGTATTGACGCCACTACCGTTATGTTTCAGACAATCAATGATAAACTAATCCATGTAGTTTAATAAATTGTTTATTAACCTAATATTTGCCTTAACCCAGAGATTAAACCTACAGGAGACATAGTATATAGTGAGAGAGTTCCCGGCCTCTGTGTCCGGCGTGATGACGTTTAATGTCCCCAACAACCACTGTAGTCACATTTAACCACTTGTTAGCAACCGCCTTTTTAAGGACACATAAAATCTTCAAAATTCACAAGTGGAGGTATTACCTAACATAGTTTATGTGGTCTAACAAAACGCCAACATCTCTTAAGATTTTGTTAACCACAGACCTTATTTCAGGCGTCTTACCACAAAGCCATTCATAATTTCCATTGACATTTAGACGATAGACCCCATGGCGCTCAAATGCCAACTTACTTCCAGGTTTTAGGACTCATTCCTGTGGCGCTCTATTGGATATGAATAGAACACATAACCTTCAAACATCTGTGCCATGTTTACAGTGTGTTATTCAGTGTGACTGCTGTAAATCTAGAGCTATCAAACAATTAGAATTAATTCTTCTTTTAAATATAATGAATAATTAATTTGTTCACAAAAACACTTCCGCTAACTGTAAACTATTTAGTCATTTATTGTATTATGTCTCCTAAACTCCTCAGAGCACCAGCATCTGCGCTATAATCCCCTGCGAGATACCTGGGTCCTGGTGTCTGCTCACCGCATGAAGAGACCCTGGGCTGGTCAGGTAGAAAAGCCTACTGAGGAACATGTACCCAGATTTGACAGCAACAACCCACTTTGTCCCAAGAACACACGAGCAAGTGGAGAGGTGAGAGCAGATAGATATCATATTTCTACAATTGCACAAAATCACGAAATCACGACTTATAATGTATGTTCATGGTTTGGACAATAATGTTTGGTTCTCCACGGGTCATTTAAGCTTTATTAAACTGATCTTTTCTCAGCTCAAAAGGTCTTTCCCTTGCTCACACAGCTAAGAATTAGTCAGTGATCACTAAAGGAAATCGCTCCAGAATTATTTTTTGATTAATTAGTGCCCAGCAGTTATTATTAAAGTAAAAACACACATTGTGATACAAAAATGTACTTTTTGCCTATTTTTCCCATTAATCATCTGTAACTAAAAGTATTACTGGTATTTAATCATAATTATACTGGTGTTTGTCAAACTGATATTGTATTTGATATGTTTCTTGAATCTTCCAAACAACAAGGTCACCCTTGTGAAAGAGATCCTGATCTCAATGGGTTCTTTATCTGGTTAAATAAAGGTTAATAAAAAAATACAAATAAAAATAAAAAACATATGCCAGTTATAACTGATATTTTTTTGGTACCACAACATATTTTTTGCTTTATGTTCCCCAATTTTTACATTTATGTATCCACCTATTTCATTCCAGGTAAATGAAGACTATCACAGTACTTTCATATTTGATAATGACTTCCCTGCTCTTCAGCCAGATGCTCCAGATCCTGGTAAGTTTCAATGCTGTAAATATATTTACTATAGCAAGTCATTGAAAAACAGATTAGGAAATATTCAATCCACTGGTTGGGTGCTTACACATTTTTTTCAACTGCTTGGGATGATGTCAGTTTTTTGCATATTACAATTTAATCTAGTTTTTTTTTTTATTTAGTGAAATGCAAGGTTATACATATTTATTAGTGCTGTCAATCTATTAAATAAAATAATTATTTATAATAATAATTAATTGCAATTAATTGCATATCGATAAAATGAGATGGATTGCATTACAGGCCGATTCTCTGCATATCCCTGTTTCCACATGGTTATATCTAATTCCAAATTTAAACGTTACTCTGTTTTCACATTAGTAAGAGTCAAAGAGTGTATATTACAATTTACTTAAACTGATCAAGTTGCCTCCCTTAAGTTCTCACCCACCCCTCCCTCCACACACACACATTCTGTATACACACACACACACAGAACCACACACACACACACAGGGTAAACAACAAGCAAGCCTGTTAGGGGCTATATGCACTTGAACTTAAGTTACATCCAGTAACTATTACTTGTCTGCTCAGCACTGCTTATCACGCTGCTCTCTCAGGTTGTCTCTATGTCACTTGTGTTGATCTCTTGTATAGATAAAATAATAACAGTCAAAGTTTTATGACATTGTTGTCATGTGTTTTCATCAACTTAAGAACACTACCCTGGACGTGTGTATGATCAGTGATGCATGACAGCAGAGATATTTACCTGTTATTTATCAAATTAACACGTTATTTTGACAGCCCTAACAATTGTATCCAAAACTTAGACATCAAATCATTTTTGACATGATTTCATGTCACAATGAGCAATTTGCTGTTGGGCAATATGACTAAAATGTAATGATGTCACGATAACAATTTTCATATTAGTCGATATCAATAATTATCAAATGTCAAAGCATTATTTCTTCCGATTTAAAGGTTGATTTTAGCTTCTGAGTGAAATCTGAAGAAACCAGAAAGTTAATCATTCTTTATTGTTAGAACAGGACAAACTACACTCTTTAATTTTGGGTGGCAACTAATGTTTAAGGCGCATTAGCGGCCCCCTTTCCCAGTATTTGGGTAGTTTAATTACAGGTTAAAATCTATCAAACTTTTTTTGAACATTTGTTATATTTATATTGACAAAAATTGAATTGCGATAATTATCGTTAACGTTGTATTGCCCAGGCTTAGCATACAGGTGTAGAAGGATCAATGTGCTTGTCCCTCAATTTTCAAAGCAAATGAGTTGTTGAAGGCATAACATGATGTTATTGAAAACATTTTTTTTTTTACTTTTTGTATGTTGTTTTTTTAGGTGTGGATGAAGATCCATTATTCCAGTGTAAAGCTGCCAGGGGTGTCTGGTAAGAACAAAGCTTGATGTCACATTTTACTGCCTTATTTGTAAAGGTTTTACATTTTCTGTAAGGTTAATTCCAGCAACTTTTTAGTTTGATACACCCAATTGTGTTTAAAGGAAACAATTAAAGAGACTGTAGGTGATAAGCAGCCAGCAGATGGCATTATTTTCCGACAATGTTGAAAAACTTGTTGAACTTGTTGTAAAAGTTGCTGTAAAACTTGTTGTAAAAGTTGATAAATTATCTGTGAGTGTCTCAGGAGATCTAATCCTTTTTAGATGCTCAGCGGAAAAACCTTCCTTTAAATCTATACGTTTCTGGGCTCAGGGCCTATGATGGAAAGTGCATAAAAGTTTCTGATCTAACTTCCAGAAATTCCAGAAAAGTATTTTCCTATTCTCCTTATTGCTAAAGGAGCCCAGAGTTTACAACAATACAAAACAAGTTTTCTTAAAAAACTATTTATGGCAACCATCTGCTAGGACAAGCAGACAGACAGACGGACTGGCAGCAAGCAAGTTTAGGATATGATATGCTGTTGACCAAATTACCCAATTTGCAGATCAAATATGTATTTTGTATTTATATTATAAGTTAAGTGAGCTCCTCTCTTGTTGCATAGCTCAATCACCTCAATCTTACCTACCAGGCTGCTGCTGACCATAGGAGAGAATAGGTCTGTCTTTGACTTTCCTGAAGATTTGGAAAAATACATAGAGGAGATTGGAGAACGAATGAAATTATTTGCACATAATCCCAATAATTTATTTTCGAGCCATGATATAAAAAAGTAAAAATGTAATGAATTCAAAATGGATATATATATATGTAAATATATATCTAGTGTAAGTGATGCGAATTGTCAATTAACAAGCAAGCAATGTTAGTGTTGCTAAGAGAGTTAAACAGAATGGTTCCTCATTATGATGTGGACCCGTTCTAAGTTTTAGGAGGAAGTCTAATAAGGGTTAGGGGTTACCCGTGTGTTCAAATCAGGCTTGTTCAGGACAGGGTGGGGGAAATCTCTCTAAACCCACCATGGTACCCTTTTTATTTCTTCTCATTGAACCGAATGCCTCATTCTGTTATGATATATTTAAAAGCATGAAGGATTTGATGAAGGATTTCTACTGAAAAGGTAGAGGGAGATACCACTATATATACAGCATAAAAAAAAAAAACAATGTTGAATATCTTAATTGATATTTCATGGACTGTAGAGGCCTATAAAAACTCACTTCTCAGCTTAATTAAATCAATGTTTATGGACCAAAAAATGATGATGAAAAGTTCTATAATAACTTATTTTTCAGAATATCATCATTGCCAGGCAAGCACATTGTTGGGGTGGACAATACCTCTCTAATATCAGAGGCTGTCACCACAATAGTATAATCATTTTAGACCATGCTGTTGTATCTTTGACTCTTGTGGAGCCAAAATTGATACGCCAATCCCCAAAATGGAGATTTTATATCAAATGGATGCAATGTTTAAAGTTCCTACATTTCTTAGGCAACAACAAGCTTTATACATCACAGACATCTGCCACAAGTAGGTGGGAAACCTTTAAGGCATTTACGGGCTACGCAAGGCTACGCAAGAAGCATATACAAGTGTATTAAAAAAAATTGACAGCTCGAATACAATATTAAAATACTTGAGAACAAAAGTTTTCAGTAAGAGCACAATAAACAAGAAATCTCAAAACAGCTATTACACCTTAGAACCTAATACAACGAAGAAACTATGATCATATAATGGATTCAACATTTAAATCTTTAGAAAGATAGATGACTCTTTCTATTTACCTCATTGGGAGGATAAATATATTAAAAATGACCCTCATTACCCAAATGTTTATACTTATTTCAGAATATTCCTTTGGCACCACCCGAAGTAACATTTTTAAGAATTACATCACTTATTACAAAATTTATATGGAATATGAAATGCCCCAGAGTACGCCAGTCTCTATTATATCTTCCATTTCGATACTGGGGGGTTAGAATATCTTAACTTGTACTGGTAAAACTTGGCAGTGCAGTTGAGGACCATAATGTTTTATTTTTGCTAAGGAAACCCTCCGACATGGATGGATAAAGAGGCGTACTCCTTCCAGTTACTATTACACTTATATCTTTATACTGCCAGTTTAAAACGTCTAAGAAATCATACTACTCATCCTATAGTTCTTAATATGGTCAACATATGGTATGAAGTTAGGAAATAAATTAATATGTCTCATTCTTTGTCACAATTTAGCCCAATATGAGGCAATACTGCAGTAAAACCAGGCAAACTAGATGCTGGATTCCAGATATGAACAAAAAGAGGAGTATAATATTTGACGTTTATAAAGAAGGCGTTTCAATGACATTTGAAGACATTTCTTTTGTGTATACTGTAAAATGCACTTCTTTACATTTTACAACTAAGGAGTTTTATTTCTTCTTTACAAAATGTATTATATTTATTATTATGAATTTGAATTATGAATTTGGACTCGGAGCTCTGATTTTTAGATGAAGCTTTTTCTTCCTCTCGACACAAGCTGTAGGCTAACTCAATGTTTTACTTTGAAGAAGGTTCGGATGGTCCTTCTGAAGCCTCTCAACACCAAGCAATAAGAGCGCTCTTAGAGTTGCCCTAAAAGTGTTCTGACTTTTCCGTCAGGTTGAGGGACCCCCCTGTTCCTCAACCCCCTTTGGGAGTGGCTGTGCCCACATTCAAAACATACTTTTGAAGCGCAAGATGGAAGAGAAACTCGTATCGTTTCACCATAAACTTATAAATGGACATTCTAAAGGTTTCAACATTATTAGAAACAAACCTTCAAACATTTAGAAGTGTGAATTATTCTTCCCAATCTGCATTTTAAGAGAAATCAGTTTATTAAACAGTCAACACAAATAAAATAGATAAATGAAATATAGAAATAGCATTTTTAAATAACACATTCCAATCTAGAGTCGATTAAAGTCATAGAATTCAAAACTATCTAAGCATGCAATATCAATATGTGTGAGAGAAAATCCTAACCAACTCCTTCCTCTATATCTCAGCCATTAAGAATCCTATAAAAACAAGAGTCAGAACATTTTTTTGGACAGAAATTACAAACTGTTTGATTTGAGTGCAAATGTGAGTTCTTTGACAGTTTTTATGGTCCTTGATGAGATGCAGACCTCAGCAGGGGTTTTCTAACCGGGAAGCGAAGTGACCTTTGAAGTCTCTGATTGCTTTTTTATTTGCTCCTCAGCACCAATAGTGTCAAACACTGTCCTAACAAATATATTGTTTTTTTTAATACTTTATTTATAGCTTTTTTACAATACATACATACAAGATAGACAAGAACACCCAGCAGTATCACAAAAAAATGATGGAAATAAAAGCAAAAAGAGAGGCAAGGGGCACACATCTAGATATCCAAAGTTGACAGCAAAAACTAATTCAAAAAGAGACTGCCCCTCTTTTAAAAACGGTCCTGGGTAGAAAACAAACAAAACACAAAAACACACACATATGGGTGGGAGTCAGTCAGAATCATCAGTCAGTATGCCAAATAAGGCAGAGTTTGCACATAATATAGACATAACATAGCAGCACAGACCACAATGAATACATTTAAGTTTTATCCAACAACATCAGAAAGGGTTTCCACACCTTAATGAAATAACCATCAGAGTTCTGCTTGCTAAAACGAATCTGCTCCATCTTAGCAATGAGAAGCATTTCATTGAGCCACCTTTTCAAACATGGGGATGTTGTAGACTTCCAGTTTATCAATATCATTTTTTTTAGCTGCAACCATGCCTGCATTGAGAGCATGTTTTTGGTGAGAGGGTAAAGGGCCTTGTCACGTCAGAGCTGCCGAAGATTGCCAAGTTGAAGTCTGGCTGAATATTTGTTTCATATTGTTTGGAAAACCAATTAAATATTTCACTCCAGAACTTACTTAAGCATACCGACGCAAGAAAAAAGGATACAAGTTGAACCTTAACATATCACTATAGTTCCCGAGGCTTTTAAAAGTTAAATAGACTGTCAAAATATAGATTTTACAACTTCTGGCTTCTCCATGCGCTGCTCGTTAGCGCCCCCTATGATTTTATAATTTGAATGAAATCCAGGATGTGAAAGGGGTCCAGAAAGTTTATTTGATGTCTGTTATAGAAAGGGATGTTTGATTATATTTTTTAGGGGGGGTGAGGGGTTAAATATAATGTGTTTGTGTCTTTATGTTGTAAAAACAAAAAGCAGTACTTTGTGTTCAATTACATTGCTGCCTATGCTATTAAATCAATAAAGAAATTATGAAAAAAATATATTTTCCCTCTCACTTGAAGTTGTTTATTTGACATGAATACCAATTTCAAGTGCAGCCAACCTTTTTGTGTACTCTAGTTGCTGCTTAGCAGTTACATCCTACATTTTGAAATGCTATTACAGACCACGTGCATGTGATCAGCTTACACTGAGTACCATGTAACTTTTCTACTTACAAGAGAAGATTTGCTCAATTTGAAGATGCTTAACACATTTATATCAATAAATGGTCAATGTTTGATAACTGTAAATCTTTTTTATATATCAAACTGGTGTTTTATTATTTCTATAATCCAAAATCTTTCTGCTCTTCATCTTAACTCTTCTCAGTAAGGTCATGTGTTTCCATCCCTGGTCTGACATTACCCTCCAACTCATGAAACAACAGGAGGTCGTGAAAGTGATTGACAAGTGGGCAGGGCTTGTTGAAGAACTGGGCAAACTCTACCCCTGGGTTCAGGTATGGCTTGCCTGCATACACACAGTCATCACTCTTGAAATTCACATATTATTGAAACAATTAATGGATAATTTTAATACTTTAACTTACCCCATTCTATGACGGGAATGTGAACCCAACTATATTGTGGGATGCAGCCAAAGCAGTTCTGCGGGGAAGAATTATATCAGAAGCTGCATTCGCTAAAAAGGCAAAAGCTAAAAGACGGACAGGGCTCCAGACTAACTTTTTGCATTGGTTGCACTGGTGCGCCTAACTTTTATTTTTAGGTGCACCAGCACAAAATTTGGGTGCACCCAAAGGCTTCGCCTTTAACGCCATATGGTCACCTTTTTAGCACTCTCCATAACTTTCATATAATGTGAATGATTTTTAAACAAGAATAAGGTGTAGAGCAGGAGTGTCAAAGGGGTGTCAAAGTCCTATTTTGTTCAAATGAGACCTCAAGTGGGTCGGACTCATTTTGCAGACATCACTATAACTCAACAAATGGATATATAGGCTAATGTATGATTTAAAAAAAAAAAAGACCAAAAAAGGTACTTGTATATAAAACTGCATGATAACGCATAAAATGTAAAAGTACATTAAGCAGAGGGGTTAACTGTCATTGCAAACTGCATGTTGGTACATGGAAATATTTAGATGTACCACATTACGGAAGAAAACATCAATAGTTATGTTTTGTATTACCGTATTTTCCGCACTATAAGGCGCACCGGATTATAAGGCGCATAGAATAGAACGTGTTTACAACTGAACAAGGCTGGGAGATATTGTGAATATATAAATATAAATACGTATAAAACGTAACGTATAAAACTACAAAAACAAAAGTACATAAGACGATTTCCCCAAATAATAAATTATTTCTTTGACGTTTCTCTTAACTCTCAAAACGTAGTTTTATACGTAGTGCATTCACAATAACTCAACGTTGTTCAAACGTTAATGTGCATATTCACAATATCTCCCAGCCTTGTTCAGTTGTAAACACGTAAAAGAAACACAGTCTGATACCGCTAATTCAAACGTTAGTGCAGAGGTGCCCAAACAGTCGATCGCGATCGACAGGTAGATCGCTGACTGATTCTCAGTCGATCGCGAGATGTTTTGTCAATATAAAATACAATTGTAAAATAGAAAAGTGATTTCAATTTCATCTCATTGCACTGTTTCCCACACACGATACCTGTGTTGGGAGCCCAAGTATACTTCCGACCTGTGTGTATTTAATTTTTCATTTATTCATGAAATTGCTGCGTGCATGAGAGAGCGAGCGAGGGAGAGAGAGAGAGAGCGCGCAAGAGAGAGAGTGCAGGCATGCGCAATGACGTGCAGGTAAAACCGGGGGGGTAAATGTTTTACCAAAAAGTCATATATAGAAACTATGCTACGAGTATTAAGCGCGTTTGATGAAGCTGCAGCTACTTTTCTCTGCTCCTCTCTGCTGTCATGACTGTGAGCATCGCGGGGGACGAGACACACCAACAAACAGCGCAAACGCACACGCACACACACACTTGCACTGGAGCGCCAGCCACCACGCGAACCTTTTTACTTTTTACTTTTAGTGCTACAGCACACAGTTGATCCGTGATTCGTACGGACCGAGGTGGGAACACACGTGACCCGGTCAAACAGTCGATTGGACTTTACTCCGTTCACTCTCACCGTGTCTGCAGCTAATTTAACAAAAGCAAAATCATCTCACAGCAGCCTGCTGTAGTCTGTAGTCTGCATTATTTTTTACAGAACTCTCATTTATTATTTTCTGTTTGTTGTGTGAGTATTAAATGCGTTTGTAGGCTGTTGGTAAAGGCTATGGCTCACTATGTGGACTGGTAGATCTCGGCAGACTGATAACTTTAAAAGTAGATCTTGGTTCAAAAAAGGTTGGGCACCCCTGCGTTAGTGCATAACTCAACATTGTTCAGTTACGTATAACACGTAAAGCTCACTTTTTCAGTTCATTCCCCGTCCACGAATCCCTCGAATTCTTCTTCTTCAGTGTCCGAATTGAACAGTTGGGCGAGTACGGTATCCAACATGCCCGGCTCCCTCTCGTCATTATCCGAGTCAGTGTCGCTGAGCGCCGTGTACAACCAGTATGGATCAACCAATTAACCAATTAACCAATTGATCCATATATAAAGCGCTCCGGATTATAAGGCGCACTGTCGTTTTTTGAGGAAATTAAAGGCTTTTAAGTGCGCCTTATAGTGCGGAAAATACGGTATATTATGTTTTAATATTGCGGTTCAAGGTTATAGAAACTTTGACACAGGTTATTCTACCTACCTAGGGAGAGAGAGAGAGAGGGAGCGAGAGAGATGTATTTTAGTAGTAGGCATTATAAAATGATAACATGTTTCCAAACCAACAGACTTGAATTGATCCTTCAGCGTTGATCACTGCAGTCTGATCAGCTCCGTGTGGAGTGCACGTTTTTCAACTAAGTAAACTCAGTTAAACAACTTTTGATTTGACCCCTGCAGTCCATTCTTCTACATGTCCGCAATATCGTAATCTCAGTCTGTCACTGACTTTTTATGCGCCATGAATCTCTGCCATATCCGTGCACAATTCGAGGAACCATTTTAGCGCTGCTCCGCGGTTAAACCAGCGGACCTCTGTATGATTGGACAGCCTGTGCGTGATATCGTTTTTGGATAAGCTGGTGATAAAGGCGCAACAGCAGGCTACTGCATTTAGAAGTGATGTCGCGCTGAAATTTTTAGGTGATCAACACAACACGTTCACTTCTGGGTGACCTAAAAACAACCTACACTTAGTCTGGATGTGAGGACAGAGGGCTCCATGTCTTGGCTGGATGGACAGTCTTGGCTCCCAGTAGTGGGGATGGATGGAATGACAGTAGTAGGGCTGGTTGTAACAGTAGGTTTAGTTTTCTTAATGAAAAAACTTTCAATGTTTCTACCTCTCTTCATTTTCCCTCGTTTTGTCGAGTTTATTTTCTTTTTCCGTTTCAATTAGGCTACTCTTTTTAAACACAAACAACTTAGAGCAGTGAACAGGACCACAGCCAATCAGAGGCAAAGACCCGCCCGAGCTCTGCCTCTTATTGGTTTAGACCACGACATGATCCTACCATGAGTGTGAGTTCGGTCACAGGAGAACACAGAAAGATGATGCGCTTCACCCGGGCAGCGTCAGGTGCACCAGTGCGATCTAGAAAAAAATTTGGTCGCACTCTGGAGCCCTGCTGGATCTGCAAAAATGGCTATTAGATCTTGAACAACAACATAGTAGAAATAAGGATCCACAATTACTCCAACAGATCAGACCATTTAAACAAGAAATAGATCAAATTTATTCTGAGGAAGTAGAGAAAAAGCGCAGGTTTACGAAACAGAGATATTATGAGGCTGGCTCTAAGGCCTCTAAGATGTAAGCTGCGAAAACAGCAATCAGAAAACACAGTTTATGAAATCAGGGAACCTACTTCTAAAGAGACTACATATACATTAGAGGCAGTACAAAAAGCATTCAAAAAGTTTTACCAGACTCTGTACACCCAGGCTTTACCATTTGATGCCTGTACAGCTGAACAGTTTCTGAATCAATTGGACCTGCCCTCTTCGGGGAAACTGCATAATTACAAACTAATCAAAGAAATATCAACTGGAGAAATTGGAAGGGCAATTTCTTCCTTGAAGTCCTACAAGTCTCCAGTTACTGACGGATTTCCAGGAGAGTGGTATAAAGCACTGAGAGAGGAATTAATACCTATATTACACAAGAGTTTCAATCATACTCTGAGGGAGGGAGTCCTTCCTCCATCTTAGGGGGAGGAGACTATTTCTGTAATTCCAAAAGAGGGTAAGGACCTAAATGAATGTGGGGCAGATGGAGCCAAAAAAACCTGCAACTGTTAATCTATCCACCAGGAGGAGCAGTGAAGATCAAGTGATAACTGCATCTGAAAACAGCCGCGTGTAATAATGTATGCGTCAGCCTTGCGCGATTTGTGTCTCTCTCTCTCTCTCTCTCTCTCTCTCTCTCTCTCTCTCTCTCTCTCTCTCTCTCTCTCTCTCTCTCTGTGAGAAATAGCCTACTGTATCAACACCCTCCAAAGTGTAATCCTAAATGTAAATTGGTATTCTTGCCTCTGCTATTTGGACATGGAGTGTTTAATCATGCCTACAGCATCTTTTTTTCTCCTCATCGCTCAAACCCTTTGTCCTACCACTCCTCCGTACATGAATGTTTTCTGCCTAGAAAAGTACATGTGAATAAGTTTTATATCTGTTCTTGGTCTGAGATCAATTTGAAAAAAAAAAAATATTCCTAATTGTTTAGCAAGAGTTTTGGAGTAGCTCTGCAAAATCCAGAGGTAAATTTACCCGTTATTAAAGTGAATTGATTTTCAAGCAACAGTGTCCCATCCTGTAGGCCAACAAGGTTGTTCATTTATCATCCTACACGCATGATGTATATTAGCCTACTTGTGCATTTCTTCATTTGGACTTTTTAAGCATTAGTGTGTGTAAGACACCTCAAGATATGAAATAAACAAGCTTGAAGAACACCTTAGATTCATGCTCTGCGTCATTATTTTTTTCAGACTTTTATCCAGGTTTAAAGTAAAACTGCAGTTTTTAATTTTTCCTGATATGCGGCTCAGATTCAGCTGCATTTAATTTCAGACTGACAAAATACCCAAAAGAGCCTAAGTGCAAGGAAGTGCGTGCAGATGTAGTGGTGAAAATACACTCTTCCACTGTGGAAGGAATGAAACCATTAGCATTTCAGTGCGTCTTTTTGTTCAAACGTAATGGACAGTCCATCCTAATCGGTCTCACAGCACCCACATTGTCACACACATTGAATAAGGAACTTTGATCTGAACTCCAGCAGAGTTTTTAATATTTAATTTAAACATCCGTGACATGTAACTTGGGCTATAATATGATCAAAATTCTTTACATTCAGGTTTTATAGAAGTGTTCAGACTATAACATCCAACAATAACAAGTGTTGCAGCTCTTAAAAATAGAAGGTCCCGGGCTGGAGTAGGCCAACTACACCCCAGCCTGAAATGATCCCACACCGAGGAGTTAGTGGTTCCATTCATTGGTTCAACCTTAATATGAGGAATAAGTGGCACAGGCAAAAATGGGCTCTGTCATTGCCATTAATATGAGATTAAATGAAACCTGAAACGTCCTGTATCAAATGAAGTGGCTGATCATGATCCTGAAGTGTGATGTCTAGTTCTTATCTTATGTCACAGTAACCTGGCCTAATTGCGTGCGCTATGCGAAATAAAGGAAAAATGGCACATCAGCTTATTATTGATGATTTCAATCCCCAGATATGCAGATTAGTTATGATCTTAAGTTAATGTTCTGTATGCTCAAAGGGGTCGGCTGTTATCCACACACACACACACACACACACACACACACACAGGTTCATACTGTAAAAATGTTAGGAGAAAAACAGCCCTCTTTCGGATAAATCCTGACCTCAATCGCAGCTGTTTAAAAAATATTTCCTATTTAGAGGCTTAAAGTTTTATTTAGTTCAGCAGCCCCAAAGCGTTAAATGACTTTAGGCCTGTAGCTCTTACTTAAATTGTAATGAAGACATTTGAAAAGCTTGTGAAGACAGAGCTTGTGAGGCAAACTGAGCAGGCACTCGATCCCTTGCAATTTGCCTATAGGGCGCATAGAGGAGTTGGAGATGCCACAACTGAGCGGGGCGGCCGTGGCTCAATTGGTAGAATTGTCACCTCTCAACCAGAAGGTCAAGGGTTCAATCCCCAGCTGGCCAAATGTCCGTTGTGTCCTTTAATGTTTCCCTTGAATTGTTTTTATATAAAGTCTTGTATTTATATCTGTAAGCGCTGAATTCCTGTCTGCACATCAAGTTTACCTTTCGGTACTAATAAAGAAACCTTAAACCTTAAAGATGTAGATGAGTGAACTCTTTCAGTGTGTGTCATGGCTTTGAGTTGTGATGGTACTTATTAATATAAAATATCAATACACTAAGTATCTAGGCCTGACTATACAATAAATAAGGTATACTGTAGGTTGATGTGTAGTTGTGAGGGAAGCACCACCTCATGGCGAGGGGTTAATAACCTATACTGCAGCCAATCAGCAGAGGGAGCTTTACATTTTTTGGCTTCACTTGAGGCAAGGTGTCGCTGTTGATTGATTAATTTTTATTTTTTGTATTTTTTTGTTTTGTTATAATGTGTTGGTATGCCTACATCTAATTAAGGAAAACTAAACTGTTGATTCCCTTTTTCTCCTATTTTCTGCTTTTTTAGATCTTTGAGAATAAAGGAGCCATGATGGGTTGTTCAAATCCACATCCTCACTGTCAGGTACTAAATGCACACATCCACACTTAAAAAAGGAATTGATATTACATGTTTGACAATGAATCAAAAACTAAATATATACAAATATATTTATATCAACATTTATAAAACAAAGGAAGTTAAAAGAAAAATGAATAAAGTTGTGGCCTTTATGGAGAAATAGTCTAAAAGATCAAATGATCGCTATTTACAGGGAATGTACTCTAACCAACTCTTATATTCAAATGCTTTTCATCAGATCTTCCAGAAAAGTTTGATACAAAAAAAATGGAAGTTCAATCTTCTCCAAATGATGTATATATGATGAGATCACAGTTTTTTATAAGTTAAGATGCAAATATTCTACAACAGCAATAGCTCTCATTACTGGAAAAAGGAATTTGTATGGTTCAATTATTTTAATTTTTTGTTTAATATATCCACTTGAACTCCACTTATAAAACAGTCTAAGACTATAGTGACTGTACATTTTTGTTGAAGGGCGTGATCTTGATGGCACTGCAAATTTAAATGTCTCATCATCAGGACATTTGTTGTAAGAGTCACATTTATTTTCACAGGCATTGCCTCTACATACAAGCCTATAATTAGTCATAGTCAAAGGGCCTTTGATTGAAAAAGAATTCTAAAGCACATGACATTTACATCCTGTTTTCAACACGATTTGTACAACAACAAAAATAATGATTTTAGCCCATTTGCTTCTACCACCAAGAGGGCACAGGCAGTGACATTTTCTGCCTTGCACTATCCAAAACCCATGAAAATTATATTTTACTTTGACTTCTACATATTCTCCGGCTGCAACACAGTGTGCACAAAGGTACATGGGCCCTTTTGACGCTGCTTTCAGTTTGAATTGTGAATCATAATAAGAATCGGCTAAGTCAGAATCAGCTTTATTGGCCATTTGGGCACATACAAGGAATTTGACTTCAGTTGACTTAGCTCTCTATGTACAAGAATTCAAATTAAATATCAGAATCAGAATCAGTGTTTATTGCCAACTAAATTTTCACATACAAGAAATTTGACTTGGTTTTTTTATCAGCAAGGAAATATAAAAACAAAAGAGCTCCTACTGACAGCTTAAATAGAATAAGATACAAATATTGTATTATATATTCGAAAATATATAATAGAATATAAAATATAAAAACATAAAATGTGCAATGGAGGAACTGTGCAGGTATGTTCTATTCTGTGTAATATTAAGTCTAGTGTGCGTTAACGCATAATTTCATTATTACTATTATTATTATTTTTATTGCAAGACAAGAGACAATACACTTACGATACAACACAAGAGACAATTACAGTGAGCACAAGCCAGAAAAGGGGTATATTCATATTTTACTTGAGTGTGCGTGTTTGTGTGTGGATGGAAAGTCAGAGTGAGAAAAAGGAGGAAAACAAATACAAAGTCACTACGAAACAAAAAAACAAAACAAAAAAATAATAAAATAGGTGAATAAATAAGTAATTTCATGTTATAGAAATGATAACAATATTCATCGTCATTATTGCCACCATCGTCACTACCACTATCAACAAAAAATTAGCGTTGTTATAATGTCAAAGGAGACAGGGGATGTGCCGCAAAAGAGCTGGGGCTCTTATTGGTGAGACCAGTAGATAAGTACACACATAGATAAGTGGCAACAGGAGCCAGAGACCGAGCCCTAGCCCAGTGGTTCTCAAACTTTTTAGACTGCGTACCACCTCCGAAAATATTTGGCTCTCCAAGTACCACCATTATGGTAGACGTTAAAATACACTGTAGGCCTATTTCAACACACATTTCATGAAAGAGGCAAATTAATTCATAAAAATAATATTACTTATTATTGACTGCTGGCAGCCACACTGTAGGCCTACTAAGGGCTAGCGCTAGAACTTGCTAGAAAATGCAGAACAATAAAAAGTGTTCTACGTGAGAGTGTAGGCGTGCGCTCTGCAGGCTCGGTGCAAACAGTGCCGCTTTATTGTAAGTCTCTGCGTTCAACATAGCAAAACTGCCTTTTAAAAAATATCCCTCTCGACTCCTACGGAGTGTTAAGACATCAAAAGAGAGCAGAATCACATCAGCTTCAGAGCGACAGAGAGAGAGATAGAGGGAGCGATAAGGTCCGCTGTCCGTACATGCATCCAAACTGAAGCTTCTCCTGGCTCCGTTTTAAAAATGTTAATGTACAGCTGCTTGCTGTGGATTGTGTGCTGAACTCCAATAAATAACAGAATATCTGTTAATGTAGTCCTACATTAACAGATATTCTGTTAATGTAGGACTACAGCTGCTTGCTGTTGTTTCAGTACTGAACTATAACAGAATATCGAGTGGAACTTTTCAAAACACGAGGCTTACTCCTGTTGTTGTTTATGTCTGTGCGCGAGCATAAATTGAGCAGATTAAAGTTGTTTGTTGCAAAAACTAGATTAATTTAGAGGGAAAACACATTTGATATAAATACAACCCAATAGACACAAGCTAGGTAAGAGTACGACAAATTTTTGAACGGGTTTGTTTTTTATATTGTGGAGATTTCTTTGCGTACCACCACAGGGAGCCCGCGTACCACCAGCTATTTTAGTGCTGTCATGTTGAAAGACTTATGAAAGCTGATATGAGACTGTATCTTAGTTTATGTGTAAGTGTAGGAGTGATTTTATGTGCATGTGTGCTTGTGTATATGTGTATGTGTGTGTCTATGTGTATGTGTGTGTGTGTACATGTATGTGAAACACAGAAAGGTCTGTAAACAGAAAACAAAAAACTGATAAAACAGACAGATTTAGACACAAGGAAACGAACAACAAAATAATTTGAGGTAACAAAAATGCACTGAGTCTGACAAATATCAGACCATCTATACTGAGCCGTACGAGACATAGGTGCAAATGTATAATAGATCGTTTTAGTTATGTTATAAGTATAACGGAGCTGGTGATGCCTGGGTTATATCTGCAGCTAAAGGAAAGAGAGATTGAAAGGGATGTGAGTGAGTGAGTGAGTGTGCGTGTGTGCAAGAGAGTGTGTGTTTGGTGAGGATGTATGCGTATGTGTGTGGGATAGAAAGTGTGTGTGTATATTATATTATGAGGGTTTGTGTTTGAGAGGGAGAGAGATCCATGATGGCAGTGTCCACGTTCTCTGTGTTGTTCTCCGATGTACAGACGCGGATTTGACTGCGCGTCCCAACAGATTTTCTCGAGTCCGCCTGTTTGTAAACTGAGCACGCTTCATAATAACATAAAGCTATGCATGTTCTTAATTACGACTTTATGTACAAGAGGTAACCGTGCTTAGGCCCGGTTTGTCCTAGAGCAGTGCGAGCACTATTTCTTCAACAGCTTCACTGGTCCACTGCTTTGATGTCCTCACAACAGGTTTGCAGAGCTTTAGTTTCTGCTGGTAAGAGGAATCAAATAGACCATTACATGGTCGGAGTGACCCAATTGCAGCGCAGGGGGACGGCTTAATAAGCATTGATGAAGGTGGTGTAATAGTGGTCCAAACATTTCTCTCAGGGCATTGGGAAAAATACGGAGGTTGCATGCTGCCTTGAACCGTTTTAAAATATAAAAGTAGATACATTTTTTGGATTCCCAGTGTGTCTCATAATGCTCATTCTTATTTATGCTTTTTGTTAGGTCTGGGCCAGCAACTTCCTGCCAAATGAGCCAGCTCTTTCAGATCGCTGTCAAAGGGCTTACTATGAGAAACATGGACGGCCACTGCTGATGCAATATGCGATACAAGAGGCTGAGAAAAAGGTACAGCTATGCACATATACAATTCTACAATTCACTTAGCAGACGCTTTTATCCAAAGCGACGTACATCAGAGAGTAAGTACAACACAAGCAAGGATAAGAGCAAACGATAAGCTTTGAGTCCGATTGGACACACAGGTGCTGACATTGCACAGAGGCAAAGCACAACATTGAAGGCAGTTCTTGAGAGCTCTAATCAGTATAGAAACCATCTTATAAGTCGTCGTTATCAAACAAAAACAATCATCACAACCATCATCATCATCAATAATAAAGAGACCATCATCATTAAGTTAGTAGGTGTTCATAAAGAGCTGGGTCTTTAGCTTTTTCATAAAGGTGCAGAGGGACTCTACAGATCGAATGGAGTTTGGAAGTTCATTCCACCACCGGGGGGCGACAGAGGAGAAGAGTCTAGTCAGAGACTTAGGACCCTGTTGTAAAGGTTGGATCAGACACCTTTCATTGGCAGAGCGTAGTGGACGGGAGGGAGTGTAGACCTGGATGAGAGAGTTAAAGTAAGGAGGAGCCGTTTTTGTCGCTGTTTTGCAAGCGAGCAGCAGAGTTTAAGATTTGATGCGAGCAGTAACTGGGAGCCAGTGTAAGGAGATGAACAGCGGAGTGACATGTGCTCTTTTAGGAAGGTTGAAGACTAGTCATGCTGCTGCATTTTGTATCATTTGCAGAGGTTTGATAGTGCATGTAGGAAGACCTGCCAGTAGAGAGTTGCACTAGTCGATTGCGTGATATCACAAGAGCCTGTACCAGGAGCTGTGTAGCATGTTCTGACAGGTAAGGTCTGAACTTCCTGATGTTGTACAGGGCAAATTGACATGACCGGGCAATCGAGGCTACTTGAACCTTAAAAGTTAGCTGGTCATCAATCATGACATCCAGGTTGCGGGCAGACTTTGTGGGCATGAGTTTGGTTGTTCCAAGCTGGATATTGATCTGTGGTTGCATAGAGGGACTGGCTGGGATGACAAGGAGCTCAGTCTTTGAAAGATTGAGTTGAAGGTGGCATTCATTCATCCATTTAGAGATATCAGCAAGGCATGATGAGATTCTTGCAGAGACTGTAACATTCTCTGGCGGGAATGACAGGAAGAGCTGGGTATCGTCAGCATAGCAGTGGTATGAGAAGCCATGAGAGCGGATTATTGAACCAAGTGAGCTTGTGTATATGGAGAAAAGAAGGGGACCAATCACTGACCCTTGAGGTACCCCTGTGGATAAGCTGTGCTTTGGACACTTCTCCCTTCCACGACACTCTAAAGGATCGCCCAGAGAGGTAGGACACAAACCAGCAGAGGGCAGATCCTGAGATGCCAAGTTCAGAGAGCGTGGATAGGAGGATTACAGGTCTAGCAGTAATAGAACTGATGACTGACCCGCAGCTCTGGCAGCTCGTAGCGATTCTGTTACTGACAGTAGTGCAGTTTCAGTAGAGTGGCCCCGCTTAAAGCCTGACTGATTTGGGTCAAACAGATTGTTTCTGGACAGGAACTCAGAGACTTGCTTAAAGACTGTGCGCTCAAGTATTTTTGGCAGAAAGGGCAGAAGAGAAACCGGTCTGTAGTTTTCAACCTGGGCTGGGTTTAGTGTGGGTTTTTTGAGCTGAGGAGTGTCCCAAGCTTGCTTGAATGTGGTGGGGAACACACCCGTTGACAGAGAGGAGTTGATGATATGCTTAAGTGCAGCATTAAGCGGAGAGGAAGTGGTCTGCAGTAGGCTTGATGGTATTGGGTCCAGAAGACAGGTGGTGGGCCGAGAGTCTAGCACAAGCTTTGAGACTTCATCCTCAGTCAGAGAGGAGAATGAGTCGAGTGAGGCACTTTTGGTTGGTGCCTTTGGGCTGAGTTGGTCAGGCTCAGAAAACTGGTTACTGATGGTTGCAACCTTTTCAGTAAAATACGAGGCAAACATGTCTGGTGTGAACAGATCGGAGGGTGGAGGAGGAGGTGGTTGAAGCAGTGAGTTAAAAGCAGAAAACATTTTTCTTGTATCTGTGGCATTGCATATCTTGTTCTGATAATATGTTGTCTTGGCTGTTTTCAGGCTGGAGGAGAATGAGACAAGTCTTTGCTTATAGTCATTGAGGTCAGCGGACTGTTTGGATTTTTGCCACTTTCTCTCTGCTGACCTCAGCCCTGCTCTTTGCTCTCGTCTGTAGAGAACAAGCAGTATACATTTAAATACAAATTAATTTCAAACAGCTATCCACTACATGGAGGGTAAATGTTTATCCCAACAGTCATGTAAAAACTTTACTGAGTTATAATAACAGCGTATTACGTAGCTGGGGTCTGGGCAATACCAGCAAATATATTTTTGATTATTTATCAATTTCCTGATATTATAAAATGATCCAAATTATCTGTGACTTAAAGCAGCCATCATAGGAAGAGGTTGAAATCATAAGATGTGACCTATGCAGTTGACTGCCTCCCCACTCCCAACCTCACTATACCCTTCTCACTAAAAATCCCTCTACCTTCCCCTAACCCTGTTTCACTGTTACAATGAAAAAAAAATCTTGACCAGATTTAATTGGGGTTTCAGTTACTTAAGCATAATGGAAATGTTGTTTAAAAATTGTCTGAAATAACATGAAAATGCATAGATCTCTGTCAAATAAGATAACACAGACTCATAGACTATACTGTAATACGCAGGTTGAATGCTTATTATAGTGCGTATAGTCACCCCCCAAAGGCCCATTCTGAAAAATCCTGTCAATGATATATTATTTTTTCCCTGTACTTTCAAAAACATTTAGATTTGTTTATTCTCTAGGAGCGGCTGGTGGTGGAGAATTCTGATTGGCTGGCAGTAGTGCCATATTGGGCAACATGGCCTTACCAGATGCTGTTGTTACCACGACGACATGTCCTGAGAATCAATGAACTGACAAGAGATGAGAGAGAAAGTGAGTATGGTTGGATTCCTGACCAATTACTTCTATGCTCATTCAAAGCACATTCATTCATAAGGGGAGAAACCTATTGATTTGATATCCCTTATAATAATTTATTGTTCAGAGAGATGTTTGAAGTGATTCTAAATTAGCATCACGTCAACTGCAAACAAAAGCAATTTAAACTCCAAAAAGTAAAATTTTGTTTATAGCTGTTTATTGCAAATGGTCTTGACAGGTGTTACACTAAATGTTCTTGCATGTTTTTCCAGCCTTTACAACTATAAGTAAAAAAAAAAAAAAAAACATTAACTTGTCTTCATATCAAATGATAGAATAATTAGCAGTAACAGTTGTTGGTGTTGTCAGACCATAAGTTAGATCACCTATCATTAGGTTGTTGACTGTTGAAGAGGTGTTTAGCTAAAATACTTTTGTTTTTCAGTTTTGTATTTTATTAGTAAACCCAATACAAACATAGAAAAAAAACATTGTTTGAACATGGATGACTGCTCAACAAAGAATATTAATTTATAATCAGCTCCATATGTCAGTAGATTTTAAAGATCACCCACTAAAATATAAATAAATCAAGCATGTCACAGATTATGTGCTTAATTTGCTCCATTTTTGGATTACTGGACCAAATCATGTAGAACATTATTTGATTTTTTTTTTCATTTTCAATTATATTCCTATGACCAGAAGATAATACATACTTCACAGTGTGTAATGTTAAATGTATGTGTTTATCAGAAGTGACCAGTAGGTGGCAGAATAACATTAGTTACTACATGTAGACATGTAACTGGCAAACTGGCGTACGCCTATTCCCACGCAAAGTCTGTGATCTATAAAAACAAACCTGACGGTAAAATGTGCGCACCGGTAAGCAAACTCTGACCCAGGCGTACGTACATTTCGAGGGCATGGGAAATTGGCGACACAGACGGCAAAGTGGTGAATTGAAGCCAGCAGAATGTATATTGATGTCTCTTCCACATTTTATTTCACTAAATATCAAACTCATATATTATATTGGCAAATATTGGCACAGCGCAACCAGCTGATCGCGGGTGTAAACAATGGAGCCATGACTAAATGTTGGGTCTCCCGAGGAAGTTTCACAGAGTCCACAGAGGAAGAAAAACAACACCAATACTCCAAAAAGATGAATGTCCATGTTTGTTGTTTGAAGTTGGAGTTTCTTGCAAAGTTATAACAACAGCAAGTCAATATTAACAAAATAAACTAAAGAACAATGACGAGGGGGGTTGGAGCTGCCATAACAAGCTTCCACCCAGAGCGGCGGCCACTTTCTTGGCAACAAACCTCGATGATTAGAGTGTGCAATTTCGTTATGTTATTTGAAACAGAAGTTGTAGGTGTCGTTAATTGATGTAAAAGCAAAATAGAAAATGACATTAATTTATGAGAACAGGAAAGTTAGCTAAAGCAAAACCTAGGTCGGCAATCAGGTTATGAACTGTGAATGTGATCGATACAACAATGGAAGTTTTTTTTATTGATTTTTTTATAGTTTAAAAAAAAAAAAAAAAAAAAAAAATTCAAATACTGTCATATACCGTATACCATGGTAAAATGGCAGGATGGTATGGTATTATGAAAAAACGAATACCATCATAGTTATCAATTCACAATTCACCCATCCCATTAAGAGCAACCTTGGTACCTTAGCAGCTAATATCAAACCCACTGCCAGAAACTTAGGAGTTACATTTTACTATAAACAGGGGTCAAAGTTATATTACATAATTACATTAATATCAAAAGTTACATAATTGTTGACGCCCTTTGAGCCAGCCCGCAGCCTTAGATCCCCGGGTAGGGGCCTCCTGGTCGTTCAATAGTCAATACTTCAATCTAAAGGTAACCATGTTTTCGCCATCAGGGCTTTGGAACGACCTGCCAGAGGAGATAAGGCTAGCAGAATGAGTGACTTATTTTACATTTCTTAAAAAACACTTTTATAGACTTGCTTTATGTGATGTTGTCTTGTTTCTTTTTATCTCCTTTTTTATCTTTTAGCCCATCTTACTTCTTTTACTATTGTGATTCCTTTCCCCCAAGTAATTCATTCATTTCATTGCACTTTTGTTTTTTATTAATTTTGATAGTTTTTCTTGATTTATAGCTTTAACCTCTTTATGAGTTTGTGCAGCACATTTCATACAGAAGCAATTCAAAGTTCATTCTATAGATAGATAGATAGATAGATAGATAGATACTTTACTGATCCCAAGGAAAATACAAAAGTTATGTAAGAGAAAGAAGCTTCAATAAAAGATAAAAGAGCACAGAAAAATATAAAGTGAGATGCACATGAAACTGAAACATGTTGTAATACTCGCAAAACTTGCATTTAGTGTATCTGTATTTTTCTACCAAGCTATCTCCCTGGCTTATTATTATCAGCAGTTTTACCTTTTTTTAGTAATAAAATCTTTAAATTCTTTGAACAGCTCAATCAGCAGCGTTTGTTCAGCTGTTGAAAAAAAACGCACTCTAACTTTCCCTTCTGTGTGACTCATTTGATCGTCTTTTCATTAATTTGCGCTTCCTATAAACCTTGTGTGCGTGCACAAAGCGAGACTATGCAAACCTGTCTTGAGTTAATTAAGGCTGGATTGCATTCATGGAACAACTTGAGGCTTAATTGGTAGATGGTGTTAGTTTCAGCCTGACTTTTTCAAGTGAGCTTGGCTTTAGCTACGTTGAGGGGTTTTTCGTTTTTCGTGGTTTTTGTTTTGGTTCTTTTACTGTCGGGGTTTTGTTGTTTTTGGTTGTGTGTGTCTGTGTTGTGTGTGTCTTCTGTGGGTTGTGTTGTTGTTGCATTTTGTTTTGATTTGGGTTCCTATATGTCATTGTTATGTTTGCTTATGCACATGTCCAAGCACTCCGTAAGCCCGTAACCCATTTTGCAAGATTGTATGGATTTTAACCTCTTAGCTCAAGCCCACTATATCCACAGGCCAATGGACAGGCTGTAAAAGCAGTTCAAATTGTAAAAGATGCATGCAATGGTAAAGTGATCCTTAATTTCAGTAGTTCTGTTTGTGGAGTGTCTCCTGCTGAACTCCTCATGAGTCACAAACTGCTCACCACACTTCTACACGTTTAAAAGATAACAACAAAGACCTGACTAACAAAATGATTCAATCAGGCTTCAACAGAAAATTAGTTACAACAAAACAGCAAAGTGTCTGGAACAGGAAGGATTGAGGTTCTCTTTCGTCCCAAGACTTTCTCTCCACCCCGTGACATTACATGTACGGGATATGAAATCTTGCTCGTCAGAGTCTGTGGATATTTCTTTAAGACACACCGGCTTACCTGGTCACGACCCACACCTCATCTATAAAGCACCTGTGCAGGCGTGCAATCATTGTTTGTTTGATCTCCACTTGAGTCAGAGTGGAGTGTCTAAACTGGGTGATTTTTGAAAATGTCATGACAAAAGAGAAGAAAGTCAAAAGAATGGAAAGGTTGTTCACCAGTGTATCCGCTTACCAAAGTTGGGCGTCTGTCTACGGGCAGCCTCCCTGGAGTGCTGATGTTCTTGTATTCCATTCCTTGTGCATCATTTCTGGTGACCTCCCAGTCACGGTACTTCTGTGGGAAACCAGATTGGCGACTGTGTCCCCTTACAGGCTTTTTGCTCTAAATCCTCCATTGCCTCTTACAGAAAAATTTTTATATTTTTAATTTACAAGTTTCAAAGTTGTACATTCCTACATCTTTCTTTGCTCTTACCTATAATTTGTCTTTGCTTGAGCCCACCTCCCTAATGCCTTTAATAATACACATTTATCAATTCACTGACTTTAATTACTTATTTTGTCTGTCTGTCTGTCTGTCTTTCTGTCTGTCTGTCTGTCTGTCTTTCTACCTATTTATCAGGTCTGGCTGACATTATGAAGAGACTGTTGACCAAGTACGACAATTTGTTTGAAATTTCTTTTCCCTACTCCATGGGCTGGCACGGTAAGAATAAAAACTGTTTGTATTAATGTGAGAACATTTTTTAAGTCTCATTTCCTTCTTACATAGCTTGACAGAGAAGTGAGTGACTGCTGAGAAAGATAATTTAAGTCCATCTGTACATTTATAAGTTTAAGCTGTTGTTACACAATAACTCCATAGTTCATGATGTTCTAGGGTTTCCCTTTCACACAACTAGCACATTGACACACCTCCTATGTCTTATTACAGTTAGGCATTTATGTCTTTAAGTATTAAGTCATGTCAACTCTGAACTCTCAGAAATTCTTTATTTGTTCATTTTAGTTTGGTTTGGTGCATCCCAGAGACCGTCTATTTTATATAAATAGTCCTACGTATTTAATTCTCTTGAAGTTGATTAGATACCTACCAGAGTATCTGGGCCAAGTAAAAAAAAAAAAACATGCAAATTTTGAGGTTGAAAGCACAATTTTTCGAGACAAATGTCCTACACTTACGACTTTATTCTTGATTATATTTTCTACACACATATATATATATATATATAGATATGAATTATTAACGAGAATGAAGTTGTTTTTTTAGTCTACGGTTTGATGTTTTTTTTTACGAAGGGCAATTTGCTGTCTTTGTTTTCTTTGTTCAGGCGCACCCACTGGCTCCCATTTGAAGGAGGACAACACTCACTGGCAGCTACATGCTCACTATTACCCCCCTCTGCTGCGGTCTGCAACAGTTAAGAAGTTTATGGTGGGTTATGAGATGCTCGCCCAGGAGCAAAGGGACCTAACACCTGAACAGGTAAAAAACACAACAAATACATTATACAAATCAAGCTGGAATATTACTATTTGGGAACTGCAATACATACATATTTAAGAAAAAATATATTTGCACAAATTATTTTGCAGTGTTAGGTCCTCCTTTTAGTTTTAAGTATGAACATTTTTACCATATTGAAATTAAATGTCTTGTTATAAAAGCTTTCTCCCATCCTAGGCCTTTGAAAAACCTGAATCAAAAGCGGACCCTTTTACAGCATTATTTAACACAGTGCAAACCCCAGAATACTGTATATTTTCTCTCTGCCCCTGTTTTTGTATTAAATGTCTCTTTAAGCTTTGAACTGTTGTTTTTTTTTTCTCAGGCTGCTGAGAAGCTAAGGAACCTACCTGAAGAACACTATAAAACCAGAGAGAACAGGGAAAGGGGAAAATGAAAGGAGAAAGTGTGTGGGGAGGGGAATAAAGTGAATTGATCTTGTCTAATGAAAAATGATGGCTTTATTTGAACTATAGTATACTAGATTGTTTGTTGTCTTCTTTCTTTTTTATATATTTGTCATGATTTGTTCCTTTGTTCTTTAAGTCATGTTTAGTCTGTAATCTTGCGTATTGTACCTTTTCATAATTGTAACACCAAGACTTTGATTATAAATAAGAATGCACGAAAAAAACAGTGCGCTTTCAGTTGCAGTCTTTTAAAAACTGTGAGTGAGCTTACCCTGTGAGTGTCTGACCAATCAGAAATGTTCAGTACTGCAGGGGCTGCATGACCTACAGGTCTTTTTCTAGGGGTATATCTTTTACCCCAGAACTACTTGTGTCCTAATGAAAAGGATATTTGCTCAGTGAAGCTTTGAGTGAGAGACCTGCGATCAGTAATAATGTACAGCCTGTTTCATCTGTTTGGCACTAGAAAAATCTATTGTGCCTTTTGCCTTTTGTCTTTTCAGTTTGATCGCTGCGACTCTCTCACTCCAATCACCATTCCAGTTCAAGTCCACTCCTCAAATGCTGCATTCTTCCATCACCACTACTGGTGTCTAGACTCCATCAGGGGGTATTCTGCTGTTAGCCTAGCTACCTTTTAATGAAGACATCCTGATGATGGAGTGTAATCGCTAAAGACATTGCGAATTTGTTCTTTTTCAAAACTTGTAAATGAAACAATTATCCATTCATAATTATCTCCTGATTGAAATACAAGTTGACAGAGAAAAATGCCTGCCAAGAGGCCCACATCCATGTAATGAGACTGGTTTTGACATTGGTTGCCTTGCATTAGTCAGAAAATATTCACACCAACCTACTTCTCTGTAGGAGGATATTGAAATTCACCTTTTTCTTAAAGCCTACATCCACACTCAACTTTTAAGTCAAAGCTTTTTTATATAGCACATTTTAAAACAGCCACAGTTGCCCAGATGTCTACAAGCTTTAAACACATTATACATTAAAATAAACATGACTAAATATGAAAATAAGAATGTTACACAATAAAAACATGATAAATGAGGGATTAATATAGCTGCATAATAAATATGTCTGGATGTCAAGCTCAGCGTGTTCCCTCTGGAGCATGCAGGTGCTACAACCCAGCTAAACTGCGAAGAACAATTAATACAATCTCTTTTTTTAATTCTTTATTTTAAAATTTGGACAGCAACAAAATCACAGAGCATTGTCACAGAAAAACAATTAAGTCTCCTTTGCAGTCCTCAGTTTTTTAAATGTGGGAGAGATAAAGTGTGCACTCAAAATGAATTAAAAAAATGGCGAATAAGTTAAATAAAAGATTAAGCTAAATTATATTAGGTATATTAAGACAAGACAACATCACAAGAACACCTCCACAAAATATGTTAAAGGTTTAACAGCCCAATTCAACCAGAGTTTAACAAAAACTTCCTTCTGTAGACGCAGAAAAAAAGTGATTCTTTACATAACATACATACTGTATCATTTACAATATTAATCCAGCTTTGTATTGTGGGAGGTTCAGGAAGTAACCAGGGCGCGATCACACTAGCCATCCATATCGTGCCGTACTCAAGCATGATTGGCCCCCCCTTTCCCCAGCGGGGGGGCTGGCGATCACAATGCTCAAAGACAATCCGGACCAAAGCACGGTTACCTCTTGTACATAACGTCGTAATACAGCACATGCGTGGCTTTATGTTATTATGACGAGTGCTCATTTACAAACAGGCAGACTTGAGACAAAAAAGAAAAAGAGACGCGCAGTCGAGTCCGCTTTTGCGCATCATAGAACGACACATAGAACATGAGATCTATTTTACTGATTTTGTGGCTTATTTTGAGTCATTTTAATCACATACAGCCATAAATTAATTTAAAAAACAAAAGTTACGCGCGGTACAGTCCGCATCAGCACATAAGAAAACATGACAGCTAGCTTGTGTCTTTATTTTGTGTCATGTTAGTCAGATACAGCCTGAAACTCAGGATTTCTCTATAATAAATGCTGTCAACGTCGTTTACCCCCGTGCTTTGCTCTTGCATGAACTGTACCGTGCTGAAGCACACCTCTCCAAAGTGTGCCATGGCAAAGGACGGAGCGGTCACACTGCTCATAAAAAACTGGACTTTAGGGGTGAAGCGTGCTTAGGCACGGTACGGATTGCCAGTGTGACCGTGCCCTAATATGCCAAACAGGTATTTTTCAGTGCCTCTTGCCTGACAATCTGCATTTCCTAAAAACAATGTGTTTAACTGCAGGAGCAGGTCCATGTTAAGAATACACTTCAATGTTTCATGAAACTCTTAACCAGAAAGGTTGTGTCACTGGGCACTCCCAGTGGGGATTGACATGTGGGAAAGGAGCCACAGGTTGGATTCGAACCTGGGACGCCCGCGTTGAGGACTATAGCCTCCATATAAGCACACTAACCACTGCGCCACCAGCGCCCCAAACTGTCCTCTTTCTGTTAAAGAAATGAGTGTTGTTATTTCTTTTGTGGTCCATGGTTTAAATCCGTAATCCATTTTGTTAGGTTTAAAACCGGGATCATAGGCACACCATTGAATTATTTGTATTTTATCATCAAGTTTATATTCCCCTCTTATTGTCCTCTAGGTTTTTTAACAGAGCTTTGATTAAAGGATTTTGTATTCTCACAGATTTTTGTGAGCCAACACTGTCTGAAAATGGAGGGTCATTCATGCTTTGCCAGATCTTGCCAGATAAATCTGAATAACCTTATTGAGTTCTGAAAGGGTTTTAGAGGTAATTTCCACGGGGAGGGCCTGAAATAAGAAGAGATAACAAGGCAGAACATTCATATTCACATAGTCAATTCTGTGACTGAGACTAAGAAATGAAATGGAGTTCCACCTATGTATGTCCTCTTAAATTTTTGTTAGGAGGGAGGTTTATATAATGTTTTTGGTAAGTGTATTCCCAAATATTTCGAGATTCTGGTCCTGTTTTAAGCGGAATTTCTCTCTGATGTGGTTTGGGGGTGAGTAATTAAAGGACATTATTTGTGCATTTAATTTATATCCTGCATATCTACTAAATAACGTTAATTAATTCAGGAAATAAATTTTAAGGTTGAGTTAGATATATAGCATATAATGCCACCTTGTGGTTTATCCCCTCCATTCTGATTCCTTTGATTCTTTCTGTCTGCCTTATCAACTGTGCGAGAGGTTCAATATAAAGGGTGAAAATCAGTGGCGACCGAGGACACCCCTGTCACATTTCATGTTCTAATATGACTGAGTCTGAAAGATAACCATTTATTTTAACCTGGGCTGATGGTTTACTATGAAGTGTGCAGATGACGTTAACAACATTTTCATGCATGCCAAATTTCCTCAGTGTGTTACATAGGAAAGGCCGATGAAGAGAGCTTCAAAATTGTTATGTTAAATTATTTATTATGTGAAGTGACTGTTTAATATTATCATAAGTTTGTCTTTTTGAAAAGAAAAAGCCAGTCTGGACATTATGAATGAGCTCAGGGGGAACCTTTCCAGTCTCTTGGCAACAATGGCTACAAATAATTTTGACTCAACGTTCAACACATAAATTGGCCTGTATGATCCACATTCTAAATTGTCTCTTTGCTGTCCACTTCTAAATCAGTGACAAGTATGCCTTTTTGTAACGGTATAACAAGACCCAAAAATGTCATTTTTATGTTTAAAATTATTTGTGTGTGTTATTTGTGTTATTACTTGTGTAAATCAGTGCAGTCTTTTTCGATTATTTTATTAGCAGTTTATTTTGCTCCTCTGACAGAACCGGTAGGTTGAGATTACTTAGAAATCTAACTATTTGTTGCTCATCTTCTAGTTGTGGTTGTGTGTAAAAGCATATAGTACTATTTAAAAGTCTGTTGCATTTCCTTTTGTTTATATTGTGTGGTTTTTGAAATAGGATGTCTTCTTTGGATATGGTGTTGTCGGTTTGTTGTTTCTGCAGCCTTCTTGGAGTTTAATTGATTTTGAGCCTGACTTGTAATATTTCTGTTTTGTAAAAAAAAAAAAAAAAAAAAATTGTGAATCTAATATGTTTATTTAATTTCTGATTTTCTTTATTTTTGTGATCAAGGCAGTTTTTGTTCACTTTTGTGGCAAAAAGGTTCTTTCATTGTTTGTTTGTTGTTAGTCTTAATTGTTTTTTTTTCTTTTCATGGGGACAAAAGGATAATATCTTCCCCCTGACAAAAGCTTTCAATGAATCCCATACTTTCACAGACTTATTTTACCCAGTGTCCTTTTCTTCTAGGAATAATTTAATTTTGTTTTTCAACTGAGTTTTAAATTTTGGGTTACTTAGGATACTAGTATTTAACCTCAACAATGTTCTTCCTGGACTATCACCAATATGTACATTGCAGGAGAGAGGGGCATGGTCAGATAAATCAGTACATCCAATATCCCAGCTCAGCATTCATGACGATCTCTCTTAAAGGCAAAATATAGTCTATTGTTACACCCCGCCACAGGCGTCCCTATGTGGCTAACAACAAACCACACATTGACCCATTAAAAGACACTTAAAGGGATACTTCACCCGTTGAAACATGAATCTGTATTGATATTGGGTCATATATGTAGTAGGAATGTGAAATAAATTTTGAAGTTGGTGCCTTCTTGACCAGGAAAAGGCAGAAAGTGTCTTTTTGGCTCATGTGGATGAAAGACTCTAAATCCCAGAATGCACAGCACCGCAGACCACTCCCATTAAGGTCACATTCCAGGGAGGACCATCTTCAGGATTCAGCAGATGTTGCCCTTGAGCACCAGCATGAAACCAAAACAACTCGCGGTGCATTGTTGTGTTAGCATGCTAATGCTAGCGATCTTTATTATGCTCGTATCTTAACACTGCATGTAAATTTACACAAAATGAGCGTGTTCTAGAAACACAGTTAAGCAGTGAGTACAGTATGCTATTCTTCTTTTCTCTAGTCCCTCAATTAAACAACTTTTATTCGCGAGGGGAGGAGTCAGCCGGCCATCCGGGCGATGTAAACAAACTGAAAATATGACTCGGAAAACTCTGAAAACATCACAGACAGTGGGACTCGGGTGTTACACCCATTGTAGACAGTCATGACTCATAGAGTTATTTTCAGAGGATATACTTGATTTATATTATATTTAAGTGTGAAAAATCGGATATAAAGCCATTAAGAAAGGGGACAGTGCAAATGAATAAAACACATGATTATACATGGGTAAAAATACCAGAATTAGCCAAAACGCTACTTTTCATCTGTAGTCCCCATAGCAACCACTGCCATCAGTGTGTGAATAGGTGTAAATGGGTAGGTGTGACATGCTGTGTAAAAGCGCTGTGAGTAGTTTGAAGACTAAAAATGCGGTATATAAGCTCAAGTGCATTTACCATTTACAGTGGATTTTAGGGAGGCTCTGTGCCAGTCACTACAAACACAGGAAAGCCTTCAGATGAAGCTAACGGACCTGGAGGCACACTCAAGGCATAACAATGTCTGCATTTATGGCATTCCCGAAGGAGCTGAGAAGGACAGCATCCAGCAATTTGTTAGCAACTTTATCAGAAAAGAGCTGCAGCCGGCTGCTGAAATTGACCTAGGAATACAGCAGTGCCACAGAGCTCTCGGCTCCAAACCGCCACAGGAGACGCAACCCAGGTCGGTGATTGTTTACTTCCAGGAGTATAAAACTAAGAAACTGGTGTTGCACTCCACATGGTTTTTCCACGGTGAGAGGAGGATTTATTTTGACCATGACTACCCTGCAGAGACGCTTGCTCAGCGATAAAGGAATACGATTTCAAACGCCACCACCGGAAGCTCCGAATGTTTTTCCACTCCGGTAGAGTTTCCTACAGGTTGGCAGCTGGGAATGATTTTCGTATGGAGAGACCTTCACCCAACAGAAAAACAATTTACATTCTTCTCAGTGAGCCATAATGTTCATTCAAGAATTGACTACTGTTTTTACTTATAACTCAGACAGACATAGACTGAAAGACTGTAGAACAAGGATCAGAGACATCTCTGTTTACTCAGCTGTTTATTTTACTTTGCATCTAGACATGAAAAAGAAAAACACTGGCAGCTTAATACAAGTATCCTGAATGACAAAGTATGTAAGGAATACTTACAGAAGGAATTTAAAGATTACATGGATAATAACAATAATGGGGACATATCGCGAAGTGTTTTATGGGATGCTGCTAAATCAGTGATCAGAGGAAAACTGATATCCTATACATAGAAAAAAAGATTTAAAAAATAACATTTAAAAATCTTAGAGAAGGAACATAGTGAAGGGGGGAACTCTAATATATTAAACCACAAGGTTAAAAATAAATAAACAAAATATACTGTCATGATTTGGTTTTGTATTTTATATTTCCCCGCTTTATCCCAGTGTTCCTTGTGTGTTAATGTTTCCTAGTGTTGATGGTTTCCTAGTTTTGTCTTCAGTGTTTTCTGTTTTATTTTGTCATTTATTATCTTTGTGTATCTCTGTGTTCTAGTGTGTTTTGTTAGACTCTTGAGTTCTGTGTGTCTTTAGTGTTTCATGATTTATTTTGTATTGTCCTCAGTGTTTCTGGTCTTGTGTTTCTCCCTGCCTTGATTGCCCTGATTGCCCTCACCTGTGTCTTGTTAGTCTTACCTGTGTTTGATTACCCCTGTCTATTTAGTCTCTGTGTTCCTTCCCTCGTGTTGTCAGTTCATTGTATGTTCTAAGTAGCCAGTGATGATTGTTGCAGTGTCAGTTTTTGCTCGTGCTCCTGTGTGGCTCCTTGTTTTTTGATCCCTGTGTTTTTTGTTGAACTTTTGGAAGCAAGTTTTTGTTTGCCTCTGGTCTTTTTGATTATTAAATACTTTTAGTTTATTCTGCACTTGGGTCCACCTCTCCTTTCCCACTGTTCATGACATATATGAAGAGGAATTAAAGAAAAAAGCTAAATTTGCCAAGCAAAGGTATTGAAAAAACACTTGTGAATTTTTCCAATTCAACTTTTTTATTCTGATAGAACACAATCTTAATGTTGTATATTTATTGTCTTCTGACTTCAAACTTACATGATTTAAAATATTTATTCTCAAAAACAACATACTAACAGGGAAGTCAAATCAAATTGGGTCAATTATATAGAGTAAAATAACTATATAATTTAAAACCTTGCCCTCCCTAAGATAACTTTTGTCTCTATATCCATAAATGAAACTTTTAGACTGATAAGAAAGAGACTTACAAAAAAAAGGAAACTATGCCAATGCATTTAACTGATAAGATGTCAAGAACAGTGTCCCTTTTCATTAAATGTAGCTTTAAAAATGTATTAAATAAATTGTAATTTATTGTGGTAAATATTTTAGTTATTACACACTTTCTAATCAATTTGATAACAATAAAACATATTTAATCATCATTTTTAAATAAAAACATGACACAAACAGCATTGACATTGATGGTAACAGAGATGACGTGCATAACAGAGTTGACCACCCATAGTTAAAAGACCAAAAAACTATTACACATTCACCTTAACTTATGGCTTAATTTGAACATTTTAAGAACATTTTATATACAGAAACATTTTTTAATCCTAAATAATACATCTGGGATATGAATATTTCATGAATCTGAATAATAACGGTGTGTGTCTCGTACAATACTGACAGCCAAGAAGTAAGCCCAAAACCAGTGGCAAACACAATAACAAGTCAACACTAACACTAGAACTAAGCCCATCATCCAAGCAGGGTTCTAAATTAACACATAAATGTTGCTCTTCAGTGGGGACATAAAGGCTGGGCTGGACAGCTTCCTCATCAACAAAGAACAGCTTTATAGAGGTCTGGGAACTCAGAAGACACTCATACAGCTGCATGGCATTTGGAATGTCTTTCCCTGCACTAACTAATCTGTCTGCTGTTCTTTTCAAAACCCCACCCACTCCATCTGGAGCTCCCTTTCCGTGACTTGCTTCAGAGAAGTTCCATATTCCTTTCTTGAAGCCCTTCTTGTACAAGTCCGTGCTCAACAAGTAGAAGTTGCCCTTTTGGCGGTATTGGGGACACGGTCCATCACAAAAAAATGAATGACAGTTACTGATGGGTGATGGGTTTTTATGTGGTCCAGAACAGGGGACAGGTGTGTCCATATAGCAGGTGGACCTTTCTCTTTTGATGCTGAGATGGATGTAAAGCACAAATGTTTGTCTACTTCACCCACATGAAGGATCCCAGTGTGTAGAGTTGCCTGCTTCTGAGAGGATGCAAAGTGAACTGCCTGAATCTCTGCTGACAATTTACATGCATAATTCTCGGAGAAATCAATGTGGCTCAAACACTCATGAGATTTCATGTTTTTCTTGAGCTCACGGTAGTGAATGTATTGTGTTTTGATGTTGAATTGATGTCTCATGAAAACTCTCAGCTGGCTTTGAAACATCTCCTTAAGGTCTCCTAGACAACTTTCCATCTCCTTTTTCACAGTCATTCGGACTGGTTGTGATTCTTTTTCACTGTCTTTGTTTTTCTTCCTACTTTCTGCCAGTTCAGTTGTCCACTGAGTGAACCTCGCCGGTGTTTCAGCATCATAGTCACAGCTGAACTGATAGACATTGCTTATGCATTTGTCACATGCTCCATACATGCTTTCTTTGCTTGCAGCGTCACAACTTAATGAGTTGGAAATGATTCCCAAGTCAGTTGTGTCAAGAAGCTGGAGAGTATGAAGAAAGGACGCATGAAACAGAAAAGTGCATATGACAGCTGACTTGATAGATTTTCAAGAAGGAATTTGTGATGTAGGTTCTTTATGGTATCATTTAGAAACCTTTTCTGCATTTTTGCTTTTCCTCTTGTGATTGTTTGATTTTTTCCTGCAGTCAAGCGGTTGACATCATATCTCAAAAATAATTATTTTACCTCCTTCAGGAGCTTGCTTTGGGTGCGTTTGAATTGTCCCTCCTATCTCCTTTCACTATCCACTTTACCTTAACCCCGGAAGCATTTAAGTGGCGGCCATGATAAGAGCCGTTCGAATTCTCTAAAAGTTAAGGAAAGGTGGGTCAATGCTTCCTTTATAACCTCTTTTAGCATAGGATACACTGGACCATCCTTTACGAAAGGAGATGAGATATGACGCCCCACAATTCCTTGCGGCCGCAACATTTAAAGCAAGTCGTGCATCCGACCGTTCACGGAAATGAACGATGATTGTAAAGTGACACAGATCATGTAATGGATAACAGATAAGGCACATTTTTATCCAGATGATGTTTTATTCAACATATTTCATTCACTTAAGAATGCTTTGTGCAGTTGTACATTTGTATGCTTAAAGCATTATGTGTAGGTTAAATCTTACATAAATGTAACAAGTGGACAGGAAGGTGATGGTTTCATTTTTGCTACTTGTAGCCTGGTAGCCTATATTAATTTATTTCAATCCCAACCTTGTGGTGATTAGTATTATTTCACCGGTAAGAAGGCACAGGGGAAAGTTTTTTAGTTGCGCTTTTAGTAGTCCATTTTCGGAACATTGTAGTTTCACCACGGCAGACCCACGTCATTAACCTCTGCCGGCCTGTCGCATTTAATGACGTCGCCTAGTGGAAAATGCGGTCAGATTGTCAGAGCGACGAGATCACCTTTCCTTATGTCCTTTATGAATTCTCCTAACATCTTTCCTTAACCTCATGACGTTTCCCCGGGGTTAAGGTAAAGTGGATAGTGAAAGGAGATAGGAGGGAAAATTCGAACGCACCCTTTGTCTGGATCTATATTTTCTTCTTTGAAAAGACAGGTCCCTTTGGTTTTTCTTTCCAAACCGCTTTCTTGAAAAACCAAGTGAGATCTGTGTTGTTTTCTGTAATTTGTAGTTTTGTATTATCTTTCCTTACACAATGCGTGATATCATCTGACGCACTCTCTCTTCTTTTGTGTCTTGATACTTCTTTCTTATATTTTCTATCAGCACGTTGTGATAAAGGAGAGTTCTTTGAATTTCTGCAGGGAATTTGTTTTCATGTTTTTGATCGAGGGGAGACATCTCTGGATGTGTTTCTGGTATTTTCGGACAGCAGTTGTTTTCTTTTTCAGCAAAATCTTAAATTTTTCTATTTCTCTTTGTAATTTGGTCTTCTCCCGTTTTATTTTTCTTCGTCCTGACCGCTTTTGTCTGAAATGATAAAAACACATTTGTATTAAAAGTGATATTAGTAGCCTTTTTCAATTATTTTTCCTTTCCTTTCAAAAAGTGTATTTTCCTTTTTTCATTCTTACTGTGAGTTACTGTGCAGTCATTCAAAATATTATGGAATCATGGACATATGCACTGATCTAACCTGGATGTCTGTTGTTCAGGGGCTGGTTCAGGACTTTGTGGTGGTGTCATCTCTACAAGTCTCAGCTTTCTTGTTCTGCACTCCAATACCTGCGCATTGATCTTTTCTCCCTTTCACCAAACTCTGCAACCGTGCTTGCATGCCCTGCAATTCTCCTTTTCTTCCATCTATTCCTGTCTATTTCCTGGCTCAAATTTTCTGCCTTCCTTTCAGGGTCGGCATCTCGCCGGGCCCTGTACTGCCGCTGCCTTTCAGCTGCTGAAAGATTCATCTCCCTAGAAGATAAATTACTCACTTCCTTATCCTGAAATTGTATAACACAGATGTACTTGTTGCAGTAAAATAACCTAGAATCAATAATAGTCAATAATAATAATCAATAATATAAATTATTGCCAAATACTTAAATGTGACTGTTACGTATCGTCAACTCTGTTACAATCAAATTGTTTAAAACATAAACAGAGTTGACAGTAACAGAGTTGACATTTTCCACCGTTTTGTACTTTTACTCCATATGCTAACCTCACACCAGATATCAGCTAACATTTCTTAAAACCGAATTGAATAGATTTTCATCATATATATATATATACTTTTGCAATTTACTGAGATAATCACTGAATATTAACACAACAGATTTGAGAAATAATTAATCTACTGTTGATGATTTCTCAACATATTACTAAATAATGAGAGAAGAAACATGGACCTCACTGTCTTCCAGAGGTTTCCCGCCACAGGAAGTGACATCACTGTGCGCTGGTCAAATGCGTTTTATGTGAACACTTTGGAGATTTAATGCAGTTTTATAACAGCGGTAACAGTTGACATGAACATACGTACAGACAAAAAAAATATATTTTTTTAAGTTAACTTTGAAATAATACAGAAATTTAATATTTCATGGAATTGATTTTAAGACTTTAAATAGAGTAAGCTCCTGCAAAAACTGCAGAATCTCCGGCGCAGAGCATGCCAGAGGATCTACCTGATGTTCCCTGCACCATGCCAGAAAGACCCTCCATCTGTGACCATAGAGCGCCCTCGTTGGCGGGGCACGAGCACCTTGCAGAGTTTGGACCTCTCAGGGTCCAGGCCCAGAGCCTCAGTCCCTGGCGAAAGGGATGGAACACAATGGTTGTCCAGCTTTTCCATTGATCTGCTGTAAAACTTGCAAAGCCAGATGCAATTCGTGATGGAATTCTTCCAACCTCATGTGGCACTTTGATGTTTTCCACCCTACTTTTAAGATCATCAACATTCTTTGTTGTCAAAATCCCATGTTCTGTCCAAAGTCGGAATACATGTTTTGCTGTTCCAAGAAGGAGGTTGTGATTTGGATCTATGACGAAAAATCAAATGGCATCATAGTAATTCAGCCGGAAAAATTCTGACCATCTTGCTCCCTACTTATGTTCAATTCTTTTCCGTTCTGACTTTGTTTTTGCCCACCTAGATAATCCAGCATAGTGTGTGTGTTCCACTGATGTACGTGGCACCCATGAAGATTGGTCAAATCCAGAGTAGTCCATTTTTGCACCAAATTCTTTCTTTGTGAATGTCTTCAAACACTTGTGGCACCCTGTAAGATGAAATAAATACAATGTGTTACAATCACACATAGTTAGACTGTGAAATTCAAGAAAAAAGACACAATGGTGGACAGGTAAATAGGCCATGAATATTTCAAATACCTCTGTATGCTCCATGCCCAACAAAGCCTCCACATTTTCAAGTTGCTGAGATGTCTGATGACAGACAAAGCAGAGCAGCTCTGTAAACCTGATAACCCGTGGGAGAGCCGTCTTCAATCACGATGACATGCCACAGTTGCTGGTGTTCATCAACCAAGGGGTCCAAGAAAACATTTATGTTTAAGTATGGCTCCTTTGGGCCAGGTATCAGTCCAACAAGACTCATATTCTCCTCCTTAAAACGATCTTCACGAGGTAAGTTCAAAATTACCAAGTAGATGGCCCCAATTGAATAAGGTGCATTTTTGAAGGGTTGGAACCAGTCCACATTCAGCATCACGGCCAAATTATTTGGCTCTGCTAAAAAAGGCTCACCATTAACATACTGAGAATCCTGCCATACCGTTCCATCATATACATATCCTAATACGTTCACTGGTATTTCCATCTTTGACCATTCTTCACATCTTTCTCTAAATCCAGGTTTTTTTTACGAGTGATGTCAGAGACTGTATAACACTGTTGTAACAGTAAGATCGTATTGGATAGACATACTCTGTGCCACTCAAAGATTTTGCCTTCCGTAGCAAGGCAGAGCCACACTGCCTCCTCAGAGCAGACCTCTTCTGTGGGTGCTTTTAGAATGGGACGTGGCTACACGTCTTGCACACCTTCTCACCATCCCGTCTGAGCACATAGGTTTCAGATAGCATGTATACCATCAATACATTTTGGGCAAACCACATACTGCAAGAAATTGTCCCAGACGATGCCTGTCCATTTCCTCAATGAAAATAAAGTATTTGGGATACTGCTTGAGAATGTGGTGAGTGAATCAACACAAAGGACATTACCAAGTATCCACATAAACTGTTTGATGCACAAAAGAAGTGATGTGACAGCATTGTCTGAAATTTTTTAAGGGGCTTGCCATGACAAAATCTCTATGGCCAGAATTTTCAGCAGCAAGTGTTCAAGTTTCACTTCCATGCCCCTCTACATCTTCCATGTGAGAATAGTCCTCACTTTAGCCCTCTTCAAGGCTTTCTACCTGATTGACCCCCTCAGCCACAGTGTCCTCCTGCAAATAATAATAAAGTACCAATACATTCCGATTATATTATGTCTAAAATACAAGCAGAGCACAAATACCACACATTATAATATGAAGTACAATATTAAAGTAGAGTAAAAGATACTGTTGTGGATAAAGGCCATAGTATGAAGGTACTCAAAAACTCACTCAAAAACTCATTAGCCAATGGGGACGCATTCCTCAAAAAGCCCATCCGCTTGAGAGGTTTGTGCCAGAATCGCAAGCAAAAGGTCAGGTAGCGCAAACGAGAAAGCTGACAGTGAGAGCAAAAGTCTGATCAGTGAGAAAGAAAAAAGAGGGAACTGTAAACAAAATGACTGATGATAAGAAAAGTAAAAGGCTGATTATTTACACGAGTACGCAAATATTTTAATTGCAAGTCAATTTTTTTGTTTCAGTGAGATTATATCTCTCAAAGTCTTGTTTTTGTTTGCCATTTAAGAAGTTTTGTTTGATTTTTTTGGCACAGATATAATTCCATAATGGAACAGGAAGAAATAATGTCTCAAGACCCACATCAAGTCAAAACATCACACCTTGTTGAAGAGCCCGACCCCGAAAAAGTAAGAAAGACATTTCCAGTAATGTTATATATAATGCCATTCAACGTTTAACACGCAAATTTGACACTCAGAATGAATACTTCCAAGCCTTGGAGTGGCAACTAAAGAAAAATACAGAAGCGGTCGTGAAAATAACTGACACTAACACATCAGCCCTGAAAGGGATAATAAAAGACGTGGGCAAGTTGAAGCAACAGATGGCCACTTTACAAAAATAAACCACAGAACTTCGTGAAGCATGCTTGGAGCATGCAAGATATAAGCGGAGATGGGCATTACGGCTAAATGGCGGGCCTGAAAAAGAGGGGCAAAACACCAGAGAGGTTGTGATTAAGATCCTGTCCAACATTGTGCCCTCTCAACCAAGCAACTACGAAAGACGGTGGACATCGTTCACAGACTTGGTCAGAAAACGAAAGCTGAGGACTTCCGGTGTCAAAACAGGAACCAAATGAATAACAATGCATCCTCAGAAAGACAAAGCAACATGTTGTTTGCATGTTTTTCTCTATATTCCCGCGGGATCTTGTAGTTCTCCTGTGATGTGTCATGGGTGCACCCCGCTGCGCTGACGTCCCAGAAACGGATCCAGTGTGAATGGGCGCGAGCCGTCCGACGGAGCAAAACCGTGGCGCTGACGGACCGCGCCGCGCATGGAGTATGTGTGAATTGGGTGTAAGCCTGACGCGGCGGAAATGTCGCGCGAGGGCACATTTATTGATTTCATTTAGGGAGAATTTTGATTGAAAAAGTTTTTTAAAAACTAAATTCATTTTTTCATTTTTTTTATTAAAAATTATTATTATGAACTATTATTCATTTGGGTATTTAATAAAAAGTCACACTCGGCCATCTTGAGCCCTGCTTATGACGGCCACTGGACCGAGGTACAGTACGGCCGGCGAGAGGGTTGCCCCCGTTACCGTACCGAAGACAGACCACCACCACACAATAAGTGGTCTTCCTGGGGGGGAGGGAGTGGGAATAACAGGGGTACGAGCATTTCCTGTCTCCCGCACAGTGGGACAGGTCCCCTTCCCCTATCCTAACCCATCCCCTTAACCTACCCTCATCTCTATAACCTAGGGTCCAAACTCAAAAACTCAGTCGTAACAGAATTTTACAGTTCTTTTATTAAACATTATTTTTTTATGACATAAAACAGACCTTAAAATTACCCTTATAAACAAAGACATTTCTCAGGTGAGCTGTATAGTTTAGACAAGTTATTGCTTTGTTCATTTTGAATTGTTTTTAATCTTTTGAATAAGGCAGCTGTGGTAAAAAAAAATAAAAAAAAATAGCAAAACATTAAACAAGCTCAAACAGATTTTCTGATGTTAAGGAACTTGAAAGACTGAACAACTAACTGAAAGTTAGTCATTATAAATCTGGATAATGTCTTTGGTTTGATTGGAGATGAGCATCAGGCTACACCAGCCTCTACACACATCTGATAGAAGTGACTGTGCATGTGGAGCAGCTGAGAGGGAGAGTCCATCTCTACAATGGAGCCTCTGTCCATCACGATGACCCTGAGGAAAGAGAGACAACACATTTGCAGTAACTGTTGATGTAAACAGTTATATTCATCTAGAAGTTAAACATGGAAAAACAAATGACAACTGTTCTCCTGGTGGAAAGGAAAAAATGCTTTTCAGATAGTACCGGCTGTAATCCATGATGGTGTTGAGGCGATGAGCAATGGTAAGGACTGTACAGTCCTTAAACTGAGTGCGAATGGTCGACTGGATCAGTTGGTCTGTCTTTAGGTCCACAGCTGCAGTGGCTTCATCCAAAACCAGGATCCTTGTCTTCCTCAGGAGAGCTCTGGCCAGGCACAGAAGCTGCCGCTGACCAAGACTACAGAAAGAAAACAAGTTAAATACATAATTTCAATAAACAATTAATAGAATTTAAAATAAATGAAATTCAAGTCAGAAATATTTTTTTTCAGGGTAAACTTAAAAATAATAAATAAATCTCAGAATCAGTCCGTCAATAACTTCATTACATCCACCTCTCACAAAATGTGAAGGGGGATATGGTAACTCTAGTCTAGGTGTGTTCTGTGGATCTACCTGAGGTTCTCTCCACCCTCGCAGCACTGATGGTTTAGTTTTTGTGGAAGTGCAGACACAAAGCTACTGAGATGAGCCAGTTCCAAAGCTTTCCACAGATCCTCATCTGAATAGGAATCAAAGGGGTCCAGGTTCATCCTGAGAGAACCTGAAAACAGAACAGGATCCTGCAAGAGAACAGAATTTGGTCTGTAAAACATTTAACGTGACCACAAAGAAACATTTGTGTTATTACCCAGTTGGACACAAGGTTAATTCAATTCTATAATTCAACAGTTACACAGCTTCAGTGACCACAAGTGTTTACTAAAAGTACTTGATACAAAGTACTTTTAGTTGAAGTGCTCACTGCCTGATGCACTAACTACACAAAGTACTTGAGGAGCTGACTGCAGTATTGACCTGGGGAATAATGGTAATTCTGGAGCGAAGATCATGAAGGCCGATATGAGCAATGTTGATCCCGTCAATGAAGATTCGTCCTTTTGCTGCCTCCAGAATCCGAAAGATTCCCAAAGCCAGAGACGACTTCCCAGCTCCTGTCCTCCCAACAATCCCGACCTGCACATTGGATTTTTAATCAATAAATATTCAGGTCACAATTAAAAATCATTAACTGCAGTTGTTGCCTAACTGACTACATTAGTGTTACATAAAGGTTTCCATATGAATTTGTGTTCTTTAATACAGTTTTTATAGCTTTGTTCTGAATATTTCTGATGACTCAGATAATTTCTTACCTTTTCTCTGTCCTGTATGTTGATGGAGATGTCGTTTAAAGCCCAGTCCAAACCTTTACGGTACTGTAGTCCATAGTCTTCAAACTGGATGTTTCCTGAGGTCGGCCAGGCAGTCGGCAGCAAAATGCCCTCGAGGGTCCATGCTGCCTGGTGGGATACAATAAATGTCCCACACACATCAGATCGGCAGATTTATCATCAAAAATCATGAACAATGTTGCCTGTTTAACAAAAGTAAAAACTCAAAACACTGGGGAAACAAAAGACAAATTTCTACATTCTTAACATTCAATAAAGAAGTTTCATAATTGTTGAACCAGGAGCTAGATTTAAATTAGATGTTGTACAGCAGCAGACCTCTTTGGGTGTCTCATCATACTCTTTCACTCTTTCCACAGACACAATGTTGTTCTCCACATCAGTCCAGGATCGAACAATCCAGCTCAGAATTCCTGTCACCTGAAAAACCACATAAAAAAACAAACACCATAATTTATCTGAACATTTCCTGATATGACTCAAGGGGAAAACATCATATCTGCAACTAATTGATTGGAGCAAAAAGGGCAGAAAAATCTCTGATTTCATCTTCAAGCAAAACCATAGATGGCAGTATCAGACTGCCATCTAGTACCACTATTAGGAATCTAGGAGTCCTATTTGATCAGGATATGTCCTTTAACTCTCACATAAAACACATTTCAAGGACAGTCTATTTTTACCTTAGTAATATGTATATCTAAAATCAGGCATATCCTGTCGCAAAATGATGCAGATAAAGTAATTCATGCATTTGTTACCTCCAGTTTGGATTACTGTAATTCTCTAGGGTTAGGGTTGGGTTACCCAGGTACCTACGGTCTCTAAATGTAATATGGGAGGTAGAGCTTCCAGTTATCAGGCCTGCTCGTGGTACCTACGGTCTCTAAATGTAATATGGGAGGTAGAGCTTCCAGTTATCAGGCCTGCTCGTGGTACCTACGGTCTCTAAATGTAATACGGGAGGTAGAGCCTTCAGTTATCAGGCCTGCTCGTGGTACCTACGGTCTCTAAATGTACTATGGGAGGTAGAGCCTTCAGATATCAGGCCCCTCTCCTTTGGAATCATCTTCCTGTCAGGGTCCAGGAGGCAGACACACTCTGTACTTTCAAGAATGGGCTTCAAAATGTCCTTTTTGAAAAATCTTACATTTAGGGCTGGAGCAGGTAGAGAGCAGCTCCTAGTTATGTTGCTATAGGGTTAGGGGATCTCATACATCAAGTTTCTGTCAATATCTCTGAACTGGGGTTTGTTTTAATTAGTGTTTTAAATACTGTGTTAATGCATTTGCTTTATTGGAAATGTTTTCTTTTGTTGAAGAAACATTCTTTGTTGGTTGTAATAGAAAAAAATGTCTAATTGATCATTTGAATGAATCCTTTCCATGTTTTAAACCATTTGAGTAGAAAGGTTTGAAAATAGTAAAACAAATTTTTAACCTGGAGAGAGTGTGACACTGCCAATCCAACGATGCCTGGGCTGAGTTCATCCCGACCTCGAACACACAGCACGGCTGCAGCCAAAACCAACAGATTCCCTAAAAACTCCAGATTCACCGCCAGCCATCTGACGGAAAGAGATCAAATTAATGAACTACAGACATCAAATTCTAAAATATTTGCATAACTGTATACATGACCTGTATGAAATACATCGGCCTTCAAACAAAGTACAGCTTAAGTATAAACATTTCTTTCCTGCTGTTTTTCTGTTCTGCTTTCACAACATATTTCTATGTTGTCATTTCTATATCTAATATAGTACATTAAAATACTTCTATTATATGTGTGTGTTTTGAGTAGATTAGGTAAACCTGGTAGCAACAAAGCGAGGAAAATACGCTTCCTGGTTGTTGTCAACATAGTGGGAAGCCTGCAGGACAAAGCGCTGCTGTTCCCCAAAAGCTCGGATGACGCCAGCACCCTGCACCGTTTCATTAAAGTGGCTGTAGATCGGTGAGCGACTCACTGCCTCCAACCGTCGCAGCTGACACGAAGAAGCCACATAGAAACTCTGGAGACCAAAATCATGAAGCAATTTAAGAAACATACGTTTAGGCTGAACCTTGAAGACAGCATGGTATCGTTTAGCAGAAGCGTTTACCTGTATGAAGATGTAGACAAAAGTAAGAGGGAGGAGCACCAGCCCCGTAAAGGGCGTGGCTAGGAGCAGAATGATGCAGACTTCCAGAAGCTTGAACAGATAGCCTAACATCATCTTCAGCCCGTCTGGAATCATGCAGTCGATGGCGTCAATCTCTTTGGAGAAGCGATTCAGGAGGTTTCCACTGGGTGTCACCTCAAAGAAAGACATAGGCGAGTGCAGGACGCTGTGCAGAAGATCAGCATGAAGGTGACGTGATGCAACAATACCACCCATAGCAATGGCGAGCGTCGTTCCAAACATGGCCATCCCTGAAACCAGTAAAGTCATCCAGATGCCACAAACTGGTTTAAATGGGCCAGTCCATCACACAGCTCACAGACGAATCAATTGATGTGTTTACCCAAGTAGCATGTTTATATAGTTTAAACATTTTAAAGATGAAATACAAGCAGCTTTTCTGAGCTGTCACATCATACTGAAATCACAACTTAAACCAGGACTCACTGAAATCACTCAGGCTATGAGCAACAATATTTATGGAGGTGGACATCAGAAGTTCTTACAAAATTCTTACAGGTTGGCTGGGTTTCGCCACACTGATTTGAGGTAAAATGACCCTCCAAAAGAATGTCATGACCACTGAGGTCTGCAGCATGCTATATTTCATGTAGTCTGGCTGATGCGTTCGTTGGGTTCCATTGCTTTGGGTGTGTATAAAATGTTTTACTGACCCAAGTAGCACCTTAAGAGCAGAGCCATCATTACCGAGTGGAGCTGTATTTTTATTTTGCAAAGATGGTAAAATGTATAAGAAGAGTGTTGCTGGCTGGATATTATGTTTTCTATGTTGTGTTGTCCTGTCTGTCCTTCAGTCTGACTCTCATTAATACAACATGAACACCTTTTACCCACCCTGTGTGAAGCCCAGAGCGGCAAACACGCTGAGTTTCAGCACATGGTCACTATGCGTGCCATTGAATGGCTGCTCGTCAGCCCACAGACTCAGCCAATAGCTGTAGGCCAATGAGGCTGTCTGTTGGAAGGCACAGAGGAAGACGATGGTCATGATGAAGGTGAGGCCAACAGTTCTGAAGTACTCTTGGTACACCTGCAGCTTCACCTGTTCACAGAAGAAAAAACTATTTAAAGTGATACACCCTATGAACAACACATCTGCAGAAGAAATCTAAAGAAGAGTGACAGAAATATATATATATGTAAATATATTTATTTTCCTTTTCTGAATTCATGATGAAAGTATGTTCTTTAATTCCTTTAAAAATACTCAACAACACAACTTAATGTTTGTTTCTGATGTGTCAAACTGCTTCTTCAGTGATTTCTTATTTTTGAATTCATCATCAGATTAATGTGACGAGGGGCAACAAAGGATGAAGGAGGGTTAGCACTGTCAGCTCACAGCAGGGGGGGTTTAGGGTCCTGGTTTGAATCCTGGGGGAGTTTGCCATGTCTCTGTAGGTCTATGGGTTAACTTTCTCATTTAAAAAAAACTTTAATTTTAATGTATGAATAAAAACACAACTCACCCTCCCTGTGTGAGCTTTATCCACCTCGGTCAGTTTCCCAGCATCCTCAACGTCCAGATCGACGGCTTCCATCATCTGAACACTGCCCATATCACAGCTGCAACACACACACATACACACATAGTTACACATGCACACACACAGACACACACATAGATACACATGCCAGTATTTTAATTAAATGTCTCTATAGGTTTATATATATAAATGTCTGTATTGTACCTGCTTGGTGTGTAGTTTGTGTTCTTACCTGATTAGTTGCTCCTGAGAAAGATCGGTGGAATAATCTGTCATACTGAGTCGAGACATCGACTTCCTGCTACCTACAAGCCAACACAAATAAACAGACAGCTTTTAACACACATATAAACACGCACAGCATTACACATGTAAACACACTACAAAGACATTTACAAAAAACAAGGCCAAAAAAATAAATATATAAACACAAAATGAGTTTAGTTCCTGTAATTTAATTCCCCTGCTTTATTTCTTTGGAATTATGTTGTAGTGTTAAAATAATATACATTTGTATATTTTCAATATGTAAAATGTTTTGTTACAATGTAAACTGCAAACCCCAGGAATAATAACTTCTGGCTATGCTGAATCTAATCTGGATCCAAATGAACAGTAACAGAAGTATTTGTTTGCTGGGTTAGTATAGATCAATTTTAGCTGTGCTTTGTTACTCTTGTCTTTGGGGGCAGAGCTCTCTCTGTGCTGGGTTACACTGAAAGTGTGGATGAATTTGGCAAAGGCTCCCTTCCTGTCCATCAGCTCCTTGTAGGAGCCCATTTCAGAGATCTGACCCTGGTCCATCACTAGGACCAGGTCCACCTTAGACAAGTAGCTGAGTCCGTGTGTTACCAAAACCCGGGTCTGCAAAAAAAACAGCACATGTTACTGACTAACTAACTACACGCTTAACAATATCAACACAAACTACAATACACATACAATAAAGCGTATGTAAAACAGTTTCCTGTTCTCATGTCTCTTGTTCCTGTTGAAGTAAAACAGTTTCCTGTTCTCATGTCTCTTGTTCCTGTTGAAGTAAAACAGTTTCCAGTTCTCATGTCTCTTGTTCCTGTTGAAGTAAAACAGTTTCCCGTTCTCAGGTCTCTTGTATCTTAGTGCTGATGGGTCAGTATTATATCGGGATGGGTTGTCGAGTTACTTATCTACAGCTGATGTCTTGCAGGCTTTTCCACACTTACTCAGAGTTTGCTTCCTGGTTGTGCTGAATTTCATCCCCACTTGTAGCTGTAGAAGGTTCACAGGTCTATTTCTGCTACTTTACAGTTTTGGTGATGAGAGCTGGAGGTGACAGGAATTATCTTCTGGATGATCTTTGGTGCAGATGCTTTTTAGAAAGAACTGTAAATCCTTGTACTTAGTCTGCTATGCTGGTCATTACAATCCTTTAGAAGTTTCTAGGCCTCTGAAGATATACTAAAGAGTCTGGAGGTAAAATTAGCCCAATTACGTCTTGAATCTTGAGCTTGTTTCTTTTTTAGCCCTCTGACTACTCAAAGTGCTTTTCACCACATTTTCACAACTACCTATTTACACAAATTCCCACTGACTGCTTTTTAAAGAGTCCATCACTATTATCTCATCCATTCAAACACATTTACACACCGCTGATGAGGCAGTGGGAACAATTGGGGTTGAGTATTTTAGTACATGTAGACATGTCATGTAGCTGTAGGGGCTGGGGATCAATCTCAAAACCTTCTGGTTGAGTGAAGGCTGACTCTATCACTGAGACACAGCCGCCCATAGAGGTAATTCAAGGTGTGTTGACCAGCCGGAATAGACATGATATGTTTTGGTGAGCCTCTGGTGAGAACAGGTAAAACTGTTCATTACCAAAGTACTGACACCGTCCATGGTAACGCACTGGAGGAGACAATGATGAAGTGCAGTAGTTGTGGTACAGTTTGATCAGACCCTGTTGTCTGTCAGGTACAAGTCTACAAAGAAGCAGAAGGGCTCACCTTGTCTTTTAGGAGTCCTCTTGGTCCAATAACTCGATCAAAGATGTGTTGTCCCACATGAGCATCAACGGCTGATAGGGGGTCATCCAGTAGGTAAACATCTGACTTCCTGTAGACAGCCCGCGCCAGACTAACCCTTTGCCTCTGCCCTCCAGAAAGGTTTAGACCCTGCAGTCAGAAAATACCTCATCAATAACCAAACCACTTTTTTACAGTGCTTACCCAAACTCCCCAGCCCCTAATTCTGACTCGCTCTCCATTGCAAAGACCACACAGACTCCTGGTGGGGGGGTCACTGTTGATACCTTCTCCCCGATCTCAGTATTGTCTCCTGCAGGCAGGATGTCGAGGTCCGGCAGCAGAGCACACGCCTCTAGAACTCGATGGTACCAACTCTCCTTCCTGTCTCCACCAAACAGGATGTTGTCCTTCAGGGAGGCGTTTTGTATCCAGGCCTGCTGGGGGACGTACGCCACTGAACCCTGCAACATTCAAAATCACCTTTATTAACAATCACAGATGGTTAAATAAAAAACACCTCATAAGCACTAATGGAGGAATTCTTGATTTTATAAATATATATTCTAATTGAAGGGTCAAGGTGGTTAATTGAGGAGTTTTGTGTTTGGATGTTTAGTTTTGTCTGTTTGGAATTGCAGGATGACTGATATTTAAATTACTGACGAAAGAAAGCAAAACTGCTGTCTGACAACTTTAACTGAACCAGAGTTGTGTTTTTGCAGCTTTCTTATCACAGCTAGCATAGCTTAATATAGCTAAAAGTAAGGTTTGCTATTTTTGAAGTGAAATAAATAATATAAAATAGATATTTTTAAAGTTCTCTCAAAATGCTTCGCTCTAAATTATTACATGGATGATGAAATGTAATTTTAAAGGTCATAGTTGTGTCTACACAAAGCTTTGAATATATCACAATAACTGACAAACACACTCCAATATGGCGTCCATTCATTTGATAGTTCTTCTACTTAGCTCCACCCCTTTGAAAATAACATCCAACACTTTTAAACTTGAAGAAATAATTTCTTATTAAAAACCATTTGCAATTAAATAAAGATAAGAATATTTATAATGCATGCTTTGTGTTGTTACCCTGATGGACACAAAGCCACTCCTCTTTTCCATCTCCCCCAACATGGCCGACAGCAAGGATGACTTCCCTGAGCCAACATTGCCTACCACAGCGACCAGGGAGCCTGTCTTAATATTCACATTGATCCTCTGCAGACATGGCGGCCCATCATTGGTCCAGGAGAAGGTCCCTCCCTCGACCCTTACACCATATCCACCTGAAGGCAGAACATTGAATCTCCACTAACCCTTTAACCATTGTTCCCCCCCCACCCCATGGCGCCACATGATCTGCATAGTTCTACATAATTCTTCTTTTAACACATGGTTCACATTGCTCAATTTAGCTGGCACATTAAGCAAAGAAACTTAATTATAGCAGGAGTAAAAGTAAGTGATCATATTTTCAGAATCTCAAAAATATTAAAATTCATCATCAAAACCTGGAAACTTAAAACTTTAAAATAGTTTTCCAACCAAGAAAGAATTTGATTTTGACCAGGCCATATGATGCACTACACTAACAATACATTGCTACGCTAACAATACATTGCTACGCTAACAATACAAATACTGGACTGGTGTGTGTGTTTGCATGTGTGTGACACACACCTGTGCTTTGAGGAAGTCTCTCCACGTTATCAAGCTTAAGTTCATCCTGACAGAGGAAGTTTCCCAGACGTCTGAGTGAGATGATGGCCTGAACAATACAAATGTGATCATGTGACTTTTTGGTAACACTTTTTAGTAACCATCATCAATAAAGGGTAAATCGATAGTTAATAAACTTTAGTTCATGGCTATTTTACTGTCAACAAACAACAAAATGATAGTTCATAATGTTTGCTAATTATCTGTAAAGCTACATTTTATGTTAACAGTTTATTGCTGCACACATTCAAACCTTTTATACTCTTTATAAAGTGTTTGTTAATGATCTGTAAACCTTTAAGAGGTGGTTCTTAAAACATCTTTAAACATGACAGAAATACATGGAGCAGATGTCAATCATTGGTTTTGAAAAGCATATGTTAACATTATTTGGATGACTATTATAGAGTTGGAACTGAAAATGATAATACCTTATTAATATTTAGTTCGAACTGTAAAAAAGCCATCCATTGACAGTTTTATAAACTACCTCTTAAAGGTTTACACTTTATAAAGAGTATAAAACATTATGAACTATCATTTCATTGTTTGTTAACAGTGAAATAACTATTAACTAAAGTTAATTAACAATGAGCCTTTATTGATGATCGTTATTAAAAAGTGTTACCGACTTTTTAAACCAATAGAAATGAAGAGACAGCAGAGCATTTTCACTGTTCGTCAACTCTCACATTTAGGTTGATCAATGATGCTTTGGAAAACAACTGTTGCTGTTTAAGAGTTCTGAGTTCATAATCCGAGGTTAGGGTTAGGTGAGGGTTACTCAGTTTGACTTGAAGGTTCAAAGGTGGCTGGTTGACTTGCCTGCATGGCCGTGCTCATGGCGAAGGGAAGCTGACTCAGAGGAGTTTTCAAAATGTTGATGATTGCGACAGACACAAAGATTTTCTGAGCATCCAGGACGTTTCCTTCATCCATCAACACGTAAAGTCCAAATACTGACAAGGCGATCTGTTAGGAACAAAATAGAGTCACAGTTATAAATATTAATCAGATTTAAAAACAATGAAACAAAATGTTTGTTTTTCTTACAGGTTTTAATTTAAACTTTAAGTTCGATGATCATGACCATGATTTTTGAAGGAAACTTGTTGTTTTTTTTCAATATTAACAAACACAAAGCAAAACAAAACATACACAAACACACATCAATGTAGTGATGGCTCCGTCTCAATATTTAGAAAGAAACTAGTTTTTAGTAACAGAAGAGATGTCGGCTTCACATGTTTTTTGATTCTATTGACTAACCCGTGTCCCATCTGTTAACATGAAGGATTGAGATGGAGAGAGAGGGGGGGGGGGGAATCAAATAACATATATAGGCCTTTATAACAAAGATTATATAAGGTCTAGCACTGCTGTAGTCATAGTAGTGTCGCAAACATTTTGTGCTCTACAAGAGATTAAAACATTCAAAGGTTAGACTGGTCTGTAGTTCACCTTCACTTATTAGTTCAAATGTACAACGTCACGTCTGTGTATCTGTGGGTCTTTTCCAAACCTGATCTTCCTCTCTTTACGATCCTCGCTGTAAAAACTGTCCACTTCCAAATCTTATTTCTCACCAAAACATCCAGTGGTAAATGCCTTAACCCATCTACCAAAGCACAGTGTATTCTCTCAGGTTTTTTTTAAATATTTCATTTATATTTAGTATATATATGTAATGTATGCATAAGTGCAGGAAGCCATTGTCCTGCAAACAAGAAGTCAAAAAATCAAATATTCAAGGTCTTTCCAAAGTTTGGTCAGGGCACCCTTTTGGATGTGTTGTTAATTTACAAATTTTTGGTTTTGTTCAAGGATTCCCATCAGGTATTCTTATTAAAGACTCTCTCATTAGCCCCTTCTGATTCCTCTACCTCTAGTATAAACAGCTCCCAGAAACAAAACTTAACGTCCGCCATATTGCTTGGAAGCTATGCTAACAGGCTCTATGGAGAAAGCTGATAAGAATAATGGCGGAAAGTATGTTTCAACTTCAAACTGATATGGATGAAGGGGATTTTGAAGGTCTTGTGCTCGAAGGTTTGTGGCTATCTCTACGAGCCGCAATCTAGTGGAGAGCAGTTGAGGCAGCTGGAGGAACAGGAGGCAGCAGTTAAGGCACAAGACCTGCTGTGCATTCTGGGAGTTAGTGTCTTTCATCCACATAAACCAAAAAGACACTTTCTGCTTTTTCTTGGTCAAGAAGGCACCAACTTCAAAATGTATTTCACATTTCTACTACACACAGTATATGACCCAATGTCAATACAGATTCATGTTTCAACGGGTGAAGCATCCCTTTAAGTCTTCATACTTTGCTTTTTTAATGCTTTGCATTTGATAAAGACATTACAGATGAAGTCTTGTCTCTTGTCCTGTTGCCATGGCATTGTTTCCAATTGAATGGTGTTCAAAGTATGAGTCTGTTTTTGGAATGCTGAATCAGCATTTTATAATGTAGTCAAAAGCTTATGCTAGATTCTCTAAAACCTGCCTGTCTCTTCTCTGCCAGCTTGTACATAGCTCAGCTCAGCCACATAGCTCTTTGAAAGGAGAGACCAAATCTTGATATAGCCCAATGCAAACAATTAAAGATAAATATATAAAAATAGATAAGACAAAGCAATTCTTAATAAAGAATACATGCATTTTGAAATAATAATAATTTTCAACCTATAGACAAGCTGTAAGCCCTCTATTTTGCCCAAATGTCTTTTTATTTTATTTTTATTTTTTATTAATTTTTTTGGCTTTTGTGCCTTTAATGGAGAGATAGGACAGTGGATAGAGCTGGAAATCAGGGAGAGAGAGAGTAGGGAATGACATGCGGGAAAGGAGCCACAGGCTGGATTTGAACCTGGGCTGCCCGCTTTGAGGACTACAGCCTCCATACATGGACTAACCACTGCGCCACCAGCGCCCCAGATGTTTTTTTCACAGGAGAACTTTTCTGTCTGTCAGCCAATGAGTACTGATCCAGTTTGACGTTCACTTGCGTTAGCCTTTGAGCATTTGACAACATTTGATAACATTTGAACATTTCTATGTTCTACTGCAATAAATATCCTTAAACTACAGAAACGTGAAATCAGGAGTTAGTTTGAGTTCAACAGACCAGGAGTAAATCCAGACCCACCAGGAAGGACGACGAGTTGAAGGAGGCCAGAGAGACGGAGTAAAGGATCTGAGATTTCTTTAGGGCCTGGAGTTCTCCGTCTCTCAGGGTGAAAACTCGTTGTAGGAATGCTTCCTCCCAGGCATAAAACTTCAGGATCTTTACACCACTCAGGATCTCATTCATCAGTTTGATTCGACCATCCAAAAATGTCATCTGAACCTCCTGACAAACAGACAATGATCCGTCAATTCATTTTTATTCAATTTAATTGATTGAACACTTACTGATTAGCAGAAAACATTTGGATTCAATGTGAACTCAGGAAGAAGATCTAATATAAAAATGAATAAATGTTTCACCTGAAGCTTGCTTCTAATTTTAGCGATGAAGCCGTTCAAAGGGAAGATCAGAACAACAGCAGTGATACCGGCCAGAGCTGATGGACCCAGGAGCTGTCAATCAATCAGTCAGTCAATTAACCAATTAACCTTTCAATCGGTCAACCAATCAATCAATCAATCATTCAGTCAGTCAGTCAGTCAGTCAGTCATCTAATCAATCAAGCCAAAAGGCAAAAAAGGCGTATTTATTGAATTGTTTTTAACCTGCCACAGGAAGTAGAAGCACAGTGCGATCTCTATGGGGGCGATCCAGATGCTATTGAAATAAACCACAAAATCCATGAGCTTCTGAGTGTCCGCTGAAACCAGATTTATGATTTCTCCCACGGTGCAGCCACGCCGCGCTGCACTACTGATCACCAGACACTGAGGATTTAAATACAGAAAACTTTATTAACAACATGTTAGTCAGTAAGGATCAGTGTTGATTTTTGATGTGATTTTTTACAGTGTTTTACAGATGAAACATCCTCGCTTAACCATTCAAAGCTAAAACTTGAAAAATCGTCTCCTTCCCCCCACTCATGCCATCAGCAAGTGAAGTTGCATTCTGGGTAATTCAGGGTTCAACAGGAGAGAAAAATTTTCAGAATGAAATAGAATCTTTGTTGTCCTGTTGCATGGAACGTCTTAATTTGAATTATCCATCATTATTGTGATGGACGATGAATTATTAGAAGACTCTTTCATCTACACACGCAGACCTAGACTATAAGTAAACAAACACAAACACACACTGTGTTTTTACCTTCCTGTAGACGAGGCCCATGATGGCCGTCTTCAGCCTCATCCCCACAGTGAAACAGTAAAACATGTACTGATGGTGCAGCAGCGACTGAAGGCAGGACAGCAGGAAGAGCAGCGAGGCAAACAGGAAGCCTTTCCACATCTCAGCGTCTCTGTCCCGCATGAATCCCAGCAGCAAGCTGAGGACAACAACAGTCAGCTGTAAACAACAACAAGAGTCAGCTGTACACAACAACAACAACAGTCAGCTGTACACAACAACAACAACAACAACAACAATCAGCTGTACACAACAACAACAATAACAACAACAGTCAGCTGTACACAACAACAACAGCCAGCTGTAAACAACAACAACAGTCAGCTGTGAACAACAACAACAGTCAGCTGTGAACAACAACAGTCAGCTGTGAACAACAACAATAGTCAGCTGTAAACAACAACAGTCAACTGTGAACAACAACAACAACAACAGTCAGCTGTGAACAACAACAAAAGTCAGCTTTAAACAACAACAACAGTCAACTGTGAACAACAACAAAAGTCAGCTTTAAACAACAACAACAGTCAGCTGTGAACAACAACAACAGTCAGCTGTGAACAACAACAACCATCAGCTGTGAACAACAACAAAAGTCAGCTGTGAACAACAACAACAGTCAGCTGTGAACAACAACAAAAGTCAGCTTTAAACAACAACAACAGTCAACTGTGAACAACAACAAAAGTCAGCTGTAAACAACAACAAGAGTCAGCTGTGAACAACAACAGTCAGCTGTGAACAACAACAACAACAACAACCATCAGCTGTGAACAACAACAGCAGCAGCCAGCTGTGAACAACAACAAAAGTCAGCTTTAAACAACAACAACAACAACAACAACAGTCAACTGTGAACAACAACAGTCAGCTGTGAACAACAACAGCAGTCAGCTGTGAACAACAACAACAACCATCAGCTGTGAACAACAACAACAGTCAGCTGTGAACAACAACAGTCAGCTGTGAACAACAACAAAAGTCAGCTGTGAACAACAACAGTCAGCTGTAAATAACAACAGTCAGCTGTGAACAACAACAGTCAGCTGTAAACAACAACAGTCAACTGTGAACAACAACAACAACAGTCAGCTGTGAACAACAACAACAGTCAGCTGTAAACAACAACAGTCACCTGTGAACAACAACAACAACAATCAGCTGTGAACAACAACAACAGTCAGCTGTGAACAACAACAACAACCATCAGCTGTGAACAACAACAACAGTCAGCTGTGAACAACAACAAAAGTCAGCTGTGAACAACAACAGTCAGCTGTAAATAACAACAGTCAGCTGTGAACAACAACAGTCAGCTGTGAACAACAACAACAGTCAGCTGTAAACAACAACAGTCAACTGTGAACAACAACAACAACAGTCAGCTGTAAACAACAACAACAACAGTCAGCTATGAACAACAACAACAACAACAGTCAGCTGTAAACAACAACAACAGTCAGCTGTGAACAACAACAAAAGTCAGCTTTAAACAACAACAACAACAGTCAGCTGTGAACAACAACAACAGTCAGCTGTGAAGAACAACAGCAACAACAACCATCAGCTGTGAACAACAACAACAGTCAGCTGTGAACAACAACAAAAATCAGCTTTAAACAACAACAACAACAGTCAACTGTGAACAACAACAACAGTCAGTTGTAAACAACAAGAGTCGGCTGTGAACAACAATAACAGACAGCTGTGAACAACAACAACCATCAGCTGTGAACAACAACAGCAGTCAGCTGTGAACAACAACAAAAGTCAGCTTTAAACAACAACAACAGTCAACTGTGAACAACAACAACAGTCAGTTGTAAACAACAAGAGTCAGCTGTGAACAACAATAACAGTCAGCTGTGAACAACAACAACAACAACCATCAGCTGTGAACAACAACAACAGCAGTCAGCTGTGAACAACAACAACAGCAGTCAGCTGTGAACAACAACAAAAGTCAGCTTTAAACAACAACAACAACAGTCAACTGTGAACAACAACAACAGTCAGCTTTAAACAACAACAGCCAGCTGTGAACAACAACAACAGTCAGCTGTGAACAACAACAACAGTCAGCTGTGAACAACAACATCAGTCAGCTGTGAACAACAACAAAAGTCAGCTTTAAACAACAACAACAGTCAACTGTAAACAACAACAAAAGTCAGCTGTAAACAACAACAAGAGTCAGCTGTGAACAACAACAACAACAGTCAGCTGTGAACAACACCAACAACCATCAGCTGTGAACAACAACAGCAGCAGCAGTCAGCTGTGAACAACAACAAAAGTCAGCTTTAAACAACAACAGTCAACTGTGAACAACAACAACAGTCAGCTGTGAACAACAACAAAAGTCAGCTTTAAACAACAACAACAGTCAACTGTGAACAACAACAACAGTCAGCTGTGAACAACAACAACAGTCAGCTGTGAACAACAACAACAACCATCAGCTGTGAACAACAACAACAGTAGTCAGCTGTGAACAACAACAACAGTCAGCTGTGAAGAACAACAGCAACAACAACCATCAGCTGTGAACAACAACAGTCAGCTGTGAACAACAACAAAAGTCAGCTTTAAACAACAACAACAACAACAACAGTCAACTGTGAACAACAACAACAGTCAGTTGTAAACAACAAGAGTCAGCTGTGAACAACAATAACAGTCAGCTGTGAACAACAACAACAACCATCAGCTGTGAACAACAACAACAGCAGTCAGCTGTGAACAACAACAAAAGTCAGCTTTAAACAACAACAGTCAACTGTGAACAACAACAAAAGTCAGCTTTAAACAACAACAACAGTCAGCTGTGAACAACAACAACAGTCAGCTGTGAACAACAACAACAACAACCATCAGCTGTGAACAACAACAACAGTCAGCTGTGAACAACAACAACAGTCAGCTGTGAACAACAACAAAAGTCAGCTGTAAACAACAACAAGAGTCAGCTGTGAACAACAACAACAGTCAGCTGTGAACAACAACAACAACCATCAGCTGTGAACAACAACAGCAGCAGTCAGCTGTGAACAACAACAAAAGTCAGCTTTAAACAACAACAGTCAACTGTGAACAACAACAACAGTCAGCTGTGAACAACAACAAAAGTCAGCTTTAAACAACAACAGTCAACTGTGAACAACAACAACAGTCAGCTGTGAACAACAACAAAAGTCAGCTTTAAACAACAACAGTCAACTGTGAACAACAACAACAGTCAGCTGTGAACAACAACAACAGTCAGCTGTGAACAACAACAACAACCATCAGCTGTGAACAACAACAACAGTCAGCTGTGAACAACAACAGTCAGCTGTGAACAACAAAAGTCAGCTGTGAAAAACAATAACAGTCAGCTGTGAACAACAGTCAGCTGTAAACAACAACAACAGTCAATTGTAAACAACGACACACAACTATAAACCCCTAAACCCTGTGTGAACTCTATATGACCTCTGTGTGATCTCTGCAACCTCTTTGATCTGTTATCTCGGTGTGACCTCTATGTGTCCTCTGTGACCTCTATGTGACCTCTGTGCGACCTTTATATGACCTCTGTGTGACCACTTTGATCTGTGTAACCTCTGTGTGAACTCTATATGACCTCTGTGTTACCTCTGTGACCTTGGTGTGACCTCTGTATGACCTCGGTGACCCATTTGATTTACCTGAGCACCTGGGGCACTGTGAACATGAAGGCATCATGCAAAAGGAGACACAGAGTCCCACACATGAAGTAAAGCCCGAAGCTCCGTCCCACAGCACGCAGGAGAACAAGGCCATAGCCCTGCCCCTTCTGGTTCTTCGTCAGCAGGTGGGTTTTCTCTGTCAGAGTGGCAGAATGTTCAAACCAGGACTGGGAGCTGGACGGGTATGGTCCTGGCGTAGCTGGCTCGTCCCTGTAGAACAAAAACAAATAGAATGTATGACCTTTGGGGGGGGGGGGCTGTACCCCCTGGATTGACCTTTATTTCGCAGCTGTTTAATGTCACCATTAGCTACACCTTCGCACTCCCCAAACTTTGTCAAACAAACACAGATTGAAGTGATGTTAGTTGTTTCTTCTTCTGCTTGTGAAACTATGTGGTCAAAACTTCAACTGGTCTTCATGTAGTCAAACATGGAGCGGTTTATGTGGAAGGAAGAAAAACTCAATGTCCCAGCATGTCCTTTTGTAGTTCTGCTCCAGGTTTCTTTCTGTTCATAATGAGTCTGGTTCCTGTTCCAGGTTTCTGTCTGTTCAACATGAGTCTGGTTCTGATCCAAGTTTCTGTCTGCTCTACATGAATCTGGTTCTGATCCAGGTTTCTGTCTGTTCTACATGAGTCTGGTTCTGTTCCAGGTTTCTTTCTGTTCATCATGTGTCTGGTTCTGATCCAGGTTTCTGTCTGTTCTACATGAGTCTGGTTCTGATCCAGGTTTCTTTCTGTTCATCATGAGTCTGGTTCTGTTCCAGGTTTCTGTCTGTTCTACATGAGTCTGGTTCTGATCCAGGTTTCTGCCTGGTCAACTTGAGTCTGAAACATATCCCCTAACCCTGATAGTACCTCTGGTCATCCTTCAGATCATCCTGATCTCAGGGTGGTGTGCAGCATTTTGATCGTGATTCATATTCTTCAATGTTAATGTTTCATGTTGATCCTTATTATTAACTTTCTGCGTGCATCATTTTGGATGCTACACTGTCCATTTATAACACAAGCTTTATTCTCACCAGAGACCTTTACCTTTGCTCTCTGTAATATTTGGACTCCCTCAAAGATGTTTCTGTTTCCTTCTGTTCAGAAACTTCAATCATCTCACTTTAGAGCTGCTCACCTGCTTTGACTTTGTGCCAGCCTGTTGTACAACACCTGTCGACCTCCTCACTGTGTAATTACATTTAACATCTCTTTTCAATATTTCAGTCATAAAAACTTTCATACTGCAGCAGTTTGCAATTCTGAGTCCAGAACTTCTCCAGGTCCGTCATGATCCTCAGTGATGAGTCCTCGTCCCGTAGAGACCACAAGTCTTCAGACTGTAGGGGGCGCTGGTAACCTCGAAGCACCAAACTGAGCGTGAAAAAAACACAATGACAAATGTTTATATTATTATCATTATTACTATTAGCAGGTGTAGAAACAGCTGAATGTTCCTCATCTGATCATTTACCACAACCCATGGATATAAAATAATAATAATAAAATAACATTTATAAAATAGAATAATAATACAATAATATGTTAACAGATTATAGAATAAATATGGAGGTGATCTGTTGTCCTGCCAAAGGAAATTAAACTACAATCTGTCATATTTACATGTCAATGTACATTAATGTGCACTGTCCCTATTTGTGTAATACATTCATTCATTAATGAAGAAAAGGTTTAGGGCAGCCTTCAGTGTTTCATCTCTGACCTTCATTATTCAACTGTGACCTTCATACCTGCTGAACCAGAAGAAGAAAAACCTGGAGAGAAAAGAGGCGTCTTCTTCTGGACACTGATTCTATGGCGAGAAAAGAAAGAAATCTTTTAAAGACACAAGTTGATGTGTTATCTGGCTTTAAGTGTGTGTACCTGGGTGAAGGTGTGTACCTGGGCGTAGGTGTGTGTTACATGGGCGTAGGTGTGTACCTGGGCGTAGGTGTGTGTTACCTGGCTTTAAGTGTGTGTACCTGGGTGAAGGTGTGTACATGGCCGTAGGTGTCTACCTGGGGCGTAGGTGTGTGTTACTTGGGTGAAGGTGTGTACCTGGACGTAGGTGTGTGTTACCTGGGTGAAGGTGTGTACCTGGGTGAAGATGTGTACTGGGCGTAGGTGTGTGTACCTGGGTGAAGGTGTGTACCTGGGCGTAGGTGTGTGTTACCTGGGCGAAGGTGTGTACCTGGGCGAAGGTGTGTATTATCTGGGTGAAGGTGTGTACCTGGGTGAAGGTGTGTACCTGGGCGTAGGTGTGTGTTACCTGGGTGTAGGTGTGTGTTACCTGGGCGTAGGTGTGTCTTACCTGGGTGAAGGTGTGTGTTACCTGGGCATAGGTGTGTGTTACCTGGGTGAAGGTGTGTATCTGGGCGTAGGTGTGTGTACCTGGGCGTAAGTGTGTGTTACTTGGGTGAAGGTGTGTACCTGGGCGTAGGTGTGTACTTGGGTGTAGGTGTGTGTTACCTGGGCGTAGGTGTGTACCTGGGTGAAGGCGTGTACCTGGGCGTAGGTGTGTGTTACCTGGGAGTAGGTGTGTTTTTTTGACAGCTGTCGGCGGTCAGAGAAGCAGCTCAGGACGAGCTCAATGAGCTGGAGAGAAAATCGGATGAAGAACGCAACGAAACGAACAGCATCAGAGGAAAATCCCTGAAACCACAGAGGTCAGAGGTCAGCCTTTTGATGGTTCTAGTTCCTTAACAGTAAACAGGGTTTGCTTTATTATCAGTGGTCGTATTCACGAAGAGTCACTCCTAGTGGCTGATTCTAAGAACATTCTTAGAGTCAGGACATTTTCTCAGAGTTTCCCCTCAAAGTTCAGACTCGATCTTTGTAAAGATGAAAGTCATTCTCAAAGTGTCTCTGTCCTTCAGAGAGCTCATCAGGAGGAGTGAGGAGGACTTTTAACAGGATGAAGAGTTTCTCAAGCTGAGGAGGAAACAGAGAAATGTTCTCCAAACACGACATGAAGAATATTATTGACTCATAGTCGAACAAATTAAATGATTCATGCATTAAATCCATCTCTGACTTCATTCAGTACAAAGTGAAACATGTTGAGTTTCTCTTCATGTGTTTACCTCCACAGGTGTGTCACATCACTGATTAACTCTTTACCTGCTGAGGTAACGATCAGCGTGTGAAGCAGTGGTCATGTGATTTCAAACATCTTGTAGACGTTATACTTTTAAAGTATGTCTTACAAATGATCACACAGATGATCATTTCAGAGTTATAATAACAAAATGTCTGTCTAGATTCTATTGTTGACTTTTTCAACCCATCAATTTATTTTAGATTAACCAATCACAGCTTCTGAAAAAATGTGTCATACCGAGCAACGGGGTCAACCCAACTCACTAGATAAAAGTTTCTGGCCCTTTCCGAATAGTCCCAGTTCAGTATGCAGTGCGTACTTTTCAGTAGGTGGTTTCAGTATTCTGAACATTTCAGCATGGATACTAACTTCCTGGTTTTGTTCAGTATGGTTTGGTTGTATTTTAACTCCCACAATGCTGTGCGAAGTTAAACATAAATCGTCACTTCACGAGCAGCTCCAAATCAAAACAAACGAGGATGGATTAATTAAATTCGTTTTTAATCTAGAGTTAAAGTCCCGACTGAAATCACGACTTTTAGTTAACAACCCCCGGTGTCGCCCCCCGGTGGTGGAATGAACTTCCAAACTCCATTCGATCTGCAGAATCCCTCTGCATCTTTAAGAAAAAGCTAAAGACCCAGCTCTTTATGATCACCTACTAACTTATATCATTGATGATGATGACGGTTGTGACGATTGTTTTTGTTTGATAACGATGACTTATAAGATGGTTTCTATACTGCGCTCTCAAGAACTGCCGTCAATGTTGTGCTTGCCTCTGTGCAATGCCTGTCAACACCTGTGTGTCCAATCAGACTCAAAGCTGATCGTTTGCTCTTACTGACATTGTTCCCTTTTTTCTAGATCCTTGCTTGTGTTGTACTTACTCTCTGATGTACGTCGCTTTGGATAAAAGCATCTGCTAAGTGAATTGTAGAATTGTAGAAATGTAGAATTTAGTTATTTAATCTTTTACTTAATTTACATTGTGATATTGTTTTTTGTTTACCTGACTGTATATGAGGATTACTCTTCTTGAATAAAGATAAACAAAAAAAAAATTAAACACGAGGACGGATGCAGCCAGTTGACGTCACTTCCATAGGATTCTGTCTCTGTCCCCACCTCTGCGTGGCATATTTACAACTTCAATACCCATATAATGGAAGTCACTCAGAGTGAGATTATAACCATTCAAACGTCTGGCTACTAATGATTTATCATCATCATTACGTCTATAAGATTTGTGTTCACATATCTGCGTCTTTGATTCGCATTTTGTCATACCCACGTAATATAAATTACATGAACATGTTAACAAATAAACAACATATTGTGTGGTGGAGACTCCCTCTGCTGGGATGGACTAGTACCTATTATGGACTAGTAGACTAAGTTTAAATTAATCCCACCTGTGTGTGTTAGAGGTAATTGTCTGTTTGGAGTGCTGTCCTAATCATTTTTCTTCTTGATATAACTACAGTTAGTCCTTCAGAATCTGTGATGTGTCCATAGAAAGGAACCCTCTGCTGTAGACAAATGACAGACCTTTGAATGCTGTAATTAACCAATCAGAATCCAGTTTTACACCTCAGTGTAATAAACCAAAAAACTGAAGAAAGTGCAGATCTAAGTTTTCATTTCAGAATTGAGTAGCTTCTTATTAAATGGTTTTAATTAAGATTCTTTCCTCAGATACCGAAAGAACGGACTCTTCTTTGACTTCATTATCAGCGACATACGATCTGCTCTGTCACACACACACTACCTTTAAATTCATCTGCTCTAGATTTAGACCTGACACCCTCAAGAGAATCTTTTCACTGAATGTGAAATTCTGCAACTGAAAGAGAGAACTGAGAGAAACGAACTGAGATGTTTCCAACACGTGGACGCTGTCTCTTCAGAAAGCAGGAGGTGAGAATGGATGTAGAGGAACAAACGAAGACAGAACCAATCGCATGAGAGAGAGACTACAGCGGGGAACACGTTATAGATTTAAAAACGATCTGTGAAATGTGAGAGAGCCCACACATGATGACAGATCATGACAGATTAACAGTTAAGACAGAAAACTCACAGGAAATGTAATCGTAAGACTACCAAAGATAACCAAAGATGACCTTGGTATGATGAACTCTGTTTGTAGTACAGAACAATGGAGTCCACCTGGAGACCTCAGACCACATCTCATCCTCACTGATGTTTATAAAAACCAAACAGAACCTCCAAACCTCCGTCCAGGGTTAAGGTGAGTCCAACTAAAGGTCTTCCAAAGTCAGGGGTTAGGGTGAACAACAGATCAATATTACCTGATCAATAATCTGCTCGATATCGACCTTCAGAGGAACCAGGGAACAAAGAACCAGAAGAGTCCAGAAGAGGAAAAGGATGACAGAGGATCGATTGCCCTTCATCCGCTCCACCTGGATGATCACAACAGCAAGAACCTACAAGGAAGAGCAGATACTGTTTCCAGGCAAACTTCCTCACCACGACCGTCCTCTCCGTGCGTGGTGGATTTAACAGTTGCCAAAGTAACGTGAAGCAGTAACCTACGAGAGTGAGGCTCCGGATCAGTGGACCAATCATGACCAAGAGGTGCTTCTGAATCTCCTCGTTCTTCCTAACTAGGATGTAAAAGATCTCCAAAAGACCAAAGGATGCCAGACTGAGCCCCAGTAGCTGCAAGGAGTCCACAGGAACCAGGTTTTAACCAAATAAATCACGTTTAATACAAAAACATCAATAATAATAACAATAATAGCTTAGACTTATAAAGTGCCTTACAAGAAACCCAAGGATGCTTTACAGTCTTAAAGAAAGGGGGGCAGTTATAGGAGACAATAGAAAATAAATAAAACAAACAAACAAACAAATAACACAAAAAAAACAAATGAAGGAAAGAAGAAGAAAGAAAAAAGAACTGGGTTGGGGGGAGGGGGGTGTTAACGGAGGCCGAATGCTTTGGTGAACAGATGGTGTTTGAGAAGATTTTTGAAAATGTCAAGAGCCGCAGCAGTGCAGATTTCGGCAGTTTGGTGTGGGTCATGGAGAGCAGGCCTGTGGCTGAGGATTGCAGCTGTTGGGATGGGGTGTAGGGAGTCGATGAGGTTAAGATTAAGATTAAGATTTACTTTATTGATCCCGCAAGGGGAAATTCTGTTTTTACACTCTGTAAGTCATGCAACCAACACACACATAGGTTGAAATATACACACATGCATAAACAGGATCCTATGGCTATGCACTAATGGAGAGATGTCAGAGTGACGGAGCTGGGCTGGTGGTGGGGAAGGGGTTTGGTAACTTGCTCAGGGGCACATCGGCAGTGCTCAGGAAGCGATCTGGCACCTCTCCAGCTACCAGACCAACTTCCATATTTGGTCCGCACTGGGACTTGAGCTGGCGACCCTCCGGTTCCCAACCCAAGTCCCTACAGACTGAGCTACGGCCGCCCCAAAGGTACGGTGGGGCTAGAGCATGGAGAGTGAGGGCTGGAGTTTTTAGATATTTTTGAGGTGGAAAAAGGCGGATTTGGTGATGGGTGGTGGTGGAAGTTGTGGACCTTGGGTGAAGGGCAGATGGAGCGGTCATCCACAGAGAGTTGGAGATCTTCAACCTTCCTGAGAAGTAGCTTGGGGGCCACAACCATGAGCTCAGTCTTGCTGCTGTTGAGTTTGAGGAGGTTAGAAGAAATCCAGGTTTTAATGTCCTGCAGGCAGTTGACTAGTCATTAGGAGCTTTGTGGATGGAAGGGTGTTGAGGTAGAGATGCTTGTCATCGGCGTAGGAATTACAATTTAGCCCATGTTGGCGGATTATCAGACTAAGGGGGAGCATGTAAATGATGAAAAGAAGAGAGCCTTGCAGCATTCCTTGGTTAAGTGGGGCTGAGGAGGAACTGGAGTTGCTGATGAAGACAAACTGTTGCCTGTTAGAGAGAGCTGTACCAGAGATGCCAAGGTGTTCAGATAGGCGGTTGAGTAGGATGGTGTGGGAGACTGTGTCAAAAGCTGCAGAGAGGTTTAGGAGGATGAAGATGCTGATGTAGCCTGAGCCAGTGTGGTCTCTGTAGGCCTCCAGGTTGACAGTGAGGCCAGATAATTTTTTGGAGTCGTTCTAGTTGACGACCAGAGGCCTTCATGGCATGGAATTCTGCTTTGCCCGATTGTCATCCATCTCCATCCTGACAATTAAGAGGTGAGTGCCTTATTGCTTTGCTAGATAGAATTGGCAAAAACCATCACTTACTAAGTTTGAAGTCATTTGTAAGATTAACGTTAGATAGATTTGGAAATTACACAGAAACACTGCAGGCAGACACACACACGGTGAGTTAATTCTTTGCCAGCTAACATTAGCTTGAAATACAGATCTTAACAGTTGCTAAATGGGACAAAAAACAAAACATTTTCTTGTAATGTGGTTAACTAAGTGGCTGGGCTATAATGAACTTGACTTGCTTGCCTGGTGGTAATGGTACGGTTAGCTAACATCAACAGTCACTTTTTCTTTGTTTCAGCTTCAACTGACACTGACTATTGATTGAATATTGAATTAGAAATGATGATTAGCTGGGCCTACTAGGCAATATGGCCATAGTATAAATAGTATAATATACAGTATTTGAAAATGTTTAAAAGGAAACTTTAGTGAGACTGTCAGAATGGACCTGGAACATATTTTTAGTTTTTTACTGTTTTAACACATAAAGCTTCTGCCATACATCCTGAATTCATGTACTTAAAGTAATTCCAGGACTTATTTTTATTCATTCTAGTTTTACTTCATACTTTTAATTTACTTTTTTGTATATGGAGAATATTCAGAAAGGATTGTGCATATGATAATGTTCACTGTTCAGCTGGAGCTGCTTTTGTTCTAATGTTGTTTTTTCCCTTTACAGAAGCAGTTTCAGTCTGGAAGGAGAAATCAGAGGGAGGTGCAGGTCCAGGGACCCAGTTTCCCTCAGAGGACAGGTTGTTTATTCTGTTATAAAACTGTTCTTTTGAAGTTCTTTTTCACTTCTCTGTTTAAAATGTATCCACCAAAACTCTTTTATGCACTTTTTATACATTTGAAATGGCCTTTGCTAAATGTCTTAATGTAAATATTTGTGCTAGATTTTTTGCCTATTTAACCTTCATGTTATTAAAGTGTATTTTCTTTGTTTTTGTTACAGTTTCAATAAAGACAGATGTGGTTTGAGAAGACAGTTTGAAGTTTTATCATTTGTCTTAACATTTTAAGTTGCAATTTTAAAGGCACTGTTTATTTATTATTTTAAAACATGGTGTTTTATAACCTGACATGCAAGGAATCATTTATCAAATCACTAGGTTTAGAAATTAAATATATTGTGTCCATTTTGGTAGAAGGAAATTAATCTATAGCTAGGTGTAGTATTTACAATTCACAGTAAAAATCTACAAATAAGCAGTATTAAACAGTTAATTCTTTCAACAGTATTTTCCTGTTAAGGTTTAAAATCACAGCTTTTTGCTGTGTTTACAAAAACGGTAGAAAACTGTAAATTTCAGCAACAGCAATATACCGTTAATTTTACAGTAACTTCCTGGCAACCCTACTGCCAGTTGTTTACCGTTTTTTAACAGGGGGAATTTCTAAGAGTGTAGAGGGTGAGGGACAGAGCAGTGTTGTAATAGGCTACCCGGCCTTTTACTGATGTGTCAGGGGGATCATGGGCCAGATGGGTAGCTAGTAGGTTTGTCAGGGCTGATGCGCTCACTGACTTTGTGCTGGGAACTGGGGCTCTGGGCATCTGAGGCTCTGGGCCACGAGATGGCATAGGGTCTGGGGCACAGTGGCAGAGTCACTGGGTACCTGGGAAGCTGAGGCTCTTGGCAGCCAGAAGGCAGAAGTTCTGAGGAGCTTGAAAGCTAGCACACTAGCTGCTGGGGCTGCAAAGACTCTGGGCAGCTGGACTGTGGCAGTAGAAAATGGCAACGGGAACCATGGTGGTTAATTCTTTTCCTCTGTCTTCCACGGGTCCCAGGAAAAATTGCCAAGCAAGACAAGTCCAAGTAGACTGCTTGTTGTTGGCAGTGCTCCTCACCTCATCGGAAGCCATTCTACAAATGCTCTGTGTATAACTAATCTTTGAAATTAAATCCAGTCTTTTAAGAGGCTCTGGGTCCATCTTTGCTCTGATGATGTTATGATAGCGAAAAAAAGAGATGGACCCACGTGCAGCAAAGTCCCAAAGAATAACCCTTACTCTTTGCAAGAAACCAAAATCCATAAATCTACAAAAAGGGAAATAAATACAGCTCAGGAAGCCACAAAGAGAAAAGCAGATGATACAGGATCATGGCTAAATAGAAAAATCACAGAAGGGAGGAAACAAAGGCTGTTTTCGAAACCGCATACTGCATACTACTATCTAAATCAGTATGCAGTATATACTTTATACTGCATACTTAGTTCAACAGAAGTATGTAGTATGACTGCCAGTCGTTGGTTATTTTGCAGTATGCTTGGCACGGTTAATCTGTCCATCTGGAGGTAATTAGCATAATTAAAATAAAACAAGTCTACAATCTCTCATATATTCTGTCATTTATACACAATGCCCAGGGTTGAAATATGATTGGCATGCTATTAAAGTTTTAGTATACTTTTCAGACATTCAGGTTTAACTTTTACTCAGCTGTGAATAATATGAAGAGCAAGCCAAGGACCCTGTAATTGCAGTTGCTTGTCCAGCTGTGGCACATGCACTGTACAGTCTACAAAGCAGGAAAATCCGAGGTGGAACACAGAGGAAGACTTGTAAATATATGAACATGTCATATTTGTTATTGGTTCATGCCCATAATGTGGCAAGATATTCAGTCACCGCCACCGACGAGTTCAAACAGCTGCTCTCCGGCATTTTGATCTCTGACCTGGCACTTTGCATTGTGGGAAACAGTACGCGAGGTAGACTGGTCCGACTGTTACTTGATAACAAACACCTGTACATGAAGAACAACCTGCAGTCTGCTTCAAACCAAAAGGATAATTTCTACTGACAAAAAGATTGAATATTGAATTGTTTATTTATTATTTGTATTTGTTTTGACTGATAATCCGATAATGAACTCTGTATTTTATACACACTTTCTTTTCTCCGTAATTAAACTCCGCTCATGTTGATAAGTTTCATTGAAGTCTGATCCGCTGCAGCGTCCAATCAATGAGTGATATTCGATAAGGGGCCGTGCCTGTCAGTAAAAAGACTTCCATAAAGTCATCTCTCGTGTATCCTCGGTCATCGCTCCTCGCTCCTCTCTCCTCCTTTCAGTTACAAGAGCTTTGGGACATTCCTTAACATGGCGGGTCTAAAACTACTCCCGGTTCGGACAAGGAGCGAGGAGTGAGGAGACAGCATTTAAGAGAACTGAGATGCAGGGACAGAGGCAGGAAGAAACATGATAGGTATGATACACAGGGGGAAAAATTACAACATAAAACAGGAAATACTCAAAACTAAACTCAAGATTATCAACAGAAAAATACACAGGAAGACAGGAAACAACAGGGTACAATTAACAAAATAAAGACCAGTTTAAAAGGGCTATATGTAACTTTAAAAAATACTGCATTTGCAGCGATACCGCATGGCCGTTAGGTGAACTGCACCAGTAACCTGTTGCTCGTTCTCCCTTGTGTGCTCGTCATACGTGCTCGTACGTACACAAACAAGCATCATCATCAGCCGTGAAACACTGGATATTAACCGGCATAATGTTTACAGAGGAGGTAAGTGGTCATACACTGTGGAATGTGTGGAAGGCGGCCTCTGGCTGTGGAGGTGAAGACCGGGAGTGTGTGATGAGTTTGTACTGTTGATCTCTGTAAGCGGAGCGGAGTGAGGAGGACGTTGAGAACGTGCATAAAATGTCACTTCCTGGAGCTTTGGCGGAAAATACGACCCGGGGAAACTTTTTATACAGGCAACACAGATAGACAGTGAACATCTACTTTTTCACATCAGTTAACCCTTCGCTTATTAATGGGCGATAAAAATGATTTATGTAAAAAGTTACATATAGCCCCTTTAAGACAAACTTAAAACCAGCTTTAGACCAGCTTCAGACAAGCTTTAGACCAGCTGAAAACCAGCTTAAGACCAGCTTTAGACCAGGTTAAGACAAGCTAAAGACCAGCTTTAGACCAGGTTAAGACAAGCTAAAGACCAGCTTTAGACCAGTTGAAGACCAGCTTTAGAACAGTTTAAGACAAACTTAAAACCAGCTTTAGACCCGTATTGGACAAGCTTTAGACCAGCTTAAGACTAGTTTAAGACCAGCTTTAGCCCATATCCTACCGTCTTGCTGCAGCAGAGCTTGGAGAGTGGGATAACTCCTGGATGTGGGCGGAGCTGCAGGTAGAGCAGGTAAAGAGGAGAACAGGTCCACAGGTAAACACAGGGCAGCCACACCAGAACAGTGTGCTGGAAACACTGTGTCAGGTGAGGTCTGGAGGTGTACCAAGTGACATTCCAGTCCTGACATTAACAGGTAGACAATAAACACAGGTGGACAAAGTGAAATTATTTCAACATCTGTTATTGACTTTACATTATTCAATCATTTTAACTTATTTTAAATTTGAATACATAACTCACCCATAGAGGATCCAGACCACTCAGACTGCACAGATCCTCCATTTAAGAGGACCTTTATTTTATTTTCTTCTTCTTCTTCTTCTTCTTCTTCTTCTTCTTCTTCTTCTTCTTCTTCTTCCTCTTTGTGCTGTATGATCAGTCTGATAAACGTTTCTGCAAGAAGTAAACCACTCTCTTTCTCTCTCTCTCTCTCTCTCTTAGGGGACTCCCACATGGTTGTGTGGATCCAGTGATGGTTCAGCAGGGACTTGTGAAGGCCTGACTGAGGGTACAGTTTTCTTATTATCACATGGACGATGTACATACCTTCAGTCGTGTGTGATTACTGAGAAACATTGAGTGTAGTTTGTCTTCATGTGTAACAGTAAATATATTTAACAGCTTTTACTGCACACTGACTTTTCTTTCCACATAGATAGAGATGGCTAAACTCAGGATATATCAGTGATCTGTTTACTGAAAGCCTCTCTTAAATCTTTATATTTCTTACAGTATAGTAAGAAGTGAGATTATGTCTCCACTTGTCCTAGATGATGACAGAGTGAACACAGCCTGGCCTCTCTGGGTAACCAGTTCTGTCTGTGACGGCTTGTTTCTATGTCCAGACTGCGGCCACTCAGTCTGAACATCATCATCGTTTTCCTTAGTTTCACATCCCTCACTGTGCTCAGGTACTCTGCCAGCTTGTACTCTCTGTTTGGGGTCAAATAGAATTCTAATTGACTTTGTGATTTGGTGGTTTCCTTCCAATGTAATTTTATTATAGTTATATTTCTGTGTCTGTCTCTGCATGGAGTGTGCGAGGAGTTGAGAGAGGATTGTTTGGAAGCTTGAGTGAGCTTTTTGCAAACTTTACTTAGCTTACTTTTTTGTGTTAATGTTTTGGTTTTGCTATTTCTTAGGTTAGTGTAGTTTGGAGGTATACCTGAGTGTGTGAGGCCTGTGTGCTAACTCAGAACCAGCAGCCCAGTTTGAGCAACTGTCCCGCCGCCATGGCATCAAGCTGGTGTCCATGCTGAAGTACAATGTGGAGAGACCGGGCTGGCTGGATGGGGAAAGTGGTCAGCTATGAGTCTGGGAAGACAGATTGTCTCACAGATTAAAATGGTTTCACTCGGCTATGAATCACTGAACGGTTAGGAGCATGCAGTGGGTCACCACAGACTGTTGTTTATGGTTTTAAAAGACTCTATTCGCCATCTAAACCTAACCCTGAACCTGTCCTTCTCTTTTAGACTCAATGGTTTTAATTATATAGTGTTTCTGTTGTCTGAGACCAGGAAGTGTTTTGGCTGTGGAGCTGAGGGACATTGGGTCAGAGAAAGCACAGGGTCAATAATAACTCCAAAATCACTGAAACCTGCAGAGGAGAGGAACTCTTAGTAGTACTCATGTCAGGTAAAGAGATTTCTGACTCATAGAATTGTGGGTAATCGTCCTAAAGTAATGGTTGCTTTGTTAACAGTAAGAGGAGGACCCATTCAGTATTGGATTTCGAAGACTGTGAAGTTTTCTCTGACAGGACGTGACTGAAATAACTGTTTTACACTGAAGGCCTCTGGTGTCTTCAGGGACGTCACACAGAGTCGGACTCTTTGGATTCAAACACAGACACAGTTGGTTTAGTACTTTTATTATACTGAAGGAAATGTTTTACAGAGTAATAAAAACATACAATTAGTTCGCTCTCTCTTACTCTCACTGTAAGAAACCTTTTACAGTGTAATAAAAACATGCACGTAGTACACTCTGTTGTACACTCTGTAGTACACTGTAGTAATCGCTGTAGTACACTGTAGTAAACTCTGTAGTACTCTCTGTAGTACTCTCTGTAGTAATCTCTGTAGTACTCTCTGTAGTACACTCTGTAGTACACTCTGTAGTAATCTCTGTAGTACTCTCTGTAGTACACTCTGTAGTACTCTCTGCAGTACATTCTGTAGTAATCTCTGTAGTACTCTCTGTAGTACTCTCTGTAGTGACCTCTGTAGTAATCTCTGTAGTACTCTCTGTAGTAATCTCTGTAGTGAACTCTGTAGTACTCTTTGTAGTATACTCTGTAATGATCTCTGTAGTAATCTCTGTAGTAATCTCTGTAGTACACTCTGTAGTAAACTCTGTAGTACACTCTGTAGTAATCTCTGAAGTACACTCTAAAGTACACTCTGTAGTACACTGTAGTACACTCTGTAGTACTCGCTGTAGTAATCTCTGTAGTACACTCTGTAGTACTCTCTGTAGTACACTCTGTAGTACACTCTGAAGTACACTCTGAAGTACACTCTGAAGTACACTCTGTAGTACACTCTGAAGTGTACTCTATTGTACACTCTGTAGTGAACTCTTAAATAATCTATGTGATAGTCCCTGTAGTTCTCTCTTTCTTTCAGGGATCCATGCTTGGTAAAGAGACGTTTGACTCAGGGAATTGTGGGTAAATGTCCTGAAGTAATGGTTGCTTTGGTAACAGGAAGAGGAGGAACCATTTTGGTGTTTGATCTGAAAAATAAATTGTATTCACAATGACAGCATCAACATACGCATTTATAACAACTCAGGCGTCACTTTTATGTTTTGCCCATGTATGTTCTATATGTTCTGCACATGTATGTTCTGTATGTTCTGCACATGTATGTTCTATTTGTTCTGCACATGTATGTTCTGTATGTTCTGCACATGTATGTTCTATTTGTTCTGCACATGTATGTTCTGTATGTTCTGCACATGTATGTTCTGTATGTTCTACCCATGTATGTTCTGAATGTTCTGCACATGTATGTTCTATTTGTTCTGCACATGTATGTTCTGAATGTTCTGCACATGTATGTTCTGTATGTTCTGCACATGTATGTTCTGTATGTTCTGCACATGTATGTTCTATTTGTTCTGCACATGTATGTTCTATTTGTTCTGCACATGTATGTTCTGAATGTTCTGCACATGTATGTTCTGTATGTTCTGCACATGTATGTTTTATTTGTTCTGCACATGTATGTTCTGAATGTTCTGCACATGTATGTTCTGAATGTTCTGCACATGTATGTTCTGTATGTTCTGCACATGTATGTTCTGGATGTTCTGCACATGTATGTTCTATTTGTTCTGCACATGTATGTTCTGAATGTTCTGCACATGTATGTTCTGTATGTTCTACCCATGTATGTTCTGAATGTTCTGCACATGTATGTTCTATTTGTTCTGCACATGTATGTTCTGAATGTTCTGCACATGTATGTTCTGGATGTTCTGCACATGTATGTTCTGTATGTTCTGCACATGTATGTTCTGGATGTTCTGCACATGTATGTTCTGAATGTTCTGCACATATATGTTCTGCACAGGGTTAGGGTTGTTATGCTATCATGTTGTTTCGTCATCAGGTGATGACATCATTGACTGAAATAGTGTGATTGACACATACTCTCGATTTGAAGTCGATGCCCACTGTCGATGTCTCCGCCCCCTTGGAGCATGGCGTCTTCTAATTGGCTCTCCCAAAACTCTGTAGGTTACAAACAAGTTCACGTCAAAACTTGAACTTCCTCCTCTCTCTTCATCCTTCCTGTCTCTCTTACCTCACTTCCATAAAATGAATTTCCTCTGTCTGCCTGTCAATTAAACCTTCATGCTCCACCAGCTGCTTCCTGGTCTCACACACACACACACACACACACACACACACACACATACACACACACACACACACACACACACACACACACACACACACACAGTTTTAGTTAGAGATATAAATTAGGTATATCAAATAGTGTGTACTGAGAAAAAAATGTGCATTTAAATTGTTCATGTCTTAATTTAGTTTGTGATGGTAACCAATCACAGATCTCAACCAGCTTCAACAATTTTCTTACTGGATGTGTCTCCATGTTTGTGCATCAGGACTGCATCTATAGAGAAGAAGATAACTAGCATTAGCAATAATTAGCATTAGCATGACCAGTAAAGCCCACATTAAACTGACCGTTACATTACTAAGAGCATGGCCTTAAATAGAGACGAGCATGCAGGAGGTCGAAGAGAAGGTGTTACGTACGATCGGGCTCGGGACCGGGACTTATTGTCACCATGGCAACCGCTATAAAAACACAGGAAGGAGATTAGACGGATATGAAATGACTATCAGCAGGAAGAGGCAGAGTTTAAAGTTTTTCTTACCGATTCTTTGAACTTCTACTACGTCGCTCCCGGTTACTCCCCGGCTTTTCTGATTCGCTGCCACTGCTTGTGTTGCCATGGGAACGAGACCTGGTGGTCAAATAGTGCAAACACTAAAAATAACATCTACGTTTTCCAAAACTTAAATCAAAAAAGTTTTACCTTCAAATTTCAGGCTGAAAATGTTCCACCTAAACTTCTTAAATATTTGTAATTTCATAATTAAACATTACGTATAAAATATTTCATTATTTAAAAAGAATACATGATTTTATGTGTTTTATAACTCTAAAAATGTATTTATGTCTTTCCTTTGGAAAAATATTTTTGAGAAATGTTTGTGATACACACACACACACACACACACACACACCTCCTGCCCTTCTTTCTGATTGGTCGATCCCCATCTAGACTTCTGCTCCGCCTTTAAGACAAACAAACAGAAAAACTTGATTTTAAATAATTTGGTCAGTTTTTTTTTTTTTCATTTGTTTGTTCGTACCTCTGTGGTCGTCCTCCATCTTGTTTTTCTTCTTCTTCGTTGGTGTTTGGAGGAAACTTTGGGTTAAAAAGGCCGCTGTTTGAGAAATGTGATTAATTAATTCACCAAATGATTATTATTACATTTCAAACTATATATTTTTATATGTAACTGTCTGTGTTAATTTAATTATTATTCCATTAATTGTTGTTTCCCTGTTAACCTCAGGGGGGCGCTGATTTCCCATGGTGCACTGGGCTCCACATTGTCTGGGTCT